>NC_045672.1:6946135-7546135 GCF_003331165.1 Xiphophorus hellerii | reverse complement strand
TGCTGCAGCTCACTGTTACAGTTAAGCTGCCAAATGCATAAGAACCTAAGTTCATACAGAAAATAGCAGAAAGAAAATGAACAAATCACAGGAAACATCTGCATTCCCACCACTTTCTTCAACCCTTCTGGTGGCCGAGAACAGCAATAATCAAACATTGTAAATCTACCTCATAACGCTGGTCATAAATATTCTTATGCATTTATGACATTTACAGCCAGATAATAAATCAAAAAGAGGACAACCCATTATTTTTGTCAAACATGCAATTTCTCATTGAAAAACTGAACCATCATTTCAGGAATATGTAGAAGATTTTCATTTCAGACACAAAGAAGTTTCTGAAACAACAAACTAAAAGTAGAATTTCAATTAAAGGCGCGTCGCACAGCTTTCGTTACAACAATAACCCATCAATTTAAAATAAGTAAGTTACTGTTGCCTCAAAGAGGTTCATTCATAAAAACAAACTTTAAAATAAGGACTTATGAAGGAAACAAAAAGTAATATGTATTCTGGTTACAGGTATACCCATCAATCAGAAATTTAAAACTAACTCACACTTGATTGGTAAAAAAGAAAAGAATGGATTTTTTTTTTTTTCTGTTCAGCTCCAGCTTAAATCAGAAAGTCAACATATTGGTCATTAGTCACACGTTTCTGGGCAAACTGAATTCTAATTCATCTTCAAAACTGACAAAATATCTCATAAGATAGCTTTAAAACTCTATTCTTTCAGTTAAATACTGTTTCTGTAATAAAACAAATGAGCCAGTCTTTAAGAAACAGTTCCATATTTATTGCAAAATATTTTTGTACAGAATTCAACTGAAAAAGAAACATCAACAGAGGAGGAACGGACAGTAAGGCCAACATCAGAACTCCGAGAGTCGAACTGTACAAACACAGACAGTAACATTTTGCTGCTTTAATTAAGAACTTTTGTACAGAAACCGTTTCGCCGCGCTCACAGCAAGACTCCTTAAAAAGGAGGAAAGGAAATTAAAACAATTTCACACATTTTTTTCTCTTAAACATTATTGCCTCGCCTGTAAACCCATCAACTCAGAACACCAAAGGACAATCTTTAAATACTGAAACTTCTATAAGAAACATGTCCCTTGATTGATAATGTCTCACAAAATATAAATATATATATATATATTATATAAGTACATATATAGTTGTAAAAAGCTCAGAACGGCTCACGTTTTGGGAATGAGAGTAGCGTCTTCTGTCGTAGAGGTTCAGCGTGTGACTGCTGAAGCTAGAAGGCTAACACCACAAACAGAGAGAGAGAAAGAATACGTCCGATCCGGAGTCGAACCCGACGCTATGCTTTGTTTCGCTTTGTAACACACCGCTAGAATAATCTGCCCCCCGTCTGACGTCGAGGGGGGGGTTGGGGTAGAAGAGTGCATCTGTGTAGTAACGGGCGTGCATGTTCATGTTCAGGTTCATGTTCATGCACAACCTCATGCGATTTGGCACTGATGTAAAAGTCATTTCCTCATCATAAACCACAAGGATATCCTAGCTCTTTTTTTTTTTTTCTTTAGACGTTTTTGTTTTTCTTCACATATTAAAAAAAAGGCAGCGTGAGACAGGATACATTATCTCCCCTACCAACATTCAAATGTACATCTTTAACATTGTCTCTCCCACCGTCGGGGAGACACTGAGGACATTAAAAACCCCTCCTGTCTCTGGAAGTTCCAGATAAAAAAAAAAATAAGAAAAAAGATTCAATTAAAATTAGACTAGATTTGTTGTTGTTGTTGTTGTCGTTGTTATATATGCATGAGCCCTTCAAAGAAAACACAACATACAAAAAAAAAAAAACATTTAATAAAACGACGAAGCTGATGTACAATCCAGAACTCCAGAGGAGGAAAAACGGGGCGGCTTGCTTCTGAAATACTCCACTGGTAAGACAAGATGTGAACCTTAGACAGAAACACACAGATTGTTTGTGTGTGTGATTACACATTGCACGATACATCTGATAAAAACTAAAACATACCAAAAAAAAAACAAATAAAACAAAAACAAAGCATGAGCCTCTTTAAATAGGGGGAATCCAGTGAAAAACCCTAAGGAGCAGACCAACACAATCAGACATGAAGTTGTGTGGAACCTTCTTATATTGATTGGGGATGTTTGGACAACACCTGGCACCAGCACCCATCCTGGACAACCCAACCACATGGAAACAACCCTAAATACATGCTATGACGCATTTCAAACCACCTTCGTAGTTGGCCTGCACTCATTGCATCTGCAGTAATTCCTACTGTCTAGACTGTTTTACCATGAGGCCTGAGGATGACGGGAGTGTCATCATCAGTGCTGCTGGCTGTGTGACCATCAAGATTCCCACAGAAAAAAAAAACAAAACAAAACTCGCTCATCTGCAAGGTCCAAGTGGCTCACATTCACAGACTTGGAGAGGTATTGTCAAAGCATATAGTTGAGCGGTCAGACACAGAAATGACCCCAAACTGACCTGACCCAATTTCACTAAAAGAGCAGAGCTACTCAAACTGCTCCTGGATAAAAAAAAAAAAAAAACAACAAAAACAAAAAGCAGAAATAAAAACCTTCATTCTATAAATCGTGTTGCCCTAATCGGCACCGTTGTCGCCAAAATTGGCAAAACAGATGCTTTGTTCTCTATAAAAAAGATTTTCTTGGTTAAAAATGTTGAATAAAATCAATAAAAGACGCTCTATCACAAGTCATGATTTTTATAGATCAGAGGTCATCAGCCAGGGTAACAGCTTACGAGGTTCCTCCTCAGTATTTTATATCTTTTATATTTTTGGAGCTAAATAAGGTCAACAGATTATGAAATAACTCATGAAAAGCACATATAACTTTCTCCATCTTTCACATTTATGCAGCATAATGCTAGTAGCCTAATAACGGTGAGTGGAGCAGCTGCTGGCCGCCTGCAGACCCTCAGTGCTGCGCTCATGATCAGCTTAACTCATCATAAGTATGAAGCAGAAATAACAAAAACATGAAGAACTGATATTAATTTCAACTGTCATAATTAGTGAGGCCTATTTTCTTGTGAACCAGAGAGAATGTGTGTCAATATGAGATTTGTAGTATAATTTGTGAAAAGGAAACTTGAGATGCTTTAGACTAACAGGATAATCCATGTTAATCCAGATTTGGATCCAGTTTTTTTTTTTTTCCATTAGGAAGAGTTTGCACCTTCTCACTTCTTCATTTTGTATGTTTTGAAGGGAAATTGAAGTCTTTTCGCAGAATCTGCTCCGCGACCGTCCACATTCCAACTGAGAATGACACGTTTTGTGTTTATTTTAGTCATTAATGCCAAAATCTATTTGTTTTTGTTACATTTCCTCCTCTTGGTGCTCCACCAGAACAAATCGATACAACGCACTGTAATGGTGTTGGTGTGAGAGTCTGGGGAAGGGCTCCTAAAACATTTATGTATAGTCCAAGTGCTTCCAAGATGCAATACCCTGAGTAGCAGACGTAGGCTTGGGTTAAACCTCAGTAGAAACAAAACACAAAGATAAACAAGACAAAACACCTTTCACACATAAATAAAACTTTGTAGTCAAAGGTACATTGGCAACCACAAGCGTAACCCTAGAGTAAGACAAAACCCTAGTTTATCTGTGACAAAACAAGTCGTTTTCAGCTGGATAATATGCATAAACTCATGCATATATAGTGTCTGTCTCCCTTTGCATATAGACAGAAGTGTTTTGGGGTCTGCATAGAGAGCTTTCAGCTATACCCTCTCTCTGCAGAGCCTTACATTGAGAATGAAGAGATGGATGTAAATGAGAGCGATGTACTTCACGGGCCAAGGAGCGCCAGGACAACAACCGATCTCTGTGCAGACATGTAAACAAAAGAGGCCAGAAAACCACAGAGGATGATGGGTAACAGACATCCACTTAGAGCAGCAGAAGGGTCGGACAAAGTACAACAGGAAACACGAGGAGGACCCCCTCCGCCCCCAGTTGCTCCTTTATCAATCAAGAGGATTCAAAATGGAGGGCCCACTCTGCCTCATGTGATTCCTCAGAGCCTGTCCTGCAGCAGGAATTTAAATTAAAGCAATGTTCCTCCGCTGGTCCAGATGGAAATGAACCCAAAATGTAACGGCAAACTCTGAGCGATCTACAGCAGCGTCTCTTTAGAAAAAAAGTCGAACGAATGTTTGAACGCCGCTGGTGAGGTGCGGCGGCCAGAGACGAGAGGGCACGAGAGCGGCGCACCTCCGCAGCCCTTCCCGGGGTCCGTCTCTGGGGTCTGTGGGCCGGAGGACCCAGGAGGACACAAACCTGGAGCTCAGACAAACAGCTGGATCCGCTCCCGGATGGTCTGCCTGCAGATGGGGCAGGTCTTGAGCGCGGCGCTGCAGTCGATGCAGGAGGCGTGGCCACACTGGAAGACCAGCTTGATGTGGTTGTCGATGCAGATGGGGCAGGTGATGCGCTCCTCCATCTGCCTGTAGCGGGACTGCAGCTGCTCCAGCAGGTTATGCTGCTCAGAGTTCTCGGTGCCGGGGCTGCAGTCCACCTCGGTTTGGTCTGCGGAGTCAAAATCATTGACAATGCCCAGTTTTAATCCAGAGTTTTAAGTGTAGTTGCAGTATTATTGTGCAAGATGAGACTGGTCAGCTGTTTGTTGCCACTCCATTCCAGGAATGGACAGAAGCTAGCTCCGAAACGTTCCGCACACCAGAAAATAAAAGTTTCTAATCTCCTCTTACCTTGCCGTATTTTCTTGGTTATTGTGACCTGACATTTGATGCATTTCTTCATGCGATGTGCACATTCTGTTAAGACAAAACTAGTGTTACTGATTACAGGGTTTCTACAGGTTTCACCAACTCAAACTTAAGACTTTTTATGACCATTATGAAAGATCCTACAGGCCTGTGGCAGTAAACAGTAAACCAGTTAATACCATAATAAATTAAAACCAGCTCCATAATTTCCATTTGCATGATTTATCATTTTCTATTTTCTCTCTCTTTCTACCAAAAACAGGATGAGTCTCAACTAACCCTTTTATTAAAGTACAATTTTGTTTTCAGAGGCTTCATAGGTCATTTTATTTGTTGTTTTGCCTCATTTATGTTTATTTCATTTTGGATATTTAAAAGGTGTTCCAGTTAAATGTTCATTAAAATTGAAAGTTTATTGATCTTTGAGAATGTCTTCTTGCATTTTTTTATGCCATTATCATTATATTACTTTATATTAATTGAAAACTGTCTCAAAACAACATTATCATTTATCACAATAACTGCTGGGACAACTTATTGTCCAGCAAAATGTGTTATTGTGACATGTCTACCTCTATCTCCACAGAAATGTACAAACTTTCTCTGGCCATAAATTTATATTTACCCATCATAGATGCAAAAAAAAACAAAAAAACAAAAGCTAGCTAGCCAGCGAGGGTATGCTAGCATTGAGTCTGAATGAAGATGTCTGTGTGACTCAACCTTTTGCCTGCCAGAAAAATCCCATGAGAAAAATAAACATACACATAGAATATACAATAAAATAATTCTGCCAAGACAAAATTTAAGACGTGTGATCAACAAATTTAAGGTAAATTTTAAGGCCTTAATAGTAGATACATAGATTTATGGCTTTTTAAGGATCCGCAGTCAATCTGGAATACATAGAAGACACTCCTCCCGTCGCCCCTCACCACCTCAGCTTGCAGACGTACCTTCACAGGCCACGCTGTGCTGGCAGGGGCAGAACAGAACCAGCAGAGCCAGCTCAGAACAGATGAGGCATTCACTGGGACCGGCCGGTGTGGGAAAAACCAGGTTGGTCATGGTGTTGGGCGTTGTGTGGACCCGCCGCAGGCTCGCGCTGCTCAGGCCCTGCCCACATGTGATGGCCTGCAGGCGCTGCAACCTGAACGACAACAGACAGCCATAAGAGCTCCTCTGAAATGGCTAACACGTCAACATAAAAAACGACATTTTTTTATCTAAATCAAACTCTCACATGGATTTGTTGTCATAAAAATGTTTCTGTATGAGCTACATTTCATTTCTAGTCTGTCTTGCACAATGTTTCTGCTTCTTGCTATCCAATGAAAATGTAATTTTTTTGGGGGGGGGTTTATTGTTAATTTTATACTCAAACCAAAATAACCTTGTCGTTGCCCTGTAATCATAGCTGACTTCTATGCCAGTTTTCTGAACACGTACCTGTGCTTCTCAGAAAAGTTCTTAATAAGCTGCATCATGGTGCTGTCTCCCACCAAGTCCAGAGGACTCTTGCCCTTGTGGTTGGCGTAGCTGATGTCAGCACCTTCCTGGGCCAGAAAACAAGCAATCGCCATGGCGACGTTCAGCTCGGTGTTCCCCAGGAGACCCGAGGCATTCAGCTGTGGACACAGAAGGAGGAAGACGAGAGGATAAGGAGAAGGAGGACGGAAAGTCTGAGCTAAAACCATTATGATAAAACCATTATAAATGAGATTGTGTTATTCCAAGAGGAAACTCTAAAAACAAAAGTCAAAGATGCAGGAGAATTGAGCATAAGATAAGTGTAAGAAGTTCAATGAGAGTCATCCAGATTTAGACGCTACATAAACCCACATCTAATCAGCACAGAAAAACTCCCAGGACAACTCATCTGCTGACGGTGGCCAAAACGGCCCCGAGCACTCAAGTCTAGCCACCTTCATGGCTGTGTATGGGTGGGTTGGTGTGTGTGTGCGTGTGTGTGTGTGTGTGTGTGTTGGCTCAAAGCCCATGATGCTGAGAGGAGCTGCAGTGTTAGCGGTGATCTGGAGCGATGAGGATGTTCTTTTAAATCATGAAATATTTACACCATGTAATGGGACAGAGATTGTGTGAAATGTTTCACATCAGGGGAACAACAGAAGGTTTTTTTCTAAGAAAAAATAATAGAGTTTGACAAAGGGTTGTGTTAATGCCTCTGAAATACAAAAGGGACAAACATTTTGATGACAGTGCAGTTCTGGTCTGCACAATTCTACCAAACATCAAACTGACTCGATACTTACAAAGCACACTTTAGACACAGATGAGTCGGCTATTGACCGCAAATGGATGATCAACACTAATCACCGACCAGGCTAGTCGTAAACCCAAAAATCTATTTTTGTCTGATCAGTGAACGCACCATAAATAAAGACAACTACATTGAACAAATATCACCCCTCTAGGTGGATGCTGTTATTGAGAGAAGAAGATGAAAAGTTAGCTGATTTTAGCATCTGACTGTTCTATTACTACTAGCCATGCTAATTGGTAGCATGGTACAGACAAAATGCTAACTACATCATATTTGTTCTAGTAAAACCCTGTTTCACAGCTAAAGCTCACACGCAAACACTGTAAAATTACTTCTGGTTCTAATTTAATTAATCAGTGATGACCCTACAGAATATATTTTATTACTATTCTTATAAATTCTCACGCTAAAGTTTGTAAAGAGAAATCTGAGTCAACTAACACTGGAATTTGTAGATCAAAGCTTCAAAGGAAAAAGAAAATACGAGATCAGAAATTGTCCACAAAATTGATGAGAGTGTTTCTAGTCTTCCATAATGGAAACAGCTCAGTAAGCATCAGAGACCTAATAACTAAAGCTTCATCTTGGCTTATTTCCATTCTTGACTTTTCCCTCTAAATTTATTCCCAATAACGCTGTGGATCTCGTACAAATACAACCTTTAAAACAACAGAGCTGTCTGTGACATCATCTTTACTTCAAGAAAGTGAATCTTTTATGTTCTGTACCCATATTTTTACTTTTACTAAACACTGAAACTATAACACATTCCTCAGGTTATATTTAGCTCCACTTCTCTGCACTCTAACCTTATTACTGTCTCTTAAGTTAATCTGGGTTCTTGCGACCTGCTTGCACAATGAACTGAGGTCCTTTTTCCCCAGATAAATCTGTTCCAAGCTCAGCCACCTAAATCCCCATTTTACCTTCTTTCACCTTTCATCCTGCTGTTTACCTGGAACCCAACTAACAGCTTCGTCCTAAACATATCCCAGGAGACTAAACATACACTGTAACATTGATTGGTTAAGGTTTGTTGCCTCACTGTGTTTCCTATATGTTTCCCAGAGCGTCTTTTGTTTTATCTCACTTGGAGACTATATTTATCTCTTTAAGGCTACAAGAATTAGATGTTTCTATTTTAGAGTAGATCAGCAACGTCTGGTTAGGTCTTCATTACTTTATTTAGCTTATGTTGACTTATATAGGGGTTATTTATTTATTTTTACCTCTTTGTTTTGTAACGGTCACTTCAAGTTCTTAACTACATACTTGGTCATTTTGTTTACTTAAATAGACTCAGGTATTACACTTCAAAAACACAAAATATTACTAAGTATATTTGGTGTAGTTTCTAGGGCAAATATTTAAGTAAATTTAAAATAAGACGAAACTAACTGACATGTCATTTTTAAGCAAATAATTTTTAAGGAGCTTGTTTTAAGTCAGCAATTCCTTGTCAACAATATACAAGGAATATAAAATATGAATTTCTGTGTTCGCATAGCCATCATCCTCTCGCAGCTGAAAGTAGATATGCCGAAAAAAAAATTTAATTTTAATTGTATTTTTTAAAGCAAATGTGTTATCTTTAATCCAGAATTTACCAATAACACAGCTTAATGGCATAAAAAATATTGGTACACCTACAATGCAGAGCAACTGATATTTTCTAGACTTGCGCATTAGTTCTGCTAGCTCCATGACGCTTTAAAAATATAATTTACATCCTAAATATTGATGAAAAAGAACAAATTATAAGTGAAATAATCTCCCAGTGCAACTTGTACTTTGAACTTTGTGATTTGAGGCCTTTGGGTGAGTTTCTGTCCAACAATGCCTTTGTAATTCCAAGTAGAAAGTAACAGTAATCTATCATTTAATAAGCCCACCCTCCATGTTTAGATTCCCCATCGACCCTCACCCTGCAGTAGAGCGACGTGGACGAGCAGCCCTCGCTGCCCTCCTCCGTGCTGCTGCCCCCTGCTGACGGGGTGAGCATGACGTTGGCCAGCTGCGGGCGAAGCAGGGCCACGTGCATCGCCGTGTCACCGTCCTCGTCCTCCATGTTGACATCGGCGCCCTCGTCCACCAGCAGCTGCACCAGGTCCGTGTGGCCCTGTGTGACGGACAGCTGCAGCGGTGACTGGTTTCGGTTGTTGCGGATATTGACATCACAGCGCCCCTAACAAGAAACAAGACGAATGAAATGCTTTTTTTTTTTTTTTTTTTTTTACATCAAATGTGGATTTAAATGAATAAATAAAAATGAATACTAAAGAGGCGACACTGGAGCTCTTATTTCTGGCTCACCTCCTTGATGAGGACCTCGGCGACGTCTCTGTGGTTGTTGAGAGCAGCCAGATGAAGGGCAGAGAAGCCGTCTTCCTTTTTAACGTCCACCAGCTGTCGAGCTCGAGCCAGGATCTTTTCTGTGGCCCTGAAGGCAAAATGGACAGACAACTTGACCAGTCACAACTCAGATTATACCCATTTAGAAACTATTTGTAAGCTGGCAGAGGAAAAACCCAGAAAACACGCCATGTCTATCAGATTTGTATGTATTAAAGCAACAGAAGAGTACCCAAAAATTGTACTCAAATAAGAGAAGCACTACTTCAGCTAATTCAACATAGTTTTACTGAAGTAAAAGTAAAAAGTAGCCAAAGTACCAAAAAAGTATTTGGTTAAAAGGCTGCTCAAGTACTGATTACCGTACTGATAAAAAGAGCAATTATTTTATATTTATGTAATATCAATTACATAAATCAGACGAACAAAAGAATGAAGTTATGTGGACATTTTGATATTTTAAAGATTAAAATGAAAATAATACATATAAATAACATAGTTACAAAATCAGGCAAAATGAACTTTTTTTCCAAATTTCTTTCAATACGAAACATATGAAACTAACAAAAACTGCAGGTGTGCATGTCTGGTGAATTTTTGGCTAAAACAAGCTTGTTCATTATTCAGTAAGGCTACTCACAGTGGTCAGCGGTAGAGTAGCGGTACTTCATAATGAAATTACTCAAATAAAAGTTTAAAAAAAACACAGCGTAGTAAAAATACCCCTAATAGTTTTTTTTCTTTTCAAAAAATTACTCAACAAAATGTAACTGAGTAAATGTAACTAGTTACTACCAATCTCCAGTCAACACTTTGAAGGACTATGTATAATTTTCCCTTCACTACAAAATGAAATATTAGTTTCTGCTTGACTGCATCATTGAAAATCCCAATAAAATACACTGACATTTACTGTTGTGAAGAGGAGAAGTTTAAGGTGAATTTTCTTTATTTCGTGACCTTTTTTCATACATCTGATTCAACATGGAGTTGTTGTGTTGTTTTGTTTTCTTTTCACAAAAGCACCGTTGCGTACTTTTCATCATTCGTTTACAAAGCGCATAGTTTTCATAACAAGAGGCCCTCATTATTATAAGTCCAAGTTCCTGACATCTGAACAGAACAGCAGCTGGTTCAAAAGCTGCTAACAAGACAATCTGAGCAGAAAGCGCGCTCTTCAACATGACTCGAGACAAAGTTCCAAATATTAACCTTCCTGTTTGCCATCCATCAGGATTAGTCAGGTTGCGGCGCATTAAGCTGAATATCAGTCTGTTTAATTGCAGAGCGTAATGAGGCCTCAGTGAAATGAGACCATCGCAACTTTGTTTGCATTTTATGCAGTGCAATTCTGGGCTGCGCCGTTTGAATACCCTCTCCTCTCTGCCTGAGTGGGCTTTATGAAATGTGAAATTGAAGCCGACAGCCTTAGCAAGCGCCCAGGAAGCTGGCAAATCACCACAGAGGCATTAGTGTGACATGAACCAAAACTTCTGGAGGAAGTTGGGTTTAATTTACTGCTTGCCTCTGCAGGATTTTACTGTGTGGAAACACTGATGGCACACACGCTGCCATCAGTGTTTGTGCTGTCCGTTGTTTCAAAAGCGAAGAATAACGAGGAGAAGGGCGGAGAGCATCGGCTGATGTGGAAAGACCTCTGTAGAAACAGCTTTTACTAACATGATTAATCGATTATAACAACTCCTTATTCATTAGTTGCTCACTGCGAATGCATTCGGAGATGTGGGCTGAACTCGTTTGTTTGTAGCAGAGTCAGTCAGATGTGACTTGGATTGCCTGTGTGATTTAAAGGCATCCAAAGAAGACATTGCCAGAGGTCACAGCTACCTGCATTGCAGATCTGTAAGCTGGTGGTCCAAGCGCTGACTGAGCCTCTTATACAGCAGTTCCTGCTTTCCACGTCACAGTCAAAAGATTAAACTGCTCAGTTTTTTTATTTAATGTGGCCACTCCTGTCTGTACCAACTCATCCTCAGTTCTCTGCTTTCACATTAAGACCTAGTTGACCATGAATGAATTTTGAGACTTTTTTGTATGTGATCAAAGCTCAGCGAAAGCAAAATAAATTCAAAATGCAAAATAAATTCAAAATGCAAATAGTTCTGAATGAAGTGAGTCCATTCAGACTCACTTTTAAACTAAACCTATTTTGTGTATATGATATATTATGTGAAATTATCAATCCTGACTGTCATGCTATGAAAATATTTGACAGTAGATGGAAAAAGGAGTGATAAAGAGAGAAAAGTAAAGTTACAAAAGGGAGAAACATCATGAAGTCAAACCAGAGCGGCATCTCTTCTCCAGTATAAACCGTTAACCCATTATCTAACCCATTTGCGTCTTCAGAAGATATCTGGCAACATGCCTTGTTCCTTCACTTTCCCAGGCCTCCCTGTGAACTTGGCACATAGCTGTCTTTTTCCATTTCCTCAAACAAAATACATAGACTGATAAACAATCCATTTTTGTCTTTCTGTCACAAAAAAAACAGATGTTCACAGCTGCTCTCTGAAATAACTTCAGTTTATGAATTTGGAAACAACCCTCAATTTATCTGTGCAAGACAAAACATCAACAGATTAACAGATTGTTTTAGTTTGGGGTAAGTGTGAGGTTAAGTGTGAATCACATGTTTTTCCTAGTCCTTTTAGGTCAATATACAGTATTAAAGAGCAGATATAAAAGATCACTGTACAAATGATGGCAGTTTTTTCTACTGGGTTTAAATATGGAACTTGCAAAATTTAACCAATCACTCTATGGATGACTCAATCGAGATAGATCTGGAATATATGCGTTGTATGTCCTAAACTGTTCTAGACTGAGTTAGGAACCCTGTAGCCATGA
The DNA here is from genome assembly GCF_003331165.1 of Xiphophorus hellerii. Lineage (NCBI taxonomy): Eukaryota > Metazoa > Chordata > Actinopteri > Cyprinodontiformes > Poeciliidae > Xiphophorus > Xiphophorus hellerii. The sequence goes on along the minus strand of NC_045672.1, from coordinate 7,533,848 downwards.
CTACAGCTCACCGTAAAAAAAACCAAATGACTAATTCACACAAAACTTTTAATATTACTAAAATTTATTATTTATAAAAACTCAGACCAGCGGAGATTTGAGAAAACTCTGACTTTGTGTTTGCTTGTGTACTAACTGAAATTTAGGGTGGCGCTCATTAAAGTCTGCCGCAAATAATGCATCAGCATATCCCCATACTTGCTTTGATGTAATTCTCAATCAACATTGTGTTACGTTTGATCAATTTTGTATTCTAACACGCTATTTTTAAAAATAAACCTCCTGGCGCCATGTTTAATTCCTAACAGGAAGCTGTGGTTGTTTTGAAGCAATCAGATTAGCTGACGTAGATTTTAGCTTTGCACCACACCGCCCCCTATGGGTCAGGCATGTTTAAAACACCTCTTTATTTTAGTGGGTTCATGTGGATGAAAACTTTTCTGAAACGGATTCTGTGTGCACAATATTAGTTTTTAAATGACACGGCGGAGATATTCTGTTGGCTACGTGTGTACAAGGTCTAAGAGTTATCAAGTTTGATTTTGTTACAAACCTATGTTTTATGACTCTTTCCAAACCAGTGTTGTATAGTAACGAAGTAAAAATACTTCACTACTTTACTTAAGTATATTTTGGAGTACTTCATACTTTCCTGGAGTATGAAAATTTTTGATGACTTTCACTTTTACTTCACTATATTTCCGAACTTAATTGCGTACTTTTACTCCGATACATTTTCAATGTGTGGTTTAGTTACTCGTTACAAAAAAGCGAGAGAGAGAAACGCAAGTGTTTTGACCCCACCTACTGATTAGCAAGTAGCAAGCAGGCTACCGAACAAAGTCCGTAGCCTGCTTGCCTGGGCTTGTTCATCACCACCAATAGGATACTTCTTCTTCTTCTTCTTTTCTATTATGGCGGATCACAAGCAACTTTAAGGTGCATACCGCCACCTACTGTACATGAGTGTGTAGAAGCATTACTTCATATCTATTAAATTCTACTTTTTAATTTTGTATTCTTAAGATAAATAAACAATGCTTTCCTTAATTTGTGAATATCTGTTATGTTTCCTTCATTTCCTAATATACCTTTAAGATTCCATTCATGCCCCATATTTCTAACTATTCTCTTTAATTCTTCCCTTTCGAGTTCATTTGACTTACAGTTCATCAATATGTGTTCTACATTTTCTTTCTCTCCACATCTCTCACATTTATCATTATTTTTCCTCCCTATTTTATAAAGCATGTCATTTAAGTAGGTATGACCTACTCTTAATCTACTAATTATTATTTCTTCTCTTCTGTTTCGTTCATTAATGCTTCGAATTCAAACTGACTTTTGTACTTCATATAATCTTCTTCCTTTCTTATCTTCATTCCACATTTTTTGCCATTTCTTGATTTCTTTACTTTTAATTAGGATACACCTGTTTCGCTTCTCCCATTAAACACAAAGCAAGTCTCGCAATCAGTAGCAGTCACATGGAAATTCTATCTTACAAAAACTCCCCGTCCAACTTGAAGAAACACATCGAGGTAACTTCTTATGAAATGGTTATAATCCTCCTGTTTCAGTAACTATAGCTTGGTCACTAGGCACTACTGTATTGTGAAATCTTGACCATAAATGAACTTTGTTTGGCATTGTTTCAGTTCCACACGTGGTGTATTTAGCTTAGGCCTAATGTTGACTGTAGCAGGCTACCTAGACTCCTCTGTTCAAGGGGGGACAGAAGCCATAGCGATAGCAATTTAGACTAAATTTAACGAATATAGGAAAGGCATGCAAGTTCAAAACCAGGTTTACAGATGCCAATAAGCTGCATTTCCCTCCCAATTCTTTTTTTCTTTTGCATAATGACCAGTTGTGTGCACCACCTACTGACTGTAGGATTGACTGGTTCACTGATTTGTGAAGTAGAGTAATCGTAACAGCTCTTTTTCTTCATGTTGGCCGCATTTTCTGTACTATTTATTTTTCTCATTTTCAGCACTGACCTTACTTGAAGGGAAAACTTAAGGCTTACAAAAACTTTGTATTTTCTGTCCTGGAGGGTTTACTAAGAAGCTGGTTCAGTTGTAAAGCAGGTTAAGTTAACCTTGTGCTATAGGTAAAGCACCTAATTTTCTTAACTAAATGATGCCTGCAGGTATATCTATTAGCAGGTTTAATTTTGCCTGCACTTGGTTGGGTACATTATTTTAAGTGTATTTGACAAGTTTACCAAAATATAAAAAATGTCATTCAAACTGCATTTGCTTTGTTTTACTTTTTACTTGTACTTTTCATTACATTACTTGAGTACATCCATTTTTACAGTAATTTCCATACTTAAGTACAAGAAGTTTCAAATACTTTAAGACTTTAACTCAAGTAACATTTCAGTCAGTGACTTCGACTTTTACCAAAGTCGTATTTTGGAGAGGTACTTATACTTTTACTTGACTCTGAGATTTCAGTACTTTATACAACACTGTTCCAAACTGAGCAGAAACACTGAAGAATAAAAAAAACACAGTTAGCTAACCTAACAAAGACAAATCACTTAAACTGAATGAGCCTTGACCTTTAAATGTAATGTATACACACACACACACACCCCCACACGCACACACACACCTACACGTGTGTCAGCGTCAGTGCAGTGAAGGACGTTTGATGATACATGAATGAACTAGTAAAGGGAGTCATTCCTGAACACTGTAAATCATGTCTCTCTTCATTGCGTGAAGCAGCTGGTGTCAGGCTGAATGAATGCTGAAGACTGCAGCCTGAACTCAGAGACCTGAACACACGACTCGTGCCAGAGCAGACTGAACATTAATTAAAGAATTGCCTGCAGAGGTCCCAATTCTCCTGCACTGTTCTTGCTCACTTGCAAGTTGTGTCTTTTATTTTGTGCACATGCAAACTCTCCTGTACAGATCTGAATGGAAATTATATTTTTAGAACAATCAGGAGGGTCCGTATCTTTTTAACTAGGTCAGATTTGACAAGGCGGTATGCATGAAGAATGTGACAGAAGTAAAGAGAAATAAAGATAGATAAAATAGGGGGAAAAAGTAATCAGGGGCGTTCAAAGAAATTGCCTGATAACAAGAGTCGGACGATTTTCAGCCATTTGGAAAGGCAAAAATCTGACTTGTTTTTTGTTTTTTTTTTAAATCAGTGAACGCACTACAGCTAAACACTCTTAGGTCACAGTAACAACACTGATACCAACATCAAAATAGTTAAGAAGAAAATGTACCTAGAAAAAGAAAGGCTGAACTTATTGCCTAAAAAATTGCTTTGCTTTTTTCCCCTCTCTCTCCTTTTATCATTTGTCATAAAACAGCTTGTATTTGGAAATATGAACTACCTACAGGAGACACTGACAGAGACTGATGTCTATGCTTGCTAATGATACTCAGACTAATTGTGATATATATATATATATATATATATATATATATATATATATATATATATATACGTATATCGTTCGATCGAAATCAGGACTATAGATATAGATAGGTAGATAGATCGATTGATAGATATAGGCAACATAAAAAAATAAGTTCTGTAGCTTTGCTAAATGTTAAATGCTTAAAAACTATACAGTTCTCACACAAGCTTTTCCAGATTAGTAAGAATGAAAAAAGTCTTCTTTTGCAGAAAACTGACCAATACCAAGTCTCTAAGTCTTCACTAATCGAAGATTTCTAATCTATCCAACAACCTTTGGATTTGTAGGTTTATACAAAATACAAAGTTTTGCACATGTCACCTCAATCCATCTGCTAAATTTCCTTAATTTCAATGATTAAAAAAACGTGAAATTGTGTCCATTGGGAGAGGGAACTTTCCAAATAACCTACTTTAACTATTTACTTCGTATAATCGGTCTTTGGTTAAGAATCTTGATATACTGTGTTTCTTGATGGCTCCTTTAAATTCATAAAGCAAACCAATTCAGGTGTCAAAGCTAGCTCTTTTCCAGATTTCACCTTTTGCCAGTGTAAAGCCTTGCTTTACCGCATGAAGACACTGAAGGAAGTATCCATGCTGTCATGTCAACACTTTCAGATGACTAATTCTCAGTATGTCAACTTAGATAAGTCATTACTTCATTGCTTGCAAAAGATAAAATATTCTGCCATTTGAATATAAACAGGAACTATAAGCAGAGGCTTATCACTCAACTGTTGACCTTACTAAACTGACTTCCTGTATTTTTTGGTTCTTTTCACAGGTTTGACTTTCGGAACATACATCTGTTTATATGTAAACAGATGTATGTTTACATATAAACATGTAAACATGTTTACATGCTATATTTGCATGCCATCATGCTATAAATGATGGAATAGTTCACCAATCTATATGAACAATAGACAGTAGGGCACGTTTCAAAACCCACCATGTTTATTTGGCTTTCAACTGAAGTAGAGATTCACATTTTCTATTTTTAAATTTCTTTTCACTTTACAGTTTTCTTTAAACATTGCAATGTTTATTCCAATTCTATTTTTGTTTTATTGTTTGTATGAGATTGCCTTTGTCATTTTTAGTTTAAGTTGACTTCTCTTTTTGTCCATTACTTTGGCATATTTTGCTTTATACACATGACATAAATATAATATTGCTGACGTTGACATATGGTGGACTTTGGGGGCATCATTTACAATTGATTTATAGGTTCTCAGTCACCAATCAGCAATATGTACTATTCAGGACTACAGTTTAAATATAAATAGTTGTGTTTCAAGCATTTTAATAGTATTTATGAAGAGACTTGGTGGAAATGAGAGTGCTAACTGGACCCAACCTGCTCAGAGAGGATTAAACAACAAAACCAGAAACAAGTAGTACATTTATATCATGTCTGGATGAGACTTTGTCATTGTGAAAACACACTCTGAGTAATCCACTAAGTCTCTTCCTGCCTGGTCAGTGTCATGCCCAGTTTGTGATTGAGATTTACACTCTGTGCCAGACAGACAGAAAACTAAGGAGCCTACAGTATATGTGACCAGTATCAAAGACACTTGGTGGAAGTGTGAGACACTGGTCACATGTAGCCAAGCGTAAAGAAATATAGGCAAGCTTAAAGAAATGAATTTTCTCAAGTATAAAGAAAATGGCTTTCTCCATCTTTCATAACTTGTTGATATCATTCATTTTTACTATGAAAGTAGCATGTTTCACTAGATTTCTCTAAATCTAATAAATTATCAGCTGCGCTAAAATTACAGGAATTCCCTTTGCCCCTAATTGGCATGTTTACAGAGAAAGCTGCGATACACACCTCACACAAATAAGATACACTAATTGCACCTTTCAGGGACAAGCTTTTAAGCAATGGGGACAAGAAGGGATGGCGTTATCTTGTGTGACTAACCACAGGGAGAAAAACATTCAGGTACCTGGTTTATTGTTTTGTACAACAGCAGTAGTCACACACACGTACACACACACACATATGAAGTGAGGACTGGTTGCTATGAGAGCAGATATGAAAAATAGAGACTTCCATGGTGTCTCTTTTGTCTGGAAATTTTTCGTGTCAGATTGAGGCTGCAAAATATATCATAATTTGTCAATATCGCAATATACATATCATGAAGATCTTAATGGGTTGTATTAATATGAGCTAATTATTTAAGTATCTTGGATTCTCTACTAGCATGCATCTGATGACACTTGTTGCAAACTGCTGCAGAAGGCTGTTTTAGAAGCTAAAGAACTAAAATCATTAAGAAACTAAACCAAACCAGCAGATGTCAACAAACTACAACTAGGTATTTTATGTGGCAAAATAGCACATAACTTTTCAATATGGTTGCTTACTTTTGCTAGTGTTCTGCAGCTCTTCAGATGATTATTCAAAATACAGTTAGTGTGAAGGTTTCTGGTAGAAAAAGGGAGCTGTGTTCACTCTTGCAGCCCCGGCAGCAGAAGCCCCATTAAGAAGCAGAAAGATGTCGCTCATTATGCTCCTTTTAATGTCTTTCAGTTGATGAAATTTAAACCATCTGATCTTGAACTGAACATCAAACAAACTCTTTTGGACACAAAAATGAGATATTGAAGGTTTTGGTTTGTTCTTTTACTAAAATGGAAGAAGAGAAAATTTACATTAAAAGCTAAAATATAAAATAAAGTCTGATTAAAGTAAAATTGATGTTTTATTGCAAGCAACATGCAAGGCATGTCCAAAGTTTTTGTCACTTGGGTCAAAATTGTTGAATCAAAAATGCTAGCAAGCCAAAAACAAATGAAATACTAGTTCTTCATTGTAAATTCAAAAATTTAAAAAGGATTTTCTACAGTTGGTGCATTACAAGAAAGGCATCTAGCTTTTTAAAAACGTTTTGCATCAATAGAGTAACTTTATTCTCATGATAAAAGTAGGGTTTAGTTAACTCTCTTTCAAAAATGGTTGTACAAGTTTAATAAATTACATAAAACCTGATTAGGGTACAGCAAAGTTGGCTTTTCCGTAAAAGTCTTGAACATGACTCTACTTATTATAACAAGACGAATATTTTGTACCACACTTAACTTTTTCAGTTGAAAGAAAATGATGTCAGTAACAATTTCATTCTTATTAAAAGCCTCCATCTGTATGAAGCACCTGTGCTGAGTGGATCAAATTTGTATCATTCTTGAATTGCAGCTGGAGGGGCAACACTCAATCAGTCCTGGGGGCATAAATGACCCTCTGCCCGCACTTTGGAGATACCTGCATTAACGCTATTAAAAATGATGTGAACCTTTTCATCTGCTGTTTTTACTTGTTCGTCTTAAATTATTTTGATTAAATAACAATTCTGCTACATTGAAGAATTTTCAGCCATTAGAAACAAAAGCTTGCTCAAGGTCATGCCACAGCATCGTAATACTTAAGTCCAGATGTTGACTAGGCCACTCAACAACCTCGAGTTGATAGACAGATATTCTCCTTCAGAATGTTCTTGCACAAAGCAGAATTTATGACTCTGTTAACTACAGCAAGTTGTCAAAAAAAAAGACAAAAAAACAGAAGATGAAGAAGAGAGGCGACAAATACTTTTCACTGCACTATCCCTGGTATTTACAATATATATTGATGTCAGAAAAGTAAACAGTGAGCTTGTCCTTCCTGTGAAACGTTCTCTGAGACTGTGATGAGAGCTTGTTTGGATTCCTGGAATGTTTTATCTAATTTGCCCCCAAACGGTGAGGTTACTGCATATAGTCTGGGAACAAGTTTGAGTACAAGTGTGTGTGCGTAGAGAGACAAAAAAATACAGATTGCTGCATTTCTGAGAGATATCGACTCCCAGCCTGCTGACAGCAGCAACAACTGTGTGGGAGACGAGCGCTCTGCAAGCTCTCTGTAACAGATAGCGTTGAGAGTTGACCTTGGGATCCTCATTTGAACTCACAGGAGAGATTCCCACACACACAGAAAAAAAAAAAACACATCCTTTCCAAAAATGAGATACATGCATTCTAATGAGATGCTGCAAAAGAGCAGGATACAGAACAATGTGAAAAGTGTAGCTACATAAAAATTACTCTGCATTTTTCTAATAGAAATTACTCTACACTATTATTTGTTTTTTACCTCAAAGGGACTGCTGCTTAAATTGATTAGCTTTGATATCGCCCGATTTTCATTGCTCAGCGATTTCAAAGTTTAATCTTTGGACTTGATTCCCACTTACAGTTTGTTTCCTTTGAGGGCGGCGTGGTGAAGCAGATTGAAGCCTCTGTGGTTCTGCTGGGTGAAGTCAATGTTGGGCACTATGACCAGGATCTCAATGATGCTGCGGAAATCCTTAGCAATGGCATCATGGAGCGGCGTGTCCCCGTATGAATCCTAACAGAGTAAGTTGACAGGCAGCACAGTAAGAAAAGATGTTGCGTAAGTTAAAAGAAAACTGAACCTGGATGCTTTTCAACGATAATTAAAAGCAAACGTTTGTTTTAGTCTGAAGACCTCTGAATACCTTCCATGAAATATTCTTCCAAGTCAGTGCAAAAGCAGACGGAGAAATAGACCATATGCACATTTGTCACAGATAAAACACAAACACACTCCAGGCTGACATGTTTTTAGCTGAGTAGCCACATCATTCAAGCAGAACAAACTGAGTTAGTTAGTCAAATCAGGGCCAGGCTGCAGGCATGTTAGACCATCTGAAAAAAATCTATTCAAACAAATACATTATCTTAATGAGACAGTAACACCGGGTCAGGAAAACTATAAATAAATATTCATACAGAGTTCCAACAATTTTTTTCATTTCTACGGAATTCTAAAGGAAGGAGAGAAAGACTAAAAATGGATGAACGACGGAGGGCAGATTAATTCATCCATGGTCGGTCGGAAAATGCGTAATCTATATCTAAAATTTGTCCAGACAGTGTAGGACCCCTGTATCCATGACTACGATGTCTGATGGTACAAGATTTTGAATTTCTTCCCAAGATATTTCAACAATCCTGTCACTATTTTAACAAGTCAAAGTTGAAACAACAACCAAAAGTAGTACAAAAAAAAGAGAAAAAGACAAAAAAAAAAGAGCTTTAAAAGAAAAAAATATCAATTAGAGTTGGGCATGTCACAATAAATTTTTTTGCTGGACAATAAATTGTCCCAGTAATGATTGTGACAAATGATAATATTGTTGGTTTGAGACCATTTTCAAGCAATATAATGATAATGGCATAATAATGGACCTTGATTTTGTAAAGAACTACTGGAACTTGAAGACATTTCAAATACACAAAATAAAGCCAAAAATAAGTAAGATGTAAATAAAAACCACAAATAACCAAAACCATAAATAAAATGGATTATGATGAAATAAAATATTAATTGTCAGAGTAGAAATTATTGAGCTCATTTTAATGTATTATGTGATAAATTGATTAATTGTGACAAGCTTAATTAGGGTGTTTTTTTTGTTGTTCTTTTCAGGACATGCATGTATAGTACAACATATTGTGGTTAACGCTGGAGAGGTAAGGACTCTGCACCCGCTCACCTGGAGATTGACGTCAGCCGCATGTTCAGTCAGCACTCGCACCACGTCAGTGAAGCCCTTGTTGACAGCGATGTGGAGCGCTGTGCACATGGAGTTGTTCAGTACGTTGACATTCGCCCCTTTGCTCAGCAGCAGCCGCGCAATCTCAGCCTGGTTACTGAGTCAAAACAAAACCAGTGCAGGTAAATTATACATTCTTTTGATTGGCAAGTCTTCATTTTTATCAAATGCCGAATTAATTGTGGACTAAATTAGCAATCGATTAATTGTTAACTGGAGTATACAGATTCAAAAACGGTCAGTTGCTGAAAGAACAACATACTAAGGGAAAGAATTAAAACTGTACAAGAAATATAAAATTTTTGATTTAAAGATGAACAGAAACCTTTGTCTGTAAATATGTTTTGCCCAGAACTCCTGAAGTGTCATAGTTTCAGAATCACCTGGTTCAAATTCTGTTATAAAAAAACTAATATTAAGGACCTTTTGCTATCCAATTATTAATTGATTAATCCAAAAAACAGTCACCAGATTTATCCTACACAGTACTGCTTTTCATGTGTTGATAGCAGAAGCATTTATTTGGCTGCTGATGCATCCTTTGCTACAAATGATCAAGTGCGCACTAGAGGGATTTTATGTTGTTGCATTTTAGGCAATAAAATGTTTTTCTCGTTTAAAAAAAATTCTGCCCACTTTTTTTATTTGATTAATCGATTAATCATCAGAACAGTCGACGGAAAAGTCGGTGACTAGAATGATTGTTAGTTGCAGCCCTAATCAAAACATTTCATCAACTGAGTGCAGCACAAGAACATGAATGCGCCCTCACCCGAAGGCAGTGTAGTGTAAAGCTGTGTCTCCGTCTTCATCTTTGACCTCGACGGAGCTGTTGGCCTGCAGCAGGGTCTTCACCACCTCTGTGTGGCCTTGGTGAGCGGCGACCTGCAGAGCCGTCTTGCCTTGGTTCTTGATATCCACCTGGCAGGAGCACAGACACAGTTGGAGATTCATCCGAAGCAGAGAAGCAGCGCACACCAACAGAGCTGATCAAACACTGGCAGGAAATAATCTGCGTATGGACAACCGTGCTCGTCATACACGTGACGGGAGATAATCCCACCAGGCAGTGGATAGCAGAATGGATCCGTGGGGGCACAACAAACACAGCAGCGAAAGTGTTCATCCCCCTTCAACCTTTCCTCATTTTCTCACTTTAATAACAACAAACTCCAATGTGCTTTACATGGGTTTGAAGTAATTATGGCTGAAACAATCGGATGAATAAATTATTGAAAAAAAGTTGTCAACTAAATTAGTGTACAGGCTCAAAAAAAAGGTGAAGAAAACAACATATTCAGAACAGTCATTAAGCCAAAGCTGTACCAAAAAATATAGACATTTTGCTATAAGATAAAAATGCCTTTGTCTATAAATGTGTTTCAGCCAAAGCTCCTCCAGTAGTAAAGTTTTACCTTCACCAGGTTCAGATTTACTAAAGGAATACTACAGTATCGCATTTTAAGAAAATGTTAATTTTCTTTATTATTTCTTTATTTCCATTTTTAAGGTATTTCTAAAACGGTATAAAAAAAAGGCTAATAGGGTTAAATGAAAAATTTGTAGAATGTGATTTTTTTTATCTGATTAATCAATTAATCATCAGAATAATTGATAAATTAATCAATTTCAAAAATAATAATTAACTGCAGCTCTAGAAGTAGCAGAGAAACAAGAAATGCATAATATATAATAAGTGTGTAATGAACTTGTGTTTAACCCCTCCGGACGTTGACGTGGTTGGAATGTGAAAAAACGTTTAAAAAGTCGATGGGGTGTCAATACTTTTGCAAGGCACCGTACCTGGACTACGCTTTCCGAAATACTCTAAGGTATAAAAAGTAGAATAATCTTTAACAAGAAATTTTATTTGTAAAAAAATAAATAAATAAATAGGCATAAAGATTTAAAAAAACAATATAAAGAGACGTTTGTCAGGACGCAGCATGTTTAACGTCTTTCTCCTCAAACAAGAGTTCAGATTGTTAAATTATTTGTAGCCTCACTTTATAAGTACTGCACATGGATGTGGAAAAGGGCTGTTTTTTCCCCAAATCACTGGGAAACAACTCGCTCTGTCCGACTGAAGGTCGCAGAGCTCCATTTATGAGGTTCATTTAATCCTTAGAAAGAGTTTTCCCTGCACATAAAACACGGCAGTGACGTAATCATTTCTTTGTGAAGCAAGTGTAAAGGTACAAAAGGGTAAAAAAAAAACCCAAAAAAAACAGCATTATCACATTTGTGCCTTTCTAATGTAATTCATTAGAAGGGCGCTCATACACACCAGAAGATATGGTTTTAAAGCTGGGGTCTTCAAGTCCAGTCATCAAGGGCCAATGTCCTGTGAATTTTAGATGGGTCTCTGAGAAAGGGACACATCTTAATGCTGCAGGACATCAGCCCTTAAGGCTTGGAGTAGAAGATCCATAACGTAAAACATTTTTTAAAAAGTAATGGTTAGAGTTTTCCTAAATTTGTATGGATGTTTCCAAGAAAAGCATTGGGGAACTTGATTAAACATGATGGTAATTCTGATCAGTCTGTGTTTTCTGACATAACTTCTGCTGTTCCTTTTCTTTTTATCACACAAATATATGATAGGCTTTGAATTATACTTCCCTTTCATGTTTTTTTAGATGTTTGGATTGAGATTTTACAGTTACTATAAATAGACACATAAATGCCAAAAATGGGGAAAAGTTTACAAGTGAACTTGTTAACACAATGACATAAATGGAATTAACCAAATAAAAAATAACAAACATTTGAGAGTTTTGATTTAGAAGGCAGTGTTGCAGTCACAATGGGAGTAGATCCAGAGTTCTCTTGTGGAGATAGGACCATCCCGAAGGTCAATCATTGCTAATGCACTCCACCAATAAGGTCAATATATCAACAAAGTATTAACAACTACTAACGGTTGTATGTATGATTTATTTCAGTTGTTTTTAGATTGTTTGATTAATTTACAATGAGGGATGTGCTGTGGTGGTGCAGGGGTTAAGCACAACCCACATATAGAGGCCCTAGTCCTCAACGTGGCTGTCGCAGGTTCGATTCCCGGCCTGGCGACCTTTGCCGCATGTCTTCCCCTTCTCTCATTACCCACTTTCCTGTCAATTAACTATCAAATAAAGGCCACTAGAGCCAATAAAACCTTTAAAACAAAACAAGAAAAAAAAAAAAAACGGTCATTATAATTTACAACAAAAAACTCCAACAGATCATTTCTACTTTGTCATTATTGTGTGCAGAAGTTTTCTGCATTTCTCTTTTTTTTAGAAAACGCACGTAACAAAAAGAAGGAAATGTGAAAAATAATCAGAATGCAAAAAAACAATTAAAAATAGAATCTGTCTGCACATCAATGCGCAGTTTTGTCTCTTGAAGCAATGAGACACACCCCTGACTGCAGCATGTCGCACTAACCTTGTCGGGATGTTTCTGCACCAACTCCCGCACTTTGCTGGCACTCCCGTGGGCTGCCTCGATGACGAGCCGGCCGGGGTTGTCCTGCTCCGTGGACTGAGACAGCAGCTTCTCCAGCACGGAGATGACAGTACCTGAAAAGATACAAAGAGGAACGGGGAAAGGTTGAGGAAAGGGAAGACACAAGAAAGAGGGAAAATGTTACTTTCTTTAATCCAAAAGTTAACTGCAAAGGATGTTCGGCGGGGGAAGACAAAATCTGAATGCTGCAACTGCTAATGAATTTGTCAGAACCGAGCAAAACCAAAGGAATGAGTCAAAATGTCCCTTCCATGCAGAGTGAATCTGACCACACACACACACGTCGGCATGTTAGCACCTTTCAATCCACTGAGGTGAACATAAACACAGAGTATGCCATCATTAAGAGGCTGCTGAGAACTTCAGACATGATGACAAATGTCTGCTGAGCTGCCAAAGCGTCTTGCTGTCAACACACTGGACCATAACATGCTTCGGGTGAAGAGCGCTTAAACAAACAGACACCTTGTTCGCACATTAATGGAAAAAAAGGAAAAAAGAAGGCCCTTATTGGCAGCCTGTGTGAGGAAACATGCAAAAGCAGAGATGGAGCTAGGAGGAAGGCTGGAGAGGACTGAAAGAGCGCAGCGTTTGAGTCGGGCCCCCTCGATTCCCGCAGAGGCCTTACTTCCAGATTCGTTGGGGTTCTCGGCCGTCATGAGGTTGGCATCAACCTCTGCAGGCTGGGCCGTAAGGCACGCCGGGTTGAACGTCCACGTCTGACCTCCAAACGCCACCCGCAGGTCACCGTCAGCGTATACTTTCAGCACCTTTCCCACCTGGCCAAGAACCTTCAGACAAAAGGCACCAAGTTAACAAACATCCTGCAGAACGTAGTCTGGTTACAATTCGTTTTGTAATTTAGAGATTTTCATTTCTAATTCGGATACAGGTCAGATATATTACAGATTTATTTTGGTACGTGAAGTAAGTACATTTATTAGAGATGTACGAAGAAACCAGATGGGCCGACTTATCTTCATCTGCCTCTTTTCCCCAATCAGCGAACACACCGAACATATGAGCTGCTGCATTACAACAACAACAATCCTTCACGTGGACAGAAAACCTAAAAGCTAGCTCCTTCAGGATCAGAAAAGTTTTACACAGCAGAGCAAGAGCAATGTGAGAAGCTATTTAAAAGGAGTTGCATTTTTACGACATGTCAAGATATATCAGTGTTTTATTCAGGCATAGTGAGAGAAAGAGACTTTCAATAGATAACAGTAAGGTTGAAGGTCTTACAGCAAAGTAAATCTGTTTTTTATCCATCTCTCTGAGAACATACTAGATTTTGAAATGCTGACAGCCTTTTCGAAGTTGTGGATCACAGAAAGTACTTTTATTGTCCTGAAAAAACATACATATTAAGGTGGTTTGGTGATGCGCAAACCTCATTTATCTCTAAGGTAACAGCTTAATATGTTAACGTATTTTAAAATAGAAAAGTCTTGCTTTACAGCCTCTCCTTGATGCTAACATAAATAAGCACAACAGAAAGGCTAGATGTAAATATATAACATTTTTATAGTTACTCTTCTTACAAAAATTATTTTTAAAAAAATCCATCTGATGAAGTTTTCTTCTAGTAGGTCAAAGAAATCAGCCACAAAATTATGACCGGGGCATTTTAGTTGTACGAGTGAGGTAAGTCAGACATGGGGCGATAATCAAGTTAGTTATAAAAAGGCAAGCAATACTTTCACAAATAAAAATAGTGATCATATATAGCCCAAAGGAAACTTTTCTTTACATCAGAATATGGACCTTTCACCACCAAATAATTTAATCCAATTAAGCATCTTCCTCCTTTTTAAAGGGAGATTGCATTAATAATAGGGACTCAAAGTCTCAAGACAATCTGTGTAAACTTCAGTTCTTCGTTTTACTAGATCAAAAATCAAAGCATATAAAACTAGAGTTAGATAAAAAGTCAAACTTAGCATACAGGAGTCATGCTGTCTGTCCACTCCCCATGGCCAGCCTGAAGTCTCTTCACATTTTCCAGCTCATCCAGTACTTTAACCAGTTCGCCAACTCCAAAGGTGTTCACCTGTCGGAAGAAAAGGGGGAAAACACATGAATGAATCTGTGAAGCTAAATTTAAATCATACAGAAGATGTGATCAGAGAGGTTTTCTGTGATTCGGTACTTTGGTGAGAGCTCCCGGGTGGAAAGTCCAGCGGATGTTGTTGCTATACTGGACCCGGACGTCTCCTCTGTCAGTTATTCTATGAACCGTCCCGATCCGACAAATGTACTGCAAACATAAATAGGTTGTGTCACTCCAGGTCCCCCCACAACTCCCTCCACTGCTGCTCTGACCTCAACGTTGCCTTTGGCAGCTGTGACTGAAAACGTGAATGCTCCGTTTGCCTTCATTTTATTAAAGCATCCACCTGAACCACTTATATAATATAAAGTCTCTGTGAGCCAAGCGGGCTCACATGCTGGACTTGTGACTGCATTCTCCCTGCACATGTGCACAGGACAAACCAACTGGAAACCAAAAAGAAGTGCATTTTGTACTTTACATTCCACGGAAACCAAGTGAAGAGTTGAGTAAAGCTGCCTGTTCTCATGAGTGGGATGTGAATTTCTCACCGGAAGGGATGCTTCTCGTACCTCTGCCATTTTGGGATTCCACCCTCCGTGTCCTTCCTGCATCTGTCGCAAGATGTCCACCTCCAATAGACATTTGACTTTGTCTCCCTGCTGAAACGAGTGGCCATCAGCGCTCTCCTGGCGCTGGAGCTCTGCATGCTCACCTGGATGGGGAGGAATCAGCAAGAAGACACCATCAATACTCGGGGACAGATTCAGAAGGATAACCTTTTAAATATTGTACTTGATGTTTCTACGCTGTCAGGTCTTGAAATCAAAGTCAAAATTTTTGTTTGGGCAGACAATTTTGCCTTGTAAGGCCAATTCTGAAAACGTAAAAGTTTCCAACCTAATGACACAAACTAAAACATTTTTGTTGTGGAAATTTACTGCAAATATCCTCAAAAAAGTTTGCATTTGTTGTTCTATTTATATTTAAAAATATTACTTGGTCCTTATTGAATTTTTGCCAAAGTTATTAAGAGTGGAAAGTCCAAAGAGCAACGGGTTACAGACTCCTGCACTAGCCCGGAGTTGAAAAGCAGAAGGAGAGAAATATATGGTTTTATTTTATTTTTGTCATAGAAATGAAAGACACATGTATCTATACGTAGATATATTTCAGTGCACTGAAGTGGCTTCCAATTAGTGACTTGTGTGTAATGTCATCCAAGGATAAATGCAGCTGCTGTTTGAAGACTGACAGTTTCTACAGATTAAAACTAAAAGTATCAGCAGGCAGGAACAGGGTTGTGGAGAAGCTTAAAACAGAGAATAGTCAATTACCTAAATAAATGTTAGTTTATTTTAGTAAAAGCTTTTATTAAAAGCTTTTAGTAGCTAAAACCTAGTCCTAACCTGGACCCAGAATTTGCTGACAAGACCTGAACATCGGTAAATAAAGATACAAGTCAATTTTCAAATTATTATTGTAAATTGAAAATCATATATTATTTTCCTACAACTACTTTGTGTTGGTCCATTACATAAAATCCCAAAAGAATGACAAAGTGTGGAAAGATGAATATTTTTGTAGTAGAAACAATATATCTTACTGACCAAGCTTAGGTAGGTGATCTTTGTAGTAGAAGCCTCCCTGGCCATCTGACACGTACTTCAGGTCCACTTTGCCTTTGTGGCCCATTCGGTAGACATTGGTGGTGCCATTGGACCAGGTGACACTGGCCACGCTGCGGCCAGACTCCGTGTCCCAACCACGAATGTCCACCACTTTCCCAACCTTACCCTCCCCGCCTAAACATAGAAATACAAACACACACAAAAAATAACACACACACACACACAAAAGAGATATGCAAAAAGCGGAGCTGCATAAGTTTGTGGGAAGAAAAGCTCAGTGAAAATTAAAATCATTTTGTTTAAGAATAGCAAATAATAGTTATGAAAAAAACACAGGGTGGAACAGAAACATGCAACACATGGGTTAAACACTTAATTGACAAAACAATTATTTCCATTATTTCTTTAAATTATTCTTTCTACACATACATTTCAGAGCCATATTATAAGAACACGTATTTTATGATGTCTTTAAACCATTTAAGTCACTTGATTGCTTTACTTCTAATTAACTCCAAATAAATCAGTGAACTACATAATGACTTGTTTGAAAAAAAAAAAGGGGAATGTGAGAATGCTCAGAAAGGCCCACATGCACTGGCTGAATACACCATTTAAGCCTGATGAGTGAGTTAACCAAACCCCAGGGCAGAAACCAAAAGGACATTTTGACTCATTCAGATTCAGACAAACAAACAAACAAAAAGTTATGACCACTCTGTCTTTCTTTGAAGGGAACATCACCAAGCGATCATTTTCATTTCAGTTTCTAATCATTTCTAAGCACAACTGAGAGCAAAGCTGTGCTTATCTGACAGAGGAAGCATTACAGACAGAAACATGACATGTCACATTGTGCAAAAACATGTAAGTGCAGATGTTCACAGATGACAACCAATACACAAATAACTGAACCACAGAGTTCAAGTAATGGGACATCCCCCCCCTTCCAAATAGGAAAAAAAAATGCAACGTTATAAAACAAGCATTCGATAAAGTCACTGACACAAACAGGCTGGCGCATCTGTGGGACAGACTCAGATGACTCACTGGCGGTGTAAGTGCACCCAGACACACACAGATGCAACATTTTTCGGGTTATTGAGGCGTGCGGTTAGAATGGTATTCATATGGTGAGGCATTTTGAACACATACTATGTTTAAAGAAACAGCACCAAAAAAAAAAGAGGAATTTCAAAATGAATACAACCAGGTCGGTAACAAGAACAACTCCTACCCTCACCCCTCCTCCTTCAAACACACAAACACACACCACTCACCGTCTTGGTTCCCCCAGTCCCAGTCTGGTCCACGGACGACTTTAACGCCCTGGAAGATTCCTTTGAGGATGATGCGTGGGAGGTTCTGCCTCGGTGTCAGGTTCACTCTGTGACGGAAAGAAGAAAGATGTGTCAGCTCACACCTGAGCAGACAATTTGAATTAGTGGTTTTTCCTAACAAGTATAATCTTAGCGCACACTAAGTATACCAAGTAAGACCACAGTAGTGGACAGCTGAACGACCGTACTTAGCTTCTTGTGTAACATCGTGAAAAAAAGAAAACTCTTCATTGATAATGCATCATTTTTTGAAGGAGGCAGTTACAGTACATTATGTAGCCAATTTTTACACAGGAGTTGAAATTCTGCAGAAGTCTAGAAATGTACTAAATTACAAAACTTTACTCTTCACTTATTACTTCCCTATTGTGTGGGATGGTGGGGTTCCAGATAAAACAACAATAATCAATAGTTCACAACGACTTATGTATAAATGCATGCCTGTAACAAGGTGCACCAAGGTTTTATAATGCTGATAAAAAGTCCAAAATTCAGACATTACAGTCACACACACACACCCGCACACACACGCCCACACACACACGCAAACACCCCTGCACTTTAACTTTATTCCACCTTGATCATTAGATTGTCAAGTGATAGCACCACAAAAACATCGGTGCTATGATGCATAAGCGGATCTATTTGGTTATGCTGGCAGAACGTCAGAAATATTAAATCCAAGGATTTAATCTACTGATCGTTCATGATAGAGTGCTAGTTCTGCTTCAAGAAACAAACAAATATAACAAAAAATCTTTCCACATGTCTTTTCGGGCTGAGGAATATCGGTTTTTGCAAGTATTAAAAAATGAGTCAAATATAAGATCAAATATCCTGATTTATAAAAGCATCATCCAGAGACCTAAGTAGTTAGACATTCTTTTTATTTAAAAAAAAATGAAAATCTAAATAGTTTTGGCCTATTAATTAAATTAATCAAAACTAAGAACTCGAATCATGTTCAATCTACAAACTGCTCAATAAACAGCTTGTGCTTGGATGCACTTCTGTGAGCTTAAATAAATGCAGATAAAGGTTAGAGAGAAAAGCTTTAATTCAAAACTGAAGACAATCATGCAATTTCTTCATGTTCTTTTGGATACTAAACTCCTACGTCTGCCCTGGAGCACATTTTCCTCTACTTAATGTCTAATAGTCTTAGAAAGAAAAAAAAAGGTCAAACCTAGAATTGACCTCAGAAAACATGACATTGGCATTCTACAGAGAAAACTGAGGCATACCTTATTGTGAAGATTTGATCAGGCCTGGTTGCAAAGGAGCTGCCTATTCCCATACTTCAACAGGATCCAGCACCAGCTTCCATTGCAACCATACAGCTCTCCGACGAACGCAAAGTCAATTAAAATCAGATGGAATTTAAAAAGAAAAAAGAAAGAAAGAACGGATTTTATGAGCACTCCCTCTTAAGGTCGTTGACGTTTTCTTGGCATATCCGGTCCCTTTCATGCTAAGTATTTTTGCTAGACATGCTTGCAGGATCCTCTGAGCTACAGCGGTAAATAGCTGCCCATTTGGCTCGTAAAGCCAACTAACAGTAAATCTCAGCGTGTGGCTGAGGTCGGGCAGGTTTGTGCAGAGGTTTTAGCCTAATCCTAGACAGCAGAGCGATCAGAAAGCACCTTAGGGCAAGTCATAAACATCCACATGCTGCCAAGTAAATGCCGACGTAAATATACAAATGCACCATCTATAAAATGAAATAAGGTTATTTTTAGAGCTTTACAGGGGGGGGGGGAATGATAAGATTGCACTTCGTCATGCAAAACTGATTGATAGACCGAGTCAAATGATCAAAACAAACAAGAGTAGCACTGCTTACGACAGCAAAGCTTCCTTATTACGATGAAACTGTAGCAAGAAGCGGATGTGCAGTGACAGATGTTCTAGTTTTATGACAGGGAAACATGACCTCAGCGCTTGACATTTGTTTTTAATTGCAGCCTCTCTTCCGAGGGATCAACTTTTGTAATCCTGCTGAACCAAATGTCAACCCCGATAACAGAAAGGATCAAGAGCAAAGACCTGTACCTACTGACACACAGGCAGGTTCAGCTACCACTCGTCAATACTTACAACAAACACACAAGAACAAAGGGCAAAGTGAGCCCTGCGTATTAAGCTACTCGTTTGATTAAACCCGGCAGCTTGAGAACGAAAGGGATGTCTCAGAAGTTTTGAAGTGAGGTTTTGTATGAAAGGTATAAGCAGTTAATGTCTTACCTGCCGTAGATTTTGGTGGAGTCATTTAGTAGAAATGAAGCCATTTAGTAGAAATGTTAGGTTCAGCTCAGGTTGAGCCTAACAGCTCATCAGAGAAGAGCCGAGAGTCTAGAGTAAAAATCAATACAAAACATTTCACTTACCAACCATTATGACACTGATGCTTTTTATACCACTGTCTAGATAATTGTTGGTTTGTATGTAAATAAGGCAAATAAGCATCTGGATTTATACTAAACAAAGATACTATGAATAGTATCTACTGTATATATAATGTTAGCTGCTTATAAACTTTACACAGAACCTCACTTTAGAAATTATGAACTATCCCGTTAATATCAGTGCCTTCTGAGGTATGATAGTCAGTAAAAAATATGTCCAGATTAAAACAAATGTGTTTGGTTCATTTCTTTTAACACATTCAAGAACAATTAAACAGTGAACCAGTGTTGAGAGTATGGAAATGAGAAGCTGTATGAAAAATGTAAAGAATTGTGCGAAGAAAACCAATTGTTCCCTGCAGCCCAAATGAGGCAAAAATATGCATTAAAAGCTCGACTTAAAGGTTAGAAAATCAACATAAAAGAAAATAAAAAAAATCACACCCTGTTATGGGTCTGACGTGAGCACGGACTGGAAAACAAACAATGATCCTGTGGCAGCAGTGTAGTGCTTTATGTGCAGAGTAAAGGATTAGACAGAGACTTGATCCGATTGGTTCCCTGGAACTGCATGTGTGCTGTTTGTGTAAGAAAGAGCCGATTAACTAGCTGCACGCCATCCCAGCTATTTGTAAACATATGGTCCAGACGTATGCCTCCAGATGCTTTGTCCAGGAGTCACAGAGATGTTCCACAGTCCGATTCAGCGTGAGAATCAAGCTTGATGAAATGGATCACTGAGAGAGCTGCCCTGAACACCAAATGCAAAATAGGAAACAATATTTATATATGCAAATAAATAAAAGATAATTCGCCAACATCTTCTTCTACCCAAACCTGTTCCTGATTTGCCTCTCGATGCTACCTGGGTATCTTCTAGGAAACTTAAAATTCTTAATCCGAACATAATCCATTTAAATCTGATGTAATTATAAAGGGACACTTATTAACGGTACATCCGGCTCACATCGCACACCATGTTTACGAAAGCGAAACTCGTCATCCCGTCAGGAGACTGGAGTTTCAACTACCCCGGTCATTAACCGCAACTCCAATAATTTGCCTTTAAGGCGTCTTTCAGTCTGTCTTAACACCCCTTTCATAAATCTTTCCTGGCTCTACGATAGGTCACACATATTAGAAAACCAAGCTAAATTTGGCAGTCTGGACACATAGCAGTGTGTCTCATGATTGCCAGAGTATAAATTAGTCTTTTGAAATGCTGTCAATGAAATTTGGGTCAATGTGGTCTAGCAATAAAGAGCCATTGTGTGTTAAGATGGGGAATACATATTCCTCGCCATTTGGCTGTACCATTTGTCTGACAGGTACAGCAAATAACTTTCATGTGACGTCCCAGATGTGAAATCTGCGTCAGTGTTGGTCAGAATCCAAAATATCATTTTTGGAGAAACTGCAAAGTCTGCAACTGGAAACAAAGTTTAATTTAGAAAAACAAATAAATAAATATCCCTCTTTGTAGTTTTTGAGTCTACTATAATCATACAAATGATTCGACACAATCAGCCAATTTCAACAATAGCGTCATAAACACATTCTCATGAGATGTTGGAGAAAGTGCTGAAAAAGAAAACGACTGCAAAGATAAATTTAGCTGTTTACAAATATTTCTATAAAAAAAATTAAAAAAAAAGAAACACGGATGCAGGTTGACAACAGACCAAAAACCCAGGGCAATAAACCAATTAATTTAGGATTAGCTCATTCTACCCCCTGTGTTACTCGCTGAAGAGCAAAATAATTTAAGGATATAGTGTTTGCAAAAAAGCATGCTTCTGTAAAAACTAAGGTTAAATTAATCGCCCTTTATTAGGGATGTCAAGGTGTGAAAAAGTTGCAGCATTTCTAGAATGCTTCAATTAAGAATAAAGAAAAATGTAAGAATATCTTATTAATTCAATACAAAAACAAGAAGATTAAAATGGGTGAATTGTTGGGAAAAGCCCTCATGACCACAAACATGTCTGCCGCTATAAAGACTCGTTAGCATTTGAGGCTGTTTGAATGTTACAGGCAGCTGGGTTCTATTTCTCCTCCATACCGGTGAGGATTGCCTTTAGCTTGTGCATTATGTCAAATGAGTAATTACACAAAGTGTTTGGTTGGTCAACCTTCCTTTGTCCATTAGATCTGTTCCTGTTCTTTGTGTTAGCACCGTTATGTAGAGATACACTGCGATATTTTTGCTCTAGGTAATCATACTGTAAGAATCTCAGTAGTCCATCACTGCATGGATTAGTTGGTTAGTATATGACAGGCTGTATCTCATGATAAAGGTTAAAAAAAAAAATCATTTTGCTAGTAGATATTGATTGTTGGAAATACATGCTTATGTTTCCTTTAAGTGAACTGAGTAGATAACAGAAAGAAAGAAAAAAAACCCTGAATCTTCAGTTGTCTGATCAAAACTGTATATGTTCAAAATACTAAAACTGTAAATGTTCAAAATAATACAAGGCGCAAATGAACAGGACCATAAACACCTGGATGCGAGTAAAGCCTAATTGGGAAAAATATGTTATTTTTCCCAATTAGGCCTCTCATCGCCTTTTGTTTTGGATTTGTACTATATAAATACACGGGCTTCCTGCTGTTCTTGTTAGTTATTCAATTCTCTCATTTCATGTTTACTTCCTGGCTCATCCCAGCTAGGTTCTGACTAGTTTCCAACCTCTCGAGGGGCAAAAACAAACCAAAAAAGGAAAAACAACAAAACCTGATGACTCGGTCACATTGAAAAGAGCAGTGAGTCATGATTCCTACACCTATTTGCGGCATTCATTGGACAAGCAGGCTCAGGGAAATAAATGGAAAGGGGCTGGACCTGTACCAGGCTAAACTCTAGAAGAAATCTGGGTCATACATATCACCTCGTTAAAATGAGAACAGGCCATCCAGCTGACATTCAGACAGTGCCGCGAGCCGTTTGGAGCGTTACTGTGAACTGATGCAGAAGAGAGGATTCTGAAGGGACAACTCAGTCGAGTAAATCTGGGTTCACAGGACACTTGCAGTCAGCTCACTAAACATTTGTACAAATCTAGGCCACATGTGGTTTGTCCAAGCTGGCAAAAGAACAAAGCTATTTGAAAATATGTGCGCCGTTAGAAACAAACAAACAAACAAAAGCAATAAAAATCCAAATTATTTACCGGTAACTGCAGTGATAATGAGGCAGGTTTGTTTTTTGCTTTACCTAAGAACCCTTCTCTTCAGCTCCTTGAAACTCGCATGCAATTATTTTGTAGTAACAGACAAGATTCAATATTTACTTGAAGAAAATACACTAAAAAGACACCACAGACCCGGTTTTTCTAATTTTAGGTTCGTATCCAAAAAATACTTTGTTTACCAAATGTGAGCAACTATTGATTGATATGTGTCTATTACAAGCTAAAAGACTGACAGCACTATTATGGAAGAGAACAACGGGACCAGGCATCAAACAACGGATCAGGCAAATGTTGAAGACTTTACGTCTGGAACGCATAACATATCTCCAAAAAGGGAAAAGTGAATTATTTGAAAACATTTGGAGACCCTTCAGGAATTTTGTTGAAGGACTGGACTTGTCTCAAGACGAAGAAGCCAGCTAAAGACAAGATTAATGTCAAACCATAATGTTAAACAAGGGAGCCTCAGCAGTGGACTATTATCTCCTGTGTACTTAAATGTATGCAGATATGTATCTAAGAGGGCGTTTGTTGGTCTTGTTTATTGTATTGGTTACATGGCAGGTATATCTGTAAAAAATACAATAAAAATATTGTTGGGAAAAAAAAAAAAAAAGACACCACAATGGATCCCAATATGAGGGAAAGGCACTAATGAATTGAACATAAAAGTAAGGGTTTCTTCTAAATGAGAATCAAATTGTATTTGATTTTATTAAGGCTTCTTTGCTTTCTGAAACCCAGTTCCATGCTGGTATGCGCCCTTTTCGCAACTGTAGTTCTCCATACTCTCTTGGGGTTATTCATAACTCATGGTCCTTCATTTTAAAGACCACCGTTTTTCTCGCTGTTGGTGGGTATTAAAACAAATTTAATACTCACAGTCTCAGAGACACCATAACAGTCCTACAGTATGCCTCATTATTGATGGGATGTGCTTTTCCTGGTTTAGGCCTATAACGTTTGTGCCAAGTGAACATTACTGGGCACATTGTAATGTGCCAAGTAATTTATGCTTGAACTAAATATCTTTGGGTTATACGTATTATCAGTCTTTTTTTGTGATGTCGGCAAACTTTGCATAATTTAATTTAACATTTTACAAACCACTTAATTAGCTGTGAAGATAATCTTGTGCTTATTTGGAAACAAACCTAATTCCAACTAGAAGCCCTAGCCAAAAGCTGAGAGAGACATATATGAGAGAATTTAAGCTTCTCTTTCATAAATGGCTTATTTAAATAAATGTAAATAAGATACATTTATTTACTTGTGATAAAGGCAAAATTGACACCTGAAGGCATAATACACCTTCAGGTATTATGATCACCTGAAGGTTTGTTGCATTATAACTACTTAATCAGAGTAAGCAGCATCAATTTTCAATGACAGCTCTTGTATAAATGGAGTCCACCTTTACCGCTGTTTAAATATGAATAGTAATAATATGGCTAATTAGTGGTGTATCTAACAAAGCAGTAAACCTTTCATAAATCAGTAATCGGTGTGGAATAATTCCGTTCAAAGTTTGACCTGCTGATACGAAGTAGATTTCATGCATTATCTCGAACTAATGTGGTCCTGCTGCCTCTTTTACATTTTGTCATCAAAAAATACTGACTTTTTTTAAATTTCAAATTTTACCTTAATAAATGTCTATTCAGGGCAGAATAATCCAGCCGTCGTTAACTGAGTTTAAGTGTTTTAGATTTTCAAGCTGGAGACATTCAGATGCAGCTCTAAAAGCTGCAAAATTCTCCTTTAATTGGACGTCAAGTTGAAAACTGTGAATTTGACTCCTTTCTGAGCAACATTACTCACCTGTGGCACAGACCTAGATTTTATTACATTTCTGCACCAAACAACAATCACACTCCCTGCTGACGAGACAAACAATCAACCAAAAGAAAGCAAAAGAAGGTATAAGTGACAGATAACTGTTTTGTGTGCATCCATATGAACCACATAAAAACTGCAACTTATCTTCCTTTTTTGGGCTGGAAAGGATTTGAGCTATGAAACTTTCTGCATAGATTCCTGCACACGGACAAGATCATTGAAATTTGGGGAAGGTTCAAATTAAAGGTGAAGTGCAGCACTCACGGCTGGGAATGGGCCGTCTCATAACGCTCAAACGGATGACTGAGGTCGTGCTTGTTGTTCATGTAACACTGGGTACACAGGTCGTAGTCGAAGCACACTTTGCACTTCCACCGCATTCCCATGATGCCATGCTTCTTGCAGCTGTCACAGATGATGTTGGAGTGACGGACTCCTGCAAACAGAACAAGTGGTGAGGAAAAGGAAATGGCTGGGCACATTCCTGACATTTCAGTTTTCTATTTTTAACTGAAGGAAACAGTTTTACCTACAGTGTGGAGAACAGACCAAACTAAACCCAACTAATGTGGCAAAACATTCAAGTTATTTGATATATGTTAAAGCATAATAGTATCTAAAGCTAACAAATAGTAAAGAGGAACAAAGAGGTTCAAACAATTGAACAAAATACTCTCAACCCCAAGGCCTCTTTTTTGTCTTTTGCTGAACTAATTGAAGGAGCTTCTGAAGCAGAAGTATGTTGTTGTAAATGGAGCAAAATGCTCCAGAGTGTGTGTGTGGGGGCCTGCGTGTGTGTGTGTGTGTGTAATCCCAAATAGACCATGATGGGTGATGACAAGACCCCTGAAAATGGGTTTCGCAAAGCTTGAGCACAGACGATGACATACAAGCTGGAATATTGCAAACAAAAAAACATTTTAGGAATCAGAGGAGAACAGAACTATTTCGTCACATCGTAATAGGGTAGAAAATGTACTTTTAAAGTTAAAAAATATATATATAGATTTTTGGGAGAAAAATATAAAAATTATTCATGAAGATGCACAGAGAAATCTGTTGGTGACCATGTTTGTCTGAGTTTGGTGTGGCAGTTGAGGGAACTCAGAGTCAGCTGTATGTAGTTAGTTGTTTAAAGATTAATTCAAAGGAAGCACAAAAAAGCTATATAAAATAAAACTGTATTTTTTTACATTATTTACGCTGCGAGAGAAAGAGGATTTCTGACAAATAAACTCAGAAGAATGTTAAAAAGTCTCAAAGTAGGGCGTGCCGTGGTGGCGTAGTGGTTAGCTCGACCCATATTTGGAGGCCTTGAGTCCTCGACGGGGCCGTCGCGGGTTCGACTCCCGGATCCAACGATATTTGCTGCATGTCTTCCCTCCTCTCCCTCCCCGTTTCCTGTCAGCCTACTATCATATAAGGGACACTAGAGCCCACAAAAGACCCCCTGGAGGGGTAAAAAAAAAAAAAAAAGTCTCAAAGTAGTTTATTTCTGTTCTACTTGAACTGTCCACCTCTGGCATGGAACATGCTGCGATTAGAGGAGGTGGAAGTTTTATGGAAGTTGAGAGCTAAACTGTTAATAACCAGGGAGACAGAAATGTTAGCACTGCTAGCCATGCTATGTGGTAATAAGTTGCTAAAAGCAGTTTAAAATGACAGCACTGTGAACGTTCACCTAAAAATGTTAATGTAAATCTAATTTTTACTTAA
This sequence comes from Xiphophorus hellerii, assembly GCF_003331165.1. Taxonomy (NCBI): domain Eukaryota; kingdom Metazoa; phylum Chordata; class Actinopteri; order Cyprinodontiformes; family Poeciliidae; genus Xiphophorus; species Xiphophorus hellerii. The sequence goes on along the minus strand of NC_045672.1, from coordinate 7,507,071 downwards.
TGGGTAAAATTAATCTGATCAGAAGTAGGCCAATCAAAATACATTTTGCTGGATGATAAATTCTCCCAGTGTTTGTGATGAACTATAATATTGGGGGTTTTGTTATAGTTTAACATACTTATATGATAACCTATAGCAATGTTATATTTTATCATATAAGTATTGATAATGACATAATAATCCAGTTCACGCTCTCAAAAAGCAAAAATCTTTGATTTTGTAAAGAACTTTTAGCACCGAAACTGGAAGATCATTTAAATCCTCAAAATAAAATATGACAACTAATTTATCCAGCAATTAATCGCTCAAAGCAACGGGCGTAATCCTGAGTTTATGTTTTAGCACAACCTGATCTTCACTGCTTACCAATTTGAGCATTGTCATACAGCAGCAGGTCATAGGCAGCCTGGTATCCTGTGCGGTAGTTGGTTCGTGTGCCGCTGTCCCACTGAACCACCACCGTCTTGTCCGGGGTCGTCGTGCTCCCCTGCCGACCGATTTCCACCACGGTGCCCACGTGACCCTCGCCGTCGTCCTGGTTTCCCCACTTCCAGTCCAGGCCACGCACCACGCGCATCCCTACCTCCATGCTGCCTCTTTTCGGGCCTGGCCTGCAGGCTGCGGGCAAAGGCCGAGGCCTGGCAGCACAGTCACCCCCGCTGCTGCGCCTCCGGGCCTTGTGGGAGGAGGAGGCGGATCGCACAGAGGGTATCGCCGGGAGAGACGGCACCAGCGTCGTTTCCGGGAACAGATCGGGGGTGACTGAAAGAAAGAGCAGGAGGAAGCGCATGAAGCACGTTGCAAATGTAGGGGTAACCACTCAGACATAAGCTATGAGAGAAATAAAAGTGTCTTAAAATGCTTTGCCTTTGGCACCAATCGAATAAACATGAGATGTTGTTTAGATCAGATTCCAATACTTTTAAACAAGTTAATCCTCCAACCTGTATGCACTTTCACACAGCCTGCGCACAACTGTCAGCTACTGCTGAGGGATTCGACACACAGCGCGCCATATGTCTCATTAATTTCAGAACATAGTTCTGTTGGCTGGTGGATCGTTCACTGGAGGCCTCACTGTGTGTCATGGCATACTTCTGCAGAGAGCAGCTGGACTTGACTGCTACGCCCTGCTGCGCTAATCAAGCCCTGACCTGGCACAAACACTCACCGACAGCCTTGTACCAACATCCTTAACAGGATCCACAACTATTGTTGACCTCATTTTGGCTCCTCTGGTTCATTTTTGGGTAACATTTCCAGATGAAGATAGCACATTCATCTGTTGAAACTGTTTTATTCAAGTAAAAACACAATGGGAACATCCTCCCATCGTCCTGTTCTGGAAGGAAATGGGTTCTACTTTCCAGATATGGACAGATTTGGTTTGAAATGTCCATCAACCCAAAAATAAAAGCAAAAAAACTTTGTGAGCAAAGACAAATGGGGCCCTTAGCCATGAAAAAGCATTCACTCCAAAAGAAATAAAAAGCTAAATTTACAGTTTACAAATGCTTACAGAATACTTGATGTAATCTGATGAAACTAAAACAAAAAGTAAAACATTTTTGGACATTATGTTCATTGGTACATTTGCTGTAAAACGGGAATGTCACCACATTGCTGAAATACCGGTTAGTTAGCTGAAGGAAGGACTGGTGCACTTTACAAAACCAGTGGCTTCAGGAATAAAAAACATGATGTGAAAATATTGAAATGACATCTCAAGACATTGGCCACAAAGTTTTAGTTTTGGTGCAAGAAGGTCAGTGACCCTGCAAACACCACCAAATTAGTTACAAAGTGGCTTAAGGAGATTTTAAAAATACATTAAAGTGACCATAACAAGGCCCTGATTCCAGTCAGGGCCAAATCATTGGTTTTATAGACAACTTTTGGAAGAGCTGGAAAGGTGTCTGCAAGCAAGACAGCCTACAGACCTGACTCAATAATGACCGTTCTGTCAGGAGCAATGGGCTAAAATTCCAAACAATTGAGCAAATGTATATAATGTGACATGCAGGAAACAGTAATTATTTTTGGTCATTCTAAACAACCAAAAACAGGAAGCATTCAGTGTGAATTAATGTTTGGTTTCAGTTCTGTAAACGTCTGAAACTGGAAATAAGAAGCCAGAGCCTCGTCACAATAAAGGAGGTCTAAGGACTTGTGTTTCAACCCTATGATAAACAGCACCAGTGGTTTTAATGACTGCAGCTGAGGGCTAAGTGCTAGAGACAGGAAGCGATACAGAAAGGAAGCAACATTTAGAGGATACGAAAGCTCGAGTCAGCAATACAGCAAGAAACTTCTGCTGAGGACCATGATAATCTAATTACACTCATTAGTCACATATGATGTATTAAGACGTTCAATTATGCTCTTGCAGTTTTCTTCCTTTCTGATGCATACAAAAAGTTGTGGGATTTCTGTGTCTAATCACACTACAAGAAAAAAAAAGACAAAGAAATTGAAAATGCCAGGAAGCAGAGAATAGTTCTCAGCAATAAACGCCTCGTGTGTGAGGTTTTGTGTGCACAATGAATTGTTTTATTTTAAGTGGCAATATTTTTACTCAATAATTTGCAACAAGTGTCCATCGTTAATGAAATAAAATGTATGTCTATAAACTGCTCTTATTATCAGGTCTTTAAACAAATTTACCACAAATGTAAAGCGAATAACATCAAAATAACAAGATGGAAAGAAGCTGAGATTACTCATACTGCATCTTTATCAAGATTGCAAGGTGATTTCTGCATTAAGCTGTCCCTGCTTATGATTGAAAACATTTAGGATGTGGGGTGTTTAAAGAAGAGAAAGTAAGCTGCTTAGAATCTTTTTTTTAGGTCCAAAATGTCAGCTCAGCACACATTTTTAAAAAATCCAGCCACCTAATCTTAAAGAATGAAGATGGAGGAGGTCCTTCTCACTGAAGAAGTTTATAGGAAGCCCCTTGTCAGATCATTTTAACACTAGAACTTCAAAAACCTTAAAACTGCAGAAAAATTGCACAAGGAAAAGAAACAAAATAGTCCATCACTGAAAAGCAAATACAACGTAGGACCTGAGAGAGATAACGTTAAAAATAACTGTTTTAATTTTATCCAGTAGGTTTCTTCAGACTGGAAGTACTATTATCATTTTGAAGTAGCAGAGCCAGAGTCCCAATTCAAGGAAGTAGAAAGATTAGGGTTATGAGGAAGCATCAAAACTCAAACATTTTGGCGCTCATAACCAAAGATAAATCAAAATAAGGACAAACATATATTTGGTCAGTAATTAAAAGAAGGGTTTGATAATTGAAATACCCATGATGTTTTTTATTGATTATTGAGAAAGGTTTAAAATCATTTTTGACAGGTTAGTTTTTTTTAATAAAATGAAAATAACTCTGTACAAAATTGGCTGTCCTCTTACATTGCTTTAGTATCTTTTGAGAGATGTCTTTCTCTCGTACTTTAACTTCTTCTTTTTAAAAAAAACAACTGAAATTCACAAACACACAATCCAGAGAAAAATCTGGCTCAGTTTTCAGAACTAAGGCAACGTGAAAAGTGAGGGCCTTCTTAACGAATCAACCACTGGGAAATCCGAGATTTACATCGTAGCAAGTGTTTAGTGAAACTATTTCTTGAAACTTTGTTGCAAAAAGAAAAAGGAACATATCTACGCTTGGGGGGAAAAAAAACAGCAACAATAAAGTTAATTTGTTATTAAATCTTCAAGGCTCTTTTATTGAAGTTTCTGCGTTGCACAACAAAATGACACCAAACTGTGAAACTTTTAAATGTGGCATTAACTGTTTATTGCGAGTCACAAAAGCCAAAAGAAAAAAGCGAAAGAAAAGAAAAGCAATCAAACTGTAATGTAGCTTTTAAACAGAAGATTAAATAGAATATCTGGTAACCAAAGAGTATATTAATGTTTTTATAACAATGTTTATTTTCAAGTTTTAAAAAAACAATGTTGGATAAAAAGAGATGGCAAATTAGATATTATGAATTTAGTTAGCAGTATGAGTTTCAGCTTACTGATGCCGTTTTGGCCCAACAGGTGAAACCGCAGAGGATGTTTTGTTATTCCAGGGGTCGGCTGTCTGCTGTGCATTCCTCTGTCATGTTTGTCTGTGTCGGCGTGTGTGTGCGTGTGTGCGCTTGTCATGACTAGGCCACCTGTGTTGATGAAATGTCACTGCCAATCTGCAACAAAGGGCTAGAACATACGGGATTACAGCTCTCTGCCTGCAATAACAGATGGGTTGGCTTCCGTCACACACTGCCGAGGGCTGGTTGCCGATGCCACCGTCAACCGCCTTCGCAAAATCAGCCTTTTAGCTACAATGCAAAACACATGCATTCAGAACCAGGAGATATTTTCTGTAATAAGACAGAAAATTACAATTCTCGTGTTCTAAATGGTGTTACACACCATGTGCTTCAGCAACATAACTACATCAACTGTGAATTATTAAAAAATAAATAATAAAACTCTACTGGAATGACCCGCTTCCTATAAAAGTTTTCCCATGATAATGTCGGTACTCAAACTTTTATCTACGGCACCACACAGCAACTTGCATTGCATAAATATCATACTTTAACAGAAATGCTTAGCTTGAACCATCAAATACTGTACAGTGTTGTTCTTCTAAAAATTACATCTACACAAACACAGCTTAATAAGAGTACAGATATGTAACTAACAGTCAGGCAGTGACTGGTCAGTGACCCCAGCCCTTTAATGTTTTTTTCTGTCCAAGTAGAAAGAAAATGATATATGGTTTTTCATCTGTATTTTGTATGCAAAATTGAAAGTGTTGCGTTTTATTTTTTTGTTTTTTGACGTCAGCCACCTTTACTGCAATATCCGTAAATCAAATTCAGCAACAACCACCTGCCTTCAGAAGTCACTCATTGGTAAACAGAATATGCCTGCAAGTAATTTAATCTCAGGATAAATACAAAAAAATGTTTTTTTTTGTGTTTATACAAAAACAGAGTTCTTAGCGATTTATTACAGAGCATTTGGGAACAGAACATCGTGAAGTCTGGTGTGTCTCCAAGTAGTTGCAATGAAATTTATTTCCACAAATTATTGACATAAGGGGGAGAATATAAAAGCATGTCACATTTTCAGATTTTATTATGATTTTTTTTTAATAATAAATCATTTATTATTTTCCTTCACTTCACAATGTGGAATGTGACAAAATACAGAAACTTCAAACTAAAGCTCTTAATTTGTACAAAAGAGAAATCTGTTTTTGTAGTATAAACCTGACCTGCATTTTTTTTTTCAAATGTGGCAGAGCGCGATTTAATGTAAAGTCTAGAGTTTGCACTGGTTGTCAGATGAGGTGTTGCAGTGGGATTGTGATGTCACCAGTGCCACAATGACTTTTTGCTAAAGAGGATCCATGACAGCACAGAAATGATTGACTATTTCACTGTTGCTGTACTGTGGAACCTATTTAGAATCGATAAATGGTTCAAACATCCATGTTTGAAAGCTTTAATAAATCTGAGAAGAATACGTTCCCCAGAAGGGTGAAAACACAGCTTTGTTTTTGGAGCCCTTTTTTGCTTTTGGTCCAACTTACATTCTTCATACCACTAAACAAATGTTAGGGTCAAGTAAAGGTAACCTTTTCAAGCAATCAGCCTGATCGTATTTGAAAATGCATCTGCCCTCCTTCCTAAATGATGAATAAAATGTAATTAACCACATTTTTTTTATTTTAGTTGCACTAACCAGAAATCACTTAAATAAAACCTGTCTGCTAATATAAATGAGGCTAAATGATCACAAAAAACAACACATCATGCCCTGAACTAAAAAGAAATAAGAAACAATGACTGAAGAGGGCTACAAAGTTCCTTCTAAGTGTTTTTAGAACTATTATCTGCAAATGGAGAAAACAGGGAACTGCGGTAAATGTCCCCAGAAGTGGCTGACCTTCCAAAATTTACTTCAAGAGTGCATTGATGGCTCATACAGGAGATCATAACAGGACGCAGAACATCCAAAGCACTGCAGGCCTCACTTGTCTCAATTAAGGGCCGTGTTCGTGATTCAAAAAGACTGGGCAAAAATGGCCTCCATGGGAGCGCTCCAGGAGAAGAACGGCTGCTGAACAAAAACAAAACAAAGGTCCGTCTCACGTTTGATCAAAAAGTCTATTGATCTTGACTTTCTTTTTGTGAAATAAAAAAAAAAAAACATCCATCAAAAAGTCTCAAGGCCTAAATGTAACTAAATGTTTTCTCGCATTATATTTGCAGGAAAACTACATTATTATTCACCAGATTTTGTGGAAAATGTTCTATGGACTGGTGACACAAAAGTAGAGGATTTGGAAGGTGTCTGTCCTGTTACATCCAGAGGAAAAAAAATCAAACAGCATGTCAGAAACAGACATGTAGTCAAACATGGCTGTGGTGGTGTGATGGTCTGGGACTGCTTTCTTACTTCAGTTTCTGGATGACTCGCAGTAATTGACAAAAATCATAAATTTTCCTCCCTTTTGCAATCACATAAAGGAGAATGCCGAGCAATCAGTTTGTGACTTTACGGTCAAGAGCATTTGCATAGAGGACAATTGTCCAAAGCACACCGCTGAACAACTCAAAAAAGAAACATGTTGGATTTAAGTTCAGTTGCTTAAATCCAACTGAGCTGCTATTGTACGACATTTTGCAGACCGTTCATACTGAAAATCAATCCAGTGTGGCTGAATTAACAATTCTGCAACATTTCAAAATTCTTACAGGATACTGAAATCCGTTTGTTATTCTGAGACATTTAAAACAAATACATCAGAACAAGAACAGGAGACATACTGTATGTAAGGGTGCAAATAGTTTTTCACAGCTATTTATTGCTGTACTCAACAAGAACTGGTGCAGTTTTTATAAAGAAATTAGTAAAAAGCTGCAGAAATGGGAACCTGTTGAACACATCTGGTAGCAGATGGGACCAAAAAAAATCAATAAGAATCTAGAGTAAATAATACGTGTACTAACAACTTTTTGCCTGCATAAAACTCCATAAGTTGCCACCTTATTTTTAATTCATAAAATTAACAATGTCATCTGTATCCACAAAATAGCTTGTAAGTCTAAACATTGATGTAATAACATTTAACTGAGCAACCATCAAATTAATTCCTGATGCTCTACATTGCCATATTTAAACATCCATCAGGGATTACTTCAAAAGATGTCTTTTTAAAATGCAATAATCTCAACAAAACTCTAAAGATTTATTAATATTCACTCATAATCCCCAGAGCTTTTTGAGAGCAAACATTAAAAAAAAAAAAAAAAAGCCCACACACACACAAAGACGTCCACTGATCCCCAAAAGCACCCAATGGAAACTTGACGAGATTAAGTCATTATCACGAATTATCGTACTCACTCCCCATGATCTTCATTCCACTTTTGAACATGCCAGAAGCCGTGCAGGACTTTGTTTTCGCACACGAGCTTACAATCCCACTAATATCCCTGCGTCTATCGGGCTGCGAGAAGCGGCTGGAAATCAGCAGCTCTGTGGGACCGTGGCTCAAACTGAACAGGGGACTGAACCCGCTCTGGCACAATCTTAGTATTTGGTTAGCTGTGAACTTTGATCCATGCTTTGGAACATACTGTTTTCCATTCTGATGTGTTTTGTTTTTTTTTGTTTGTTTGGCAGATGTCGATCAACAAGCAGGGTTACTTATCTGGGTGAGAAAGAAAAAAAAATAATAAAAACATGAAACCTGTCTAAAGCTGGGCAAATAATGGAAGAGGTCTAGTCCTTTGAGAGGACTATGTTTAAGGTAAATACATTTCGTTTTCATTTCGTTGCTAATCACTAGATTACTCGGCTATAAAAAAAAAAAAAAAACCAAGAGGCTTTCCAGACAGTCTGCCCTGGGTCAAAATTTGTGTTAAACATTGTTTAAAAAGTCTACGCTGTGCCAGATTTTGCTACTTGCACATTAATCTTTCAATTTATACCAGAAAAAAAAAAATCATCAATTTGTAAATTAACATAGCCATCCATCATTCTGTTATGGCACTGAAATCCTGGTTTTATGATCGTTTTCAGGATAATCAGGTACCAAATGTTTTCATTCCAACTTGTAATACCCAACGTGATTTAGTAACCCAAAATGACCTGCACAGGTTTGGGATCACATAACAGACTGGTGTGATAACGAGTCTGCAGGTTAAGGCAGGGATGGTTGTCAGCAATTTGTTGCACAAAACTGGACATGCCTGATGCCTTATAGTGGAAAAACTACAACCACACAGGCTGGGAAAGGTGGAGAACGTGATCACAGGTTGCCTGTAAAATAGTGTTAAATGGTGTTAAAGCTAATTTATTCTGATAAATTTGGGGGGGAAAATAAACTGAAGTAAGCTGGGAGGGATTTTTTTTAACATGTTATCTGCTAAAGCGTTCTGACCTTCACTGCCTGCCGTAGTTTTTATGACGTCATCGGCTGAGATTGGAGCGGCTTGCTGCTATTTGACGCTTCTGGCTTTCAAGATTTCTGTTAGTGTCTGTAGAAATGGAAGGAAATAGTGTGCAGTCTTTTCATTTAAAAATAATTATTTATTTAGTTGTAATAAGGTTGAAAAACCCCATTACTGATTCACAGATTAAGCATTTTTTTTAAACAGAGGATGAAAACCTCGCTTTAATTTTCTTGTGTTACTACTCTCCTGTAAAAATCCCTTATACTACTTGAAGCAATACATTTTTAAATATTTGTGTTAAATTTTAAGTTGAAGCAAAACCAACTCATAGTTAGATTGCAGGTAAAACATCTGTAAGCATCATTTCACTAATTCAGAGGTAGATTTAGGTCTGGGTCTAACATGCATATGCTTTGACTCACAACAAACTATGTTATGAATTGTAGGTTGAATTATTTCTGTCTCATCTGACCAGACATACCCATTGGTTGCTTCTCTGATTAATCTTCTCATTGCCCACAATGTTTTTTTAGATCGACAGCCATGTCTTAGTAGGTTTACACTTGTGCCATACGCTTTACTGAATTTTTAGATGATATACTGAACAGTTTGCCATGAGTTGTCAAACCTTAGAATATTTTTTTTATAGTCTAACTCTGCTGTAAGCTTCTCCACAACTTTCTCCCAGACTGGGTTGGTCTCAATGATGCCGTTCGTTGACTGATGTCAACGAATAGTTGACATTAGATTAATGTTCCCTACTAAGATTAAATTTCACACAGGTGTATTCGGTTGGATAATTATGAATGCCAGTGATTATACCGGATTTTATGTGGGGGCATCACATCAAATGGGTCTAAATGCAAGTATACACCAGACTTTTCTGAATTTGAAACAGAGTTTCCGCTGGTTTCCCCAAATCAAATTTAAGACCTTTTTAAGACCATTGTGCACGAAATTTAAGACGTGTATCATGACAGAAATATACAAAAGAAAATAGTATATTTTATAGAGATGCCAAGCTTTCTTGCCCAGAGTGCACTTAGCACCGCACGGATTGGCAACAGAAGACAAGCTTACTCCAGCCAACTGGCAATAATTTACACTTACCACTAAGAGACACAAACAAGCTAGCTAGCCAATAATGGTTTATTAGCAGCTGGTTAGGGGTAGCCTCAACCACCTTGAGTCACAGAATGTAATGAAGATGTCTGCATGTGATTCAAACTTTTGCCTGACAGAAAAGTCTCACAAGAAAAATAAACCATATAAAAGAGTAAATAGTCATGTCATGATCAAATTTAAGACCTCTGATTAACGTATTTAAGGCCAGCTCACATTATTTTAATAAACTGAAGACGTTTTAAGGCCTTAATTTTAGATACATGAACGTAAAACTTTTTAAGAATGAAAAGCCATGTATACTATTTATTGATTGCACTACTTTTATGTTCATATTGTCAACCTCAAATCTTCATAAAATACACTGAAATTTCTTGTTGTGATGTAAACCTTCAAGTGGCTTGAAGGCCTGCTTCACTTTTGTTAACCTGTTAAAGGGTCTGCTGATTCATGTACAGAGTCCACACAGTGAAACAAAACTACAGGGTCAACTCTGGCATCGCGTATCCATCACCTCAATGCAGCACCACCAGGTACAAACTGGGACAAAGAGGGCTTCGCACACCCAACTCCCCCAACCCCCATTTAATCAGCAATGCTCTGTTCCACAAATGGCGACACTTACAGCCAATGCAAACAACAAACTGCTTACTTGGCACATCATCTCGCTTTACTACAAACCACAGCAACATGTGCAGCGGCATGGCCGTGGACCGACACCAGCTGCACGCGTGCTGCCTTTGCTCTTCATCACCCCACCTGCAGACACGTCCTTAACAACTATTGACGTGCAATATAGTAATAATTCTTTTTAAACAAGGGAAATAGAAGATGGATATGTTCCACTGTCCATCCCGCGCCGTTGAAGTCTCATTTGTTGAGAAAAGCTTTAAAACCAACTGAAATATAAGAAGAGAATCACCAACACGGAGCGAGACGACTCACACTGCATCACCTGATAAATAAAGCATGTGCCTGTTTGGCTGGTTTACCTGTTGGCATACAGATGTGCAGCGAGACCGACAACAGCAGGATGCAGCTCTGATATTTAGCTACATGAACCCATCAGATGTTTAAAATAAATAAATAATTAGCCACCTGTAGTCTAGGAAAGAAATGGGAAATGTAGGAAAAAAATATTTTAAAAAAGCCTCTGCTGTGATGCTCTCCCTGAATGAACCGGCCAACGAATGAGGAGGAGGAAGAGGCGGAGGATTAGAAGAGCCAGGCCAGCATTCCAGGGATGTGATTTATAGATCCAAGTCCTCTTTAAACAACATCCCCGACGTATGGACAGACAGGTTGGCCGTGTAGGATCAGAGCTGAAAGAAGAAGAAGAGAAGAAGGCTACTGGAGGATGCAGGCGGCATTTAGTCCTTTGTGCGTGGTGTCAGCAAGGATTACCACTGTAGATGAGGAGGAGGAGGAGGAGGAGGAGGAAACGGAGGAGGAGAGCGAGAGCGCTGCGTTCAGCCTGACGTTCAGCTGCTTTCGTATAAAACTGGGCCAGTGGGCTTTGCTCTGTGCATGCTGTATTCCATCACTGGGTGGGAGGGGGAGGTGAGCGTGTGAAGCAGACGCGTTGCCTTTATGGACCAATATGTGCAAACACATGCGCATCAAGAAGCTCTGCATAAAGATGTACAGCCTCCCCCCTTTTCCTCTAGAAGCCTGTGGGGACACTATTCGCCCTACTGCCAGCCAGAGAGCAGAAGACAAGAGGGGAGGGGGGAGGGGCGCACATTACAGGGGCATGGTCTGGATGTTTTTCCTTTTCTTTTTTTTTTTGAGGAAAAAAAAATGGGTGTGGCTGGAGGCAAATCTGATGAATGGACACCTGTCACAATTTTCAATTTCAGGCTTAAAAAATCTTTTTTTATTATTATTATTATTATTTTGCTACGTCCACTGATTCCCTAAAGCACAGCCAGGAAGGAGCAAAGAGGGAGACTGTCTGCATGCTTCCCGAAGCTTTCATAGCCTTGGAATATTTACTTTAATGTGGCCACAGCTGCAAGAGACAACAATATGGTTACTAAAAAAACAAAGAAAAAAAAAAAACAGACGACGCAGCGTTCTGCTGATCCCGGCAAACACACGTGAATCTATACAGCTGGCATTGGCAGGACAAGCACAGGCAAAAGAATGAATGGGTGTTTAGGAAATGGCTGAGACACAAGCTCATAATGAAGTTTATTACGGCACACTGCAAGCTGGTGAACAAAGCTATCGCTGTCCAATGAAACATTCATGTTGGTGTGAAACACATGAAGGGAGGCATTCAGTCCTACAGCTCTTCTCCGCTTCACAGTTAAAAATAGAAAAACATTTCAGCAGATGTCTGTCATCAGAGTCAGAGGGGAGATTAAAGGTAAAGGCTTACCGCCAAGCAAATACCAATGAAATGGATAATAAGTAAAAAGTTTCAATGTAGCGAGCTGCAAGGCAGAATGACTAGATCTCTAGTCTAAAAACTAAAAGCAACTATGATCCAATGAGCTGGACAAAAACATAAATGCCATTATTTATAAAAATCAATGTAAAAAACCTTTTCATTTTATAAAATTCAGAATTTTACTAAACGAAGGACTTAATGTGTTTGATTTTTTTTTTGTATGTTGTTTTTGTACAAGCACTGCATAGGCTCTGGCTGAAAGGTGCTATAAAGTTGCCTTTAGCTTCCAGTTGATGAAGTAAAGAGCAAATGTAAATGTTTTTCTATATTCAAACTTCTTCTTTGAATACTTATTTACACTTGAGAAATGTTAAAAATCTAATTCCAGTTACTTCATATTATTAAACATAGACTTGTAGTTTGATTCTGAAACTTAAGACATTGATTAAATGCCCACTAAATATTTATTACACTATAATAAGTACAAATATTTTGACGTAAAATCAAAGTGCTGCAATTTTCCTAAAAAAAAGTAAGTGAAGTTGGTATCTTAACTTACTACACACGTATGTGTGGATTTATGCATCCACACATACGTCCCTGACCGTTATCCGATTTTTACTTAACTCTAAACAAAGGGCATCAAAGGACAATGCTGTTTGTTGATGCATTTGCTGGTTGAAAACTGTAGGAGTTTACAGCTACGATGCATTTAGCAAGCGGAAAAAAACACCCAAGCTTTTCCACGTCAAAGGAAGATTAGCTAACTGATTGGTTTATCACGCTTTGGCAATTACAGTCGCTTCCTTATGCTGACTGACCCAAAAATCAGCATCAAGATTAGAACTGGGTTTATATTATAAAGAGCAAGAAAAGCCTTTTTACAGAACAGGGCATATAACACAACACAATGGCACCAGGCAAAGCGCATGTCTGACGCAACAAAAATGCTAACAAAGATATTATCTCTCAACAATGTTTTGGGTCAAGCCCATAACATCCTGATAAGCAGCTAACTCCATGTTTACTGGCGTCTCTCAACTCTCAGGAGCATCAGTTCTCTCTCACAAGGAGCCAATTCACCTGTAGGCATAAAGTAATCATAGTCACTTGTTTTCAAATTTGTATTTTCACTTAGAATGAAAACTAATGCAAAACTGTACTGATTGTAAGTTGCATTCTTCCGTTCACAGACAATGCAGATACTGAAACTGTCTGAACCAGACTAAAACTTATTCTTGATTCACTCTCAATACTAAGACAAACCAGCAGTTTTGAAAACGATACCTTAATGTTTTGCAAGAAAATAAAGCCTTTGCTTTTATCTTTCAACAGTCATAATAATTTTTATTATCTGATCAATGAATGAAGTCGCAGCTATGACTACAACGTCGGTGCGTTTAGTATTGCATCCACAAAGGATTGCTTGGGTACTTTTCTGGAGTGGTATAATAATTCACTTATTAAGTAAAACTCGCTTTACCAAGAATATGTCTACATTTTAGTTTTAGTCAAATTGTTTTCAATTGATATGCTCTGATCAGAGATTAGCACAACAAATACTTAATAACAACAACAACAATAATAATAATAAAAATAATAATAATAAACAGCAATAAAATAACATTGTAAAATTCTCTACGTATTTAATCAAAATAACTAAAGTATAAGCCACCGCCATAATCTGCAAACGCACCAAACAACAGCTTGTACTTTGACATACTTTTGGAGGGGTTGATCAAAATGAAATCAAGATTTGGGGTTTATGTTTTGAAAACTACTACCTTTATCAAATGACCAGTAGTACATATTTATCTTTCTTCTACTTATTATAGTCCTTAAGAAAAAAAAAATGTTAGTCAGAATTGTTATCAGCAGTTCAGAGTTTAAACGAAACTGGTATAACGGCTGTAATAAAATAAATAGATAAATAAATAAATATAAAAGCCCATGTACATGTTTCATTGTGGTTCATATCACTGTCTTACCAGATTCGACCAGCATCTTCCCAAAGTTGGCAGCTGTTCTGAGATTAATTCACACATTTTGCGCTCATATGCTGAACCCGTTCCAGAGAGAACCTGTTTGGTAATCCTAACTGATATACACCGGAAAAGTGTAGTCTGACTTTCCATTTATCTAAAAAACGCTCTCACGCTTTTCTTTCAAATTTGCCAAGTTCCTGCTCACCGTCATTCACAAAAGTCCAGACAAGTCCTGTAAAGTCCAGGACTCTCTTTTTAAAAAATCAGGGCTTTTGTGTGGTTTTCCCCACTTTCAGTCAGGTGACAGTCAATGCACGTCTTTGAGAAGCAGCAGCAGCAGCCTGCAGCTTGGCCAGTCCTGACAGGTATGACCCCACATGCAGCCCGCCTCCAGGCAGAGACAACACCTTTCCCGTTACTCCCAACTGACACTGTCAAAGCCACACGGTGGATTCACCCGTTTTCAACACGTAACTTAAAGTCATAACATTTTTTAATTTTTTTTTTTTTTTTGTCAGACAGGCGCATCCCTAAATCAGAAGAAGAAGAAACAGCTTCCACAACAATACGTCCCTACTAGGATTGTCATAATGAGCCATTTTTTAAACAAGAAAATTAACTGCACCCCCGCAAATCCCACATTTTAAACAAGCTCATATTTACGCATATAGATGCTGACACTCTGCTGTACTTCTCATCGCTTCAAAGCATAACCAGACTGTACGTAGCTGTAAGCCTGTCTAAGGCTGACGCTAGCTTGCTAACAGCTGCCCTGCCGTAAACGCAACTTCCCTCGCAGTGTGTCCACTTACCGGCTCCTTGTCAAGAATGCTCACTTTGCAGTCAAATGAAACTCCATACTGTCGTAAACTAATAACCCCGACTTGGTTTGTTTTAGGATAAATATGTATTTACAAGGCTGAGAGGTTTTGCTGCACACAGCCATGACAACACTCCCATGCATTGCGTCACTGGTCATGCTGCCTTCACTGGCTGCTCGTAACAAGCAGCATTCTTCATGACAGCTGATTAAAAGAACCCAAATATAGATACCCAATGTTTAGTAGAGGTTTTGTTAGTAACGTTTGCGGTTTATAAGAAATACGTCAAAATGAAACAGCAAATAAATGAACATATTTGCTTTGTGTATGTTTATTGAGGTAATTCGTGTATTGTTAGTTTGTTATTTGCTTTATTGCTTCACGTCAGTTGGCACCCCAAGTAAAGATGTGAACCAAAACTTTAAAAGACCAGATAATGCTGCATTTTTGCTTATGCATTTTTGCTTATGCAGCATTTTCTCACTGGAAATTAGAGAAAAATCCGACCTCCATTTTCAGTACGCGTATTACGTGCAGGAAAAATCCTAAATGTAGAAACCAACTGATTTTAGTAACATCACTATAACAATAATAATAATCAGTTTAATTTATAAAGCCTTTTATGTCTCCAATTGAAATCACCTCACTGACGGCACAATGCTGGCACCCCGGCTGTGCAGTTATTTTGCTGTTGTGATGTTGTTTTGTTTTGTTTTTTTCTAGCAGACCAGCACTCATAGCATTTGACAAAGTCTGAGCGCAGAAAGAACAATCTGTGACCATTCTGCTTTGTGAAATGTCTGTAAATCCTTTCTTCTCTGAAAGCTTCTTCTCCAGTCTCATGTTGTCCTTTCTTCACCTCACCACGTGTTCTCTAAAGGGCAGATGTCTGAGGATTGGAAAAAAGATGGAAGAGATGGATTTTGTCTTCCAAAAGACCCGATGACCTATTCTCATTTTTTGTTTTTTTTTTTGTTTTTGTGTTTTTTGTTTTTCTGGTTTTCTGGCACACTCCTCAAAGATTTTTCGTTTAAAATATCCTGGTATTGCAAGGTGTTCAGAGTGCTTTGCACAAGATTTCCAGAACATTTGGGAGAAAAACAGTCCCAAAGCATCACAGACTCCAAAATAACAGTGGGCATTAGGTATTTTTCAACATATTCCTTCCTTGTATCATATCCAACTTGCCTGAACTGTTTGTTGCCGAAAAAAAATTTCTGTCAATCTATCGTAACTAAACCATACAGTTTCAGTTAAAATCCCACACGAGTTTAGCAAATAGCATATGTTTTCAGGTCCTGGCATGCCTCTTATCCAAACATTTGACCTGGAGATACCATCTACTGGTTGTCATAGAGACTTGGTGATTCCAAAATGTTTGCTGACGTTCTCCAAATGTGAGCTTTTGAGATGTTTTTGTGCCTTCCTTCGTATCCACAGTTCTCTGTCCATAACAGTGTGCGGTGGGTCCTTATCCAGCCAGTCAGTGGCTAAACGAAATTACCTTCTGTGTGACACCATATTTGTACCTCAGGAAGTCATGGATTACAAATTAGAAGTTTCTAGAACCTTGGAAAAACTTTAAAACATAAAATATAAACACTTAGTTACATTTACCCAGAATGGATTGTTAGGGGTGGTGGTAAGAGATACAGTATTTGAACTAAATTAACTATTTTTAGAAATATATTTCAGAGAGACGGTGGTTGTCAGCTTATTCTGCCCGCTGGTACTGCAATAAAATTACTTATCTGTGGCCAGAGTTGATCTGGGTGTTTGATGAGTCACACTAAATTATGAACATAATGCTTATAGTGTCTGTTGTTGTCTCGTGGCTTCTGCAAAATATAGCACAAGCCACGTCAGATCTCCAGTCTTTCTTCACGTTCAGCATTATTTACCTTGTCACTTGCATGACAAGGTAAATGTATGAAACGATGCACTCTAGAAAAGATTACAAAATAACTTTGAAAACCGTGTTGTTGGTTAATAAATGAAAAGGGCATCTGAGGACAGCAGTATTGTAAAGACACAGCAATTCTATGATTGCCGGAAAATAAAAAGTGATGCAAATACAAATATTGATTTCTTTGGGACCAAATCACTAAAACTGCTGAGATATTAGAGATTTTAACATATATTTATTCAAACATTGGAACAGCTGCCAATGTGCTGGTTCAATACTGCCCCCTGCTGACATGTGACATGTTTTTCTTCTTTTATTATTTTTTGGTAAATCTAGTTTTCAACTAAACTGTGATGCTATATTAAAATGTGTATGTCCTTAAACTTTTTATATTACCAGGCCCACTATACCTTATAAAAACAGTAATGTAGACTTGAAAGGAAATAATGTTGCTATCTTTTAATATCGCAAAAGAGGTGTTGTTTCACAAAACTGATCAATAGAAGAAAAGAGACATGTATAATAATAAAAGCTAATTACAAATTTCACAGAACCAGGTTACTTGCAGCAATTCCCCCACCCCCTTAACCCCCACCTACAAAAACAAAATCTGGATTTTTTTGTTTTTTAATTTGCCCTCTTTCATATTGATATAAACTGGTCTAAAATAAGCAAATGTGACACAAAAGTTAAGATTGAAGAAATTTCTGAGGTGCCAATACTTTTCACAGCACTGATCAGATATAAAGCAAAAATGTGTTCAATGTTTGTAAATATTCTGAAATATGCTTTCATATATGTATAAAAAAAAACATTGAAGACATTTTTGCTCTACATCTGATTTTAATGCAAAGTGTCAGTACTCAAGTAAGCATCTTTTGACCAGAAACGGAGACATTGTAGTTCAGCACAAGTGAGTTTTATTACAATGACCTCAAATTATTTGGCTCTTGAGAAATAAAAATGACAAACACCAAATGGACTCTGAGTACCATAAAAACAAAACAAAACAAAAAAACAACATAATGTTGAGGAGTATGGTTTATTATATTTGTGCTGATATCATGTACTGTACTACAAATCCGGCAGCTGCAGATTTGCTTTTCTCTTAACAGATTAAAGATGGTTTAATACTGTCAGAAACCTGCTTTGCTTTGTCACTTTGAAAGCTAAACTTTTCAGCTTATAAATTAGCAAATAAATAAAAGCCAGCACAAGCCTTTAGACTTTTTCTTTTTACAAATAAAAAGAGGTACTATAAACTAGTGAGTAATAAACAAGAGTTTCGATGCGTTGACTCTAAAGAATCACAGTAGCGGCAAGCTGCCGGGAGGCGCCAGGATGATCCCAAAAACGTAGAAGAGTCCCATGAGGAGGTTGAGCTTGGCAGTTTTTTGGGGGATCTTGGCGTAGCAACGACTCCTGAACTGCTTCTCCAGAGGGAAGGCCATCGGCAGCGTGAGCAGCGGTAGAGCCATGCTGATGGTGTACCGGGTGGCGAGGATGCAAAACAGCACGTACGGGACGAAGAGCAGGAGATTGTAGAGGACGTAAGACAGCGTGGGGCCTATGAGGATGGCCAGCGTGACGATGCCGGCTTGCTTGTCCGAGTCCATGTCTCTTGTGTTGTTGCTGTGCAGGATGGCTTCTGTGTTGAGGGCCAGCGGGACGGCGTAGACCAGCGGCAGCACCGACAGGTAGCCCACCTGCACAGCATGGGCGAACATCACCGCCAGGGGGCCGAAGGTGATGAGGATCACTATGTCTCCCAGGGCAACATACTTGAGGCCGATGCCTGGAGAAAAGAAAAGAAAGAAAAATGGTTTGGTTTGTAGGCTGGGTATTTAAAGGCAGTTTATGATGAAAGTTCATAAACAGTAAAAAAAAAAACAACAAAAAAACTCCCCAGATCCAATGAAATCGTTTTATTTTCTTCCATCCTGTTGAAGTTACTCATTTCCTGTGTGCATAACACACAATAACCTGTGAGGCGGTGAGCATACACCGCCTCACAGGTTATTTTGCTTTTAAGCATCACATAATAAAGTCTGGTCATTATAATGTAGCGAACTCATCTTTATATTCCTGAGGAAGCAGATGTACCTTGGCCATAGCTGCTGACGAATGCTACGAAAATTTCCAGAATTTGTTTTGTTTAGTAATGGTGTAAAACTTAAGCCACAAGATTTTTTTCGCATTTAAATTCAATATCTTTAGATGGAAATTGTATTTTATTGAATCATAATGTGAAAAGGTTTTTGACAAGGATCTAAAATAATGTGTGCACTTCCAAGTAGAACATTTATATTTTTCAATTTGGAACAAAAACTGCAAATACGTGATGCAGAAATAAGCAACAGATAAAAATTCTACTTTATTTTATGTCTTTCTGCCTCTTTCCAGCATTAATTTATTGTTAGAGTCAATATTTTTGCTTCACTGTGTACTATTTGATATAGAAACAAAAAACATTATTCCAACCATATTAATGTCTGATTATTTTGGCAAGAACGAGTAAAGAATTAGAGAACAGAAATGAGAAACATTGCTCCCTGTATTGCATAGGAAGCAATTCTGCATGTCCTTTCACTATTCAGTTTGGGCTTTCTCCCATTGAGCTGGATTTCTCCACTAGAATTTCTACTGGGTTGATCAGCAAACAGAAGGAGAAAGTTATGAATGATGACAATGATTTTCTGCAATGTTTTAAAATTTGAGTCTGACTGTAGGTGTAGCAATGGCAGCAGAGAAAGGGAAGGAAGCAATTCAGTCTGTGTTGGTCACGCTTCCAAATATTAAATTAACATCGACAGCTGCCTCATTCAGATCGGCACTTTTTTCTTTGCAGAGAAGGATGGTTATGTACAGAGCAGGTGATTTCTGTGAAGCTCTTTAGCATCAAACTGGCACATTGCATACGTCACTGCCAAATGTTAGTGGCAAATTAGGTAAAATTTCAAACTTCTACACAGACGTTTCTCAAGACCCAAGCAAACCTCCAGCAAGCAATTGTTGCTCAAGAGCCAAGACTCCAGACCCTCTGTACAAAGAAAGGAGTAGTACAAATGGCTGGTTATTTCTCTAATTTTAAATCTAAAAATGATTACTAATCACCCACATATACTGTTCACATTCCTGCCATTTTACAAAGACTTTATTTTAAAAGATACCAATATGCAATGTCCCCTACAGCTAAAAGAAAAACATTCAGGTTGGAAATCTACTCACCTCCAGTGTATAAAAAAGAGCTGGAAAGACCCCCAAAGTAAATAAGGGCGAGGTGCTCCAGCTTGAGCGTCGATAGGAAGTAGAGGAGAGTGGCGCACAGGCACCCCAAGGAATACAGCAGCGCACCGAACATGACGACATCCTGTGGTGCCAGAATTTCATCGACGAGAGTCCTGTCATCACTCTTCTTGTGGTCGATTCCTTTGGAGAAGTCGTAGTAGGTGTTCACAAGATTCCCGGCACCGTGGACCACGAGGACGGCCACGGCGCACACCATCAGGACCACCAGGTCCACAGAGCCGTCCAGCTTGTACGCCAAGGCACTGCCGAGGGCCACGGGTATGAGCGAGGCGCTGAAGCTCCACGGCCTCAGAGCCAGCACATAGGCCGCGCACTTGTGTCTGACGTCGGAGGCGACGCGGGCCATCCTAGAGACGTGGTTGGCCGTGGCAGGGTGGTCTGGTCTCGAGTTGTTGGCGTCGGTCTGCCACTGCTGGCCATTGTGACCATTCGATCCAGCCAGCACAAATGTCTCTACTCTGTTGTGCCTCTGATCTTTAGCCATCTTCCTCAGCATGAGAAGCGTTAATTAATCTGGTGTTCCTGTGGGAAAAGAAAATATAAAACAAAGCAGGAAGCTGACATTCAGAGTAAGGGTGGGAAATATGGATTTCCACTTCGATCACAATATTTCGTGGTGTTTACATCGTACCTAAGAAGTACATCGATAACCTAACCGTACACTTAGTGTTTAACTAAATATTTATGAAGTTACAGCTCCACAAAAACTGTAAACAACAAAGCCATCCTTGAACAACCCAGGAAAAGTAAGAGTAGTAAAACATCTTGCAAATTACAGCAACAAAACTGTAAGGGACTAAGGATCTATGCAACAAGACGGTAGTGTTGAAGTAAATTATTAATGACTATTATTTCATAAAGGTTTTGAATACTTTTATTATTATTAATTACTTTTTACTTTTACTTGATTACTTTTATTATTTGTGTTTATTGATTACCTTACTATTATTACCTTACTATTGATTGTTTTACTCATCTTATTACTCATTTATTCTTATTTCATTTTATTATATGTTAGATGTGTTAAAGGTCACAGTTTCTGACACTGACTGCAGTTTAAGGGTGACAAGTTGTCTGTTCTCTGGAGACTTGTTTTAACAGGAAACTTCCTGACCACAATCTAGCTCACTCAGCAGCCACCGTTAATTGGGGCCCCTGAGCTACACGGATGCAAGACTTGTGAGTTGAACAAAAGGGCAATAGATAGGATCTTTTTCTCACTTAACTATCCAAGAATAAACTGTTGATTCTGCAAGTAAACCGCATACAACAAAAAGTCAGTAAAAGTGTTATATGCAGAAGTGTTTGTGGTTAAGGTGTCAACGTTTCGAAACTGCAGATGTTTCCACCAGATGACCTGTGTGTCACCTATGCCCTATTGTCAAGAAGAAACTGTCTGTACTTATGTTTTTTTTCTTTCTTTGTGTGGTTAATGCTCCCTCCATTGGCTACGTGTTCGAGTCTGTATAAGAGGAGGCTGTTCAGGCGACGCAGCCAGAGAGATTCTTTGACACTCATGTGTGTTGATGACCGCTGTGTGTTAAATGACCTTTCTCCAATTGCAATTGCTTTAATAAACTTGTATCTTTATTCTGATATCTGCCTCCTAGATATTTGTTGCTTTAACAGTAGTAACAAATACAGACTGAAACATGTTATTCACAATATTCACAATATCGTCTGTAGATGTTATTCAACTAAAAGGCTTTTAAAACTGTCCTGAAGTCTTTTTTTTTTAGACTTGCTTTGTCTCTTTAATCTAAAAAATAAGGAGAGGCTAGCTGCAGTCATGTGCCAGGATCGTTTTAATAAACGAAAAGGATCCCAAAATGGCAATCTAATTGCAGGACTGACCTCACGAAAATCCTCACAACTTGCATCAAAGTACACAGCCCAGCTCAATAAAATATGATGATTTGAATTACCGTATATTTACAGGTGGGATGGTATGTGTTGGCGTGTGTGTTGCTAACTTGTCATCTGGAGGTGTAAAGTTGCTAGAGTGGGGAGAAAGGTAAAAACAGCGGCGCAGCCCCAAGGCATTACACTCCCACCACCCAGCTCTACTGTAGGGAACACACCTGAATTTGGACTTCTCACCTGGTTGCTGCCACACAAACTTCACACCATGTGAACCAAATAAGTTGATCTTGACATCATCAGACCGCAGGTTCTAGTTTCAGGGTCGTGGCAATCTTCTTGTAGCCTATAGTCCATCTTTATGTTTGGTAACAATTCTTGTTTTTAAATCCATTGAGGGTTTTTTGTTTTTTTGTTTTTTTTTTTACCATGTTAAGCTTCCAGTGACTAGTATAAGAGAGCACTGAAGCGATAACAACGAATTTAACACGC
This sequence comes from Xiphophorus hellerii, assembly GCF_003331165.1. Lineage (NCBI taxonomy): Eukaryota > Metazoa > Chordata > Actinopteri > Cyprinodontiformes > Poeciliidae > Xiphophorus > Xiphophorus hellerii. Next base: position 7,484,707 of record NC_045672.1, on the reverse strand, counting down.
CTGCTACTCCATTCACACCTCAGAGCTTGTAACACTAGCGGTTTAGACATTAATGGCTGGGGAATAGCAAACTTACATTATTATACGAACTGGCTGCCTTACGTTGTCTCAAGTACAATATATTAAATATTGTCCCATGATAAAGATACAATATTTACAAACGTGATGTGAGGGTTGTGCTCACTTTTGTGGGACGCTGTACCTGTTTTGTTTCCGGACCAGAATCTATACATATGGGGCCGAGTTCTTTTAAAATATGTTTAGACACATTTTAAATCTGAACATCAACGAGCCTTAAGCGTAATGCTTTAAACTCCTATTCAAACACTTTTGCTAAAAGCATGCAGACCATGTCTGACACAGTTAGATAAGTGCTTTTCACAGTGATGTCGTTCTTTACGCTCATTCTGATTGGGTCTCTTGACGACCATGCGGGATTCTGTTCGAAACTACATTCAGGTGAAGCCAGCTCGGACAGTCAAACGAACTGACCCTAACTGTTGAGATTATAGGATTAGAGCTAATAAGCTAGCCGCCTAGCCTTAAGAGTGGTAACTTAGGGCGGTGAATATCAGTGACGGCAGTAGCTCTTACCTGCTACGTCTTTATTATCCGACCAGAACCCGGTTTCTCTCCGCTTAAAATCATATTTCTAAGCTCAACGAGCCTGGCGCTGCAAAAAGCAACGACAAAGTCTACGTGTCAACTCCGAGGGTAAAGTCACTGGTTGGCTACGGAACGCTTTTTCTCCCACCCGAGCGCGACGACGCGTGAGGGACAGAAGAAACTGTGTATCTCGCACAATGGTTCCGCCCTGAAAATATGTTAATAAAATAAGACGCGGATGTGCAGGGTTGTCAATTAAAATGTACAAATTCGGTTATAATTAGTTATGAATAAATAAATAAATAAATAAATAAATAAATAAATAAATAAATAAATAAGTTTTTTTCCTTTGGTTCATTAGGCGTTAATAACGGAAAGGGGAACATCATTAACAGTATGGAGTTCAGCAGGTGACAGGTGGCAAACAAAGTCACTAACTGGTTTGCACGAATTTCTTAAGTCGTGCTTGTGGATTTGGGATTTGTTTTGTCAGCTAAACGCACGTGTTCCCTTTATTTTTATTAAATCCAAATGTATCCACAAAAATACTAAGATGCTTATGTTCTACAAATTATACTTGTCCTGTGCAACATTTTAATGCAGCTGCAGGAATATGAAGACCCCAATACTCCCCATAAACGAACATTTCCACTTGTGCAACTGTCAAATGAAACCATTAGAATAACTATTAACACACTTATTTGTAGAATTTTGTAAACGAGTCTCTTTCAATCGTTAAAACAAGTTATTTAATCATGAACATATTTTATATAGTGATCCACTGAAGTTCTGCCCCACCACATGCACACGACCCTGTTATCAAAGAATTTAGCATGGCAGAGAAAGAGATGCAGTGAATCAAATGACATAAAGTAAAGGAAATGACCGAATATCAGTTTTCTCTTGCACTGTTTTTCACTTTACATGCCTGGTAATCCAAATTCGTTTTTATTATTAGATTTATTTTATTAATTTTTATTCAATCATGTAGCCTTACCAGGAACATGGATATATGCACACTAGGAGGTGCTAGAACATTTGCCCCTTTTCCTCTGGACAAAAAAGTGCCTTTCTGAAATCTACATTTCAGAAGGGCACATACAAATACAGAGCAAACCAGGATTTTAAAGCCATGTATATACTAAATCATCTTGTTTGTGTATTGTTATACCGGTACATTTTATGCATGTTCTTATTTCAGATCTCCTGATGTGAAAACCATAACTGTATGCTTCCACAATCCCAGCTGGATCTCGCCAAACCAACTTTAACAAAGTGAATTACTAAAAGATAGAATGCAAGGTGCATGTTTAGCCAGAACTATGATCTGAAAGAGATTCAAGATAACAGGCTAATTTAGTTATTGGATAGCAATATAAAGAATAGCAACAGTTTTACAGTCTACAATTGCAATTTAATATTAAGTAAATCACCAGAAGTGCAAATAAGCAGTTTATCACAGCAATTATGACCCTCTTTTATTTGCATTGGCAGCTATACCGGCTCTGGAAGTTGGACTAGATGTGGAACTGCCAGACTCCTGGAAGCATTCTAGGTAATTTTATCAACTACGAAAACAAAAATTCAGACATCAAGTCGAGTCCATTTAGTTTGTTGTATGATAATTTCTCTTGTTACCATTAGTGCAAGTACATAGCAATCTATTTCTCTAAATTTTATACACTCAACACTGTAGTAATACATACATGACTAAAACTTTAAATGGCAATGGGTTTTCTTGACATACAAACTGACAAAAGGGGAACAAATAATGATAAATTGCCTTGTCAGGGTTTGGGATGTCAGCAGACATGTTTGCTTTGTGACATCTTACTTAACAACACCGACTAGAATGCACAATAAGTAACTGTTCATGCAATGGCTCTTCAAGAGTCGAGCAGCTATGAGAATGTATTTGCTAATAGAGGTCAATGTCATTGTTCCCAAATTATAGTCAAGCAACAGATTATTATTTGCATGCAAATATTTTCTCCCAAGACTGAGTAGTTGTAAATAAATCACTGCATAATCATTAAATACCTTGCATCAGGTGCAATAAAGTAGAAAGTGCTGCTGATTTATATATATAAAAAGTTTGTTTGTTTTTTTATTTAGTTTGGACAAGCTCTTGGGCAAAATGTATAAAGCAACAATAACATACAAAAAAACAAGAACAAAAAAACAAGAACTCACTGATCCAGGCTTTACGTTCTCTAGTTTACTCTCACATGGCCTCATTGTTCTTGTTAGTCTCTGGACCCTCAGTTCTCCATCTTGCACAGCTGGACTTCATGTCAACCTGAACGCCTGTGTACATATCTCACAACTGACAGCAAGCCCAGATCTATCACTGCCACTTTTTGTCTTGCATTCCCCCATAATAGTAAGCATTTGTACTTTCATTGCTTCTACAAATTTAATTATGCAAACCTCATTCATTTCTACCAAATAATACTATATTGCATGGTGAAATGCTTGCCTGTTAAGCCAATGGTAACTATTAGTACAGCAGGTAATACTAGCTATTCCTAGCTAACATTTATATCACTTTTAGTAATAGCTACTTCCTAGCTGAGTGTCTTTTCACCACATTGTATGACTCGTTTCAATGTGAATAATGACACTCTCGTATTTTCTGATTGTCTTTTGCTTTTGTTCTGAGGATGTTTCACACATTTTGCACCAAACTATGTTTTTCTTTGAAACACCAGAACTCATCTTCTTCCAAAACAGCAATGATGTCTGAAAGCATTTGCAAGCTATAACTTGCACTTTTGTTTTACTTTGGGGGTATTGGTTTCGTCTTTGCTGAGTGGCCTTTCAGCCCACGGACTTGTTTCACTGTCTTGCCATCTTTGGCCAGCATCTTCACACAGTCTTTTGTTTTTGTTCTAGGACAGATTCATACATTATGCACCTCTAAGTGTCTGTCTCTAGGATGCAGAAACTGTCTCCTTCCTGAAAATTATTATGACTGGACATTCCAGTGGTGTTTATACGGGTGGATAATTGTTTAAACAGATGAAGGTGATACCTTCAAGCAACTCTGCTCTAGTCTCTTCTTGATATCTTGGCTGATTTCTTTCGATTTTCTCAATATCTTACAAAAGAAGGATGTGTATTTGAGGTGTTACCCACATGTTGTTAAAAAATTCAGATCTCTAGCCAACTTATCTGAGTCAGGAAGCAGGGATTTGTCCTGCAGGTCATTGTGTCCTTGGGCAAGACACTTCACACGCCTTGCCTGCTCCTGGGGTTCTGATGGCACCAATTCAATGGCAGACTAATTTTGTTTGTTTGCCCTAGTGTGACCACATTGTAGCTTACTTACCACTATCAGTCTTCGTAGTGTGCATGAAAGGGTGAATGACTGATTGCGTTGCAAAGTGCTTTGGAGTCCTCAGACTTGATAAAGCTCAATGCATATGCAGGTAATTTACCTTTTACATGTGATGCTCTTGTGAAAAATCGCAAATTACACGATGACCATGCAGCAATTCAGAAATTCAATATGATGCTCATGTGAAATTAAAAATCTACATACTATTGCACACGTGAAACCTATAGCTAATGTCATTAGAAAACCACAAACTGCAAACTGTGGCATGTGAAGGCCATTTACTTCAGGTGCAGCCCCCACCAAGGATATGAATGATATTAATAGCAGTGGCTTGCTATGGGAGGAATAAGAGCAACTAAACATCCAGGCAGGTGAAGAAAAAAAAGAGGGCTCCAGCCCCCCATGTGCTTTAAAATACTAAAAACGCCCCTGTCCGTTCTCCTGTGCCCAGATGCCTGTGCATGAGCGTTTTTTTTTTTTTCCCCAGGAGGATTACATAAACACTAAAGAAAGAGAGAAAAACAGAACAGCCCATCTGATAGTGCTTTAACCGAGGTTTCGTGGTTGGAAGCAGTGGTGCGACGGACAGCGCGTTTGGTTTTCATTAGGTCGTCTCGACACTGACCCCCTGCCCCGACTACAGCAACGTGAATCCAGCCCGCTGGCAAGGCAGGCAGGCAGGCGTGCTGCTGAGCGGAAGAGAGCCGAGCAGAGCTGATGTGCAGTCTGCACTTTTCTTTACGCGGTCCGCAGGCTGGACTGCGCTCCCGCACAGAGTGACAGAAAGCTACACGCAAAGTTGCGCGCAATGGGCATGAAGTAGCGCCGGCGGGCATCGATGGTTGGAGCTTTCTTCGCAGACAGACGCAAATACTTCCCACAGTGTGTCAGTGCTGCAGCCATGGTGAGCTGCGGGACTCCTGGAGGTTTACGCAGCGGTGACTGGTGTTCCGCTCCTCTGCTGACCGCAGCGCTGCTCAGCCTTCTGTTCGCAGGGATGCATCTAACCACCGCGTTTCCCTCCTGGAGGTTAGAGGTATGCTGTGACCACTCGGTGACCCGGAGGACTCGGAGTTAGAGCTGCGCATTAAACTAATTAAGAAGCTGGTTACCTTTTTATTCATTTTTTAACGACATATTCTGTCTATATAATTGTCCAAGATAATACATTTCCCAAAAATAATCGTGATTTTTCAGAAAGTTACAACTGAATGTTAACTTTTGAAAGACAGCACTAGTACTTCAAAAGATTCTAAGTGCTGTGAAAAGATTGACTTTGAAAATTTGACAAACCTCTTTATGTGGAGTCTTGAGACTTCTAAGGAGCTGGATGATTTCCTGCTATCTTTTTTTATATTATTTATTTATTTACAATTTATCATAAAGGACTTTAATTGATATTAACTGTTCAGTCTAATCACTACCAAAAGCTGGAGTCATTTAAAGTAATGGACATCAGATCTAGTTAAAGTTCAGTTCAGTTGACGTTAGATGAATACCAGAATTGGTTTCGGCAACACAGTGGATCCTTGTAAGGTAATGTCTTCAGTGAATAGGAAAAATGTCTTCCCCTCCACATTACTTCACTTCTCTCCAGCCACCCACTGTGATCGATAGCCTGAGGGACAGCTTTGTGTCATTTCCTTTGCCACACTTTCTTATTAGCTGTCATTCAAGAGAACTGCTGCGTTAACTTTTATTAGATAAACTGACAGCATAAATCCGGCATGTGAAAAAGATTCAGTCCACTGTGTATTGCAAAAGTATTTGCACCACCTGAATTTATTCTTTTTTTCTTTTTACCTCACCTCTACCTTACTTTTACATTTAATTATTGGGGATGTTCTGAAATAGACTAACACAGAGAAGTGCATAATATGAAAGATGATTCATGGCTTTCTTTTTCTTTATTTATTTTAGCAAATAAAAATATGAACAGTGTGGTGTTCGTATGTATTAAGCTACATAGACTTACCCCGTTTTTAAAAGAATGCTTTGCACATCTAGAGACTGACTTTTCTCTCTTTTGTCAAATATTCTTTACAAAATAGCACAAACTCACTTAGATTGAGTGTCTGTGAACATTAAGATGCAAGTCCTGCAACATATTCGTAATGGGACTTAGGCGTGGGCTTTGACTGGACCATAAATCTGCTTTCATCGAAACAATTCCACAGTAGCTGTTGTACTTTTAGAGTTGTTGTCTCCTCAACTTTTACCAGCTTTCCTGCCCTTCTAAAAGAACAAAAAAAATAATAATAAAATCATTCACACAGCATGATGCAGCCATCACCATGTTTGTCAGGGGGATGATGTGTTCAGGATAATATGAAGTGCTAGTGCTCCACCTCAGACAGTATTTTGTATTGGTCTTATCTGACCAGAGCATCTTCCTACATTTCTTTCACTGTGGCAAACTGTAAGCAGGACTTCGTATTACTTTCTTTCAACTGAGACTTTTTACTTGCCACCTATTCATACAGACTAGATCTGTTTTGTTCTTGGTAGGGTTGAAGTCGGTCGCTCTAAATGTTATTTTGCGATACTTCGGAAAAGAGAGTTTAATATAACTGAATTCAGTTCGAATCTAAAAGTACTTTATTGATCTCAACGGGAAATTAGATGTGCGTTGACACACTTGTCAGATTTATTTGTTCTAAAGCATTTTTGAAAACCACGTAAATTTACCCTTGACTTTTTAATTATGTTTTGATTTGTGTTAGTCTGTCCTCAGAAAACCCCAATGGAAAACGTTTAAGTATGTGGTCGCAGCATGACAAAATGTGAAAAAAGAAAAAAACAAGTCAAAAACCTTTGTAAGGAACTCAGATGTACATCATTCAACAAACAGACTATGTTTTAAATTACATTCAAAATGCAGCATTTGCTGCAAAAAAAAAAAAAAGGATTCTTGTGTGTGTGTGTGTTGGAGATGAGGAATGAAAATCATAATCCCTTGTTTAGTAGTTTGAGGCTAAGCTATTCCAGACTCCCTCTAGAGTCCTCAGAGATGTCTCCCTGCATGTTTTGGTCTGCGAGCTCACTCACGGCTTCAAGGTTTAGTCTAGAGAGAGCCTGCTCCGGTCCTCGCAGTTCCCCCAATTCATCTTCATTTGAGCCAAAGCGTGAGTGCCGATGTGCAGTGACACGGCACATGGAGAGAGGGAGAAAGCTGTGCTGGCCTGAATGCATCAGACGCCTCATAAGTCACCGAGTGCATGACTGCGAGGTGTCAGCGGAGGTCAGTAGAGCATATTGGGGAAGTGATTTGGAAGAAAAAGAGCATTTTTTGAAAGTCGAGGGAGAGACTTTATCAAGTTTCCCAACAGAATACGCCTGCCTCTGTTTCAGTATTTTTGGAAAGGAAGTAATATATTACTCATGGCGGGGCAAATCTGGAACAGAATCCAGAGGATAAGGTGCGGAATGCAAAATAAGGGGTGCTCTAGTTTACATTTGCCATCTACAGTAGTTCTACCATCTTACCCCAGACAGGTGCTGCTACAGAACAGGTTGCGTCAGGTGAAGTTTTTGACTTACTCCATGATGATGTAATGACACACATGAAGAGAATGTAGTATTTATCATAAAATAAACTGTAGTTCTGCAGTGAGACAAGCCAGCTCTTCGACTGAGTCCGAAGCTTTTTCTGGGCTTTTTGCTTGTGAAAATATGCCTGGTGTTTTTAGAATGCTGCTGGTCACACTGAAGGCATTGCACTTAATTCAATCCGAATGCAACTGGTAAGCTCTATTAACGCTACCTTAGTAAAAATAACACAGTTTCACAGCATTTATACAAAAATGTTAAACTAATGTTAACCACAATCCAATTGCATTTACGCGAAACAGAAAAGCAGCAATCCTTCCAAGTGTTGCTAAAATAATATAACACTTCACAATGTAACCGTAATGAAAGTGATGGGCGGTGCTCATTTTGATTCCACACCATGACCCCTTGTGTTTTTCACAGCATTGGATTTTTCCAAACAGCGGAATTTGTGTTTCTATAAAAAAACACAAATCAGCCAGCACACCACCAGGTCATGGAACGGGCATATAGAATAAACGTTGCTTTAAAAGTCGCCCAAAGAGTCTGACCAACATCTGCTGACATCTAAAGTTAAACGGAGCAAATCAGATTGATATCAAATTGAGCCAATAAATGCAAGACTTAGGTCAAGTCAAGTTCACTTGTGTGGCACTTTTCAGCAACAAGATGGTTCAAAGTACTTTACATCATAAAAACGTCATACAGTCACCAATTACCAAACAAGCGATAAACATTACATTTTGTCAAAAGTCGTCATCAAAATAATCAAGCAAATACTTGTTGATCAGTGTTCCACTTACGACTAATCACATGTGTGCTTTAAGTCTTGATCTGAAGGAACTCAGTGTTTCAGCAGATGTGTAGTTTTTCTGGAAGTTTTTTACAGATTAGTGGTGCGTAGAAGCTGAGTGCTGCTTCTCCGTGTTTGGTTGTGGGGATGGAGAGCAGACCAGATCCAGAAAACCTGAGTGGTCTGGAAGGTTGATAGAACAGCAATTAATTTAAGTAAGCTGATGCTGAGAGCAGCATGTCCCTCACATTTGACATAATGCAGTCATTAATGGGTGTTTTACTGGCAACTGCCAACGGCAGACTCATCCATTCAACTGCCAAATGCGTCATGATTCATTGCTCCAAAGCACATCTCCACCGCTTCAGAGTCCAGTCCAGTAGTGGTTCAAACCATTGCTCCCAACTTGCTGCATTGCGATTGGTGATGTAAGGTTTGGATGCAGCTGCTCTGCCATGGAAACCCATTGCATGAAGCTTTTTAGTCACAGTTCTAATACGAAGACCAAATAAAGTTTGAAAGTCTGTCTACTGGGTCTGGGCACTACATGCCTCAGCATCTGCTGATCCCACTCTGTGATTTTTAAGTGCTCTACCACTTCAAGACTCAGTTGCTGCTGTTCCCAGTAACTTCCACTTTGTTATATTACCACTAACAATTGACTGTGGAATATTTAGTTTGGAGGAAATTTCACAAGTGGATTTATTGCACAGATGGCATCCTATCATGTTACCGGACTGAAATTTACTGAGCTCAAGAGCAACCCATTCTTTCACCGACGCTTGTTGAAGCAGTCTGCATTTTGTTGTGATTGGAATACCCAAATTCAATGATATGGGGGCGTGGCTGGATACTTTTGGCAACATTAGTATACTTTGTTGACATTAGTCAACAAAGTATACAGCCAACATTTATTGGCTGTATACTTTATACAGCCAATAAAGTATTTGATCAAGCATCTTCTTCCCCATTTTACTATTAGATCCACTGTGCAGGGCTTGGGGGAGCTGGAGTTTATCTCCAGCAGTAAGTGAATGAGGAGGGTGGCAGACCCTGGTTAGACCAGCTGTTGATCAAATGTCAACAGGTCACACAGAGACACAAAGGCAACCATTGAATATTTATGAATTTTTTTACAAAACAAAGCACCAGATCACAGGCTTTAAAATCTATGAGAAAATGAAAACTTCAAGTGGTATAATTTGGAGTTTTTGTTACTCATCCCCACTTTAAATGCCTTAAATGCTTCAGAGCTTCATTTCTTAGAAATGCTTTTGCACAAAATCTATTGACAATCATACCAAACAGATTTCGTCCAGACAATTGCCATTGTTTCGCACTAGCACCTTAAAGGGTTTTAAAGGTTCTGTTAAAATTTTAAGCAGTTATCGCCCACGCTGTCTTAACTTAGTGTTATTCCAGATTAGGCGTAGACCGAGGTGGACATCTATATTCCTGAAAGAACTCCAAATACTGCAACACTGCTATTTAATGACCCTGCTTACTGCTGTCATTTTATGGAACTGAACTCCTGAGTCTAACACACTCAAAGAGCAGAGCAAGTGGAGCTCTGTGCCCATTACTGATCCAGCTGCGGGTCGATCCATCTGGTCCGTCAAGAGTCACTCTTATCTCATGAGTCCATAAAACCTTTGACAAATCCGTCTTCAGATGTGTCTTGGCCCAGTCTTGACATTTCAACTTGTGTCTTGTTCAGTGGTGGCCGGGTTTCAGCCGTCCTTACTTTGGCCATGTCTCTGAGCTCTGAACATCTTGTACTTCTGGGCCCTCCAGGTAGGTTGCAGTTCTGGAATGTGACAGCGCTGATAAGATAACGGGATCCTGGTAGCTTCACGTTTGATTCTTCTCAAATCTTTGGCAGTAGATTTACCTGTTTTTTTCCTCAACATGTTTCTTGTGACCCTGCTGACAATTAGCAGCAAAATGTTTGATGGTTCTGTGAACACGCCCCAATATCTTAGCAGTTTCAAGAGTGCTGCATCCCTCTAAAAGACTTTTTACAATTTTTGGACTTTTCAGAGTCGCTTAAATCTCTTTTTGTCCCCATTTTGCCTGAGGAAAAGAAACTGCCTAATAATTATGGTTGATCTCCTTAGGAACCACCCTCCCTCATTAAACAAAGCATTGAAGTTTATACAGCTTGGAGTTGGAAAATATGCATGAAAATGATAAAAACTAAAACTTGCCTAGTAAAAGTGCACACAGTATATATCAGGCAGAAATTCTGACCAGAAATGCTGTTCTCTTTCTCCCTAAATTTCATGACAGGTTTGTTGGGTGTGCACCACCTCCTATTTACATTTCCTGTGTAATTAATCATCTTATTGTAAGTTTAAAGATTCTTAAGTAGTGATCACATGAACCATACCATGCCATGGTGCTTTTGAGTTCGGAGTTGCTTTAACCCTCCTGTGGTCTTAGTGAAGGCCACTCAGGAGGAGTGCGCTAAAGGTCATGGTTGGACAGTGGGGTAGTTAGCGGGGTCAGTGCAAAGAGTAAAAAACTTGTGAGGTCTACATGATTCCATCTCTGAAGACCACAGAAGGGTTAAGATAGTAGAAGTCCACTTTAGACTCGGGCTCTCTTACGGTTAGCTACAAACTCCAGCACCGACTAATCTGAATGACGCTGTACGAAGATGCAGATCCAGTAGATGCCGAGGTGGCTTCCAGCTGCATTGGAGCCCACCTCACCTTTAACAGGGAGCCACTTCAAAAGTTCTGAACTAGATCTTTAATACGACGTGAAGTCGAAGTGAGCACTCTGTCTTCACTTCGCAATCTGTAATGTGAAACATTAAAGGTTTTTGCTTTGTCCAAGGAAGAAGCTCACACCACCATGTTGGTCATCGGGATCCGCAAAGAGGCCCGCTCACAAGTCCTCCACCTGTCCAGGAACAAGCGCTACACCCTGACCCCAGAGCAGCTCAAATGGGACAAATTCAAGCTAACTTATAAGTATTTACTCACACACTGTTCCCTTATTAGCACAATTAAGTAGACAAGAGCATACCAAGACTTTGAGGGCGATGACACTAACACCAAGACCAAAGTGGAGGAAGAGAAAACTAATGGGACACAGTTTCTATAATCATTGCTCTGTTCATAACAATGCAGCTGTTGATACAAACATTTAGAGAAAACACGTCTGTTGCATTTCTTTAGCAAACTGGCACTTCCTCAGACAGATGCAATGCCGCAACATTTAAGGGAACCCAAACTTGTATGTCGGCAGACCCTCAGCTACATGCAGCTACTTGTTCAATGAATCTGGCAAGCTGGTAACAAGATAAAACAGAGCAATTATGTGCTGCCAAATGTTAGCTAACTTAGCATTAGTTGCAGGCAGAGTGAGTAAAATTGGGTGGCTTAATGGTCTTTCTTTGTGTGTCTTGTACAGACAGAAAAATACCCAAGTATTTGCACTGGAAGTTATTTATTCTAGGTGTTTTCTCATATATCAAGTAAAAAAGAAAACTATAGGGAGTTTGAATCCTGTCAGGATTCAATCCTGTCAGGATTCAAACTAAAAAGAAGGGACATTGCAATTGTGGTCTTGATTGGTTTGAGAAGAAAGTACTGAGATTCCTGTGATCATCATATCCGAGACATAAAAAAAAGTAGAAATGTAGTCGAGATTTAGACAAGACCAAGACTTAAATAATGTGGTCTCCTTACCGGTATTGAGTGCTACACAAAACAGCTTATTGCAGCTTGCAGAAAGTGCTGAATAAATACAAATTTACTTGAAGCAATGCGCGTACCACAGTCACGATGGTTTTAGCGTGACAATACAAATACTTTCGTCTTAGTCAAAGTCTGCCTTTGCAAATATTCAAAACATTTCTGAAGGTACTTAAATCTGACATCTGTGGATGTGGTTTGAAGAAATTGTTTATTCCGAATTGAAAAGCTTGCCATGTTTTTCTCACACATTCCAAGGTACACACTGACTTGTTATCCACCAAAAGTGGCTCTACATCACCGCCATGCTTAACTATAGAAAGCTACTATAAAATTGTACAGAAAGGACTTCAAACTGTTTGGATACCATTGTACAAATTGCTTTGAAGAAAACCTTCACCAATTTTTACGTCCTCTGGCGTCCTCAGTCAGCCCATAAACTCTTCAGTAAGACTAGATTAGAAAAGCCAACACTGAATTTCACCAACTGCGGTGATCTAAAAGTCCCTACAAGAAGACTACAGACGATCTGATTAACACATAACCCTCATTAAAAGTTCCTGCACAGATCTAACCCTGGCTGAGATACTCAAGAAGATGAAGTAATGGAGCTGTACTCAGCGACACTTGTGGGAATTTGTGTGCTACTGAACAGTAGCTGCTGTGTTTTTCTTTTATTTCTTTTTTTTTTATTTTTTTATTTTTTTTGCTGACTCCTCAGCTGCAGAGAGGAATGCGTACAGAGAGCAGTACTAACGGCACGGTGCTTCCCAACAGGTTGCTGTCTTTTCCCACAAACCTGATAAATGCCAGCGACACGCGTCGAGGCATTGCCAGGGCTTTTGGCCTGTGGAGTGACATTTCCCCGTTCTCATTCAGAGAGGTGCCAGCTGACGAGGAGGCAGACATTAAGATTGGTGGGTGCTTGCTCTGCCTGCATGCTGCTGTCTCCAACAGATGTTGCTTGGCACCCGGCTCCAGAGTTCTGCTTTGCTGTTGCTTTTCCTTAAATTGCCGTGTGCCGAGACTGGGGTACAAAGCCTATATTCAGCATGACTCATAATTCTGCAAGAAGAAAAAAAACTGTAAAATGCTTGACAGCTTCCATAGCAAAGCGGTGTGAATTATGCTTTATTCGTACTTCTGGGACTAAACTCAAGAGCCCGGCATAAATTGTCAGTGACAAGGAGAGGCATGGTTGTCATCCTGCAGGCTGAGGCTTTAGCAAAGAGCTCTCTGTCTTTGGTAATTCATCACTTCCCATCTGCAGTCTGCAGAGAGCAGAAATAATGGGGTGAGGGCTTCCCTCCTTGACTCAGAGGTATGCATTCTTCTCTCTCTCTTGGCAGGATTCTACCCGGTCAACCACACGGACTGCTGGCAGTCCTACCTGCACCACTGTTTTGACGGCATCACGGGTGAACTGGCTCACGCCTTCTTCCCTCCAACGGGCGAGATCCACTTTGACGACCATGAATACTGGATTCTGGGAGACATGCGCTTCAGCTGGAAGAAAGGCAGGAATATGTATATATATACAGTATATATTTTTTTGTACCCACAGACAATTAGTGAAGTGAACGACAATAGCAGTTATGTTCGTGTTGCAGGGGTTTGGCTGACAGACATTGTCCACGTGGCGACGCATGAAATCGGCCACGTCCTCGGACTCATGCACTCTATGGATCCGAAGGCTATAATGCACCTGAATGCTACTCTGACAGGACGCAAGCAGATCACACAGGATGAGGTCTGGGGTTTGCACCGTCTCTATGGTACGTTTGTTGTTCTCCGGTTTGAGACATCCCTGTCGGACCAGAGCAAGATTTTAGAAAGTTACCATTTGAAACTGCTGAATATTTTCTATATCACCATTTTGGCTAGTGCAAGGGGTGTCATTTACTCAATTGCGAAAGTTCAAAAATATCAAATTACCATGGAGAGGGTGGGCAAAGAAAGAAAAGACTGAGACATCTGTGGCATAAAGGGATAATGCCTGAAATATTTTTAATCAAAGATTGGAAAGTGTCTAACACTGATGCTAAGGCAAGCTCAGATGTGAGTCAAGACAGGTGAGCGAATACTTTTGGCAACATAGTGTAAGCGGTAAGTTGATGTGAAAAAAAACCAATTCATATATATATATATATGAAAACAACAACAACAACAATAATAATAATACAGACCTTTGGGCACTTAAATAACTTAAAAACAACATTATATGCAGGAGAAAACATAAGAAACTCCATATATATATATATGTATATATATATATATATATACATATACACTGTAGGCCAAGGAAGGGAAGAACATGAACAAAATGATCAATTTCATCTGTGAATGACAAAAAAATGCTGAAACATTTTGTACTCTGATCCTGGAATTGGAGGAATTACACTCAGATAAACACGTTAAAAACTGGTTAAATAACACGCAGTGACACATCTTTGGATCAGAACCAAAGGGAAAACAGACCACCGAGTTTGTCTTTGACGCTGACAGCCAACGTGGCATTAATGCACATTGTATAAACTCATGAGTCATCATTAGTGTATATTACAGTGACTCATTTTTGTTGGCACAAAAAAAAATGATTGGGGATCCAGCTTTTCTTTTTGCTGCTGACTGAGCGCTGCATGTCTGGTCCTGCTCCTCCTAAATCCACCCTCTAATCTCCCCACTCTTTCTTCCAGGATGTTTGGATCGCTTATTTATCTGTCCTTCCTGGGCTCGGAAAGGCTACTGCGACAGCAAGCGCAGGCTCATGCAGAGGCACTGCCCTTCCAGCTGTGATTTCTGTTACGGTAAGGCAGCAGAGAGCAGCAGCAGCAGCAGCAGCAGCAGCCTGGGGAGGGGGAAAAAAAAAAAGAGAAAGCTTTCACAGCGTAAAGAGCTGCTGTGAACCGTTTGCCAATGGAACAGCTGGAGCCAACAGGTCCAACCTCGTAGAGCTGTGATGGAGTTTTTTTAAGTGTGTGATTTAAGAGGGGAATTAAAGTGTATTTCTACTGAAGGAGAAGCCTTTCCTCGAGGCTCGGCGGAGTTGGTACTTGTTGGCTGCCACCCAAAGGGACCTGCTTCGCGTGCAGTCCACCACATCAGCAGTCTGAGGGCCTCCTTAGGTTCCACTGTGGGATGCTCTTCTTGCACAACAGGAAACGGCCCCTCTAAACTATCACAACCCTCGCATTTCTTGGCTTTCCAGTGGGTTTTGTCAGCAACTGGGGGGACAGTTCGGAGACAGACGCGAGGATACGATTTCTGGCCTGCAGGAATCTGTTCCTCATTGTTGATTTCAGAGACGCTGTACGGCTGTGGAAAATTCCAGAGCGACTCCAAACCGCTGGAATTTCAGACTGTGGCTCGAGGGTTAGAGACGCACAGGGTCAATTGGGATTTTTGCGGCATTAACGAGAAAATGAGGGGCTCTTAAGCAGCCTAAGAACTGATCGCAGACTGCTCTGTTTGTGTTTGTCAGAAGCCAGATGGGAGATGTTATAATGACAGGAGCCCCACGGCCCCGACAGGTCAGCATCACTCTCTCAGATGAGGGTTGGATCACGACATTTATGATGATCGGGTTTTAGTGGAGGTGCTTATCGGGGAACAATGTTGTATTTTTATATTACGAATGAAACAGAGATGAAACTATTTCTTCATAATATGTATTAATAGTATTGGGATTTTGTGTGACAGACTAACCCAAAGGTCCATATAATTGTGAAGTTGAAGATTCCCATCTTCTATTTTGGACTAGTTTAAATTTAAGCAACATGCTGAGACAAAATCTACCGCAAAAATACACGTGCACTAGGGGTGTAAACAATTAATTGACTTGCGGCTAATAGTCGAATGGTTTATTAGATTAAAGTTAGTTCCAGTCGATTAACTAATAACGTCCACTTAGACATTCTTTTAGTGTTTGGCCGAAGGCAGAAGGAGCTGCTGGTCATCCTACAGCGGAGCCCTGTTGATAACAGAATAAAGATGGCGGGAGCATACCAGAGCGGGAAAGAGAAACGGACCAAACAGAAGCCAGTGTGGGATGAAAAATGCCCTTTTTGCGGTTCTGCTGTGAAACGTAAACACTCGGCAAACTCCTTATGTCACGCCTTAACAGTGCCGATTCAGTCGAGCTGCTTGGCGGGAGCAGCGTCAATTTCTCATTCAAAACTTAGAGATGTGCTACGGCAGAAAAGCGGAGGACACGAACGGAAACAACGGTGACATTATAAGAGAAAGCATGGCGGCAAAAAAAAACTGGCTGATGTTGGGGGCTGTCGCGAGTTAAAGAATTTCATGTAGGGAAGTTTTAGCATTCCTTCAAGAGTAACCACAGACACTTCTGTATGAACATCTGTCCGTTCATGGAGAATTAAGTGTTTCACATATTTATTCATTTTTATTTCTATTCAGCAATCTAAGAGATTCCTGTTTTGTTGTATTTCACAAATGTCTAAATTCAATAATAAGAGAAAACTACAATTTCCTGTTTATTCACTCAGTATTTAATACAGCTGACACGTAAATAATGTTAATTTTTTTATTTAATTTAATTTTGCATATTGTGAAACATTCAGCCTTTCATGCTTTTGAAAGACGGTTAGCCCTCTGGATTTGAGAGAAATCTCAGGTTTTTAAGAAAATGACCACTTATCAATTAATCCTTAGTTGATTAACCCTACACTAACTCATTAACCAGTGACTTACACCTAATTACTACATAGAGTCTACCTATGTGCCATTTAATGGTAGTAGAAATACGGCTGTTCAGATCTTTAAGCAAGCATCATAAAGACTAGAGACCGCTCACAGATAAAACTACAAAGAAGTTTAAATCAGGATTAGGTGGTAAAATGATATCCAAAAATTTTAATTTGAATATCTCACCAAGCACATTAGCCAGGAATGGAAAGAGAATGGCACACTACAGTAGACGTGCCAACAGCTGTTCATATAAACTGAAAGTCTAGAGCTAGAAGAGGATTAATCAGAGACGCAGCCAAGACGTGGTGAAGATGCAGAGGTCCACAGCTAAAACTAGGATAGCTTTAGCAGGTAGAGTATTCGTTGTGCAGTCCACAAATCTAGCCTTTTTGAAAAGGAGCAAAAAGAAATTTATTGTTGTATTAAAACTGGGCTAAATTGATTAAAAGATCATTAGTGGCTGCTGAAGACTTGAAACTTCGGGTTGGAGGTTTTCCGTCTCATGTGGCCATGACATGTGACGTACAGTCACTCTACAATGGTGTGGTCTACATCAAACAATACTTGTGTAAGAATGGCCCAGTCAAAGTCCGGGTTGTACATTGAATCAAGAATCTGTGGTAAGATCTGAAAATTAAGTCAACAAATTTGCTTAATCCAGCTTATTTTGTAGAGAAGAATGACCGCCAGTGGCCGTTCCTCTTAAGATGATCTCAGTAATCGTAAAACACTTGCAGCTGGAATAGCATGATAATAATAGTAATAATACACTAGAACATAAATGCAGACTAAACTGCTGGCGATAGGCACCAACACCTAATGATGCGTGGATGGAGGATAAATGCAAAGTTTTCAGATGTTTCTTTGTAAACAAATAGGGGAAAAAAACACATGTATGTTTGATGTCCTTTTTTTGTAATTGTGCTCTGTGTTGCGTCAATTTGTCCAATGAAATCCCAACACAAATGCTGAAGTTTGTGGACGAAATACGTACAAGTTCGAAAGGCTTGAATGATTTTTGCAAAGCTCTGAATGACGCTTCGCTATTAGCTGCTCCCATTAAAGGAATAAACAAATTGATTGGATATCTACACCCTTTTCTTTGTTTTCCCTCTAACGTGTTCATTCCCGTTGCAGAATTTCCTTTCCCCACTGCCGCTCCCACACCCACTCCACCTAGGACCAAACACAAGCTGGTCACTGAGGGAAAGAAGTTAACCTTTCGCTGTGGGAAGAAAATCGCATCAAAGAGAGGCAATATATAGTAAGTTCATGTGACGCGTCATCACTTGTCCTACGGCTGCGGTGACGACACTCGAACAGCGTCTGCCTTCTGTTTCAGCTGGTACAAAGACGGGGAGCTGCTGGAGCACTCTCACCCAAACTACATTTCCTTGAAAGACGATCACATCACCATAGTGGCCAACGCCATCAACGAAGGCACGTACACTTGCATCGTAAAGAAAAGGGACAAAGTTCTCACGAGCTACTCATGGAGGGTACGCGTGCGCTTCTGATGGAAAGCGGCAGAGCACACAGGACTTTAGGGCACTTATTTCAATTTTACAAAAGAAAAAGAATCTTGTATCATCCATAAAACCTGTCTGCCTTTCATTGTCATTTTGTAAATCAATGTTTGTACATGCAAACAATAAATGGTTTATACTACCCGACACTGAAAAGCTACTTTTTGGGGGGGAAATGTGTAGCTGTTTGAAGCAACGTTAGTTTTACTGGAATGGTATCATGGAATCTGAGAAATAGCAGATTTCAAATCCAAATTCTGCCAGAAAACCCAAGAGATTAGAATTGGGTCTTTCACCCAGGACTCCGCAGAACCCAAAGAAATATAGGACTGAAATGATTAATGAATTAAAACTAATCAAAACTAATTTTGTAGTCAATTAATCGTTAAATTGGAGTAGAAAGGTTTTTTTTAATGTTTTTTTTTTTGCAAAAAACAACACATTTAGAGCAATAATTAAGTCAAAACTGTACCAAAACATATATACATTTTGCATTTAAGTAAAAAAAACAACAACAACAAAATAACAGCCTATTAATATGTTCTCCCAAAACTCCTCAGGTGGCATACTTTTAGCTTTTCTTTTTTTTATTTTTATTTTTTACAAATTCTATAAACAAAATATATAAATAAAATTATCTAAGAAAATATCTATTAAATTATCTAAGAAAATATCTATTAATTGGGTTTGCTACCCAATTAATAGGTTAATTGAAACGATAATTATTAAATCAACCCTAAACTGTATTGATAAGCAAAAAGAACTGAGCTTTTCATGTCGACGTCAGAAATATTTCTTTAGCTGAAGATGTATCCTTTGCTACAAATGATGAAGCATGCTAAAGAAATGCTATGTTGTTGAATGCTAACTTATTGTATTTTACAAAGGAACTGAAGTACTTTTTTGCATCTTTTAAGGTATTTCTAATATTGTTCCAAAAAAGTTTTTTTAAAGGCTTAAGCAGTTAAATGAAAAACATGCAAATTGTGTATCTGATTAGAATAACTGATAGAATAATTGAACTGAATACTACAATAATCCCTTGCTGCAGCTCTAAAGAGATTCCCTCTCTCTGTACGCTAATATATATATATATTTAACCCTCCAGTGGTCCGAGTGTGATGATCAGGAGGAGCGCGGCAGATATCACGGTCGGACAGCGTGTAAACACGGGGCTGTCCCGTGAGACCACCCAAATCCACACAGACAAAAAACAAAAACTGTCCTAGAACTGTCCACACATGGGGTCAGTGCGACCCCGCCGGAACCAAACATGGGGTAAAAAGCTTGTGGAGGCTTTTAACATCACATCTAGTGTTGTAAAAGCAAGTGGTGAAAAGAATTGAGGGGGGTGCTAATGACTGTGACACCAGTGATTTTTGTTGGGGGTTTTTTCCACCTTCTAATCAAATTTTTCACTTCTCTAAAGTTCCAGCACAGTGCAGCATTAAAAGAGAAAACCTCTGGGTGTGAAAGATAATTCAACACCATCGGGGGAAAAGAGGTGAATTCTTAAAAAAAATTTAAATACGGTAATCAATCCTATTAAAAAAAAAAAAAAAAAAAAATCTCTCCCACTCCAACCAAAAGTAAATCCTTACACGGTCGATGAGTTTTCCTTTTCAGCGCCCCCAAAAAGTCACAGAAGCCGTTTTCTCTGATGCAGCGTAATTACACACCCACCAAACTGAGCCACTGAAGCAAAAAAAAAAAAAGTCGTAATTTCAGCGGCCTTTGGAGATATCTGGACCTTAAAACCGCACATGGAACATCTCAGACGTCTAGCTTACTTTACTAGCCTGACAACGAGGCCAGCAGTCTGCCTCCAGGGACTCCGCAGCCAGCCCCACTCGCAGCTCTTTCCAAGCTCATTCAACACATCAGGTGTAATAATCTGCAGAAGGAGCTGCGGCGGAGGCAGGGGACAGATAAAACTGATTAATGAATTTTTCCATTTACGGCTGTCTGCAGAAGAACCAGGACAAGCGGAGGGGCGGGGGTGAGGGGGAGGCGGGAGGAGGTTCTACCCGTCCAGCGAAAGCAGCTCGCAGCCTTGCAGGAACCGAAGCGAGACTGTTTATTTTTCTTTGGCTCTCAATCAGAGAATTTATTGGTTTAAAGCTGATGCCATAAAGCTGGTTACTAAACAAAGGCAGTCAATTTTTTTGATTTTTTTGTTACTTAAACGAACAAAAAAAGAAAAAATTGAGACAAAGTGTGCAAATCAACTTTAGTTCTCTGAATTCAACAGTTTAGTTAAAAGACTGGACTTCTGCAAGGTTTGATTTTCCTGTGTTTGTGCAGGCTGGGCAGGCTTTGTAAATACAGCAGACAAAGCAAAGTTTCAATTTTTATTTCTTACAAAAACAGTCAACCTAAGTCATGTCGGCAGTAAATTTCTGATGGATCATATGGCAAGTATGCATAATTATACAGTAGCTCAGGTAGTCAGGGAAGCATTTAAAAATAAAAAAAAAAGGTCAAACATGAGAGCTAAACTTCTAGATGGTGCGTTCCTGTTGAGGAGCAGAAACAAGTCACTTCTGAAATGTTGAATTCACAGAAATGAGAAGATTTCCAACCACAATGAGTCCTGCTGTTGGACAGTCCTGAGTATCTGAGATCAGTTGTTGTGTAGCAAACACCAAGCTGGTCTGCAGCGGCAAAGCCGCCTGGCTTCAAACACACGAGTCCCAGAACTTGTTGCTTTGTTCCTCTCAAGCGAGGCAGAGAAACGTCCCGGCTGGATTTTCCTGATCAGAATTTGAGGCTGAACCCGGGCCCAACAGCAGACGCTCCGAGGTTGCTGGTCGTCAGGTGGAAACCAGTGTCTTTCAGGTCGTCGTCACCCTGGTGTTAAAAACGAAACAAATGCAATTGTTTTACATTTCTATGTTTGTTATGACCAGCCCCTTAAAAAATTACTCATACGCCTTTATTTTTTCTCTCCACATTTTGTCACGTTTCAACCACATTGGACTTTAGGTGATGGTCTCAAAGTACAGCAGGACTGTGAAGTGGAAGGGATAGAAATGTTTTACAAATAAAATTTGGAGAAGTGTGCCATCTACGTGTTTTCACTGAGGCTCAAGATCGATGTCAAAACCAAATTTTCGACTAGATCAAATTTTGGTCTAGTTATGGACTCTAAATTTTTACTTGATTATATCGTGGTCTTGGGATGGAGCGTTCGAGGATTTTCCTTTTTTTGTTTAGTTACAAGAATAAAGCCACGATGTTAGCAGAATAAAGGCACAAAATACCAGAAGAAAGTCGTAAATTTAGAAGAAAAAATTGTTTAGACGAGAGCAAAGCTTGGATAGAGTTACCCAGGTGTGACGTGACCAGATCGTCGGGTCCGTGATTTTTTCTTCAAAATAGACACAGCAGTTGGCTCAATCATTTCAAAGTTCAACTACCGAAGATAATTTGATTTTGATGTGTTAAAAAATTTGTAAAACCGATGCCAAAGTACAACTTGACAAGATGCTCAACATTCCTCATTTAAAGTTTATTCTTGTATTATTCAGATTTTATTGTCATACGACTTTTTTCCTGTGTTATTACAACTTTCTTCTAGTATTATTTTAACTGTCGTACGACTATCACAAGACTTTACTCTTGTAATAATTTTTTTTTCTTAGCCTTGACCCTAATATTCTGTCGTACAGCCTGGGATGTGCTAAACTGGGTGCATTAAAGTTAGGGAAGCACCGATCCACTTTTTTCATTTCCGATACTGATAGCTGAGATTTCGTATTGGCCGATACCGATCTGATACAGAAAAGCAACACTGAATTGACTTAAAACATTTCTTTTTCTTTCTTTTTTAGAAACATAAATGTACGGAACTACAAATACATTTGGTCATTCTGAAACAGTACAGCACACTTAAATACAGCAGCAGCTTCACAAACTTGGGTCAAATATGCAAAAACAACTCGACTTTAATTTGTTCAGAAACTGAAACTAGCTAAAACAATAGGTTGAGTACCTTCATCAAACATGTAAAGAATAAACTGCAACAAATTTTCTTTCAAATGGTTCAGAAAGTAGAATTAGACATTTTTAATATAATATAATTACCCTTCCTAATCAGCACAATGATTTCCTTATGTGGGGAAAGATGGTGACTGCATGATATTTTCCTGTATGACTGAGTTGGTCAATTGCAAAATATCCAAATAAATACTTTAAAGTTGGTATTTGTATCTGGAAAGAAGCAAGCAAACTGAATACTTTTGCAAGTGTTTAGCACAGACCATTATAAATTACACTGGAATTATTTTTCAAGTGGATCTTTTATTGTTAATCCAAAGAAGCAGCCAAGAGAACGCTAATTATTAACACAGTTATCGATCATTCCGGGTTCGGCAGCTTTATGGGTTTGGGCGTTTCTCGAGAATAAAACTGAAATAACAACCAACAGCTTTTTGGCCCGCTTCCGTTTCGTCCGGGAAGGTGGAAAATATTGAAACTGCTGCTGAAAAGGTTCAATAATATCCTTACGGGTGAGCGGGACCGCTGCAGAAAACATTAGAAACTTCAGGGAGCACATCTTGGAAAACACAAGGAGGAAATAGTCGGACACTAAGCAGAAGCTCGAGGGTCTGTAATCTATTTAACACAGACAGCACTAAGAAAGCCTGGTAGCTGTGTGTAATGGAGAAAGTGGAGTCTAATGTCATTACCAGTTGACTGTATCCCAGGCCTCCCTCGGGCGGACGAGGGCTGGTGCCTCTCTTCACCCTCTGCTGCTCGCTCTTGGCCGGCCAGGTGGGGAACATAGAGGGGTCGATCGGGAGAGGCGTCTCCCTGAAGTACTCGTGCTTCAAAGCCTCGTCAGCTGAGATCCTCTTACCGGGGCAGTAGGTGAGGAATCTGGAAAACGGACAATCACTTATTATTTATTCGTTGATCTTTGAAAGGTGCAAAAGTGCCTAGTTTGGACTGCGATGTGAAATGGGGCAATTATTATTTGAATTTCTCCAGCGCCTGACTTGTGCATAGCTGACCTTGCCTCTGATTCTTTCATCGCAGGTTTGGGGTTTAGCTCATTCAGAGCCGTCTCTCTCCATTTGGAAAACAGATTAGGGCTTTCTAGGCAGAACGAAATACAAAGGAATCCTCTTTCTGTGCAAGAGCCAAAAAAAAAATGGTGGAGAGAAACGGCCAGTAGATGCTGCAAGAGATGGTGACACACACCAAACTCAATTTCTTTTTCTAACACGCTACCAAAAGGCTAAAACCAATAGCAGCCAGCCATTTCTGTGTTAAAAAGTAGTGAAATTGATCCAAGAGTGATGATTTGACCTAGAATCCACCATTTTGGAAAGTCAATGCTTTCAATCAACCAGCAACTGACTCCTGTCATTTCTCTTCTGGGGCGCTGCTAAATTAGCCGCACTTCAGGGTGTGTTTGCTGCTACTGTTTTCATGTTTTAATGCTGTTTTAATGTTAATAATTGGGATGTTTACTGCGTCAGATATATGAACATTCATATGTGTAAGATTTCGCTGATTGCCAGATAAAGGGGGATTGCTTGGTGGTGTGGTTCCAGCAAAACTTGGATCTCGGGGTACATCTTTTGTTTGTGCCCAAGATTATTTCATTCTACCCGTGTGTTTTAGTATTTTTAGGTAGAAAAGCCTCTGCCGTCTGGCGTCATTAATTGATTCTAAAAAGTTCAGTTTATACAAAATTTAGCCTGTTGTTTGTTCAGAGTTAAGATACTACACGATCAGGGTGATCCCAGAAAATGTGCTAAGCCTGGTAGTCGGGGCGCCGAGGCGGACCACCATGTTTTTGTATTAAAAGATGTTAAGTTGAAAGGAAATGTAAAATATTGCTGGGTAATTCTGTTACTGGAAGACACTGCCGACAACACTTAAACCCAAAATCATATAGTCTTAAAAACAACAAATCAAAAAAACAATTAAAATAAATATCAATTATTTGCACTTCCCTTAAGTCCAAATTAAGTCATCAGTCAGTGGATCTACGAACACGACGCCAGGCTGATCACATTTAGAACAGGCCCATGACATAAATGAAATAATCAGCTCCTTAAGGCGCCCTGGCCTTCAGGGGCCCCATATGGCCTAATGATTTAACACAGACCACAGACATAGAATTTGATCACTTGAACGCTCAATGCGCACCTCTGAAGGCGTGACTACAGGTTATATTTGCAGTTCACATTGAGCTGAGCAAGCAGAGCAAACGCAGTGGCTTTTAAACTTGATAAAGATTTCTCCAAAGAAACATGAGTCCTCACGGGGGGCGTTGACATAAATGTCGACGCAGGTGAGCCGATGTCCAGCTTGAGTGAAAAGAGGCCCAAGCGATCCACACTGAGGAGACCTAGTCGCTGCAGCGCGCTGTGCGGCCAACGCGCAGAGGTGCCAGCTGTGTGATTGGTGAGCGCTCCCGGCTTCATGCCATGTTTAACGCATCAACTATAAACCCGTCTTTCAGAAATGATTCTGCCAGTGAAATGCTCAGTGCAGCAGAGACGCTTGCAATCCAGCTTATTAAAATACAAAAACAAATGTCTTTAAAAAAACAACAACACAAAAACAAGCAATGCTCAGCCTCGTGGGAGGGCAAGTAAAGCCTGGCGTGTCGCTGAGAGAAACCCTGACGATCATACATCATTTTCACATTTTTGAGACTGTTTCAGTGTTAGCTGTTGACACAGATAAAGAAAAATTGAGCAGAAGTTTAACTTTTAGCTAATTCTTAATGCTATTTGTCTACATGAAGTATCTTAATTATTTACTATGTTAACTTCTAGTCATTTTCTAACTGGATTAGGAGGGAAAATCTATTCGCACATTAGCCCTACCAAGAAGCCACTGCTAAAATTAATACTCGATAGGAAGAAATGCCAGCAGTATTCAGGATCTTTAGATTAAAGCCCCAGCTACTCACTACTCTGGACATTATCAAAATATTTTTTCCTGATTCTAATATAAAAGCTTTGGCAAAGCAGCACCAAGCAAATGATTTTCTTCAATAAAGATGCACTAATAAAACAGACAGATAATGGATTGGACCAATTTCCCCTAACTTAAAAAAATACTTTAAAAAAATGTTTTTGTTCCCCCCTATTTTGTATTAAATGCATTTTTTCTAAACAAATAAAGCAAGAAAGAAATGCCACTATTTCCCATCTGTAAATGTACTTTGTACTTTCAGGGTGTACTTTGAGGCGTAATGTTTGAACTTAATACAAACTAGATAAAGGTCAAGGACATATGCTTCGATGCTTAATTTTATAACGTCTTTATTTTCAGATACGTGCAGCATATTCTCTTTATTTTTTATATTACATTGCGAATTAGCAAAAATGACTTGAATTTAATGAAAATCAAATTTTGAAGGTGAAACTTCTAAGAAAAACAGAAGATGGTTTCAGTCCATCATTTGAGATGATGTACCTCACTGATTCATCTCTAAATGTAGTTCCTGTTCTCTTTCGTTTCAGTCTTTTAAACGTTTTTGTTTACCTCTGGCCTTCAGTTGAGACAGTTAATACAAAAACTGTGAAGGACAAATAAAAACCCATAAAAATGGCTCCATTATTGTTGTGGTTACGAGCTAACAGAGCCAAAGTGGGCAAGCTCGGTTTCTAATAATCTCCAGCATTGGCCTTAAAGGGACAGCGTGCTTTTTAAGAGAATCAAAAAACTGTGTAGGTGGAGGAAAAAAATGTGGTGAAAAATCTCAATTTTGCAAAAGTATTCGTGTTTGGACATGCTGTAAGACTGAGGATTCTCAACATCTATTCTTGGAACTCCGAAAAGTTAAATGCCCTGACTTGGTGTCTCAATGACACCATTTCTTATTGATCCAATTAGGGTCACTGAGTGCATTTAACTCCTAAACTTCAACATCATCACGCCTGAAAAACAGCTGCCAGTAGAGTCATGGCAAAGCCGAGTCAACATGTCTGCAGTGTGTAATTATTAAAAGAAAAATCACTACTTTTAATGTCT
The DNA here is from genome assembly GCF_003331165.1 of Xiphophorus hellerii. Taxonomy (NCBI): domain Eukaryota; kingdom Metazoa; phylum Chordata; class Actinopteri; order Cyprinodontiformes; family Poeciliidae; genus Xiphophorus; species Xiphophorus hellerii. The sequence goes on along the minus strand of NC_045672.1, from coordinate 7,458,478 downwards.
TTAAGTAGCTCTTTTCAGGACCCGGTAATTGCAGAGATTTGTTTAATACCGCCAATTTGATTACACATAAATGGTTTAAAAACTTAAATACTTGGCTGAATACAACGGGTTTACTCAGCTGAATCGGACTAAGGCACAGCTGAAGTAAAACACTTCAAATGGATTTCAACTCACAGCACTTTATTTTTCATTACCTACCAGATGCTACACATCTAAAGCCAGACGTTTGATCTAACCCACGACCCATCATCACTGTGGTTTGGTGCAAAAACTGCCCTTCAAGTTCTTCTTTTTTTTTTTTTTTTTTTTTTTTACAGATTCAGTTTCTTCAAAACATTCTGGACGTTTGAACGCAAAATACTTACCTGGTTGGATTTAATTTTCGGTATGTTCCACAATTTATTAAACAACAATTCTGATTCACGTGGCAAAGGAATATTTTGCTGCGTTGACTGACTGAAGTCAGGTGTTTCTTTATTCACCGGAACGCCGTAATCACTTCCTGACTTTACCCGTTTACATGCTAGCAACTTCAGCAAATAAAGTGGCAAGTGTATTTTTTGTGTTTGCTTTTTTACAGTTTCAAATTTCCTATCAACCTTAAACATTTAACTCAAAAGCACACTTGATAACTGCCCATGTGCCCCTACGACCTGGCCAAGTAAGTTTTCTGGGGGAAACCCTGAGCCTTCTCTCATAGGAGAGGAAAAGGAGACAGTGGCTGATTTTCAGACCTTTGTGGAGGCAAATAAGATCGGTGGTCAATCACAGATCTCCCAAAATTAGGGCTGTAAAAGACTATTTTAGTAATCGAGTACTCTATAGAATATTTTTACGATTAATCGAGGAATCTTCTCTCTCTCTCTAAAACAGTGACGAAGCAATTCCGAAAGCACAAAAGCTATCGCAAAATTCAATAATCCTTAAGCCTGACAAACCCAACCCAAACCCTGACAAAGCGCTGCACAATTCAACACCATGCTGCTAGCACTTCACAACAACTCATAGGCGGAAATAAGAGCGCTGCCCTCCACAAATAATGATCCGGGCGGAACACGGTGCGCTACATAATAAAATGTAGTTTAACGAAGCTTTGAGGCAAATTAATTTTCCTCAAGGAATTTTAATAATCGAGGTACTCGAATCATTCAAGGAATCGTTTCAGCCCTACCCACAATTAAGAAAATCTGTAGCACAGCCCTTGTTGGGGGACGGGGAGCCCCTTAGCGCTAGCTCCCTCCTCGATATAGCTAGGTAGCTCGAGGAGGAAAACATCAGGGCCGGCCCAAGGCATAAGCAAACTAAGCAGCCACTTAGGGTCCCAAGTCCAGTAAGGGGCCCCCTCAGTGGAGGTGATTCTTTTTTTTTTAGTAATAATTTCTGTCATTATAATATCAAAAACACACAATTTTCCAATAAACTGATTTGCTTTTACAATAATATATATTTGATAATGTATGTAGAAATTATTACTTTATTGATAAAAAGAAAAAAACTATAAATTGCTTTTGGGGGGCCCCTGGTGGCCGCGGTAGGTACCGCACGCTTTGCCGGTAATGAGCTGCTGCAATGTGCAGAGCGCATCCAAACGTCCAAAGCTCCGGTCAGAAGTTAAGTTAGCAAAACAATGTCTCTAAAAAGGACTTATCCTTCAGGGAGAGAGAAAAGAAAGAGGAAGAATAGAAAAAAAGCCAAGATAAAGGTTTGTTTGAATGTGCCTTGGTAATGTAATGTAAAAGATTTGTAAAGCTATAGCTTGATAGTGACGTGGAACGGTCCAGTTCAACAGCCAAACATTGAATCTCCTGCTTGGCTCTGTATATTTCTGATTTTTGGTCTGTCAGTCACACCTCTCACTGCAGAGCACCAGAGGACAGAGACTGATTTTTAAACCTTTGTTGACAAAGATAAGATTAGGGGATAAGATCAGCTTCACATGTAAGTATTAGCAGATCACAATCCCCCAAAATTAAGGAAATCTGTGCCCAGAAATCAACTGGTTGATAAATCAATTGGCCAATAAATGTATCCTGTATTATACATATATATAATGTAAACGGCACTGCCAGAGATGCAATAAGTTTATAGCAGGTCTGTGAATGATCTAATGATCGGGCTGCTGATTGCAGCCAGTCCACATTGTTAGCAGAACCAAAGGGCCCCAAAACCACATTTTGCTTAGGGCCCCAAGGAGGCTTGGGCCAGTCCTGAAAAACATATACTAATGTTGGATAAACGAAAGCTTATGAATGATTCAAAGAAAATGCTGCATAGGATGCTGGTTAGGCAGAGATCGCTGTCCCAATGCATGCAGCATCACATACATCACAGTCTTGTTTTCCACAGAAAGGAATGAATATAAAGAATTTAAACTTTGCATCAGCAGACGATGAAGCTTAGTTAATTCGGATAAGATGATGGAAAAAAATCTTGATTCCCCAGGAAGTTGAACAGGTTTAGAACGTACTTCTGGTGATGAGGCCCCTCTGAAGTCCGACAGCAAATACAGCAATATTCAAACACATTCCCAACACAAGGATGTGTGACATTCCAAACAGTCCACTGGAATCTAAACCTACAGACTCCCACACTACTCTGCCCTCATGCTTTTTACCCTGAACGCCTCTCCATGTTGACCTTCCATGGTTTGAACAAGTCCCAGGGTAAAACGCTTTCCGACAGATGGAGAGTTTGGGCAGCCCTGGCCAGACTTCCACTGGACTGTGATTCCTCAAGCAGCACAGTGGACTTGCTGTTAGTGTCACGAGTGTAGACAAAAGACTCAGCGGGTCAGGAAAAGTCTGAGTAAAAAGACTCTCGCCCTGCAGCTGGTGAGCAAATATTTGGAACACGCGCGAGAAAATTACGTCATTACTGCGATATGAAAATGATTTTCGTAAGAACGGTGCTGTCCAAACATTTCCTTGAAGAGCGGGTTGTGAATTGGAACGTGTGCTTGGATCTGACTCTCACAGGGGCGTGTTGACGAATGACCGACCCGTCACTGTTGTCATGTTTCGCATCAGCTCGCCAAGAACGTTCCGACCCGACGGGAAAAAAATGTACAGCAGAAGGCGCTTAGCACATTTTAAACATGTTTCGCTCATTTATAGGAATTTTTACTGTATGCTTGTAACCAACTAATGAAGCATGCTCTCTGTTTATGAAATATTCAATACTGGCCACTGGTTCATTTAAGGTTCTTTTCTTATTATTCCTTGTAATTCAGCTGATAATATTGCCATAAAAAGTTGTTTTTTTTAGTCTCCTGCAATATCACCAAATGTTCCAAACAATGTGACAAATAAAACTTTTTTTAAAATGCAGCATTAATCACACTGACTGTTGATCTGTGTTTGTGTGTTATGCAGCAGTTACTGTGCAAAAAGCAAAGAAGAGTCCCTGAGGTTCCCAAACCAAACCACCTTCTTTCCGTGACTACACCCTGAGATCCCGACAACGAAATACAACAAACAAGATCAAAGACAGGGGATGCAGTTAAAACAGTTTACATTTTCTTCATTTGTTTTTGATAGCCATGCTATAAAGCATAAGAGATTTTGTGCCTTAATGAAAAATGTAATGTGTGAAGCTGTGAAAAATATCATTACTGCAACTACTAACGTTACCAGTTATTGTGATATAGCATTTTCACACCACTGCACAAGTATTACGTAGCAGGAGTGGCGAATCAGTGGTGCATCCTTGTTAAAAGTGAGTACAATTTTTTTTTTTAGATAATCAGGCAGCTTGCACAAATTTCATCCACATATTCAATAAAGGGATGCACGATATTGTGCATTATATTGTGGTGAAGTCAGCAGTATGGTTGTTTGTTTAAAGATATTAAAAAGAGAAGTGAAATATAGATAATATCAGTAAATATCAGTTATCAGCCAAAAGGGCAATATCAATACTGGTCCAAATTTTCATATCGGTGCATCCCTATTTCAATGTTAACGTCTTCAGCCAAAATAAAGTTGTTTAGAGCCGCAAAAGCAATGTGACTCTTTGAAACAAAAAGCTTCTTTTTGCAATTTGGACTATAGAAATTTTAGTTGGATTTTAACAAAAAAGAAAAGAACATTTATTTACATTTCACACATTGTTTTAATAGGAATTTCAAGCCTAAGAATAAGGATGCATTTTTGGCTTTTTTGGGGGGCAAATCACTAATATTTAAAAAGTCTGACCTGCCGATTTAGATTTTGGCCAGTATGGATTCATTTTTGCCTTAAAAGTTACTAAATAATAAGACAGTCGCTAAGTTGGCGATAGTCGGGTGACTATTGTTAACCAAACATGTTCAGACATGCACAGGTCTGTCAATCAGCTCTCTCTCACGGCAGAGCAAAAGTGAACTGCAGCTTATTTTCAGACCTTTGTTAAGCTAGATAAGATCGGTTTCTCATGCCAGCGTCGGCCGATCGTTGATCTTATAAAATGAAAGAAATTGGGGCCAGTTTATTGGTGCAAGTCTACTTAAAAACCACAGTGGAGGGTCACAAGTTGCAACAAACTAGTGGTAAAACTGGGATCTGGACTTCACCGTAAAAGCCATACTGTGTAATTTTTGGCATATTGTCCAGGTCATATTTCCACCCCAGACAACAACAAAATTACGGATCATTATAAACTTTCTATGCTCCTCGATCAACTTTAAAAAATCAAACTAAAAAACCCTGTGTATTTTACAGGAAACAATGACAAACAGTGGCAAGAGTGATTAAGAACAAAAACAATTATTTCTAAACGTGGGGGTTTTTCCCCATCGAGTGAATTTAAAAAGTTAAATTAAAGGTTGGATCTTTTGTCATTAAAAAGTGTGACGCTATGTCACTTTATAGAAAAAAAATGTATATTTTTAATACTTTTTATGCGTCTTTCTCAGAAGTGCCAATGGACTCCAGAAAAAAGTCTTACTTGTTCATGAGGTCGAAGCCTTGGTCTGACAGCAGCGCTCCAAAGCGCTTTCTCAAGTTATTGTAGGGATACTCTGTGAAGCTCATCTTCTTCACAGCAGGCAACTCGCTGTAGCCAGGCCAGATCTTCTCACTGGGTGATCCCAAATCCTGCAGTCAACACAAACACAAACACACACGTCAACTGCTATACTTGCATAAGATTGATATAGTTAGTTAGAGAACAATTTCCCTCCTGGGAGAAATGAAGGATGCATTTTTAATTTGTTAGTCGTAAAATAGGAGGAATTAATACACGCATGCAGGGCTATATTGCTTTACAGCATGTGAATCACTAAAATATGGAAAGCTTTTTGGTCTAGTCAGCTGTCTGCCAACAGCTCCCCCCTGAGAAAAACTGTTGAACTACGTTCTTAATCCTCTTAACACTACATTAAATTCATAGGCAGTAAACATGGTAATTTTGCTCTTCGCAGTTACAATTTAGCTTAAATTTGAAGGGCAAATGATGGCATTCACCTTGTAAATCTTGTTAATTTGGTCAATTTCAGATTTTCCAGGGAAAAGAGGTTTCTGGGTGAGGAGCTCGCCAAATATGCAGCCCACTGACCACATGTCCACAGCCGTAGAGTACTCCTGCAGAGAGAAGAACAAACACGGCGGTAATCCACAGAAACATCAAGCAGACGGTCTTGCCTGGCAAAATTCTGTTTGAGTTCATCGTCCCCCCCCCCACAAGAAAAGAGAGAGAGTGTGGATGTTCTCCAATAGCTTTCTGGGCCTCTGCCGTCTGGCTGAAACAAAGCCTGTGCTCTACAACTCCTGCAACAACTTGCGGTATTTGGTGACTTACAAGCCAAATGCTTCACAGATGTTGTCTTTTAATGGAAATATATCTCTGAGACCAACAGTCCAGATGATGCAATCAGTCTGAAAAAAAAAAGTTCATCACTTTTGTCTGGAACGTCAGCTGCTGCTTAAGTATTTCGTCTGACAGCCCCTTTGCGGTTTGCAAAACTTGAGATCTCACCTTGGCTCCGAGCAGCAGCTCCGGAGATCGGTACCACAGAGTCACCACAACAGGGGTGTACTGCTTCAGGGGTGAGCCGTACTCCCGCGCCAAACCGAAGTCCCCAACCTAGAGAACAGGACAAAACAAGGGAAACTGTAAGACCTCAGGGTTTTTGTTGGCGAAGGGGTTCATGTCTTCGGAAGATTTCCCCAAACACGTCTATATCAAGTTTCTCGAATCAAGTACTAACCAGTTGTTTTGTAAAATATCAAGATGGGTAAAATGTAAAGCTCACAGGTGTCTACGCAATATTTTTCAACTTGGAGATTCAGAAACATTTGCATTTGGCTTTTTTCAACTATGTTTTCCCAATGGAACTTCTTTCCCTGGAACGTTTTAATTTACCCTGGCTGTTTCTCGTGCGTTTTTCCACTGCAGGTTACAAAACAGAGACATTTGTGTAAATTATATCCGCAGATGCTAGGCTGCAGCAATGTTGATGTGGACAAGCTACGAATGTGTGGGGGAGAGACTCCTGTGATGAAAAGAAAATATAATACGCTCAGCAATAAAACTATAAATGATGACTAGGTGATTAATTAAGGCATAGTCACTATACAGTCTACAGAAAGATTAACTGCAAAAACTTCAAAAGGGACTTTGACACTTTTTAAGCAAGAAAGAAGTGGTAGAGTTGAGATTCTTTCAAAGCGGTTGCACTCTGAATCTGGGAATGCACCACTTTTTTCACTTCCGATACCAAATCCGATATCTGAGGTTCAGGTTCAGCCAATACCGATCCAATGGAGAAAAATAGTGCTGAATTGACTTAAAACATTTCTTATAAATATAAAAAATTGGGAAGGGAGCGAGTTGGTGGGAGCGGTTTGCATTAGCCACTGTTCACATTCAGATTCCAGTTGAGGGCAGAGGGGGCAGCCCCCCACAAGATGCCGCCCTGGGCGGTTGTCCATGTCGCATATACCATTTCCATGGAGTTTGTGCGGTGAGGCGGCAGTTGCTTGCACTCATCCCAACAAGCGAACAGTATAATTTGTTCATGTGAAATTTCTAGCTCATACACGTAGACACGCGGGCTACCAACGCTACGCAAGAAAGTTGAAAATTGATCAACTTTTGTCGGCATTTCGCTGCCGTGTCCCATGTATTGGGTTCAGCTCGAGTGGAGGAAAACGGAGGCTTTTAACTCCCCGGGTGTTGAGCCGTTACCATGGAAGCAAGAGAGGAGGAGTAACTCCAGAGTGAAGCTTTTTGTCATCCAGTCTCTTTGATAGAAAGAGAGAGAGACGCAACAAAAACAACCAAGCATAATTATCGCCCTCATTTTCTTATCGAGCTCATTTTAATTGATTTGTTTATCATGACAGGCCTAATTTTAAGTATAATTACTTAACTTATATAAAGTTTTAACAAACTTGATTCTCAGACTTTCCTACCTCTTGTTATCTTTACATGGCATGAGGTAATTGAACCTCTTTTTATGTTTGTCACAATCGCCTTCTCTACCTTTTATTCTACACAGAGGCCATTAACCCATCACACACACACACACACACACACACACACACAAACGTACTTTAGCTTACAGTTTCTGGGTCAGCTTACCTTGAGGATTCCCTTGTGGCTCAGCAGCAGATTAGACGTCTTCAGATCCCGATGAAGAATCCAGTTGTCATGGAGATGTCGGACTCCTCGAAGGAGCTGAAGCATTAGAGTCTTTATTTCTCCTAAAAGAAAAAGCCTTGCATGAGCTTCTAATAACTGCCTGCTAGTTAATAACCTTTTTACGTCACAAAAATGTCAGAATGAATTTTTCACTACTTTTACAAGAAGAAGAAGAAAAAAAAATTATGCCACAATACCAGGCAAGAAAGGCTGCTTCATGGTTTCCATCAGACTCTTCAGGTCATGCTCTACATAGTTCATTACGATATAGATCTTATCCATATTGCTTCCAACAACAATTTCCTGACAACAATGCAAAAAAGAAACAAATAGGTCATTCTAGAAAAAAAGCCAAACAGCAAATGTTATTCACCCAAACTTATTGTCAAGTTGTCTCACCCTGACTGTGACGATATTTGGATGTTGGGCTTTCAGAATAGTGTTGATCTCTCGTAAAGACGTGATGGGAAAGCCTTCCTTCTCCTTCTCCATCTTCAACCTCTTTAAGGCAACAATCTCATCTGCAAATATAAAACAGCATTCATCTAGAAAAAGCACATTAAAAAAACCACAAAATCAAAACATAAACAGGAGTCTATTTACATACCAGTCTTCTTGTCCTTGGCTCTGTACACCACTCCGTAGGTTCCCTCCTCTATCCGGTTCAGACACTGAAACTCTTCAACGCTGCGGCAACCCTAAAAAAAATGTCATTCCAAATAATCAAACTTTTAGAGGTTTATTCAATTAAGGTAAGGATGCATTTTCTTTTCTCTAAAGCATCACCTTGTGGTTAGTAGAGTGACTGAAGGGAGACTAAACAGTCTGTCATCATGACACAGTCATTTGTTCTGATGCAAGGCTAAATTTACTTGCTTATTAAATCTGGTTGAATAAAGAGCAAAGACCTTTATTGACAGAATTTCCTTAACTCACAAAACCGAAACCTATGTGAACATAATCGAGAGGCTGTTGGGAGGGAAACGATGTAAAATGAAACTGAAACAAAAAAAAGAAACATTTCGATACTCCACGATCGCCAGAAAAAACACAAGTTCACAATTGTAGTGGTTCTATTTAATCAAAATCACATATATTTTTAAATATATATCACATATATTTTTCAACCATTTAAAACAACCTTCAATATGTGGGCTATTATTGTTACAGGTTAATTTTCTAAACTGTAGAAAGGTAATTGTTAGGGATACTCAACATTGGTGCAGATGTCAATATCTGACAGTATTACTGTCAATATCATGGCAGTATTTACCAATATTTTATTTGATAGAATGTTTTATTTCATTACTTGATTAATTGTCAGAAAAATCAATAGAATACTCGATTACTAAAATAATTGTTTACAACAGTCCTAATCCTGATACACTGGTGGAGCTGTTTTCAGGCAGTTGCCATGGCAATGAGTGTGCGTGTAGTGTAGCCATTAAGTGGTTTTGAGTTATTCTTCCAACGATTTTCCTGCGTTATTTTTCCATTTGTTGTGGTGCATTGCACTAAATTAATAACATCTCCAGGCTTTATTTAGTGAACAGAATTGTTCTACCAAGGTAGCGAGACTATGGATGGCATGTAAAAGAATCGTCTTTTTGCCCTTCACCGTTGTGCACATGCTCGAAATTTCCAAATGTAAACAACATGTAACGTGTCTACATTCGTAGAGCTAACACTCACCTGTAAAGCCGGCAGATATTTGGGAAGCTCCTTCTTCAGCTCCACAGGTGAAACTGGCGGGGACTCTGGAATGTAGTTCTCCTCGGGGGTGGGCGAGCGGGAGTGAGTTTGGGATTGAGGGGTGGGGTCACCCTCTCTACCTTCCTCTTCGTCGTCCTCCTCTTCGTCATCCTCCTCCTCCTCCTCCTCACCTGTCTCCTCAGAATCGTGGTCAAAACGGGATTCTGGAACTGCGACAGCAAGAGCGAAGTCATTAAAAATGATTTGATTAAGTTTGTTTGATGAGGGCCATAAATTCAGAAACTACATGAACAATATTGTGATTCTGTAGCTGAATTTATTTATTTTTGTTCTTTTTTATGGCAGATGCTATTAAAGTCCAATCTAACAACGTATTGTATTGATTGCATTAAAATCAACAATCTAATAAATCAATAAAACAGTTATTTTCTTCTGTACAACAAGCAAAAAAATATCACTTTGTGTATGTATTCTTATTCTTTTTTTGGTTTAAAAATTTTAATTTAATATTTCAATTTCATGGCACACAAATTGATCTGACATATCAAGCATACTGAGGCATTTTAAAATGATTGGTGCAACAATCAGTTATGAAACTCAACTCCTAATCTCTGTTGTTGAAGTGCTGATAACGAGTTTGAGTTTGAGCAAACCATGCCGCTAATTTGTATCGATTATCTTCTTTTTTTTTTAGCTGCAAAGCATGAAAAAGTGTAACGTAGGCTGTGAAGATTATTATTTTGCTGATCCAGTTCATTGTTTATCAAGAGATTTAGAACAAAAAGATTGAGTGTCACAGAAAGCAGCCAAAAAACTAATCATTACATTTTATGACGCAACGCCCTAAATTTACAAACTTCTTTAACTCAACTCCTAATCTCTGCACGCATAAGATTAACTGCAACCACAATGAGAAGTCAAATATGAACATGATGAACAAAAAAATTAAATTTTGATCAATCTTTAGGAACGAATTATAAAGCAATAAGAGTGATGGCTATTCAGATATCTGGAAGAAACTGAGCAGTTGGGACAAAGTGTTTGGTGCCATCAAAAAAACACACAGGAGAGATCCAGAACCTCATTGGTGAGTAAATTCAGCAGAAAACTGAAGAAACGTTGAGCTTTATTTTACGGCATCTCAAGCATTTCAATGAAGAATGAGACTGTAATAGAAATGTCTTCTCTTAATCAACTACAGAGATGGACTTAAAAGCTAGAAGCTCCTGAAAAGAAACAATTAAGGAGCTGTCAGCTGAAGATGACCAGCATTTGAGAAATAAGAAACATGTTTGTGTCAATTTCACAAAAATGCCAGTGTCTGACAGCTCATGAATGTGGGCTTCACCAACCTGCAGGTATGTGCTTTCCATTTTCTCTCTCTTCCTCAGCGTCTTCCTCTGACTGCTCTTCCTCACTCACGTCCTCTAAATGGGGAAAAGGTCATGTTTTTATTATTATTATTAGGCTTGAGTCACATTTAGAAACAGAAAAACAACACATTTTACCTGCACTCTGCTCAGACCGTCCTGATGCTGATACAGACTCTCCTTCGTCGTCTTCTTCTTCTTCCTCCTCCTCCTCCTCACTCTGGCTACTGGACTGGTCCTCTCCTTCCTCTTCTTCCTCCTCCTCGGAGCCTGACCCTGATGCTAAACAAGACAAAGAGAATTTGACTGTGGAAAAAGAAAATCAATGAAGCTGAGAAGGTAAAAAAAGAATCAACTTATAGCGCAGAAAGAGGCCCGATGCAGCTAATCTGAATTTTTATATCTGTAAAAGGGATAAAAATTAAATTTCCTTCAAAAGTATTTGGGTTGCAACACTAGTCAACTAGTTATTGATGGAACTTGACTTAATGTCGTGTTTTGATTGTTGATTCTATGTTGCATTGTGTTTCTGTGTTTGATATGATGTAAAGCACTTTGAAATGCCTTCCTGCTGAAATGTGCTATACAAATAAAATTTGATTTGATTTTTGATTTGAACATGAGTTTAAACCTATATGGTCCTTGTTAAGTGCAGCTCCGCTTTACCAATGGAGGATTCTGCCGTGCTGGTCTTCCTTTCAACATCACTAATGTCTTGGAGGTCTGCAAGCAGGTCTTGAACATCTGGCCTCTCCTCTTTTGATGCTGGATAAATTTTTTAAAAAATGACTATAACAACAGCCGACATGGAAATGATCTGAAGGAGGACACAGGTTTTACGCTAAACCCTCACCTGGAATTTTCCGTGGCTCACTGTGCTCCGACCGGTCCCGGGAGCCGCGAGCCGGACTGCGACTACGGTGAGCTTGTTTTGACTTGTCGTCGTACTCGTCGGATAGTATGCGATGGTGAGACGGTACTGTGAATGAGAGCGCCTCAGATTCAAAAGAGAGCTTTGCGAATTTACAGGGTGAAACTGATAAGTCTTTTCTGTTAATAGAGATGTACAAATAAATTGGCTGTGGACCTAAAGCTGAGAATTTTCAACTTGATCGGAAACTCTGTCATTGAGCCTGTAATGTCACTTTTGGTTCCAATATAAATAATTTACTTTTCAAACCAGAAATGCATGAAATGTGATGCTCAATGCAGTCAGTCACAAGAGCAGATAAAAAGGGGAAATCGTAATCTCCTCAAGTTCGTATTGACAGGCCAAAGTTTAATCACAGATTGAAAAATCTGTCACAACACTCACTGATAACAAATATATTTAGCGTAACTCATCAAGATTAGAACTGTCAAATTATATCAATTTACATGCAGTTAAAACATTGTTGAATGTAATTGTAACATTGGTAATGTATTATTTCTCTCAATATTGTGGTATTTAGCAAAAAGAAATAATTTTGGTCATTTTGACAGACGTAATCAAGAGATGTTTGGTCTGATTTAACTTCAGAAGAAACCAAAAGATGCGTGTGTCTTTTATTTGGTATATGTAAGCTTCTGATTTACTGTATATGATTTCATCCCACTGAAGACAGAACATCATTCAATAAGCAGGGAAGAATGTAAAAAATACATCTTTTGCAAAGACTAACTTTCTCGTCGACTCCCTCTCTCTTTGTGTCGATCGTCCACCCTTCGCTCTCTCTCTTTAAATTCCCGTTGCTCTTTCTGTTGCTCACGAATCTTCCGGTCTCGTTCGCGCTGGCGCTCCTGCTGCTCCAGACGGTCTCTGTTGTCAAAAACATCGAACAAGAAGCAGATTGTTTACACCAGCAACAAAATTAAGAAACTCTGCCACATCATCCAAATGTTTTGTGTGTTTTTGGTTTAGATGCTTTTAGGGAATAAATGCACAACTACAGCAAAACTTAAGGATGGGCAATATGTCCAATAAATTTGTGTAATAAATCCTGATTTAATGACATTAAAGCACAGGTGTTAAGATAAAGGCCTAATGGAGCACTTTGGTAGAGATTTTGATCATTTGCATAATTTTCATAAGTTGTAACCAGCACAACTGATATTTAATTTGAACACTGGCATATTTACACCTTGTCTAAAATGGTTTTGCCAAATTCAAAATGATTAACTATAACTTCAAATGTAAAACAACACCAGTACTCAGGTAAGGTGCACTGTTACTACTTAATATCTATGTACTATCTACTACTTAATAGCCTGCATTTTGATCATTATGTATATTTATCACAGATATTATTCAACTTAATTATAAATGTTACAATTATTACTATTACTATTATCATTATTATTATTATTAGAAATAGAATTTTCATATTCTTCCCAAGTTGATCACTCTCTCACCAACCCACTCATGTTTTTGGTTTATCAAAATAAAATACAATGTTTCAACCCAAACAATACTGTATGTCTTTTTAATTAGCTGCAAATATTATATTTTAAGTTACTGTTAAGGTCTGCTGCAGTGACACTGTATGAAATTACATCTAAACCCTGCTGTAATTATTTTAACTGTCGCGCTGAGTAGAAGCACGTTGTTCACAAAACCTCACAAATCAACAACAAGTTCAACAGACTAACCAGACCACTGAGGAGCTAGCAAACAACCACCTAAATGTTTACTTACTTAGCATTAGCCGCTAGACACCTAGGAACAGCTGGAGGAGGGGAGTGTTCTTGGAGTTTTCTTCTGTGTGTAATGAGGACAAAATAGCTTCAATTGCATTTGGTGGACAATCAGAAACACCTGAGTCTTTAGTAGCACCGTACCTGAATATGGCTTTAAAGGTAATTTAACTTTCAAACTCTTACAATTGACTTGTTCGGATATCAAACGGATACCATGGTACACATGGAAAACCAGTAGTCATTTCATTCCTGCTACATAAAAGTTAATTTATGAAGCCGAAGGAAACAGACAAAACAGAAACTGATGTATCTGAGCAAAAGCGTAAACCCGCAGGACCTGTGAGCCCACCAGATCTCTGCTTTGGTAAATCCTCAACAGGTTGTAGTTGTTTAAGATGTAATATTGTCATATCGCCCACCCCAAAGTTTAACATATTATTAAAAACATAACTACATTTATAAAATCTATTACATCCATAGATGCTGGGGTGGTTACATTTAAAACCATATTGGCTTTACTACCATGAAATCAATCGATAACTAACATTAATGCTCACCTCTCTCTGCGAGAATGAGCTCTGGCTTGTTCTCTTCGTTTCTGCCTCTCCCAGTCTCTGCGTGCCTTGTCTTCCTCCCATCGCCGCTTCTGGCGATCGCTGTCTCGCTCCTTTTCTTTGTCTTTGGCTCGCACATGTTTACCTCCAGCTTTAATCAACAGAGGGAAAAAAAGCAAAAGAAATGATCGAAAGTTTGGTAAGACACTCCGTCAATCACGTTCCTGTGTGCGTAATCGATCAAACAACTCACCGCCTTCAGCAGAGTGACTGCGGTGACGTCTTTTATCCTTTCTCTTCTCCTCCTTTCTGTGATGCGTTTTGTCCTTCCTCGCAACCTGCTGTGGGGGCTTGATCGCTAGTGACTCGTCTTCCTCTCCTCTACCAGAAACATAACACAAACCCTGTTGGATTTCACTAATGACCGTTACTAATTAACGCATCTGTATCATGATATAATCTACCTGTCCTCTGTCGAGTCCTCCCGTACGTACGGGGAATTACGAATTGTTATTTCCATTCTTTGATCTCGTAGTTCTCCTTCCTCCGGAGTGTCTCGTTTCGGTTCCCGATCATTCGTCTGTGGAACAACGCCCTGTGAGAACTGCGTAAAACAAGACGACATTTATTAGTGTCTGAAATCCAAAACCTTATCAATATCAAGTGACAACAGCTAATTCTTAGAGCAAGCTCAAATCAGAAACAGCCACATTTAAAATACACCTACAAAACTCAGTTAGCTTTTTGGGCATTTTTTGTGTTACACTTGTTAAGAAAGAAAAAACAATAAATGCTGATTTGATACAAAAAAATTACAAATTAAAAATATCTCTGTAAATGAAATTGTAATTTAGTTTATTAACATTACCAGGAATATTTTAGGAATAATGCTCACATTTTCATAAGCATGCATGTTTTACATCGTTACAATATTTATGTTTTTCCTTAAAGGCACTTTACATTTTTCTGGCGCTTAACAGTTTTCTCTTCTAATTCTCGTCGACGTTTTTTTTCCTGCAAGATTTCGTCAAGAGTTTTTACTTTCCAGGTCTCCTTTTCGTCCCCCATCAGCATCCACAATCCACCACCTGATTCACATGACAAACACAGACGTACACAAAGATTTATCACAGCATTGGTGTTACAGATTTCTCTTCTCAAGAGGCATTAGTAAACACAAGCCTGACATTTCTATTTAAGGTGGCCAGATTGGTCCCACCACTCCTATTTGGCTGGTCAGTTTCAAACTCCTGAAAAAAAAACACCCCGTTTTAAACGCAAGCTAGAAGTACTAGAGCTACTTTAAGAAGTTATCTCTCCAGCATTTTGGGCAACAAATTAGAGACGCATTACAACATCGAATAGGAAGAATCTAGTAAGCTGTGAATCTAGCAGAGGTGAAAGTGAACTTCTGTTAGTGAAAATTGAAGTATATGCTGCGCCTAAATAAAGTTTTTTTGTTCAAGAAATTGTTTCCGCTGCAACAAAACCACACGAGCGCAACTTTGTTGTTTATATATATATATATATACACAGTACAGACCAAAAGTTTGGAAACACCTTCTAATTCAATGGGTTTTCTTTATTTTCATGACTATTTATTATAAGGCAAGAAATCCCACTTATTAACCTGACAGGGCACACCTATGAAGTGAAAACCATTTCAGGTGACTACCTCTTGAAGCTCATCAAGAAAATGCAGAGTGTGTGCAAAGCAGTAATCACAGCAAAAGGTTGATACTTTGAAGAAACTAGAATATAAGGGCTATTTTCAGTTGTTTTACACTTTTTTGTTTAGTGCATATTTCCACATGTGTTATTCATAGTTTTGATGCCTTCAGTGTGAATCTACAATGTCAATAGTCATGAAAATAAAGGAAACTCATTGAATTAAAAGGTGTGTTCAAACTTTTGGTCTGTACTGTATATATATATATATATATATATATATATATATATATATATATATATATATATATAGTATAGTATAGAGTAAACAGTAATGCATTTGTTTTCAAAATGATTAATGTCTGACGTTACTGCAACCTTTTTGAGTTGTATTAAAACCGCGTTTAGGTACACAAAACACTAATAATATACAGTACTGTTCATACGTAAGCGGCATATGTACAGTTGTAAATCAGGTGTCTCGTTTCCACCTTACAGTGCTAGTTAACATTGCCACAGCCGTGTTATAAGCAGGTTTATATAGCCAAGTCAGTAAAATAGCTTAAAACCTTAAACTCTATGACGAATTTGTTAAGCTGTACGCAGCGTGTAAACTCACAAATTGCAAAGAGTAACATAGCAGCATGTTAAACTTTCAAAAGCCGTTTTAAGTTTTATGTTTCACAGGAATGCTAGCACGGTGCTAGCATTAGCAAACTTTAGCCTATGCTAGCATGTGAGACCGTTGCTAAAGAAATACTGCAGGTTAAAATATACATTTTACAAAGAAATACATATCACAGTTCTTATACATTTTCACTGGCGTGCGTGTAGCAGTTTCGATATCTTAAAATAAAGTTGTGAATGCAGAGCTTGATTAAAATAATCGCTGAGAAAATAAAACACCCAAACACACCTGAAAATGCGCAGCGGAAGTTTAATCGCGTAACAAACGTTCGCACTGCTTCCGGTGTTAAACAAAACCTTCCGCTTGAATAATTAATTAGCACGTCTAATCGAACGAAAATTTACGAAATTCAAGAAATCTTTTGTTCTATTTAAAAAAAACAACTGTGTCACTACCCCTTATGTTATATCATATCACGTCATACTCAAAGTATAAACTGGAATACAGTTTACATTTTCCCCTATACACTATTAATAACTAACTATTAATAATCAATAATATTAAAACCTTATGGTCTGTTAATTAAACCATAAGGCAAAACATTCAAGTCTTTTTCTACTTTCAATCTTTTAATTTTATGTAAAAATGACCCTTGGCTGCTGTTATGCTTCATATCCCGTATTCTAGATCAAAAATGTTTTTGTTGTTGTTGACAAAATGAATAGCATATATGCCAGGTGAGCTGTCAGGAACATATTTAATGCCTTTTTGTTCCATGCTTTGCATTTCTTTGTATCTGCTCAGGATGTGATCAAACTCAGAATTTAAAATAGCAAGTAATAAACTGGGTTTATCACTGGGAAAGTGTTATAAGGTTAAGTAGAAGAACTAGAACAGCTCATAGATTTATGACAGGATGGAAACTGTGAACTTTGGCCAAAGTCTGACACTGAGACCGAGGCACTGCTTTCTTTTCAAGGATTTGAAAGAAGACTTTCCAAACTTGCTGTTGTCAGCCACAGGTAAGACTGACAGAGTTATTGTTTGACATTAGTATTGAAGGTAAGAATCTATATGAGGTTCCTTTTTTACTCATCAAAGTAATCAGCCAACCTTACAGATATCAAACCTCATTTTAAATCAGATTAATTTCCTTGCTAGTGCAAATATTGACTTCCTTGTAACATCTTGTACTTCTCCTGCGTCTAGACTGACACTGACCAGGGAATAACTACACAGCAACCCATAATAATAGAAGAAGACACTTCCAATGGAGTCCAGCGGGGAGGGCAGCGTGCATTATGAGTGCTGGAATGAGAGTAACATCAACATGAACGTGGAAGCTTCAGAGTCTACTGCAAGGAGGTGAGATGAAGATGAATCCCAAAAATCTATTTCACATGTAGGGAATAGTTTTCTCACACAGTCGAGTAATCAGCTAAACTGCTAGGTTCCTTAGACAGGGAGGCACAACAGTGAAGAAATATTTTAACCTTGTTTTCATAATACATTTATGTAAATAATTTCACCATTTTACAACCTTGGAAAGTTCTCCAGACTTTTCTAAGGGTCTTTTCAGAGTAATGCTGCTTTTTACTTGTCTTCTCTACAGTCCTGTGTGTCTATCTGTAAAATAAGTAAAGTTGATATGTGAAACACTAACTAAAAACCTATTTCCTGCATGATGTCTATAATTGGGAAGGAAAAAAACTAATGGGATGGAGCCTGGGAGCATGAATTAGTTGATCATTTACTCATCAAGATTGAAAAATCTTTCAGCTCTGCTGGACTTTTAATATAAAAACTTCAGTATCCACCAAGGTGGAAATTAAATACCTAGGAACATTTGAACAAAATATTAGTCAACTGCCATTTGTACAATTTATTTCATATCAAAATTGTTTAGTAAAAGCATTTTGCACATGACAAGGTCTAGTAAAATGGGCAGAACCTTAACTCTAATCTTTCATATCGTTGTGTAAAAGTTTTGACCCAGTTTCACATACATAACTGTTTAATCCAGCCCCATTGGAGGGTTTCAAAGTTCACAAATTAAAGTTTTATCACGATATTTTATGGTAATGTTGTGATAAAGATAAAATGATAATACAAACTATTTATTACTTCTCTGCTATATAACTGTAAGGCTGTGACAGCATGACACATCAATCGCAGCCCCAAAAGCACAAATACTGCCCTGGAAAACACAATGCATTTGTAATATGCCCAATGAGGACACTAGTCACAAAAAGAAGTGTGATTTGTATCACTAACATGCATACAGTAAAAGAATTTAATTCAAAAATATTAATCAATATTTATTGTTACTTGTTTCATTAAACAAATAGTGAATAAACTGGAAAATAAATAGAAATAGAAATATTATTCATTGGAATTTATTGCAGCTGAATTCTTATCATACAAAGAAATTTCTTGTGATAAATAACAAACTATCCTTATTTCCAACTCGTCCAGGTTATAAAGCATCCAAGCAGCTTCAAAAGACCACAAGAAAAATGTTTGACTGGGATTTTGTGTTTGTTGTTTTTGTTTTTTTTAAAATGCTGTATTATTCTGAGAGTAGCAAGATTCACATCTTCCTAAAAGTTTGATTTTTTTTTAATCTCGTCCACCCACTTATGGGAAGCCTTGGGTATCATCCAGATGTTTTTTCACAAACGTGATACAAACTTGGGTATAAATGCTGGAATTTACCTCAGATTTCCTAAAAATCTGGTTGATCAGCTATTTTTTTTTTTTAGATATGACCAGGTTGAGTCAAATAGCATTCTAAAAAAAAAAAAAAGAATCAGAATAATAATAAATGAATTAATTTGAAAGTTACAATTTGTATTCACCTTGGTGACCTTTGTCTGAAATTAAGATCTGAAACTTTCAAGCAGAGACAGGAAAGATCTGTAGGGGCACAGATATCTATTCTTTGCTGTGTTTATATGGCAGGTTGATGGCATCAAACTACCTAAATACTCAATTTAGAGTGGGTTGTTTGCTAAATTTCCTAAATACAGCACCTAGTTTAAGTTTGTGATCATTTTAATGCATGAATTATTCAAAGATACAAGTTAATTGTATTACACAAACACAAAAACAGTCTTCTGAAAGTAGTCAGATGCTAGACATAAAAATTCTAACTAATTATTTAGCTCTATATTAGAATTTTTATGGTTCATAAACCCAGACAAGGAAGCAAGGAAGGCGACGAGCTTGAGTAGATAACAGATTTTGAGTAGATATTGCCCCTTTGGCCATCTCAACAGTATTTTCAGATTCTGATTCATTTTTGAAATAATTATGTTCAGTAACTTTATGGTTGGTCTAATTCATAGGCTCTACAACAGACTGTGCATCGGAAACACTGGGATCGCGCTGAGGGCTGTTGGAGCGTTAGCTGCACTGGTGGGGATTTACTTCATAGGTTATGTGACAGGATACTATGTCCACCGGTGCCCATAGTAAAGAGTGTGTTTGAAATTTTGTGAAATTGCACATTGACCTAACCAGAGTACTGTCTGCAGAATACAGAAATTTTTTTTTTTTTTTTTCAAGAAATTGGAAAATTAAGAAAATTACAGAAAACGTTTGATTGAAATGTTATCCCTGTTGTACGAATGCATTTCTCGGATTTAAAATGATGTACTTTTGACACTTTACTTGCAGTAAAGTGCAGTTAAAGCTCAAATAAGTAACTACTCATATGATTTTAAGAATAAAGTGCTTACATAAATGAAGTGTGGCTGCATTTTTTAACATATAGTGTCAACAGATGCTAAACACTGCATTGTGTTCTGTTTTTTTTTGTTTGTTTTTTTTTACCAGTTATTTGTTAATTCTTACATTGTGTGTGAATTGTGAGACAATTATTTTTTGTTTTCAAGCATATGCACTGACTGATGGCACTTTTTCAATTTCGTTGTTCTTGTGACAATGACAATAAAGATTTATCTATCTATCTTATCTTTATTGTGTTCATGAAACAAAACACAACAAAAGACTTTCCAAAATGCGAGAAAATAAAATACATTTGCCAACTGTTTCCTCTATTTGTACAGAATTTCCAATCTGTCACCCATTTATAATCTGGCCATTGATTCCTTGTGGATTAGACTTTTTGCTTTATTGTGGAAATTAAGGAGATGAGATTAGAATTATCTGCAACATCAGATACATTGTGCCAAAGTTAACTGGTTAAAGGTCTCAAGAAACATGATCTTTATATCAGTACAGGAGAACAATCATCACTCAGGATTTGAATGCACAATTATGATTACTGATCAAATAACTATAAAAAAAGGTTGAACAGCCATGAGTGACAACCGATCTCTAAGCTAAGGTTTACAACAAAAATGGGAAGGAAAAATAACAAGTATTGTATTCTGTGTTGACCATTACTTTAATATTGAAATGATAGTCCACTCCACAAAAACACGTTTGGATTTGTTTTGTCGCAAAAATCATTTTAATAATCTTCATACGTGCATAAGTATATCTAGATTATTTATGTGTGCTTGTGAGTCTAAAAGGTGCTTCCTTTTAGACTCACATTTTAGAGAAGAACTAAAGTAAATCAAGTTGTTTTAGTTTAAACTCATATCAATTAGATAACACAGTGCTTGCAAAAGCATTTATACGCCTTTTTCCTACATTGTCACATTGCAATCAAAAAAACGTCAATGTATTTTGTAGAAATGTTATTCATAGAGCAACATAAAGCATAAAGCAGAGATTAATTGGAAAGTGAGAGGAAACTGATACATGTTTTTCAAAATATTTGATGTCATTTTCTCTTTTTGGATTTACAACTGTAAGCGTTTTGGAGTCTCAAAATATTGCATATCATTCTTTGCCCCAAAGACCAAGTTGAGTCAGAAAGGATGGACAGCATCTTTAAAGTTAATTACATTTTCTAGTTTGCTACAGATTTTCAATGGGATTTAGTTTCTGGACTTTGACTAGAAACATGAATGTATTTTGCATGCTTAAAGGTGTTTTCCTGCTGGAAGCCGAACATTCACTCTTGTCTCAGCTCTTTATGTGACTGGTGAGACGTTATCAAATTACCTAACTACTCAATTTAGAGTGGGTTGTTTGCAGAGTTTCCTAAATACAGCACCTGTTTTAAGTTTAGAATAATTTTAATGCTTGAATTATTCATAGATCCAAGTTAATTGTATTACAGAAACACAAAAGTGGTCTTCTGAAAGCAGCCGGATGCTAGACAGAAAAATTCTAATTAATTATTTAGTCCGATATAAGAAGTTTTATGATTCCAGACATAACCGGAAGCAATGAAGGCTCCGAGCTGAAAAAGAGAGCAAAACAAACACCCTGGTGGGGTCGCCACAGCAGACAAAAGTATAAAGATTGAGTTACCAGGTTTTCTTCAATGATTGCGTATGCATCTTCCCAATGAATTCCCCAGCTCAAGAAAAGCATTTCCACATTACCGTGTTTTAGTCCTCGTTTAAGTGTTGCTTTAACCATGTTCTAGTAGCAAATCAGGAACAAAATAAATGCATTTTCCAGTTTTTATACTCATGACCTGGAAAAAATATTTGCTGCAACCCAAGCTAACACTAACGTCTCTATTTTATGTAAACAAAGACACAGATAAATATATTTACCATATACATATTAAAAGTGATTCATTGAGAAATAACTTTCATAGGCACCAATAAACCATCTAGTACCTACTTCAGCTTCCACTGTGTTGGCAGCCATATTGTATTTTGAAGTTGGGGCTGGTTAGAAACCCTCAGTGTTCATTCTTGGATTTCTAACTTCACTGGGCCTTTATGCTTATTGTTCCAACTTGGACAGTTTTACTTCATTCGTGTAGTTAAGTAGAATTAGCATACAGATAGGCATTCATATAATTAATATTAATGGTTGCAGTGCTTGGAAAACTTTGCATTTAATGAGGTTGTATTTGTTTAAAAATGCTTTTAACTATTGTATGAGTATTAGTGGTAGGAGGCATGTATTACGTAAATACATTTTTTTTTTTTTTTTGACGGTAGAGCAGAACAAACCTGCTCCATCACTGAGGACTTGTGCAGTCGTAATTCACTTCCTGTATCTGTGGGGAACTCCGCCATGATGACGTCACAGCTCTCAGACGTCGGAGGAGGAGGAGGTGGTGGTTTTTAGAGGATCTCCGCTCAGCCAACTCCACGGCGTGTTTGAGAAAAATGAAACATGGATGAGGGGTTCGCCGAAAGTCGGGAGGAAGCTGCCCATTGTGGGGTAAATAATTAAACACGCAGCACGATTTTGGTTTCATGTTATTATACTTTGAGGACCTCCGTAATTCGGACGGGTTTCCCTGTAGAAGTTATCTTATCGCTGCCGAGTGTCAGTGACTCCCACGGGCCAACAATGTGGCTACAGCTAATGCTAGCTCGAAAAAACTTAGCTAGTCGAGTAACAATCGTCACCTACTGAGTTCACTCTATATCAGACTTAATTAAGTGCATCAGCCTGACTTGTTTGGCATTTTTGTTTAAACCGGATAAAACATATGCAGTCCTTTGCTAAGAATGATCAGCTAACGCGGCTAGGTGCAACTGCTAAGGCTAATGCTAACTAACGTAATGCTATGTTGCCTAGAGCCGCGTTGAAATTTTGACAGCTTATTTTGGGTAAATAAACGCATGACACTCAGTTGCTTTCTCTCTTCTGTTCAATTCAACAAATAAATCCTAGAAGTAATAACTGAAGAGATTTTAGACGGCGAGAAACGAGCTCTGTTCGTCAGTCAAGAGTGAAACTGTTTGTGTTTTTAATAAACTCAGAAAAAAAATGGATTTGTAAAAGTTACAATTAAGTCATTAATTTATGTTTAATAAAGTTAGCGACATTTCTACGCCATTCTTGGACATGGAAAGAGTGTTGAGTAACCCCCTGATGTTGTCAAGTAGCCCTGAGTAGAAGCTACTTGTGTTACCAAACTGCTGCTTCACTTTTTTTTTTTCAATCTTAACTTTATGTGTACAATGTTTGATTACAAAAATAATATAATCCTTTTTGTAACCCTTAGCTTCTAACATGCGTAGCCATGTGTGAGTTAGGCAAAAATAACGTTAGGCAGATTAACAGGATTTTTAACGGAGTTGCATCTCAAAGCTACAAACAAATTTTATTACACCACGTTTTAAATGATGTCAAGATCATTAATGTAGGTTAGACCTTTTGAAATCAGATATGCTAGGCTAATAGTCATTGAATTGACCATTTAAGTTAAGTTTCTACATTTAGCTGAAATTAACAAGATAATTGGTTTTCACAGATTTCCCCACCTTTACGCTATGCTCCCCTTTACTGTACATTCACAATAACACACTGTATATGAAAATGTATTATTATGCTATATGAACCAGAAAGAACAGCTTTAACAGCACTTTATATGACTAGTATATGTTCAATAAGTGAAGTCCAGTCGTGATTTATAACAATTTGCTGATGCTGGTTGCTTAAAGCTACAGATCCAGTTGAGAACAGTACTGCCACACGATTATGGTGTTTCTCTACCAAAACAAAATCTTGTTTCATTTAGGTGTCCTGAAAGGTGCTGATAAATAAAGTGCATTATTATTATTATTATTATTATTGTTATTATCATTGTTGTTGTTATACTTTTCACACAACTGCAAGGAGTTTTTGTTTGCAGAAAACCTAAAACACCGAATACTTGTGCATGGGTTTGCCACAAGACGTGACATTCAACTTCATAATCACAGACTAACATGCATTTTTCAAGAGAGACCTGGGCATGAGAACCGCAATCCACTGTGCTTCTCAATTTGTTTATATTTTGGCACTAAGGAGAAAGAATTTTATGAAAGTAACGTTTAGAAATAGTTCCTCAAACGTCCTGACTGGATTTATTTTGGTCAAGGATGTGGTGAATTTTAATTTAGTGGTTATGGTTGACAAGTATTTATTCTCAGAAGAACTTATTCCAACACATACAAATGACTTGTCTTGTCTTTTTAGAAATAGGACAACATCCAACCAAGAAGCGACTCTTAAGACCTGAATGATGTTCCTGGCCCACCAATCAAGCCGTTCACTGTTTGCCAAAGCTTGATCAAAAATGGTCCTGGTGGAAGGGAGGCTGCCATAAAACAAGTTTTAAAGACGCAAAACAGGGAGGAAAAAGGTGCGTATGGTATTATTTGTAAAAAAAAAAAAAAAAGAAGTGTTGTATTTTAATCAATCTTTTGTTAATGTGTTTCAGAGTCATTCAGGAGTGTATTTTTTTAGCCATATGTAAAACAATAGTTGTTACAATTTTGCGCTTTCTCTCCATGATGCTTTCCTTTGCCTGTCACCAAATCTGAAGTAGCTATTTATGCGAACTGCTAGAAGAAATTCTGTTTGCTCATAATAGTTCAATTCAGTTAAAGAGTGAAAAGTTTGTTTCTGCCAAGATTGACTTTAAATGTCAATATTTGTAATTACCTAACCTAAGTAATACAATATTCCTGTCTAGTTTTTTTTCCTGTTAAATTGGAATGATTTTTGAGCAGTACTTTATGTCCAATGTTGGCTAACTGGACACACAGTGTAGGACTTGGCAGCTGTCCCCTTGTGTATAAATAGCTTGTAACAGAACCCTGCTTTCCATCCTCTCCCCAGCTTTCTACCTACTTTGCTCTTTCCTGTCCCAAATCAATTTGATGTTTGTTCTCATGAATTCCTGTTTGCCCTACTTTCCCTTCAGGAAATGGAAAAACGGTTAGAAGAGAAGCTTCGCATCAGCCAGAGAGAAAAGTAAGAGCCTTAAAATGTTGAAGTTAACCACCTAAAGACGCAGTTGAGCCATTTGTTTGCAGCTTTGAGCTGAAAGCTTCACTCTTTATCATTGTTTACAATTGAACATCAGTTAAACCTTACCACAGTAGTGGCATTTTTCAACGTTATGAATTAAATCTCAGCCACTTTAGGGAAAACATTAAGCTTGGTGTTGGAGTGTTAATACATAGGGCTGTCACGCTAACAAATTTTGCTGAACGATTATTGTGATAAATGATATTATTGTTTTGAGACCCTTTTCAAGAAATTTTGATGCTAATGGCATATTAATGCAAGAACACCTTTAAAGTCTAATGAACATTTAACGCTGGAACCGAAAGACATTTTAAATATCCAAAACAAATAAACAAAACAACAAATAAAATGAATTATGAAGAATCTGTTAACAAAATTGTTAACAGATTCGTAAAAAGGACTAGCTGAAACGAATATACCAGACTGAAGACTTTCTCATCTAGTTTTTGGTAAAACGAGAGAAAAGACAAAACTGATCAATTATGGAATTGGAAATTATTGAGCTCGTTTTATTATGCGATTAATGGATTTGTCGCTTATTGCGACAGGCCTATTCATACTTCAGAACAAGATTCTACCTATTATGTCTTCTGACACTTCAGTGGATTTGCATTTGATGAGTGGTTAGCATTAAGATATTCGCCCCAATGCTGAAAGAAGCTGTTTGTTAGTCCTGTTTTTATCACTTAATAATTTGGACCAAAAATCAGCATGATAAATATTTGAACCTTTGAGCGAAACTAAAAAAAGAGTTCCCAGACAGGCTTATATATTGCTACAGAAAGCTGACCAAGCAGGACAAGTTAAATCGAAGGAAGGCTGTCGTTTCTTTTAGCTCTAAATTGATCGTCTGTGCATGTTTATTTCTCCCCAGGGAGGCCAGTAACTCCGCTCGATCACCATTAAAGACCACCATGGTGATCCAGGACAACTCTATACCAGCAGGACCCCCGCCTCAGATCCGCATTTTGAAGCGACCAGCAAGTAACGGGTCATTAGCATCGTCCATGAACCCAAACAGGCCCACTCCGCAGGTCAAGTCTCTGGCCCAGCGCGAAGCGGAGTATGCGGAGGCCAGGAAACGAATA
Organism: Xiphophorus hellerii; assembly: GCF_003331165.1. Classification (NCBI taxonomy): domain Eukaryota; kingdom Metazoa; phylum Chordata; class Actinopteri; order Cyprinodontiformes; family Poeciliidae; genus Xiphophorus; species Xiphophorus hellerii. Next base: position 7,432,311 of record NC_045672.1, on the reverse strand, counting down.
CTGGGTAGTGCCTGCCCAGAGGAGACTCCTCAGGAAAAGCCCAACACTGACAGGTAACGCTTACTAATTTGAGGTCCAGAAGCTGTATGCGGTGGTACGATGTGTGGCTCGGTGCGCTGTTCTGTCTGTTTCCATTGTAAAAGCAGCTCATTCCTGGGAACCCTTCTGTTGTAGGTCAAAGGACAAGGGTATGGGGCAAGGGTAAGGGCAACTAATGGCGTCACACAACACAACCTGATTGGTGGTCAGAAAAGTGTTACTGTTTGCGACAAGCAAGAGACCTACTACTGTGTTGGCATTTGGGTTTAACCCTGTGGTGGAATCGCTCTCTTGAAAACGCCAGAGCATAAAATAGCCCATTCCAAACCGCTGGTGGAAGTGAGGCATTGATGATTTAAAAAAAAAAAAAATAACTTTCTATGTTGCACTGGGACCAGAAAGACAGTCCTCAGTTATTCCATAATCCTACAAGGCAATTTGTTGGATGTATTTGCCCATTTGTTTACAAACAGCTTTGTTTTTGGCCTGTATTACTGAGTACTTGCCAGAGAAAGTAGGTTGAATGACTTGAAAAATATCCAAATGCTTTTCACTCTTTACTTCCTGTTGGATTAACTTTTAACAGGACAATAATTTTAAGACACAATAATCTTTCACGTTTAGTTTGGATCGTATCTTTTCTTTCACTCTAACGTCCACAAACCTTTTCATTTTAATTGCATTCTCGAATCAGAGGAAAATACTTGAGGTGTTTCAAAACCTACAATACAGTATTAAAACGGTCAGCAGGGGAAAAAAAAAAGAAAAGTAAGAAAATGGTCAAATAAAACACTAAATATGTGTATTTAGTGTTTTCACTTGTATTTGTAGATTGGGTTTTAGTTTCATTACAGATCTTGTTTGTCTTGATGCCCAGTACCACTGTTGGTATGTCGGTGCCCTCTAGTGGCAGGCTGAAGACATTTTCATGTGATCAACCTGTAATTTGAGGATGAACTGATTGGGACTTTACCAAAGGTTATGCTGTTGTTTGGTGGTTGTTGTTGTTTTCTTAACTCCCTCACGTATTCGCTTAAGCCAGCCTGACGAATGAAATGGTTTTATCACTAGAACCAAAGCTGCATACTTGGCTTGACAAGGACCTAAAACCATCCACAAACACAGTTAGAGCTGATCAAATTGAAGTAATGCAGGACTTTTATTTGTTTTAATACTTGTGCCAATGTCATACATATGACCGACTAAACAAAATGTGTGAGTAGAGACTCTTAAAGCACTTAATTTTTTTAAAATGTGGAACAACAGTGGTAATTTTAGAGCTAGCTCTTCTTGTGAAGGTGGAACAACATTTTCAGTAGACTATAGCTGTGAATGTCTGGAGGCCTGTCGGCTCGATTTCAAATGGCTGAAAAAACCATTACTTTTGAGAAACTTTTAAAATCGATGCATAGATGGCGGCATCCATTCCTACTTCAGTAAACAGTGTGACGTCAACGTTCTGCTTCTGCGCATGAGGTGTCGCTTTGGGGGTCGTAGGCTGTTCACACAGAGGTCTGATTGCAGTCGCTTTTGATTGGTAGCATTAACGACCATGTGGGGAAAAAAGTTGGAATTGAGCTACGAGAGTATAATTAGTATTAACTGCAGCAGACGCAACGCTGGTGGGGGGAAAGCCGCCGTGTCCTAAATTCTTCCCGTTTCTTCTCGTTTCTTCTCCCAGGCCAGTGCGCAATAATTCCACAATGCCTTCAGAGGACACCAGATCAAACAATCACACTGTCCGCCAGCCCGCCGGCCCAGACGGCACCCAGGGGTTCCGCCAGCACAGATAAGCGGGTCTCTGGGACGCCCCAGCCACGGAGGGGAGGGGAAGAGAGAGATTAAGAGCCACCTGAGATCAAACTCAGCACCGTATTCTGTAAACTTCCTCCCTTCGCTTCCCTCATATCAGCCTGCCGGCGCGGCTCTACCCCCTCTTCCCCTTTTTCACTCTCTCAGCCGGGCGGCGAATCGAGCTACTCCAGCAGGAAGTGCGAGCTGAAGTGTGCTCTTCTCTCTCTCCTCCTTGCTCATGTTTATTTGGCACTGTGATTATGGACTTATTCTGGACTCACTGTGATGATCCCGGCCCCTTTAAGAGACACCCCTGAGCCTCCATCCTTTTTGTTTTGTTTTTTCTGTGTGCTGTCTGTCTAGGGATGTAAAAAAAAAAAAAAAAAAAGCAGAAGCAAAGACTCGAACTTGAGCAGTTTAAGGATGAGGTGAAACGAGGGGTCATATCGAAACTAAATCGGCTGGTTCTTGTACAGCAGCTTCTTCCCAGCAATAATAGCAGACGTTTTCTTTTCCTTTCTTTTTAATCACTTGCACATAAGGCGTGCACTGATATCAGTTGAATACAGTTCTTAACACACCGCTAAGCCTGTTTATCGAAACAGTGTTAGATTTTTAACTTTAAAACAGGAATTGAGAATCCTATTCCTCCACCGTCTCATCTCGTGGTAAAATCGAAGCCGAGATGCGGAAAGCTGTTCAAAAATATCAGTGCACAATCTTGTATTAAAAGAAACTGCCATTTGTTTTTAAAATCAAAGGTCAGGGGTTACGTGTGTCAAGTTATGTACATGGCAAGTTTTTTGTTTACTTTTTGTAAGCTTTTAGCCGTCTTCCTTCGCATACTTTCTATTTAAGAGTAAGATGGAATGAAAAGGAGAGAATGGATCCAAGTCGGGTTTCAAGTAGCTTTTCTGCCCTTTTTTATATGAAATGACAGCATTATAAGAGCAGTATTTAAATAAACCAAGAGGCCCCCTTTTAAAAAAAAAAAAAAATCGTTTTTATGATTTGAAAAAGGTGTTGGCAGGAATCCTAGTGACATTTTTAAACACATTTTACTGCTGTCCTGTTTCCACCCAGTCAGTGACGTTTCTTCACAGCTTCCTACGAAGTAAAACTTAGGAACTCAGGTCCTTGTGAATGAGACTGAATGAATGAAATGAACGAAGATTGTATTTTTCCAGCGGGTTTTGTTTTCTCGGAAGACTAATGTACGTATTTAACTTATGGTCCGCACTTAAAAGCGGTGCTCTGTCGAGCTTAATGCAACAGGAGGGGGGGGAAAAAAAGAAAAAAAGAGTTGCTGTCTCAAGGAAAGTCATTGTATTTTTTTAAATTTCTTTTTAATGTTTCCATCTTGGTGTCAGACGCTGTAGGACGATGATCGACTGCTATAACAGAGCGGCACAGCAGGTTGTGAACCGGAGAACAGGACCGTTGTGCCCAGTAACATGTTTTTTCTCACCTTTAATTGTCCAGAGGAGATCTCAAAGCCATGCGACATCATCAACACAAAGACTTGTAATGGGTGAATTCAGCTTGTGCCTCCTGGATCACATCTTTACTTCCTAGTTGTTGATTTTTTTTTATTTTTTATTCCTTTTTGGTTTTTAAAAGAAAAATGAGTATATTTAAAGGGGGGAATTCTCAATATAAGAGATTTTAGTTGAGGAAAAACAATCTAGTGGCAGAGCAGGAACAGGAAATACAAACTGCCTGTAAATACTGATTTAATAAAATGATTTACTTAAAATCAGATTTTCTCTGTGCTTCGTCCGTTGTGACAAACCGCCTGCTGACCGGAAAGAGAGTTAATTTAAACGTCTAGAAAACAGGAAGTCATAATATACAGTTGTGCAAGTTTACATGTAGAAATTAGACTTTTTTTTTTTATCCCTCACAGTTTAGTAGTAGGTAGTTAAATCAAACTAAACTTCTTATTTTGGGCCAGAGTTAGCAAAATTCTTTCTATTTGCTAGTGGTGCACCAACTTATCAGCTAGTCGATTAAGGCCAGTCCCTTAATTTTGGGGATTGGTGATTGGCCAATACTTGCATGTGAAGCCCACCAAGTCCTGTCTGCATGTTTGCAGTTAACAGTCACCCCACTGTTGCCCACTCAGCAACTTTTTGGCTATATTTAGCAGCATTTCAGACACACAAAAAAAAAATTTTACCGGCCAAAATTGGAATCAGCAGGTCAGGCCGATTCCGATCTGTAATTGGTAATTCGATCTTTAATCTGTAATTAAAGATCAATAATCGGCCAGAAAACTGCAGTCGGTGCACTCCTACGATTTGCTAAATGCCACAATAATAGAATGTCAGATTTATTAATGTCTCCAAATCAGTTTTACAGAATGATTGCTTGGTTTATATTCCTCCTAAATATTGAGCAAGCCATAACAAGACAGATTTTTCAGGGTAATAGTGCAAGTGTGGTTGATGACATTTTTGTAGTGGGTTGCATTTCTTGGACCACTGCATGCAGTTATGCAACAGTTGTCTCTGATCAGCAGGATGTCTACCAGTCTTTATAGACATTGATTGCTGAAAGGACTTCTTAAAGCATATTTGTCTTGTGTCTCTTGACTTCCTGGTTGTTGATTTTACTAATTTGGTTTAAGAAAAACTTGTACAATTGTTCAAGAAATTTTAGTTGACAAAAGCTAAAGGGCTGAAACTGAAAATGTACTGAAATAAGAAAAAAAAAAACTTTGTTTCATAAAGATGCTAGATCATTAGCCTTCTTAAACTTCAAACACGCAGACAAAGCTATACATAAAAATAGCTTTTATTTTTTTCAGGTAAACATTGCGTTGTTGTCCAGGGAGGGGATGCCGTTTAGAAAATCCAACGTGGTTAAAGCTCAGGTGAGTCCAGAGTTTGGCCAGGTGAGCGCTAGCTGAAGGAGATGACTGTGCTGTTTGTGGGGGACAGGGTTTCATCAAGTGGCGGCCATGATGCCGAGTCAGACAGCAGAGCCTTCAGACGTTTGTACTGCTTCTTGGATGGACGCCTCCCTCGCAGCAACCGGAGGCAGTTCAAAACGCCCACATCTATCAGCAGCTATCAGAGGAGAAGAAAAAAAACATTCATCTGTAATTAAAGCGTTGAGGTTTTTAGGATTTTTTTTTATGGTCTTGGGACAGCCAGGTTTTGTTTTTTGTTTTCTCGTGGGTTTTGCCAAGCATGAACAATGGATGACATGTTATAATCTTATGCAAAGGCTGGGAAAAAGTCCAGAATAAAAAATAAAACTTTCAAAGTCCTCGAGAAAAAACCTAAAACCTACAGGCTTCTATGTAAAACATGACCAGAACTTTCTTCAGTTTTTCCATTCAGCTTCTTAAAAGCCTTTCTGATTAGTTTCTGTTTTGCTTTTTCATCCAATTTTGGATGAATATCAATTGTTTCACCAAGACACCCGTATGTCCAAGGTTACTGACGGACGTCCCTGTAATATGGTGTTCACGTAATGCTGAGAGTTTTCAAAAAATATTTCTGCAGACTGATGGCTTTCCGCAATAAAATCAAAAGATGCAAATATGCTGTCAAGAAACTGGGACATCTCAATGTTAGCTTTGTCTTACTAGACCAAAACGTACTTGGTGTGTTTTTGCAGTGTAGAGTATTGACTTACCTCTACCACAAAACACACCAAGAAGTTGAGAGCTGCCATGGCAACGAGCAGCATCTTAAAGTTCATGTCGTTGAAGTCGTATAGTTCGAATATTCTCCTGAAGAAAGGACCCGGATACAACACCAGAAAGGTCACCACGGCAAAGTGGATCAGCAGCAGGCAGAGGAAGATCACTGGAAGGAAGAGCGGTGAGAAAGAACAGCAAGGTTAAAGAAGCCTAAACCATTAACTTCCTCATTCCTGAACTTCTTTGCTGACTCACCATTATGATAGAGGGGTTTCTTATGAGGAAAGCTCTTGGTGACTATCACTGCCATGATGATGTACTGGTAAGCCGATAAGGCAAACACGGACGTGTTCTCCATGTTGGGCAGGTTTTCTGCTCCAAATACTGTTGAATTTAGCGGAATATACCTAAAAAAAACAACAACACAATATTTATAAAACAAACTGAATCAAATGTTGACTTCTTGGAAATGTGTAAATATTGTCCTCAATGAAAAAACGAAACATATTTTAATTGGTAACAATGGCTAACCATTCTTGCGTGGTGGTGATGAAGAATGCAGCTAGCTGGCCCAGAACGACGGTGCAGGTGTGAATGAAGAGGCTGCCAAACACGGGCAGGGCCAGCAGGCTGGCTGGGGGTCTGCAGGGATGCAGCTCCTCACTGGGACCTCCCCTCCCCATCACGATGGCCAGCAGGGTCACCAGGAACAAATCACAGAACAGGAACTGCAGGTCAGCCATGGTTGTCTTCACCTGCAGGCAAAAGGCGACGCATTTGTTGAATTGTAACATAATGTCATTTGAAAATCTGAGACTGATCACATCTAGGATTGCCCAGGTCTTGATTCTCGAGCTATATCTAATCTTATATTTACCCTGTTTTTTTATTTTTTATTTATTAGGCTCTAGTGACCTTCATTCAGCAGTAAATAGACAGGAAAAAAGGGGGAAAAGAGAAAGGGAGGAAATGCCCCGAGACCAGGAATTGAACCCAGAACATCTATGATGAGGACTACAACCTCTGAACATGCTGCCGAGTCAAATATTAAAAATATTTGATGAATGACGGAAAAATACGGTTGGCCTTGTGTGAGGCCAACCGTATTTTTCCGTCATTCATCAAATATTTTCTGCTTTTGTTTAATTGAATGTTTTACTAGTATATGAATGATGCTAAACAAATAAACTGTATCGAGTAGAATGAACATTTTAAAGTAAGCAATGCTTTTGAAATTTGTAGAAATATGAAGATGAAATCTTGTGATTTCAGGAAATGAACGTTATGCAAATACACACAGAGCCACAAACAGGGACAACATTAGAGAACATGTGCATAAAAAAAATTATTTTATTCATTAAACTATGAAAGACAATAGTAAAGAAAATTCTGTTACGCCAAGAAAAATATGAGACCTGGATCAAAGTTTTCACTGAAATTACAAGAAGTAACAGATTTCATGCTGAAAAAGTGGAGTTTCTTCGTTGCAACTCACTGTGTTCAGGATGAGGACAGAGCAGAACTGGATGAGGCTGTAAAGCGCCATGTACCTGAAGAGACTGAAGGACGTAACAAGAGAACATCTGCCCTCTCTGCAAAAATAAATAACATGAAAATGATTCATCTTCTACTGCCGCCACACACGAAGGGTTAGTTCAATCTTAAAGAGCTCATCCTCCGTTTCTCATCTGACTCCTTCCTTTAGATCCGCCCTGATCCTCACCTGATCAGCAGTGGGACACAGCTGATGTTTTCCGTCTTTGAGGTGAACGGCGATGCGACCGACGCCTCGGCCTCGGACAGGGAAACCCCGACGTCGGCAGCTCTCAGGGCCCCGCAGTCATTGGCCCCGTCCCCGCACATGCCCACTCGATAGCTGCCGGAAAATTCATTATGAAACATACATGATGATACACTGTCACTACGTCTCTGTCTAAGTTTAAACCAGCTTCAGCTGAGCTTCATCTGAGCGACACAAAAAAAAATATTTTCAGTCTCAACATAAATCTATACCAATTGATATATTGCAGCAGTGCAACAATTACACAAAAACATTTTTCCATTTTAATCGGATTTTTCCCTTTTATTACTCGTATTTTATTGTACGTGTTCAAACGAAAACCTGGACTTACTTCAGTTTCTGCAGCTCCTTCACCAGCTGGGTTTTCTGGTCGGGAGCCATGCGCGCAAATACAGTTGCTTTCATCAACACCTGCAAAAGCGTGCGGTCAATGTCCTCCCTGGATTAAGGAGTTCTATTGTTGGGAGCGCTTTCTGCACGCATTATAAAGTTTAGATTACCTTCGGAAGATATTCAGGGAAGTGGTCGCAGAGGGCGGCGAAGGACTTCCCGTTTATGGAGAAATGATAGTCGACACCAGCCTGGTACAGACCCTGGAGGGTTAATGGTGAAAAGGCAGTTTGCATAATTTCGTGTTATTGTGTGTACCAACGATCATGCATGAGGTTCTGACTCGAGGATTGATTAAAAATCAGAGCCTTACACATGAAATATGGTATCACCGAATTGCTGAATGTTAAAGACTTGCCTGATTAATGTGGTTTGTGGGGTTTTGGGCAGCAGCAGCAGCAGTCCCACCATCTTCTACGCTGAACCTCAAACTGGGCACCGATTCAGCAGAGTGGGGGGTTGCGATGACAAAAATCACCTTCTCGTCAGGTCTCACCATCCTGCAGTTCTTTGCCACATTCACTGCTGTTAGAATATTGTCCCCTGTGTGATAAAGAACAGAAACGCCAGGATAAAATAATCCAATTCTAAAATGCAGCGTTGCATCATTCATACCGCTTTTTCAGATTTGATTTTTTGGTGATACAAATACAAACTGTGACATAATATAGGCATGGGCAGAGAGGGAGTTACTTCTATGTTAGTTTTTGACTTATTTCAAGAGAACTAAGATATTTGCACTAGACTGACCAAGAATACTTGGCATGACTTTGTGTTTTTACAGTGCTATCGTTGCTTTGTGTTCGTCTCTCACATAAAATCTCAAATACATTGACATTTTTGGTTGTACCAGCCCAAAATCTGGAAAATTTAAAGGGGTATGAATACTTTTGTATGGCAGTACTTAAGAGCAATGAAACACATTCTCAGTTAAAAACAAGGAACTCTAAGGAGTAGGAAGGCTGTGAACACAATCTCACCAGTGATCATAACACTGCGAACGTGAGCGAGTGTCAGGGTGTCGATGACCTCTGCACTCTCTGGCTTCACCAGGTTCTTCATCATCAACAAGCCCAGGAACTGCATTTCTGTCTCCACTGCCTCCCTGCAGACCAACACAAAGCTGCCTTCAGATATAGAGCAACTTAACTGAATCTGAAAAATAGATTTTGCTCTTCTCACCGTTCAATGTTCAATAAGTCAGAGTCGACATCTACTGGTTTACAGGCGAGTGCCAGAACCCTGAGGCCTTCACTGGAGACGTTACGCAGCGTGCCAGAGAACTGAACTGGAACTGGAAAAGACAAAATCATCCCGTTTTCGTCTTCAGTTCATTAGAAAAGCGGCAGAAGCTGACCGATGCGTGTCGACTGGAAGGCCGAACCTGTATCAGGGCGACAGAGGCTAGCCACCATCTCTGGGGAACCTTTGAGGAAAGCCAGAGCAGAACGTCCCCCATGGGCCACCGTCACCACACTCATCCTCTGCAAGGCCGAGCAGAAGGGAAACCTCTTGACGATGGCAACCGCCTCACTGGAGTACTGATGGCAGAACAGGAAACGAGAAAATAACGCATGGCTACTTAAAAATCCCCCTTAAAACATTATTAAAATGATTTCATGATGAACCTTCTTGCTTTTATTTGCAGTTAGTGTTCACTTTGTATGCTCCTACAGTGAAAAGGAGGCTTAAAACAGTTCACATTAATCAAATAAATTACTTGATTACACCATATAAACATTATTCCAACCTCCAATGAAACCTAAAAAATATCTCCATTGTAGTGTACAAAGCCAAAGCCAATAAACAAAACTAGAACATGACGATTCCTAATGGATGCCTAGATGTCAGTGGAAATAGGAGAAAACAAGAACGGTTCTTGTCTGACTGCTTTGTGCCAAGTGTAAAGTTTGGTGGAGGGGGGGTTATGGTGTGGGAAAGGAACTTTCACTGGAGCTTCTTCCAGTGATGCTTCAGGACACCGAGACATTTTGGACAATTCCATACTCCAAACTTTGTGGGAACAGTTTGGAGCTAACTCCTTCCTCTTCCAACATGGCCGTGCACCAGTGCAGAAAGCAAGGTCCATAAAGACATGGATGGCAGCGTCTGGTGTGGACAGAGTCCTGACCTCAAGCCTAGAGAACACCTTTAGGATGAATTAGAGAGGAGACTGAGAGCCAGGCTTCTCGTCCAACATCAGTATGTGACCTCAACAAATGTCCTTCTGGAAGAATGGTAAAAAAATCCCCATAAACACTCCTAAACCTTGTGGACAGCCTTCACAGAAGAGTTGAAGCTGTTCCAGCTGCAAAGGGAGGAACAACGTCATACTGAACCCTATGGACTAGGAATGAGACGTCACTTAAACTCATATGTGAGTCAAGGTAGGTGGGCAAATACTTTTGGCAATACAGTGTGGCTTCCTCCACGTAGAACCACACTGAGCTCTCTTCTGAACGTGTTAGAGATATTTCAGACCAAACTATAAAGCTTGTTGGTTGCTAACAGCTTGTAGTAAATAAATGACAACAATTTATTGAAGTTACTTCCACATTTCCAGCAAAGATATTAACCTCAGAGTCCTAGCTAACTTGGAGGAAGTCATCAGGGTGTCCTGATACAGACGTCAGGGAGTCCTCTACCCTCACCCACTGAGTTTGAAGAATAAAATTGATAGCTTAGAATGATTCATGATGTGCTTCAGTACAGGCACATGAAATAACTTATTAAGTCATGAAATAACTATATCTAGTTTTCAAAATGAAATCATTTAACTGAGACAGATGTAATTAATTCTATATTTAATCAATTCTTACTGTATGACATTTAAAGAATTAAATTTGGTACTCTTCACTCTTCATAGAACAAGAAGGGGAAGACAATATAACTGAAACAGATTTAAGACTTTTCAACATAACAGAGAAAAAAAAATAGGATAGGAAATAAATATTGTCATTCCTCCCCACAAATTTTTTTATTAGATGTTTCTATAATTATGTAACCCATGTTGACATTATGCTTCCTGCTTTTAGCTTTTATTGATGCCGATCCTTGAGGCGACGAAGCCAGACGATAATTACCACAGTTCCTGAACGCCACAGAGATCCTGCTGTTACCGGACTGGGTGTGTTGTCAGAAATAAACACTAGCTAGTTTATTTTAGAGTTGAGAAGCAGGTTCAATAAATTTCACACATGACTTGTTATGAGAGCAAACAGTGATGTGACTCTGAGCCACATCTGTGTGGTTTGTATAAATCATTAACATGTAGCTGCAGTTGAATGAGAAAGTCTCTCTTGCACAAACGAGATACAAATAAACGTGAACATTGATTGCATGGTTTAAGAATAAAATTGGTTATTTTGACAACATTACGGAGACACTTACTGTTCCCTGAGCTTGAGGCCTTTGAGTTGGAGGTCTCATCACAGCCAAAACTTTGTGACCTCCAAATGTAGAGTGAGCAGCGTCTCCGTCTCCCTCTGGCTCTTGGAGAGTCTGAGGAGTAAGGAAAACAAAAATACTGGCTTTCACACTGATGCATTTATTTTATTTTTTTCAAATTTAGGCTTTTAATCAAACATTAGATTGCACTTTATTGCAAAACTGTGCAGTTTGTATATCAAGCACTTTCAATGAATTGATACAGAAATCAAGCACTTCAGCTTCTAGGCACCACAAATCTGGAACAAACTTCCAGAAAACTGCAATACTGCTGAAACACTGGGTTTCTTAAAATCAAAGCCAAGACCCCCACCTGTTCAGAGATAACTTTGATTTTAGGTAAATGAAGCACTGATCAACATATCTGATATGTATTTTCTTGATGATGGCATTTCACAAAATAAAAAGTGTATTGCTTGTTTCATAATTAGTTACTGTACTATGATTTTAGAATGTAAAGCATTCCAAACCTTGAAAACACCTCATTGAAATTCAAGCATTACCAATGATTTCAACCCTGAATAAAGATCATAAGGTGTACAGTATCATACCCAGCCAGTAGACTCCACCATTTTGAGCTCCAAGGGATCTCCAAGGGGCTCACCCTGCAGTAGAGTAACCGTGTGACAGCAGGCCAGTGCAGCCCTCATGTCCCCTGGTGGCAGTAGTGTGGGGTCAGGGACCAGTTCTGAGAAGCCAGCAGGTCCACTTTCCAACACCCCCCACACATCCAGACCCTCCTCTGTCAGCGTTCCAGTCTGCGGAAAACAGATTTACTCCAAGTAAGCCATTGGCAATAGTTTACTCCCCATAAGCGACCAGGTATTAGCTTCCAGCCTCACTTTATCGAAGCAGAACACAGACACCTTGCCGCAGATGTTGATTCGTGGAGGGCTGATGCAGAAGATGCCCCGCTTCTTGAGCCTGCTCTGGGCGTAAATAGTTCCGGTGGTGATGGCGGCAGGCAGGGCGGGAGGCACCGCGATGGTCACAACATCCAGGCTTCTGATGATTAACTGCAGCCAGGTGATCTGGACACACACCCAGCAGTGTTAGGCCTCCACACATTCACCGCCAGGCCAGAAAACACACGGAGCACTTACATTGGTTCTGAAGAGGATCACAAAAATGTAAATAGTACCGATGAAAGCTGAAGAAAACGTAGGGAAAGATTAGAAAAATGGAAACAGAGTTAGTGAGTTAGTGAAGTCCCAGCTATGGCTTACCAATCACAGCGAGAATGAGCAGGAACTTCATGGCATCTTGGTAGAAGCGGAAGTTGATAGGCTGAGGGTATAAAATGGAGCTGACCAGGTTACCCTTGGCTGTGAAAAACCCTGCAGCAGAAACACAAAGAGCAGAACTGGTCTGATTTGGAAAGCAATGACAAAAAAAAGTTGCTTTTTTTTTTTAGGTTAATGCAACATCTGTAACTTTGGTGCGGAACAATAAGTGATGCATATATGCATTTTTAATAAAATGATGCATGTTGACAGCACAACTTCTACCTCTGCATCCTCTTGAACAGATAATTCAGGATTTCTGTAACTGGGGTTCAGTTAAAAGATTTTAATCCTATAATATCAGAGCAGCATTGCTTGGAGCAGTCACCAATCAGACAGCTCAGTAGACTAGGTTCCAATATATTTGTTATATTTTCAGCTGCTGTGGTTCGCTTTCACACCGCACTGTCAAAAGAACCAAATCCTTTGAACAACCTGGTTTTTTGCCTTTAAGCAACAGGTGATGGGGTTCCCGTAGCCGTTTCCACTGAAGGAAAATACACAAAACCTCTGAAGACGAAAATGAGCAGAACTTCGTTCTCTGCAAAAATGTACGGTAAATAAAAATGGAGTGGCGCCAGATGTTAGGATTATAGGATTTCTCTTTTGTCTTTGGCCAAAGACCACAAGCCATTTCTCCTGCTAGCGGTAGACTCGAACGTTTGTGTTGGTTGCATTTACCCAGAATGGCCTACTTTGGTCCACTTCCTGTTTCTGGAGCAGTCTCTGGTCCACCTGCATCCACATATGCATTTGAACCGCACCAGAGTTCACTTCAACCAAAGTGAAACCTACTGGAAGTCTGGTTTGGTCTTGGTCTTTTTAACGCTAGCTATTAGCTTCAGGCTCAAGAGCCAACTGCTCTGGATCCATAAGAAACTAAAGTTGTCAAGAAATCAAGCTGGAACCTTGTGAGGTTCTTAATAGAACCTCACTTCAAAATTTCTGAACTATCCCTTTAATTTTCTATCTACAGGCCCCCCTACCAACCGGTGCTTGTGACCACAGCAACAGCGCCGCTTCCTCCTGGCCGTCCCCCTTTAGCCTGAATGATGTGGGTGCCGCAGAAAACAGTGTGTCTGCGCTCAGTCTCTGAGCTGTAGGTCCTGTCTGCAGCTGGGAGGGGGGTTTTCAGCACTGGAACACTTTCCCCTGAAAACAACAATGTTTTACAGACAATTTAAGCACAGGAAAAAACTAAAAAGACAAAGGTAACCTAGCAACCCATAGAAACTCGTATACCAAGTACACTTGGAGACAGTAACTCAATAAGGTACCCTTACATACCAAAGTCATCATCTATCAGACACCTTTATTAAAGTAAAAACAATACACCTAGTAGGTTTTCGTGACTCTGGTTACCTGTGAGCATGCTCTCGTTGACCAGACACTCCCCGGCCAGCAGGGCGGCGTCACAGGGCAGCACCAGGCCTTCCTGAGGGATGATCAGACAGTCGCCAGGGACCAGCTCCTCAGAGCTCACACAGTCTTCCTCTGAGAGAACAGAAAACCACAGTGTCGATGTTATTAATTAAGCCATGAGGGGAAACAAGCATCTAAGGGACAATTGTGGCCCTTTTATGCTATTATTATAAGGTTTTATTGTGTGGAAACAATGTTGCTCATCAGAAAACCTAAAAGTGCAGTGACAGTAATAAAAAAAAGTTGATCTTGACCCTCCGGTAAACCTTGTGAAGCCAGTTTTGCTTAAATTTGCAGACCTATAATAGGGTCTGCAAATCTAACTATCTATGCATAGTTAGCATAAGTTTATGCTAACTATGCGTAAATCCTAGGGATTAATGCTCCCTTTCATTGGCCTCCATTTGCTTCTTTTTTGCTTCTTATTCTTTGTGAGAATTTTTTATTTGAGACCCAAACATGAATCCATAAAACTTTTCACAAAGCTTTTGATTCATAAAATGATATATTTTAGTTTATGAGTCACATTATAAGCAGGCACAGCTTTGCTGTATTCCACAAAAAAATCATGCATCCATTTTCTTAGTAAAGGAAGTAAGTCATATGGGAAAACACAGGACTTGCCTCCCGAGTCTCTGCGTATTGTGACATTTGTAATGAACCGAGCCATGTTGCGAAGAGTTATACTTTGCTGTGGAGCAAGAAAAAAAAAAATGAAAGTTGTATTTAGAAATCAGATTAAAACATCAAATTGAATGAATGTTTCCCACTGAAGGCTCACCTTTCGAATTTCATACAGTGAGATACTGATGGAGATGACTGAGATAATAAATATGCATAAGGCATAGTAATAATACTCATCAATGCTCCACAGGGTGATGCTGAACACCTGAAATATGTAAAAAGGGTTGAGGACCTGCAGGATCAAAAACAGAGAAAAGAAATTAGATTTTGAAATATTGACTAAAAAGTTAAGTTTATCTGAAAAACAATTTTCTTCAGTGCAGAGAAAACCATTTTTGGTGTTTTAGCTTTACATGGACTGGACTTCCAGCTGCAGAGTCAATACAGTTTGTTTCTCTGTTCTGTCATCCTTATCGTTTAAAGTCATTTTAATGTTTATATACACACACTGATGGTCATAATATACAATTTCATTCAATACTATTGTGCAAGTGTTGCCAGACCATTGTATTTGTACTTAATATTATACTATAAGAAGTTAATACTGGCCAATGATTGATTTTTACTGATGTACCAACTAACTATAAAGCAATACAAAGTTTAATCCCAACAAGAGGAAGTGAGAACACCACCTGCTGCAGCTTTGCTTTCAAGCATTGGTATCTATTTTTGTTAAATACCAGATTGTATTTACTGAAAGTAGCTCAAGATTGTTACGTAGCATCGTCAGGGCCGGCCCAAGCCTCCATGGGGCCCTTAGCGAAATTTGGTTTTGGGGCCCTTTATTTCTGCTAACAATGTGGATTGCTGCAATCAACAGTCAGACGATTAGATCATTTGCACGAGTGCAATAAACTTATTGCATCTCTGACAGTGGTGTTTACATTATATCCCATACCCATATATTCTATAGGATATATTTATCGGCCAGCCATTTTCCTTAAATTTGGGGGACTGATAATCGGCCGATACTTACATGTGAAGCCGATCTTATCCCCCAATCTTATCTACCTCAGTAAAGGTTTAAAAATCACCCACTGTCCTCTTCTGCTCTGCAGTGAGAGGTTTGACTGACAGACCAGCCCGCCAGGTCATGTCTATATGTTTGCACTTAAACGTACACACAGCAAAGAAAGTTGCTGTTAGATACTTTCTTGCTATATTTAGCAATATTTCAGACAAAAAAAAAATTGATGTTGGCCAAAATCAAAATCGGCAGGTCAGGCTTTTTAAGGATTGGTAATCTGCGATCAGTCAGTTCCATAAGAAAAAACCTACATAGTCCCAACAAAATATAAGACCTTTGATTAATAATTTGAGGTCAACTTCATTTTTTAAAAAATGGATTTAAGACATTTTAAGGCCTTACTTTTAGATTCATGGATTCAAGACTTAAATTACTAAAGTTGCTGGCTGTAAATACATTACTAAAGTTTGTAGTATTTTTTTCCCCATTTAGAAATTATGCTCATGTGTGTAAAATTGATTGTGATTTCATTCTCCCAACTCACTTCCTCAAACAGTAGCCTCACATAAGACTTTACAGGCACATCAATAAGGTTGGCCCCAAACATGCTTCTCCTGAAAGAAAACACACAAATAAAATCAATCAGAAATTCCTTCCGTGTTTAAAACATCTCCAAATGAGCATCTCGTTCTACCTCCAGCTCTGCTCTTGAGGACTCAACCCGTTTTGGAAGCCATACAAGCCTTTGCAAGTCCAGTCCTCATTGAGGACACTGAAGACAGGAGACAAAATGTTTTACAAAGGAGAAAACATCCTGTTCAAAATATTCTTCCTAAAGTAGAAATGCACGTGTTTAGGTTTTGTCTCTTTTCTGGTTTACTTAATGTAATTTTTTTTTTTTTTTTTTTTTATTTTTATTTTTAACCCCTCCAGGGGGTCTTTTTGTGGGCTCTAGAGTCCCTTTTCATGAAGTAGGCTGACAGGAAAGGGGGAAGGAGAGGGGGGAAGACATGCGGTAAACGTCGCCGGGTCCGGGAATCGAACCCGCGACAGCCGCGTCGAGGACTTGAGGCCTCCAAATGTGGGCCGTGCTAACCCCTACGCCACCACGGCACGCCCTTCTGGTTTACTTAAATACAGTAAAACCATCAAGCATGCTGTTGAGATGCAGTGAGAATATATGGTACTTTTGTGTATATAACACTTACAATAGTGTTCAGAAAACTCTTCATATGATTGAGCAGTTTTAATTTTCAATACCTAACACGACAGAAAGCTCCCTTCCTGTCCAACCAGACGTAACGAAGCCCTTCATACAAGTAGTAGCGCAGCAGCGTTTTCTGAAACGCAGCAAAAGCCACTGTAAGACCTGGGCGTAATCTTAATCTGGACATCGTTTCATAAAAAAATAAAATAGAATAACAACAACAAAGATCACCTCCTCTCTGTGAAGCTGAACCGTGTCTCTCCAGTCCTCGTCGAGCTGCCCCAGCAGATCCAAACTGGAGGGAACAACTGAATCAGCAGAGTTCTGCATGTTTCCTTACTGTCCTTTCAGCAGAAAGTGGAAAGATGGAGAAGCACACAGAAGCTTACCTGCCCGCCTCCATCTCCTCCGTGAGCACCTCCACAACATGCTGCTGGCCAAAACTGTCCTGACGGAAAATAGCACATAAATAAATCAGCATTTTGGGGTTTTTTGAGCAAATCTGGCAGACATAACTTCTTCATTTAGTATGAAAATGATCAGATTAACCAACAGCATCAGGAAACTCGAATAGGTGTGACGTCAGAGTACAAATTGTACAAAAGTATTCATACTTCTTGATTTTTCTCGGGTTTATTTCTCATTTTTACAACCACAAACTCCAGTGAATCTTATTGATATTTTATGTGACATTTGTGTGCGTTTGTGCATATGTCAAAAGAAGGAGAAAAAGAGAGGTGGGGCAAAAGGTTAAAAGGGACAAAGGGAGATAAGAATAGAGGAGGGAGAGAAGGATAAAGAGAATACAAGAAAACACAAGGGGATGCTTTCAACCACAACACAAGTCTGTGGTTGGAAAATGGAAAAAATTCAACCAGAATGAATACATTTGAATCTCTACACAACAGCTATAGCATTGGCTTAAATTGCACACATTGCATTCATTTCCTCACTCTTAGCAGCAGAACATCTGCCAAAGCCAGAGGGCAGGATCGGCAGCGTGCGAGGACGGCGAGCCGGGGCCGCCAGTGAAAGACAATCAGAAGGAGACCCAAGGTCAGCAGGGCCACCAGACGACACAACCACACCCGCCAGCGCACCCACTTATACCCCTGCAAGTCCTGAGGGAGAAGAGTCAGAGTCGATTCACGAGCACATGATCAAGTTCATTCACAGGCGTTAATGATTACACTTCTTGTTAAAATGATCCAAAACAACATCACAAGACAAGACAGAGAGACATATTTTACGAAGGCCAGAATTAAATCCAGATCTGCAGCGATGTCAACTAACAGTGGCGATTCGCTTTTAGCTGTACTTTTTAAGTTGCAAGATCAAAAATAAAAATGATACAAATCGGAACAACCTGGCAGTGGCTGGTTCAGCTGGTTATAATAAAAATAAGTGCAAAAGAAAATATTTTAAAAATCTAATCTGTCAAGGTTAGTTTAGCAGAAATGAAGAAGTTTATCTTACCATGTGTGAGTCTGGTGGATAGGATGAAGGGAGTCCGCTCTGCGGATCCACAACTCTACCTGTGGGACAGGACATGATGAGACTTCCATCATAGCACGTACAAGTTAGCAGTATAACAAAACAGGTTTGAGTATTTTATTACTGATTAATCCATCAGATGATTAATTTATTATTTGGATTTTAAAAAAATTGGCACATTCTGCAGATTTGACATGCAACATTAGAAATACTTTAAAAGATGCAAACAAATAATTAAATTGCTTTTTTTAAATAAGAAAGCAAACATTTTATTGCATAGAATGCAATATCAAAATAGCTTTAGTGTACACTTGACTATTTGTAGCAAACGATGCATCTGCAGCTCAAAAAGTACTTTGAAGATCAACAAGTGAAGCTCAGCCCTTCCTGCTGGACTTAATTAACCAATCAATAATTTGATAGCAGAAGGTACTTGATAGGATTTTTCTGTATAACTTCTCTAACTTTTATTTATTTATTCTGCTTCTATAGATCTGATTTCTTTTCCATTTTTGTCCCATTTCCTTTGTCCTATAGAAGTGAATATGAGAGATGAGGCGTCCTATACCAAATGGCAACAATCCTGCTTTACAGCTGTCATCTTTGTCTAAATAGAGTCGCTTGTGTTAATCTGGAATCTTCTCACAAAGTCAAGAAGAAATCCCCTAATTATCCAATATAGAACATGGGTGTGTAAGCCTGGGAGGTTTGTTACAGAACAGAAATGAACATACACTATGAAGTAGGTTTAGGGAACAAAATTATATCCTAACCTTTATTATTATTTATAAACTGTGTGTAGCAAGAAGATAGGTATTTTTACTGAGAAACCTAGTAGAGTTGTGGCTATTTATGTTGAATTCTCATAAATCATAAACTCTACCAATCTAGTTTTGTCTTTAAAGTTAGAGTTAGTATAGTCTAACTTTAGAAAATACCTAAGCTAGTTTTGGAAGCTAAACCTGTAATGAATTACTGCATTTGGAAATGATGTGAGTACTTTGGTAACTTTTGGACCCTCCCATTACATTAAGAGATTAAGTACAGATCAAGGGGTATGGTTAAGAGATTTCTTTGTTTGTCAAATATCCATTGACGACGGGAAACATTTTTTTTAAAACTAACTTTTGACCGTTTTGAACTCGTAAGATTGGATTAAGTTCATTTATGTTTACAACTAGGTTGTAAGAAATGATCTGTTGTTATTTTGTCTAGATTTTTTGCCACAAGAAATGTGGAAAACACAGTAAACATACAGCAGACCAGATAGGACCAAAACTGAACTTTGTAGTCTTCATGCAAAGAATGAGAAAACTAACACTGAACATCTGTCAGCTTCTGAACAAACACAAGGACATGACATGGTTACTTTTTATGATTTGTGTTTGACTGACTTAGTCAGTGTTGTAATTTGTTGTCCCATTAGAACATATCTGAACGTGTAGTCGTCAAGAAACAGTTCAAAGCAATAATTGTCAAAAAAAATATGAAGAGCAGCCATGGTCGGATCCCCGGCTACAATGATTGTTGTGGCCAAAACCTCAGTATGTCCCAGCAGCTGGTGAACCAGTTTTTTCACTGTCAACGCCAAACTCATGTCAGAGTTCATACGACTCGGAGCGTACCGACTGTCTGAGAAAGCTGGGATATATGATCTGAACCCTGAATCTTACTGGAAAAGCACAAAGGCAGCACAAAGCACCAGTACTGAAATGTAATATTGCTTATTAAAAGGCATCTGATGGTTCTCCGTTTACACCAGCTGGCATTTTTATGGGATCAGTTCTTTCTTTTCTGCAACATCCTGAGGGCTAAAAGTTTGACCTTTTCCAACTGGTGTCACATTCTGACGGCAAGATTTACAACAGAGACATAGCCGCACACAGGAGTGCCACCCTTTTT
Source organism: Xiphophorus hellerii (assembly GCF_003331165.1). Taxonomy (NCBI): domain Eukaryota; kingdom Metazoa; phylum Chordata; class Actinopteri; order Cyprinodontiformes; family Poeciliidae; genus Xiphophorus; species Xiphophorus hellerii. The sequence goes on along the minus strand of NC_045672.1, from coordinate 7,412,229 downwards.
ACAAATAACTTCCCCAACACAATATAACCTATATAAACACCACCATCTTCTCTTCTGATAATTCTTTGTAAACCTAAATGATAGTTGTGTATTCAATCCCAGCAGATCAACAGTTTCTGAAACCCTCACACTATCCCATCTGGCACCAATGCTACGCTCAAAGTCACCTAAATCGCTTCCCTTTGCCTTTTTGATGCTCCGTTTAAACTTCAGCAGACTATTTCACCACCGAGTTGCTGACATGGGATTGTCTGATTCACTACTTGCGTTAAAAAGCAGGTGCCCAATAAAGTGGCCAATGAGTGTGTGATTGATACGCAATAAAATAAGTCCCCTTTACTTTATTATTATTATTATCAATTTAAGTCAGAAATGCTAAATTGGCTATTGAAGATGTTTAATCTTTTATTTGAATGAGTTGATATAAAAACGCCGATTTAAACAGACCTTAAACAGAGAGTGGGGTCGCCGTGAACTTTCCCGGGGTCAGTAAACGCACCGCAGAGACAAATCCCTACTTTCGGGATACAAACAACCTCTAAAACTAAAAAAAGAGAGACGATGAGGCTGCTTAAAGTACACAGCTTCCCTAAAAACTTTTACTGACGCAATGCTTCATTAGGAAGTAATAAGCACGAGACGTCATAAATTGAAATTAACAAATATGTTTGTTTGACCGGATGCTTACTTCCGCCTCAAAGTACTGATAATTTAAAAAAAAGAAATACCGAAACAACCTCCTTTAGGAAGGGAAAGAAACAACTTACCATCAAAACGAGACTAAAGCAGACTCTTCCTCTTCTGAAAGTTACGAAAATGCTCGAGAGGCTGAAGCTGAAAAAGTTCACCGCTCAGCTGCGCCGCAGTTCCTGCTTTAGCCCTGAAACGCACTTGTTCAACCGGCTTGGGAGCAAATATCTGGCGCCTGCCTTTTCCCCGATAAAAGAACCAAAGGAAATCACGGTGGACGGTATGCCGTACATAATAACGAGATTTTTAAAAAATGCATTCATTTTTTTTTCTTCACTTTTTGTCATAATGTCAACAGAAACTACACGTCAATAGAAGGCGTTGAGACAATAGAGTAATATACAGTTATATAACTGTTTAATTGTAATTTCTATTCCATCAAAAACATCGCAGTCCTTCGTCATCGCAGCCAAAAGTCAACACCTATAAATTAAATATATTGAATACCGAGTTATTATTAAGAAAGAGTTGGTGTAAAGGTCGCAATGACGCACTATACCTCTAAAGTGCCTCTGTCTTGTTCCTCAACTCCTCTTATGTTGGGCGCGGGAAAACACAGCCAAAAAAAAAAGGCCAAAAATGGTGCCGAGTTATCTATTTTGTGCAAATACCAGAAATGATCTCAAAGTTGATCAAGGCTGAGTTTTTGAGCAAAAAAGAAAAGGAAAAATTATCACGTTCTCTCAGCCTCAGCAAAGAAATTTGCAATCCCGATTTGCAGAGTTATCAGTCAGGCATAGTAGACTGACATAACGAGAATCACAATACGCAACGTTTTAACCCCACCTGCCCCCACAGATAAATCAATAGCCCAAATTCAGAGATCCAGCCACATCTGAAGGGACAAAGGTTCTAAATGTGACTTTATATGGCTTGTACTGTTCAGTGAGGTGACGGCAAACACAGATTTTCAGTTTCCTTCTTAAACAAGATCATCATTACCACAGACTGAACTTTCAGCAGTTTCAAAAAAAGGGAAATATACCTTAGCAAACGATGAGACAGACACAAGACAGTCATCTGAGCTGAGAAAGCAAAAAAAACAAAAAACACTTTGGGTTAGCTTTAACTAGGCTGATTTTAAATTCTGATTTCTCCATTTACACATTGGTGGCGAGCACAGAAACAAAGACTTTTGATATGTGGAAAAAAAATAGGTTCTAATTTTTAAAACCTTGAAACTGAGCAACTAGGTTGTAGTAGAAGAAACTGCTTGACGAGTTGGTGCAATTTGGTAATAGTTTGGTCTTTAATACATCCTACTTTTATTTTTTAAATGATAAAAAATATATTTTTTAAGATGGAAAATAAGTAGAATATTAAACAATACTTTGAATTATATAAGTGGTTGAAGTGTATTTAGGGGCTGTCTATAATATGCCTCTTTGAGTTGTATAAGCAAAGACTGTAAGGCAGACATGAAACTACAGCATATAACTTTTATTAAAAATATATTTTTTTTTTACCTATTTGTTCAAACTCATCACTACGTTGTGATTATATGACAGATAATGTGTGAAAAGATTGATCTCCTCCACCTCCTTTTTGAGCTACTGTTGCCATCTGAAGTAATGCGCCGCTACCAACCAGAAACAACCAATCAGAGCCAGGAGGAGGCTCTGATTGGTTGTTAATCAACCTCATGTACTCCCTGCTAAATATGCTAATGGCAGAGAAACAACTTACCATTACAGGAAAACCGTTTATCCGCCATCATTGGTGGTCACACTAACTAGCCTGAGCATTCACAACAGACTCTGTTAGGTGTAGCGTAGCACTGATCAAGGGGCGGAGAGGAGCAGGGCCACATAGAGTGGTGACTGACAGCTCTAAGACCCGCCCACTGACTCTGATTGTTTCTAAGAAGGCAGTGGAGACTGATTGTCAAACATAGTGACAGTTTCAACAAATATGCCAAAAAAAATGTTTTTTTTTTAAATAAAAGTTACATACTGAAACTTTAAATAAGTAAACATATTTATTAAGCAATCCAAATGTACAGCTTCAGCAAGACCAAAAGACTGGTCGACGAAACTAAGCCAATAAAAGTTCCCTGTTGATCTCTGCACAGCGTCCATTTTAAAAGGGCTCCCAGCACCACATGTGCAGGCATCCTCCAACATGTGCATCTTACAAAATTATCGCACGCTTATTTTCCACGTCAGATCCCGACACCATCTCCTCGTGCGCTTAAATTCATACATTCATTGCTTGTCCAGACTCTGTGTCGTCGACCTTTTGTTAGAATGATGTCAAAGCACACCAAAGTCCTCTGTGAGGTCAGACTCTACACTGTCAACACAGACACAAAATGCCTCCCCAGTTGGTACAAACTGGAAACATCCCAAAGCGGAAGGAAACCTTTTGTACCCAAAAAGGTCAATCTCAAAATCACCAAAACCACAAATGGAGCAAAAAGTGGGTTCAGCTTGATGCAGCAATAAGAAGTGAATGAAGCTTATTTTAGGTTATTTTCCATTTCTAATCTGACCACTAGATGTCACTATTTGTTACACACTGAACCTTTAAGTCACTCTGTGCACCTTTGGCCTGGTGAATAAAATTCCTGTGAGCAACGATGCTGTAATTGTTTACAGTCGCATACATACACATCTTACACCTCTTTGTTTTTCACACTATCTGTCTATTGATGACTCCAGCAAAACGCTCTTATTTACTTTATACTGTTAGTTCTACAAAGAAATTACAACAAATGGATTTGTTTTGAATAGGTTTACAGCTCGTGTTGCACATGAAGTCCCTAATGAAAGCCAGAGATACATTAGAAGTATACTTCATGAAGTAAACATAAAGTATACTTTAATAACATATCATTCATATGGAGGCCCATATGAATGATATGTTAGTGCTGAATTACACAATATTTACTCAATATAACCATATTTGTTTGTAGTGGTAGTCAAAAGGTTTAAATCCAGAGACACTCAATGATATTAAAAATTAAGTATTGGTGTTATTTTCCTTACTAATGTTCTTATAAGCAATTTATGATTAAAGTATCAGCAAAGTCTGTAGATCATTTTAGCTTTATTATTGCACAGTGTAAACAAGCAAGGTAGATAAATGTTTTACTTTACTGAACGAAAACTCTTTTTTGTTGTTGTTTACTTGCTTTATGTTTGTTTGTTTGTTTGTTTTCCTTCTTAAATCAGAAAAAGCTAACAGCAGTTAAGTTGATAGTCGTTGTTAACACACTCGAGTAGCAGCAGCCCCGGCTGACTGAGGCTAGCGGCTAGCAGTCACATTGTATCAGTTCCTCTGTGGCAGAAACAGCTAAATATCAGACAGAAACATTTACCCTGCTGGTACATCCTGTGGTCACGGCCAGAACCTCTACATGCTTCCTGAAAACCACAAACTGTCCTCTAACGGGAAAGGCTGCTCCGTTTCAAAACGTGCGTCTGAAGACGCAGTTTGCGCTCTGCTACGGCAAGCCGAATCACCCAAAAGACACAAACACGCGTAACCAATCAACGAGCCGATACAGTAAGACAGTGGTCATTTTAACATACCTGTCAAATCTCCCGTTTTGGCCGGGAAACCACCGCATTCTGCCCCTCTGTCCCGGGGAGCACGTCCCACCCCTCTGACGGTAATCACCGCCCGCTTTTACGGTACACCTGCACTCCGTGCCCCATACTTGACAGGTATGCATTTTAATTACAGCTAATTTGGAGATACGTTTGTCTCTCTTCTACAAAAAAGAAATGTTTTTATTATTTCTTTGAAATATATTTATTTCAAAGTAGCAAGAACATATTATTTTAATAAATAAAAGTTTAGACAATTGTTCAGACCCTTCCTTAATTCTGATACTCCTAAATACATTTCAGTGCAACTCATTTCCGCCAGGAAGTCACCTAATTTAAAAAATGTGTTTTAAATAACAAAAAAGTAAGCATTACCATTTGTGCAAACTGGCTCAACGTTGCTAGTTACAGATGCATATCATCTTGTTTTTTATTTCTCCCCTCAAACATATCAAATGTATAATATGATAATCTTTAGTATTTCAGTGGATCCATTTGGACGAGAAAATTCCACCTCACTGTATCTTTCATGATATAATTTATTGCAGCTTAGGTTGGAACAACATTTGATTAAAATGTCTTTTCTGACCAGATCAATGCAAAACAGCGTTAGAAGCTCCAAGAATCTTTACTGAATACATTATTTACAATTACCAGATTAAATACACCAACGTGCAAAGCTTCTGTTTTCTGTTTACACACAATTAACAAAGCTGTGGTCCATAATGTTGACGCACACAATATATATTTGATGACCAGCTGTTAATTCTTACAGTTTTATTTCCCTTTAACATTCACACTCACACAAATCCACCCATACAACAAACAAAGTCTTAAAAAGTGCTAATGTAGCAGAAGGTTTGAGGTCGGTTCTCCTCCTCCTCCCTGTCCAGACGTTATTCTAGAATTGTTGTTTATGAAGCTGCAGCTTTCCTCTCCTTGTAAGTCGCCATCATTTTCTTGATTTCCGCTATGGCCTTTCCCGGGTTGAGACCCTGTTGAAAGGAATGGAACAATGAGACAAAGAAACTCATAATTATGCGACAAAATGTGTTTGTTAATTGCTTTGGGTACCTTGGGACAAGTCCTGGTGCAGTTCATGATGGTGTGACAGCGGTACAGGGAGAAAGGGTCCTGAAGTTTAGACAAACGTTCCTCTGTGAATTCATCACGGGAGTCTATCATCCACCGGTACGCCTGTGGAAAAAACAACACAGCGTGTTTAAGAGATTAAGAATTCAGAGTATTAATGATTCCCTTTAGAGGTCTCTAGTTTCATCTCTCCGTGTATTCTTAAGTTACTGTGATGCATCAAAACGCTGACTGTTCTCAATTACCAATTTAAATGTGTAGGAGTAAGAAAACCTAAAAGGAAGACAAAATACTAAGGAAGCCACACAGTTGCATGCCAAAGCAACAACTAATAGCTCTTGGAAAGTCAGCAGCCAGACCACTGAGGTAAGTGTGGATGTTGCTTGTGAGCATAAAGTTTCTCAGGTACAGCATGCACGTTTTTTTTTTTTACCGAGGTTTTTAATGTATGTGGTCTCTCACTACAAACATGTACTTATGGTGATTATGGGTCACATCATTACATGAAATTCATGACTAGTCTCCTTAAATGTTCCTCCTCTATGTTTAGCCATAAAAAGCGGTGCATTTTTTTCCAGTGTCTGATCCAAATGCAGGAAATCGTTCGCCCGCAGGTACCATCTCACTGTCCTGGAGGAATGACTGTGTACATCTTCATCAGTACAGTCAAATTCAAGCAGCAGATTTTTGCTATGACCAGGAAATCTCTCTGTGGATTCGAGCCACAGACTTTGCTAAGACTACTTTCTCCTTGGATAGGCTTTGTGCTTTGCTTTGATGCCCAAGTTTGGAGATTTGTACATGTTTTCATCATGTGCACTTATCAACCTTTGACATGGAAATGAATACTACCATCATGAGGTGAAACTTTAAACAAATCTGAGAAGTAAAAACAGGAAAAGGTTATATTGCCTCAATAAAAGAAAACATATAAAACTGATAGATCAAAATTATTTCCCACTTTTTGTTCTGTGTCTTTAACTGAAAATAATCCCACTTCTATGTTCACGACAAGAATTACCATTGTAATCGATACAGAGCTGCAACTAACAATTATTCTAGTAATCGATTATTCCATCAATTATTCTGACAATTAATCTGATTTTTTTTTTTAAAACGGCACAGTCTGAAGATTTTTCCTCTTCATAGATTGAAATTTTTTTATTTTTCAACCTTTTTAATACAATATTAGAAATACATAAAACACTGGAAATAAATAATTGCATTTCCTTTTGTAAATAAGAAAATAAACATTTTGCAAAATGCATTGCCAAAGCATTCCTTTGATAAATGTGAACCGAGTGAAGCTAAGACTATACCACTTCAAGAGTTTTGTCCAAAACATATTTACAGAGCAAACTGGGGCTTTTTTTAATCTTAGATGCAAAATGTATATATTTTTGTACAGCTTTGGCTCAGTTATTGCTCTGAATATGTCGTTTTTTTTCACCTGCATACTCCAGTTAACGATAATTGATTGCTAAATTTGTTGACGATTGTTTCAATAATTGACTAAACACGATTAATCAGATTAATCATGATTAATCCGTTCCAGCCCAATAACAACTTTTGCATGATAGCAATATGAATCTCATGTCTGACCTGCATGAGGACAGCCGGCCCCAGGTATTTGTCTGCGTTCCACCAGTAACTCGGACAGCTGGTGCTGCAGCAGGCACAGAGGATGCACTCGTACAAGCCGTCCTGTTGAGGCAAACAGGAGTCAGACACAATCTTTCTCTGCCTTTGTGGTCTTTTCTTCTGGACCAGTTGGCCACTTAAACAAGGATGTGAAAACCAATATCGCGGTTGCTGCGGAAGTATTTGAGGTCTGATTACTTACCAGTTTCTGCCTGTCCTCCACTGACTGGAAATACTGCTTCTTCCCCTCCTGACTCTCATCCTTCTTCTTCAGGTATGGCTCAATGGATTTGTACTGTGCGTAGAAGTTGCTCATATCCTGGTGGGGATAGAAATAGAAGATCAGATTTAGAGAGATTGTCTGATGTTCCTGAAATGTACAAAAAAATTTTTTTTTGAAAAAAGTCAAAGCACCGCACTCACTGGCACCAGATCTTTGACGACGTACATGTGGGGCAACGGGTAGATTTTAGTGGGTTTGCTGGTGTTTGTATCAATTTTGTTAAGGCACGCCAGTGTGTTGCCTCCGTTTATATTCATGGCACACGAGCCACAGATACCTGAGAAAGTTGGTACACAATAAGTCTGCCAGAAAGTCCGTCAGATGACTTACTTTTCATTTTTTCGAAGTTTAAAATGGCTGGATGTACAAATTGACGTCAGCTAGAATTGATTTACCACCTTCACGGCAGGAACGTCTGAATGTAAGCGTGGGATCAAGTTCATTCTTGATCTTGATTAGGGCATCCAGAACCATTGGACCGCAACTGCATTAAGAACAACGTTAGACGCAACATTCCCACTGACATGCAATGCAGATACAGCAGCGTTGTTTTTCATTGATCCAGTTGTGACTTACGTGTTCAGATCTATTTCATACGTCTGCATTCGGGGTTTGTCGCCAGGGGTGTCTGGATCCCAGCGGTACACCTGGAACTTCTTGATCCTGGGCTCAGGAGCCGGCACAGCAGCGGTCTGAGCGTGACGCACCATCTGACTCACAGAAACAAATCAACAGTTACAGTGGGTATCAACTAAATAATAGTTTTCACAACAACAAATTTGTTGTAAAAAGATGCCCTAAAAACTTTAAAGTAAAATTCACCTTTCATTAAAGTAGTAAAACCTCACACATTTATTTAAGTCAGTGCCACCTTTTTTAAGTTGATCAGGGTTTTTAGGAACTTCTAATTAATAAGCTAAGACTTTATGTTTCTCTGGGATAAAAATATGATAATATGATGCGGCACAGCTGTGATGGACTGGCGACCTGTCCAAGGTGTACCTCGCCTCTCACCCACTGAGAACTGGCGATAGGAACCAGCATCCCTCGCAACCCCACTAGGGATAAGCTTGTACGAAAGTCTTGTTCTGTTGATAAATTTCACCTACAGTAATTTAAAAAAAAAAGACAATCATTTATTAACATGAATTTTCCCCATGAGTTCAATATCTGTACAGAAGTTAAAGGTTGGATTTCTCAAAAGGTTTGAAGGGTGTTGCATAGGAGCAGAACTCAACGGCCACTTTCTTGTTTTCTCACATTCATAAATGACTGAATCCTTCTCTCTAAAACGTACTAGAACTATAATATGCATCATATTGAAAAGTTACTCAAGGTAGAAATAAGTTGAAAATTCATGTCCATGTTAACTGCGACAGTTGAAGGGAAACTATTTCAGCGAATCATAAAAAAAAATGTGATCAGAAGTTTCGTAATTTGTAGTGTTTTGGATGTTTCTATTATTTCATTAAATTACAAAGTATGACGTCTCCCCCTAGTGGCAGCTTGGGTGAACTGACAAGGAAGAGTTACATCACAGCTGTCCTATTATTACCTAACTGACTCCTTCAGGACAATTGAACGTAAACGTAATAATAAAAGCTAAAGTGTTTTTTGATTCCTTTCCACAAGCAGGCTTATATTTTTGTACCTTAAACCCATCTTTGAACACGTATTAAACAACAGCTTCAAAGAGAAGAGGAAACAACCAACAAGTCAGTTCAAGTACGATTACTGACAAAAAGGTGCAGATAACTATAAAACGGTGAAATTTTTCAATACAGTTATTATATTTACTAATAATCCATTATGATAATTTATTTGTAAAATGTACGCATGTAGTCCGAAAGTGTTGTGACAACTGTTTTAAATTAGTGAGAGTTTTAGTACTTTTTTTTTTTTTTTTTGCTTAGCGCAGGCTAAACCGTGAATGAACGCACGAAAGCTCTCAGTTAGGAACGTTTCTCAGAGAAGATGCAATTATATGAGCCACAGACTCAGATAAAAACTGTTCCGTACTCACCACCATCATACCAGAATTCCTAAAAGCCAGAATATTTCGGCTCAAACAAACGACAGACATGGTTCCTAGTTGTGTTGATAATAAATAACTTCAAGTATCTGTGTATGACAGTTATTACTGCTCTGTAATTGTCTTTAGCGTCAGTGAAAGCAGCCTGAATCTGAACTGTGCGCTGAAGCCGCGCCCTATGAGGGGCCCGCTTCGTGCGTAAAACGTCTGCGTCACTGACGCGTTCACGTGTAGTCCCTCTGCTCGGTCTTCAGAATACCCAAACATTTGCTATTCATATATTTTAAATAAAAACAATATCCGGTGTGAGTTTGTTACCAGTTTATTTTGCTTTTTAGAAAAATCTTCCCTTTATTGTACACTTTACCGATAACGCAGGTTCTACTCAACAGATGTGAAACATTTGTAACGATGAACCAAATCCGAGATACATTGAAGGCGGCGTGTGAATGCGGCTATTTCACAACTCTCATTGCTCAAATGAGGGTCAGTTACATACATCTATACATAGACCTTCAGGACAACGTGCAGAGTTATCTGTTAGTGTTTTATAACTCCTTGAAAGTCAGTGGCTGTCAACTACAAAGCTCATGTCCTTAACAGTCAAAAGAAACATGTTTGTTAATGAGTTAAGTAACTTCAAATCTTATTTCTGACAGTGATTTAAATGACCTAACAATTTCTTCTGTTTTTGCTTTACTTGTCACCTTTAACCATTTTAGAAAATCAAACAAATTTAAATATCAGACAAACACAACCTAAGTAAGCCTATAATGCAATTTACACTACATTGCCGAAAGTATTTGCTCACTCATCCAAATTATCTGAATCAGGTGTTCCAATCACTTCTATGGCCACAGGTGTGTAAATTTAAGCTCCAAGGCATGCAGACAGTTTTTACCAACATTTGTGAAAGAATGGGTCGCTCTGAGTGAATTCCAGCATTGAACTGTGATAGGAACCTCTGTAACAAATCCAGTCGTGAAATTTCCTTGTTCCTAAATATCCCACAGTCAATGGTCAGCTGTATTATAAGAAAATTGAAGTGTTTGGGAACGACAGCAACTCAGCCACAAAGTGGTACACCACGTAAACTGAAAGAGCGAGGGCAGCTGATGCGGAAGCACATAGTGCGAAGAGGTCACCAACTTTCTGTAGAGTCAATCACTACAGACCTCCAACCTTTATGTGGCCTTCAGATTAGCTCAAGAACAGAGAGCTTCATGGAATGGGTTTCCTGGTCGAGCAACTGCACCCAAACCATACATCACCAAGTGATATGAAAAGCATCAGGTGCAGTGGTGTAAAGTGCACCGCCACTGGACTCTAGAGCAGTTGAGGCGCGTTCTCTGGAGTGACGAATCACGCTTCTCCATCTGACAATCTGATGGACGAGTCTGGGTTTGGCGGTTGCCAGGAGAACTGTTCTTGTCTGTCTGCATTGTGCCAAATGTAAGGTTTAGTGGAGGTGGATTATGGTGTGGGGTTGTTTTTTAGGAACTGCGCTTGGCCCCTTAGTTTCAGTGAAAATAACTGAATGTTTTAGCACACCAAGACATTTTGGGCAATTCCATGTTCCCAACTTTGTGGGAACAGTTTGGAGCTGGGCCTTCTTTTCCAACATGGCCGTGCACCAGTGCACAAAGCAAGGTCCATAAAGACATGGATGGCAAAGTCTGGTGTGGACAGAGTCCTGACCTCAACCCGATAGAACACCTTTGGGATTAACTAGAGCGGAGACTGAGAGTCAGGCCTTCTCGTCCAACATCAGTATGTGACCTCACAAATACGCTTCTGGAAGAATGGTCAAAAATCTCTGTAAACACTCCTAAACCTTGTGGACAGTCTTCACAGAAGAGTTGAAGCTGTTCTAGCTGCAAAGGGAGGAACAACGTCATACTGAACCGTGTGGACTAGGAATGAGACGTCACTTAAGCTCATATGTGAGTCAAAGCAGGAGAGTGAATACTTTTGTCAATATAATGTATTAAGGGAAATAATCCATTCAAACAGACGTGGTTTTGTGTGAAAACATAATTCATCCCTTGTTAAATGGGTAAACTATTGTTTTTGGCAATGGTTCCCAGGCAAACACGACTGTCTGTCAGGATTCCAGGTTTTTGGGTCGGGTTTTATTTCTGTGAGTTTCTGTTCCTCTTTTAGTTTTATCAGTTAGGTTCTAGTTCACTTTTCTTTAACCCTTCCTGGTCATTCTAGTTTCATTATTTGATGTTGCTTCTTTTGGTTAGAGTTGTCTTGTGCTTGTTTTCCTTTGTTTCAGCCCCGTGTAGTGTCTCTAGTTAGCTTCATTTCTTATTTTTGCTCTAGATCTCGGTCTAGCGCCCCAGTATTTAAGCCCCTCTTAGTCAGTGACTACTCGCCGGTTCATCTCGTCACTCCCGTCACTGCTCCCTGGATTCCCCATGTCCCTTTGTGTCTGCAGAGAGGCTGAATTAAAGCAAGAAGAGTTGGACAAAATTCTTCCACAGTGACAGGTTTATTTAATGGTAACTTTTGTAAATATGAATCCAGTGATGTTTCTCAATCACATTTGTATTTAATCAAATAATTTAGTGATACAAAGCCTGGCAAAAGTGTTATCACTGTCATGAAGTGCGGGTGGTGTTGGTGGTGAGGCAGACGCAGCGGACCCAGGTAAGATGAATTATGATGTTTTAATAATAAATAAGTCCAGTACACGGCAGCTCGCACAGAGACACACCGACGACGAACAGACTAGACATTGACGAGGACCCGACGAGGAACAAGGAACACAGGTGGAGTTAAATACACGGGAGGGTAATCACAGAACGAGACACACCTGGGAACAATCAAGGGGAGGACAGGACAACGAAGAGACTCAAGGACACAAAAAACTCTAACTAAACACGGAAAAACACAGATCCTGACAGTACCCCCCCCTCAAGGGCGGCTACCAGACGCCCACAAAACAAAAACACAACAAGGGTGGGTGGAGGGGCGCTGGACGGCGGGCCAGAGTCCAAAATAACACAAAACAACCCACCGTTGTGGGCGGAAACACAGGGAGGGCCAAGAGTCCAAAAACAAACAAAAAACTACCCACAGGGTGGGCGGAGGCAAAGGAGGCGGGAACCACGGAGGTGGTCCGGCGGTCGACCGCGGCGCTGGAGGCGGGAACCACAGAGGCGGTCCGGCGGCCGTCCGCGGCGCTGGAGGCGGGAACCCCAGAGGCGGGAACCACGGAGGTGGTCCGGCGGTCGACCGCGGCGCTGGAGGCGGGAACCACAGAGGCGGTCCGGCGGCCGTCCGCGGCGCTGGAGGCGGGAACCACGGAGGCGGTCCGGCGGCCGTCCGCGGCGCTGGAGGCGGGAACCCCGGAGGCGGTCCAGCGGCCGTCCGCGGCCCTGGAGGTGGCGATGATGAGCCCCGGGGGCCGCCCACAGACGGCGACGACGAGCCCCCCGATGCAGGGTCTCTGGTGGAACGCTGGGAGTCTCGGTCGGAACGCTGGGGGTCTCGGTCGGAGCACAGGGGGTCTCGGTCGGAGCACAGGGGGTCTCGGTCTCGGGTGGAACACTGGGGGTCTCGGTCGGAACGCAGAGGGTCAGGGTCTCGGGTGGAACGCAGAGGGTCAGGGTCTCGGGTGGAACGCAGAGGGTCAGGGTCTCGGGTGGAACGCAGAGGGTCAGGGTCTCGGGTGGAACGCAGAGGGTCAGGGTCTCGGGTGGAACGCAGAGGGTCAGAGTCGGAACGCAGGGGGTCAGGGTCTCGGGTGGAACGCAGGGGGTCTCGGTCTCGGGTGGAACGCTGGAGGTCAGGGTCTCAGGAGGAACGCTGGAGGTCAGGGTCTCAGGAGGAACGCAGAAGGTCAGGGTCTCAGGAGGAACGCAGAGGGTCTCGGGAGTCGGGGTCTCGGAGGGAACGTAGAGGGTCTCGGGAGTCGGGGTCTCGGAGGGAACGTAGAGGGTCTCGGGAGTCGGGGTCTCGGAGGGAACGTAGAGGGTCTGGGTCTCGGTAGGAACACAGGGAGTCTCTGGAGGAACACAGGGAGTCTGAGTCGGAGCGCTGGGGGTCTGGGTCTCGGAAGGAACACTGGGAGTCTCGGAAGGAACACTGGGAGTCTCGGAAGGAACACTGGGAGTCTCGGAAGGAACGCCGGCTGGAACGCCGGCTGACTCGGCCTCGGGTGCGCCGGCTGGAACGCCGGCTGACTCGGCCTCGGGTGTTCTGGCTGGAACGCCGGCTGACTCGGCCTCGGGTGCGCCGGAGCGAAGCCTTGGAACCGGCCGCGTAGGCGAGCCGCAGCGAAGCCTTGGAACCGGCCGCGGAGGCGAGCCGCAGCGAAGCCTTGGAACCGGCCGCGGAGGCGAGCCGCAGCGAAGCCTTGGAACCGGCCGCGGAGGCGAGCCGCAGCGAAGCCTTGGAACCGGCCGCGGAGGCGAGCCGCAGCGAAGCCTTGGAACCGGCCGCGGAGGCGAGCCGCAGCGAAGCCTTGGAACCGGCTGCGGGGGTGACAGCTCCGGAAGGCGACGAGGGGCCGGGTCCACCGGCGGCTCACGTCGCTGTCTCCGGGCTGACCGTGGAGGTAGCGGCTCCGGAAAGCGACGAGGGGCCGGGTCTGCCGGCGGCTCACGTCGCTGTCTCCGGGCTGACCGTGGAGGTGGCGGCTCCGGAAGGCGACGAGGGGCCGGCTCCACCGGCGGCTCACGTCGCTGGCTTCCCGGACGAAGGAATCGACGGGGGCCATATCCGGGGGGTGCTAACACCAGCCTTGTTCCCCGGAAAAGCTCCCGCTGCAGGTCGGCGAGAGCCTCCGCCAGCTCCCTGTCCTCCCTGCCGGACCTCCGCCACGGGCCGCTCTGCCCTTTAGGCGGTAACCCCACTCCTGCTGGGTCCATAATAGCAGCCTCACCGTTCGGTATGGTCGGGTCCTTCTGTCATGAAGTGCGGGTGGTGTTGGTGGTGAGGCAGACGCAGCGGACCCAGGTAAGATGAATTATGATGTTTTAATAATAAATAAGTCCAGTACACGGCAGCTCGCACAGAGACACACCGACGACGAACAGACTAGACATTGACGTAACATTGACGAGGACCCGACGAGGAACAAGGAACACAGGTGGAGTTAAATACACGGGAGGGTAATCACAGAACGAGACACACCTGGGAACAATCAAGGGGAGGACAGGACAACGAAGAGACTCAAGGACACAAAAAACTCTAACTAAACACGGAAAAACACAGATCCTGACAATCACTTGTTTGTTTTTGTTTTGTTTTTACATTTTATCACAAAACCATCAACTTCTACAGGATAATAGAAGATATATAGGAGATAATGGGTAATTGTGATGGTTTTCAAAATGTTTAATAAATAAAAATCTGGACAATTCGTTTCCAACCCCGTTGAGTCTTTGGGGCGTCTCTACCATCTCTGCACATCTAGAGAAAATCTCACTCAGATTGGACAGAGACATCTGTGAACATCAGGAGATGCAACATCTTTTAATTAGATCTAGGTCTGAACTTTTACTCGGTCGTCCTAACAGATAAATTAATCCAAAATTCTACTGCAGCTCTGATTGGATGCATAGAGTTGTTGACCATCCACCAAAGTCTCAGGTCTTTAGCAGCCTCTCGCAGGTTTTCTTCCAGGATTTGCTGGTATTTAGCTCCATCCATCTTCCCATCACCTCAGATTGGTGTAACATCTAGTTCCTGCAGATCTGTTTTATGTCACCATAATGATAGTGGGTTCAGAGTGAAGTTTTATTTCTGCAGCACACATACAGCTTTGCATGTAGGAGTGAGTTCAGTTTTTCCTCATCTGACCGGAAAACCTCCCTTCACGTCTACTATTTCAAACAAAAGCAACTCAATTAACATTCCTTGAATTTTCTTGGAAATACTGAGGCCAGTAAGCCAGAGTAGACGTGGCATGCTACGCAGACCTGCTGTTACTTTAATAGCTAATCGAATTAGTCTGCAGGATGAAGTGGGGTTGTAAGTTCGTTCTCTTTGATGTTCTCCTGATTGCCTGAAGCATGAAGTTGATGCACTCCTACACAAGAGTTCAGCTGCTGTGCCAAGAGAATTTAGATGATTCCATGTTTTTTTCCCTCTTTGTTTTTAATAAAACATTCATGACTGATGATTTCTGCTTTTGTAGGCAAAATTAGTGAGGACCTCAGAGCTTTCCTTCATGCATTCCTCTACATGTATTCCTCTATGGCTCAACAGGCAGCTGGTAAAATCCAGTCCCTTATTCTATGCTTGGCTTTGTACTGTGTTTGTCCGTGACAGTTATAATCCGCCAGTTCGACGCTATGAAGCTTACCGATAATTGCCTGCATTGCAAACAGCCATCCTCCACTGCAAAGAGAGAAGTGGCAAGGCGAACAAGACGGCTACTAACGTTAATCCAATATTTGGAATCGTGGCCAAATACACAGACTGAAAGGCTTCCTTCGCTTCCTCCGCTGCCATTACTAAAACTACAGGCAGACTACAAATCCTGAGCGGCGCAGAAAACAGGCATGTTCGTTCTCTACGTCTCCTTCTTTCGCTGACTTCCTTGGTTAAAATTCTAACGGAGGAATCCATCTTAATTGGAGAAAGCCCAGGCAGAGCACTGAAGACAGATGAGAACTGAGCAGAATTGCAAAGGAAGTTAATGACCAGGCTAGTAAAATTGTAAAGAGGAAGAAAAATGATCAGTGTTTTGCGAAATTTAGTCTGGACTTTGACTAGGCGACTGTAGTTCATTATATTGCTTTGATCGCAAACCAAATTTAGGCACTCTGCATTGCCAGGCACGACTAAAAAAAAAGTAAAGTCCCATTTGATTTTAAGGATTCAGTTTTTCTTTAGTAGTAACTTGGTTGAACAATTTGACTGACTGATATCCAGTTAGATGAGATTGAAAACAAAGAGTCTGCTGTTAAGAGACAGGCTACAAGTTAATAAATTGTCCTCTGTCAGGAGACGGCAAGTACAGTATTTCATTAACATCCAGGCAGTGCTGTCGCCGAGTTGATTTACCGCTCCAAAGGACAGCGTCGGTCTCTAGAGAAGGCTTTTCCAGCTCAGGTTGCATAATGGTGTGTAAATTGTCCAATACTGTAACCACAGAGGTGTCAGAGTTACACTGGTACCTTTTATGAAAAGCCATTTGAAGAACCCAGAGGGCTGCGTACAACTAGACTGCTTTAGTTAGTTTAAATTGGACTGCAAGGTTTGATTTTGGGAAGCATGGTGAGGCTTAAAATCTGCTTATTACATTGTGGTGCATTTTTGTTTTTTTAAACAGGAGGGTAAAATTGCTCTGCTTCCAGCGATGAACATTGTCGTCCAGGTGGACAATTTGCAAACGCAAGGTTGCCTGGTGGGTAATTGGAAAAACCTGAAAACCAGAAGAGAAACTTCAATCTGGAGAGACTCAGACGGAAAAAACAGCGATTAAAAAGGTTTATTGACAAGCATGAATTTAAAGTTCTTTGGCGCTCGGGCCCCAGCTGAGGACATTGAGCTGTGAATTGCGATCAGCTCGGATGAGCATTCCCGATGTAGGTTAGGAATGTCATCCCCCGGGACCCGACACTGGTGGTGGAGGTCGGTGAAGGATGGGAGCCTGAAGAGTGGAGGTGGAGAAGGGGTGGAGGAGGGTTGAGCGCAGCTGGAAAGCGGAAGATGCCATGGATGGAGGTCCTTATCAACTGGGCCTTGGTCGGTGATTGGACGTGACGTGGCTTAGTCCAGCGTTGATAGGTCGGCGGTGATGAGCGGGACGCGCCGATTGGATGATGCAGGTGGGGCTAAAGAGTCTTCCAGTTTGAATTTGCGCCTAGGCTTCATATCTAAACAGAGAAATGGGCCACCTACTCAGCAGAAGACGGACGTCATTTTACGGCAGCATTAAGGGACATTTTTTCTAATTGCTGCAACTTAGCAGCGATTCAATCTTTCTCTGACATCCTTGAAGCATTTTCAGTTCCATAAATGCCCAGTTTAAAGATTAGCAGAAAGTAGAAAACAATAAGAGGAGTGTAAGGTTGGGAAACAAAGAGCAGCAGGGCATAAATATCTCAGTTCCCAATGTTGTTGCGCAAATTCTGGGATGCCTCACACATCCTTATAAGATCAGGATGAGACATATGTTGAAATAAATTTAAAAGAACAATAGTTCAAAAACCCACAAAACAAAATGGAAGCTAAACAAAGAACTACACATGATCTTTGTTTCTTGTTTAAGACAATTATTTTTGTTCCAAATTGAATGACTGAATCTATGTGCTTGATTTTATCTAAAAATCTACAACTTTTAGTTAATATTTTAACATTTTACACACCCATCATATAGAGCTGTTGAATGAAGGAAGTTTCAGTTGCTATTTGAGCTTTTTTCTACTGAAACCTGTTTGTTTTGCTGACCAACAAACTCATCAGAACTAAAAAATAAAAAACACCCACCAGTTTCGGTTTTTAGAGAAATCAATTCAGGGACAAACATTAACGTCAAGGCTAAACGAGCTGATATAATTTTCAAAATATGAAATGATTGACGTTTTGATCGGACGGCTACTTTTTACTTTTACTTGAGTAAAAACATGAAATAGAGTTACTCTTATTTGGGTAAAATTTGGTTCGCTACTCTACCCACCTTTGCTCCTGAACATTAAGAAGAACAATTATTTTTAAACGGGCCACGGAATCATGATGGACGGCTTTTCTTCACTCCACGACGGCGTAGTCAGTCGTCGCTCTTCCTTGTTTCTGCTTGAATTTCACAAAATAAAACCGGGACCATCTGCACTCAGAAATAACCTCTCCACCATGAGAGCATGCTTTCTCTCTCTCCCTCTCGCGTCTGGAATGACACAATCAAACGTCAGGGGTCACTGTTGTGCTTCAATGGCACTTTTAATAAAACAGACATTTCATTCTCACAACAGCAATGTCTGGACAGAGAGGGGCTGGGTGAGGGTTTCCTCTGCTGATAGGCTGGTTGCTCTGGGTGAGTGAGAAGGTTGGATAATGAGAACTCAAAGAACATGGATATGACTCTACAAAAAAAACCAAAAAAACTCTGAATTTTCTTGCAAAAGGATCAACATGAACTCTATCACATAATGTCAGCTCACATGGATTCACTTTACTTTCTGGGATTCTGTGTCATAGACCAAAATAAAGCAGAAAATCGTCGTGAAAGGGAGAGAAAATAATTTCAAGTCGAACATCTTTGACTTTTAAAACTCACACAATTTCCAAAAGTCAAAAATGTTCCCAAGTTTTTTCTAGGAAAATTAATCTCAAAATTTCAGAATTTTTTTTTTTTCTTGGAAATTTTCAACTTTTGGAGTTCAGAAATTTTCAGGTTTTTTTCTAGATCATGTAAAAAAATCTCTGAGTTTTTTTGGCAGAAGTTTAGCTTTTCTGTCTACAGCGGCCCTAATGTGCCGTCGTAGGGGTCTGCAACTGTACAAACCAAAGAACCGTTTTTGCCCAAAGTCCAGTAAATTTACATAAACCTTAGTGAAAGAACTACTTAAAGTCTTTCAATAAATATCTAGAATAGGAAATTTGTGGTATTTCTTAATACCATTTTATCCTGTTTTAGGTTGTAAAGCTAAGAAAAAACATGAACTTTTTACAAAGGGAAGATTGACAGACTTTCTACCATGAGATGTTGATGTTTGGGGGATATTATTTAAACAAAAAAAAGCACTTTGTTTCCAACGTAATGATGAGAAAAAAAAACAAGTATTTTTGACACTTGTGGGATTTATTCAGCGCTAAAAATAAACTGCTCAAATCTGCACTTGTTTTGTCTATATTTTTAAAAGTTTGTTGACTCTGCACTGTTTTAAGCAGAGTTATAAAGAGCCACCGGCGGCTCCGGAGACGCAGCATGCAGATGAATGAACAGAGCTGAATAATCCAGACGGAAAAATTGTTGGGGGCAGCTAAAGACGTAGAAGTGATGAAAGTTAATGGTTTACGTTAACGGCATCTTCGTTTACTAAAATGACCCAGTCAAAGCCCAAATTCAAAATCTATGGCGGTACTTGAAAACTTATGTTTAATGCTCTCATAAAACTTCACGGTGGTTGAATTATTTTGTAAAGAACAATTTCAGGTGAATAAAATTCAGTGTCTAGCAGTGCAAAGCCGATAACAATTAGTTCAAAAGGGAACACTATGACCTTTACTGCAACAGCAGATCATCTACTTTTTACTATTCACAATTCTTAAAAGACTATCTATGTTTAATCGCCCCACAAGGAGGAAAAATGAACAAACAAAATGCAAATCAGGTGTAATTTTCATTTTGCAAACACTTCCAGCACCGCTTCGTGTTGGTCTATCATTTAAAATCCCAGTAAAAGACGCTGACGTTTGTGGCGGTAACGTGGGAGAATGTGTAAAAATTGAAGGGGAGCGAATATTTCTTCCAAAGCGCTGCGGACGTGTCAGCTGGCGTCTATCTCTTCTCGTGTGTCAACTGAACAATGACAAATTAGCAGAGGAAAATCTGACCGCAGCTGCACATAGCCTCCGTCCCTCTCACGTTATTTACAGGGGGGGGAAAAAAATTAATACATTCAGTTAATTCACTAAGTAACAAAGCTAATTAATCTGTGTTTTAGCAGAAATCACATTGTTTCACATCCAATTTCCAGTTCCTTCTTCCTTTAACGTTCACTCACGCAGTCCAAGTGTCCAAGTTTTCTACCAATGAACAACTCACACAAAAAGCCCCCCCACTGGCCTGTTAAATTCTGTATTTTTACCTATTTACAGAAGCAGCAGTCTAACCATCACAAAACAAACCACAAACCTGCCTGTCATAACCAATAAAGCCCCATCTGATAGAGGAAAACAAAAAGAAAACCCAGTCTCACCTCCTCATTCCATACTCTTCCCACCCTGTTCTAAAAGAGCATGCCAAGTTTAACAATAAACACAGAAAATGTCTTTATACAGAAAAAAAAGACCACCCTTAAAAATGTTTTCTTCCTCCCACGGTAGAGGAGACAGACTTAAGACCAGGTTTTTAGTGGGAAGAGAGTAAAATCTCATTCCATTTTGGGATTTTTTCAAATTTTTTTTTTTAGTGCTGACAGAGAAAGGTTCAGGGTCAAAAGAAAGTCCAGTTGGAAGGTTCTGAAAGAGGACCACATCATGAACAGAGAGGGGCGGGGGGGGCAGTTTTACAGGTCTCTGAGGCAAAGTTTGGCCGTGGGGAAAGTTTTGGCAAGAACGAGTGGAGGTGTTTTAAAATGTACGAGATTCAAGGGGAAGATCTGCATTTTCATTCTTATTTATGTTTTTTCTCTCTCTCTCTCTCCCTCTCCCTCTCTCTTTGTGATTTTTAGAGTCAGAGGTGTCGAGGACTGGGGTGGCCATTGTGGTAGAGCTTCTGCTTGATGTGGACCATGTTGCCGCTGGAGTCCTCCAGCTGTCTTAGCTGGGCTCGGCGACGGAGGTCTCGGAGGTTGCAGAACTGCGGTAACCACGACCAGGATGGAGTATCTGCAGGGAGAAGACCAGAGGGAGCAGGGAGGTTTTTATGCAGACCACACAAAAACCCAAATTCACAAGCACAAACCGAGTTTGATCATGTGCAGTGGTCTATTTATCTGCAAAAAAAAAAAAATCCACTCAGTTATCCTTGCTTTCATATTACAGACATTTATCAGAACAGCGAAGCACTGATGTTACATTTTCACCTTTCAGCAGAGGTGAAAACTTTTCCCAACACGTGCGCTTCAAATGTGTGGGGGGGTTTCTAGCAACCTTTAAGGGAACTGTCCGCATCAGGCTGATTGTACAATATTAATGATTCTACTTCTGTATTTTATAGCAACTATGCTTTTGAAAATTATATTCACAACGCCATGACAACAGTAGCGATAGGACCTGGCCTCTTTAACATAAAATACTTAAGTTTTTAAAATTCAAAATCAATTCAAAAATACTTTCTTGGTCCGAAGGGGAAAATAGAGGCTTTTGTAACACAGATTCTTCAGGATTCTTCAATGAGTTGTTGTACACGGTGATGGCTGCGGGAAAGGAGGATCTCCTGTAGTGGTCTGTGTCCCAGCAAATTTGAAGAAGCCTCTGACAGAAGACACTGGCTGGGTTTCGATTACAAATGCGGGCAAAACTTTGCTTATATTCTGCTAATGCTGAAAGAACACCGTTTTGCAATTGCGCTGTTTCCATTCAATAGGAAATTTAATTAAAATCACAAGTGAATAAGTTTGTTTGTGCAACAAGTCATTAAAACCCCTGGCAGCTACATGTGATTATGTCATATTATATTCATAATTAAGCCATGACGCAAAGCGCTCATCATCTATCAGCCATTGGAGGAGACGTCTGCATCTCATTCAGGCGTTGGAGCAACAAACCCCTCATACTTGGGAGCGGTGTTATGAAAATATTAGATGATGTCGTGAATTGTTACGTGGTGCCAGCAGCCTTGACCTTTCACCTGTTTTTTAATGGGACAAAAGTGGAGAGGATCTCCACCTTTCTGATTTATCAGCCACCACACTGGAAACAGAATGCTTCAAGCTAGAAAGTGAGGCAGCAGGTGTGCATGGGGGGGGCGGGAGTAATATGAAGTGTGGGGGATGTAATGGCGGAGCACAGATTCATGCTTGTCAGGTTAGAAACTGGAGCTGGTGAGGTGAAGTGAGGTCGGCGAAGACGGCAGGGAAAGCCCCAGACATCGAGTCCGGTTAAAAAAAAAAAAAAAAATGGCTGTGCCTGAGAATGTGCAAGAGAAAGAGGTGGAGGAGAGGAGGGGGCGTTGCTGGTAGGATTGGGGATGAGGAGGAAAGACAGAGAGGAAGAGAGAGAAGGGAAGTTATTTATAGCTGTGAATGGTTGTGCTGTCCACAAGGACTGCTCTGAAGGGTATCCAAAGGAAAGGGGGCAACAAAGGCAGGTTTCTCTCATTTCAATAAAAGGATGAAGTCAAGAGAAAACAGAGAGAGAGAGGGAGAGAGAGAGAGAGAAAAAGCTAAGATGTGATTGTTATGCCTGCTTTAGAACAGAGGGGACGTTAACGCCGCTTGCCAATTTATCGTTTTCTCACTTGTTTTTCAAGCGTCTTTCCAAAAAGAGCATCTGGCGTCAGATATTAACGGTAAACTGGTGGTACGGGAAAAAAAAAATGTTGCATCAGGAGGGAAATGGCCCAGGAGCAGATTCAATAAATGAGCAATAGGGGAGGGGTTAGAGTTGGAAAAAAGCAATGGGAATCATTGTGCATTTCAATGCACTGCATGTGTGTGTGTGTGTGTGTGTGTTCCTTACTTGCCATTCCAGCTGCTCTCTTGTGCTATTTATAGCTCCATAGAAGAGAAAGGGGGTGTACATGCGTGTGTGTGCGTGCGTGTCGGGGTGGGTGTGTGTTTGTGTGTGTAAATTCGGGTGGAGATGTGACAGCATCGTCATCCTGTTTCCACACACACTCTTCCCTGCTCTTTCAGCCTCACCTTCACTCCTCATCTCACAGAGGCTAAATGTGTGTGACCCAGTACTGAAGGCAACACACACACACGCACACGCCTACACACACACAAACTAATGGATCAAGTCAAAAAGGCGACGGGCTTCCCACTCCAAAAAAATAAGTATATAAAAATCAAACCACATCTCTAAGGTGTTTGAACCATTGAAAATACTGCCTTCTTTCAGTGGCAAACACTTAACACACAAACATGTAAAGTTTCTTGGTTATCAGTGGGAGATATAAAAAATAACACATGATTATTTATCTAGAAATGTCAAGAGAAATCAGCAGAATCCAATCTGGGTCGGAAACTTTAAATCCAGTCGTTGTTGAGTGAAGAAGGAAAAGTAAGGCATTTAAAAACAACGTCAGCAAAGTTGCTCCATTTTCTCAGATTTTTTAAAGCTTTTTTAATTCCCATCTTAAATTAAACAGCTAAATATAGTTTAAATATAATGGGTGCTATTTTATTCCTAGCAATACTCTTCCAAATGAAAGTAATGTGCAAAGTGTCAATCTCAAAAAATAAATTCTGCTGTGCTTTGAAGAAGACAGACTCATTGGAAGCTTTTACATGATGCATGTTTTTCACAATCTCTTAGACGTTTTCTGTTCACTTTGACGGAAGTTTTACTAATTTAGTCCTTGTGCCCGGCCTAAGGCAAAGTGTGCTTAAAAATGAGGAAGGAACCTAGTAGCACAAAATATCCACAGAAGATCTTAAAACCAAAGCAGCGAGAAAGACTAAAATGTGAAACAAGACCTCAATCGATGTAATGCAGCCGCATCAAACTCATTTTCCAACACATTCAACATTATGAACGTCTTTAACGAGCCAGTTGTGTCAGAATGCACTGATAAAATTACCTACTAAAGAACTGATGAAAAATGATTGCTTTCTCTAAAGTTATTTAAAATACTTTCACATTGATTTAATTTGACACAAAACAAATAAAAACCGATTTGACTAGACTGATAAAATAACATTTGAGCACACAACTGTTATCTTGACACACGTTTTCAATGCCACAGAAATAGCGATGTGATCTATCGGCTCTTTAGCTATTAATATTATCTTTTATTATTATTATTATTATTAGCTTTACAAATTTCAATTTCATGCAAAAATACACATTTCTTGTCAATTAACAGTTTTTAGTTTATTTTTTCATTTTTTAAATTAAAAAATATGAAGAAATTGTGTATTTGTGCTGCTAAAGATCTATTTTAAAATAGTTTTTTAAACGTGCAAACACTGCTTCATCCCTCAAGATTTTGGGCTTTTTAAATTTTTTTTATGTAAACCTCAATAGTTTGTAATTCAGAGTTAAGCAGCTTAATAAACCAAAACATTCCTCTGAGAATGGTCGGCTGCACATAGTGGGGGAAATAAAAGTCCAAAGAAAAACAAAAGCCTTAAAAACTATTGATCAAGACCGCCTGAAAATATTACATACAGGTGTGGCTCCTTTAAAGCAAAATCTGAAAAAAATAAAATAAAAAATCTTGCGCAGAACTATGCCTCCAAGTATTAACAGTCATTCTTGTTGCTGACACTTTTTCCTCATTCTTCCTGAGGAGCTTTTCCACAGCGCTCCTAGTTTCCAGGTCACATATCACCTAGTTTACTCTTAAAACTGCAGATCCAGGCCAGCTCCACCACGCAGCCAAACCCCAGTACTGTGATTTATAAAGCAATAGAGACAACAGCATCTTCCAGGCCATGGTTTTATATTTAACCAGGCTATTATAGTAGATGGCCATTTGTGAGAAATGTTAGAGAAACCACCATGGCCATTAAGTTAAAACTTCTACAAGAGAGCGACGCAGCTCAAGTCTTATTTAGATATAATATATATAATGACTAGACTATTTAGCCTTTTATTTCCGCTTTTGTGTCTACCAGACAACATAATGCATACAGTGGTGATGAACTACGCTCCCCATGTTCTGTCTCATTACCTCTTTTTCTAAAACGACATGCTTCCTTCATCTGTCAGGTGGAGAGAGACAAGAAGGGAAACGACAGATATATTTTCCAGTTAGTGTGGAGACGCAAAGCAGGAAATTAAGAAGCAACTATCAGCCGAAGCTGGATTTCAATACACACACATACAAACGCGCGCGCGCGCACACACACCCACAGAGTGCAGAAATGAGGCATTCAGAGCAGAGCATCAGATGGTGAGAGTGAAATATCTCAATCGTTGTGACGCAAGCATGGCTCATCTAATAGACCCAACTTCAAACTTGGGTCTATTTACTGTGACAGCGTTAAGCAATACGAACGATTTTCTTCAGACATTTCTGGGACGTGTGGGTGCTCAGGCGGAAATCCTTTTCTGACAGCCTTAATCTCCGTTCATCTAGACTTGGTGAGGATATACCTACTGTCCCTGTACGAGCAACTGGGACCTATGAAATTAATGTTTGGTCCAAATGTCTTGAGTCATCCCTGATTCCTCTAGACTTTACTACCCAAAAGGTGAGATGATCTAACAAAAAACATATTTTAAATTACGTCTATCGCCACTCTGAGATACAATTTGTTCCTATTAATTCAAGTGAATCAATGAAAACTACCAAAGGTAACACAGTTGGACAGACATTTTAGTGGCAGTAAAATAATTTTTGCAGGACCCATTAGAAGAAAATCTGGCATGCTTCATCAACTATAGAATGAAGCACTGCTCAGGTCCATTGTCTGGTCTTTTTCTCAATTCATTTCTCAATACATGCCAATCCACTATACATTTCGTAAAAATTCTTCAAACGCAAATGGTTAAGCGAGACTCATAATACAAAATTCACATTTTGCACGTACTTACTTATGTTTGGGCCTCAACTGCTTCTGAAAACAGTACAAGCCCTTAACAACACTACCCAGCCGTTATTTGCCAATAAGTCCAAAGAACCGTAATTGGAATATTTGGTAGCGCTGCATTGCTCCAGAATAACCTGGTTTTCACTTATGTGTAAGATTTATCCCCACAGTCAAAATAATCTTTTGTAAAATATTGTTTCTTCTAAACAGCATCCTGGAAGCAACTTGATAGTTTTATCACTAGGCTATTTGTGTATTTTAGTTGATATATCACCCGAAAAGTTCAATTAACCTGCTTTTGTCCAGTATCATCTAAATATTGGTTAATTTAGGTTTTGTTCACTAGAAATGAGGCAGGCGTTATCCTTATTTGTTTGGAATTAATTTTAATTAACTACTTTCATACCTGATGTAAACAGTCTCAACCTTTGCCTTTAAAACTTTTTCTTAAGAAGATTTCAGGTTATATATATTTGTTTACATTCACATTTGTTGTAAGTCATATTGTTGCAGCTCCAGTTACACCAAGCTGGATGTGTTACAAACCCCGGCTGATGTATTTACAGCTTAGAGTTGCATTGAAAGCAATATGGCCAGGAAGGGACACGCGCTAAGAGCGGTGAAACTATTTCAGGCAATAAAGATATAGGTCATGAGGAAAAGCTACTGCCTCTTGACAGATTACTTTGACTGATTTTGATTCAGCATCATACCAGCTGCTTCATACGCCGACCGCTTGGTTTTTTTAAAAAAAGCTTCCTGACTTGTTAGTAGATAATTAACTTCACAGATTGAGGTTTTTTGGTTTCTAGTTTGGAAACAGTCGGTTCATTTACATCAAGTGGTGTTAAAATTGAGGCTACGTTTTGCACAGTCGCACCGTAACTGGATGATAGAAAATTGTGAAAACGTCGCCTGATCTCATGTCTCGATGTCAGCCGTAACTTTCAGATGGTCTGCACCTGGCATAGACATCCTGTCTGCCTTGCTGTAGCATGTCAGACTGGTGTGGGAAATATTTTCTTGGCACACTTTGGGCTCCGTAGCACCAACTAAACACCACAACCTACTTGTTCATAGTTTACCAACTCTCTGGTGTGGACCAAAAAAGTGAACGCTGGTGCGCCTACACGCCTAGTCTTGGTTCAGTGAACTCCGGCGTGGTTCGAATGCTTATGTGGATGCAGAGGCTGCTCCAAAAGCAGGAAGTGAACTACAGTGCAGGGCATTCTGGGTAAATATAGCATAAAACAAACGCGTGAGTCTAACGCTAGCGGGAGAACGCAGTCGTGATGTTTTACTAACGACAAGAGAAATCTTACAATCACTAAAATCCGATGCCATTCCGTTTTTGTTGTGAAGAAGAAAAACGTGCTCATGTCTTTTTCAGAGGACTTTCACACAGTTCAGTGTGAACGTGAACCACACCAGCTGAAATTTGACGGAACAACAGCAATTTTGGTCCCCAGTCGAACCGAGTCTACCAGACTATCAAATGTGAAACCACCCTGAATCTATGAGGAACATTTTCAACACCCCGTTGAATCCATGCCAGGAAGAATGAAGGCAGTTTCTAAGAATAATGAGGGTTTAAACCTGATAAGTATCAAGATGTACTTAATAAAGTGGCTGGCGAGTGCATGTCTTCTTTCTTTGAACATTAGCTACCTAGCATCTCATTTAACTTAAAAAAAGATTAGCGAATTCTTCTTCTAACCTGAATTAATTCTGCGTTTGAGTCGGTGAGTCCCCTGCCGTTTCCAGCCAGGCTGTGAGGATCTTACCGTAGTACCGGCTCGCCCTCCAGGCCCTGACGGCGCAGTGCAGGACTCCGTCAAGCCACAGCAGCAGCCAGCTGATGCAGAAACCCAACAGCAGACCCAACATCAAGTCCATCTCCTGCTTGGTCACACTGTCACTCACAAAGTAGTTCTCTGAAGAGTCCACTAAGGAGTGGTCCCCATCGTACGGGATTACGTAGTGAACATGATGCCTGGGGTGAGGACAGACAGGAGAAGAGGACAGAAGTGTTAAACTTTAAAGTAGCAACCGTCTGTACACTGGAGCTTTGCTGAAGTTTTTTCTAAACTTAAATAAAGCCACACTAATCTGCACTTTACAGGAAACCCCTGAAGCCCATGTGAAGGACCACCGGGGGTTCCACAGGATGCACTTTAGGCTGGAAAGTGGATGGCTGACTTGTAATTTTTAGATATGTGGAAGAAATTCAGCCTGCTTAAAAGTGAAAGACCATCACTTTCTAAAAGTAATCTTCTGGCTCAAAACTGCTGAACTGCCACAAAGAAAGGGTTTTACTTTTATGTACGATGTGGTTGTTGAAGAAATGACACGCAAGTCAAACAATTCAGTATTTTTCTTCTGATAAGCATTGTGCATTGTGATGTAATGCGCTCAGAGTTCTTTCCTAAGTTCATAACAACAATTTTCAGCCATTGTTTACATCCTGGTGTACCCCGTCTGGCTTTTTTCTAGTGCCGAATTATGACACGTCTCGCATCAACGACGTAGGACGCGGATAAAATGCAACACGACCATCCAGACTTGAAAACCATGTGAAACATATTCTAATTAGTTCCACATATGGAAGTAACTCAGATTGGATTTTTTTTTTTTTTTTTTTTTGGAGGGGCGAAAAGATCAGGATTTAGCTGTTCAGAGTGTAGTGAAAAAGTCATATATGGGCAGAAAATGCCTCTATTGTGAACCAATAATTTTATTTAAATTTCCTTTGGGATCAATAAAATATTCTTAAACTTTAATGAATTGAATTTGAATGAATTGTACTCATGACAGCTGGAGATAGGCACCAGCACACTTCTCGACCCCAATGGGATAAGGGTGTAAGAAAATGGATGGCTGGATGGATGGATGGATGGATGGATGGATGGATGGATGGATGGATGGATGGATGGATGGATGGATGGATGGATGGATGGATGGATGGATGGATGGATGGATGGATGGATGAATTCACTTCTCCATCCTGGCCTCCTCTACAACACGCTGCCATTCCAGTGGATATGAAAACCTTCACTGACATTATCCGCCCTCCTGGGAGCAGGTATAGGCTTTTCCCAGCCTAATGACGCAGACAGATGTCTGAAGAACATCGCACGGGGAACACACCGGCAGCTCAGAGATCTGACAGCTGAGAGCGAGTACAGGTGCACTCTGGGACTTTACACTGATAACGGGGCTTTGAACTGATGGGGACGTCTGAAGACATTCACGAATGTAAAGCTGTGCTTTTCAGGAATTCACAAAGACCGGAAGGCGATAAATTAACTGTCAAGCTTCGCACAGATATATTGTGATTTCGCCCCAACAAGTGTGTATTTTACAGTTTAAGACATGGACAAACTTTGTCGCTGTTTAAGGCCTGAAACCCAAAACACGGCACCCGAGAGAACAAGGAGTGTCACATGAGTCAGGCTTATAACTATACGTTTGTTTGTGCGACTGATAAGTGGGTTGCAGTTGTGCAACATTTGACAAATTTAAGTCAGTCTTACTCAAATCATATAATTTACTTCAAATAAAGTAGTAAACCAAGAAAGGACTTTTTTTGTTTTGCTCAGGCAGCCTTCATTTGAGAGAAGTAAGAGAGGAAAGTGGGTAATGAAAGAGGAGGAAGACATGCGGCAAAGGTCATCAGGCCGGGAATCGAACCTGTGACGGCCGTGTCGAGGACTAAGGCCTCCTCATGTGGGTTGTGCTCTACCCCGGAACCACCACAGCACCCCGGTCGGTACCGGATCTGTCCCTGGTGAAGCTTGCATCATGACATCAGACGTAGGATACGGACTTTGAACTTAATTGTTTCAAGTAAAGTCAAAGTAAGTTGTCATCACTAAACCAAAAGAATTAAGTGAGATTAATGTAAATAAGTCCAAATACACTTTTACAGTGTGGAGTTTCCCGAGAATAAGGCTGAACTATATGTAACCCTTCTTTTTTTCAAATCAACCAAAGTTTGTAATTATCTGATTCTTTATTAACTGTATTTGTTTCACCTGCATCTTGTGCAGCCTGTGATTAAATCTCCACCCACTTCAACATTCCAGCCACAAAGGCACCTGCTGCTCTTCAAGCTTCAATCTACCCGAAAGGGTTCATCCGTACGGCGTCCAAATCAGAATACGGACAAAGCCAAACGAGCTGACACATAAAGCTGTGTCCTCGACGGCACTAAGGTGAACGCCGTCGGCCATCCCGGCACCTCCACGTCTCACGGACGGAAGGGCAGGCAGGCGGAGCCAGAGCTTCCCTCTCTCTTCCTCTCCACTCCACGTATCGAAGGTTTCTGCTGTTTATGTGAGAGCGGACGACTGGCTCTGGGTCAGGGGGGTTTCCGGATCGGTGGAAGACGAGGTGTGGTTACAGTAACCTGAGCACTAAGAGGTTTGACTCTTACTGAGGTTTGCCTGAGCCTGCTGTCCAGGAACATGTTGATGTACTGTTTGACTTTTATACGTCTTCAGCAGAGTCGGGAAGTATTTATTCTGTTACATTATTTGAGTAACGTTTGATCAGTTTCTTAATATTTGAGTAGCCATTTTACCGAATACTTGAGTAATTTCTTGGATGATTACTTTTTGTTTTTTACTTGAATAAAAACAATTTGAAGTATCGCTACCCTTGCACTTGTTGGGTACTCTGCTCACCTCTGATTCTCAGAGCTCGTTACCAGCAGTGGGCTGGGCAGTTTGAATGCAAAGCAAGACAGTCAATTATGAATTATCATTACTCTCCAGCCATGTTCATAAATTTAGATTTGCATTGCCTTGCAAAAGCATTCCTACCTCTCTCACTTTTCACATGTCACATTATGACCAAAAACTGTTTCTTTGAACTTTATGACGGCCCAAAAAGCAGTGACAACAAAATAATACAAGTACTGTATACATGTACTGTCTTACATGTATGCAAACAGTCTAAAGATTGTGGTGTGCATTAGTATTCAATCCAACCCCAAAAAGATGAGTGGAGAGCCTTTCAGTTAAATTCCAAAGCACTTTATTGATCCCCAAAGAGAAATTAAATATTAGTATTAATTTAAAAATTATTTAGTAATTTATGTTTATTAGAACTAATATTATTAAATATCATTTATTACTACTGTTTAAAGTATTTTCCATAGATTCTCATTTGGGTAAAGGTCTGGGCTTTAACTAGGTCATTCTTGCACATGACTAAGCTTTGATGTAGCGCTGTAGTTCTGGCTGCACGTTTGTACTTTTTCTTCTGCTCCTCAACAGCTTTCCTGTTCCTGCTGAGAAAAGGCATCCCCACAGCACAATGCTGCCACCAGCAAGTTTCAGATTACAGGCATTCTTGGCTAGTTTCCTGATTAATGCTCCCCTCACCTGGCCTGTAGGTGTGCAGCAAACCTTTCCCCACACATAGCTCTGCTCCATGAATTGAACCATGCGAGGGGACGAAAGCTTATTGCTTCATAAAACTAACCCGGCTTCTGCAGAAGGTTCTCCCTGAGCTGTCTGCTGCTTCTTTTGACCTTTATGATGCAGTTTGCTCACTAATGTTCTCTAACAAACCTCTCGGGGCCATCTCAAGACAGCTGGATTTATACTGAGGGCCAGTTACACACAGGAAGACTCGCTTTTGCTAATTAGGTGTCTTCTGGAGCCAAACAGTTGCATTGAATTGTATTTATGGGCAACAGAATAAAGGAGGCTGGCCACCAATGCCCATCAGTGTTCAGATTTTTAATCTGTGAAACTCTTTTTAAAGCATTCGCAGTTTGCTTACGCTTCATAATTATGTTG
The DNA here is from genome assembly GCF_003331165.1 of Xiphophorus hellerii. NCBI lineage: Eukaryota > Metazoa > Chordata > Actinopteri > Cyprinodontiformes > Poeciliidae > Xiphophorus > Xiphophorus hellerii. The sequence goes on along the minus strand of NC_045672.1, from coordinate 7,380,742 downwards.
TGTTACCATAACACCCAAATAAAGTGCATTGTGTATTTGTAACTCAGATAAGTGTCTGTCTTGACTCCATCTATTCTTTACGGAGAAGATTGCTCTGATCTGACTATCGGCAACTCTTAATGTTGCCGATGAACTCCTAGCCCCCACACTGCTGTTTGGCTTTATTGGTAATCTTGTCTTAGTGTTCCAGCGTGAACTGGTCAGGAAAAAAAAACATCTGCATCTTTTTGGATTTTGTCTTTAAAGTTTTTAACCAATATTAACATCATGTGCTGGTGCAAAACAAGCCCTGAAGTCATTTTTTTCCCCTCTTTGCTTAGAAACTGTTCAGGGAAAGTCCATTAATGCTAGTTAAACACAGTTTCGTATATTAATAATGACTGTCTTGCTGATGTTTTCCCATACTTCGAACACGCTCTCTCAGTGAGAACAAACATCAGGTTGCCTGACCGGCCACCAGCAGTCTGTACACACACACACATTCAGCTACAACCAGATATTTACAGACTGTTTAAAACAACACGGATATTTTTTTTTCTCATTGTCCAACAAGAAATCAGACAAAATTTTTCTTGGTTTAGGTCAGTTAGAATTACAAAAGTCATTTCTATTTGCTTAAATGCCAGGATAATGAACAACCTTGGTTTATTTAGTCCGTTATAGAGAAAAAAATTTAATTTTTCAAAGTCACATTTTCACTGTGTCATTCATATATTTATACATTTCAGAGTTCCAAACTAAGTATTTAATTCACCATATAAATATTCAGCTTACAAATGAAATATTTAGCTTTCAAATTAAGCACTTAGGAAGCTAAATATTTATTTTCCCAACTAAATGTTTAAGCCTGAGCTAAATATATAGTTCCAAATTAAATATTTAAATTGGAAACTAAACATTGAATTTTCAAACTAACTATTTACTTTTCCAAAGTAGATATTTAAATCAAAAGCAGAATATTTAGTTCATTGCTCTATAGGTTTGCTATGATAGTTTGCTGAAATTTTGATCCGTTCTGACTAAATGACTACAACATTTCTATGGGACTGAGATGAGGGCTTTTGATAACTAACCTAATACTTTCTTGTCCTGAAGTCACTTAGTAACTAAGCCAATAAGAGTTTGGTTAAAACAGATTCTAAGACAGACAGAGAAAGTGAAAACCAAGGAGCTAGCAGACGTAGGATAACAACAACCTGTGAAACATGATTACCAGATAAATTAAACAATGTGGACTGGAGGTGTCATTTGTGTGATGGATATCAGGTGAGGCCAGTTAAAGGAATGCAGAACAGGTGATGGGAGAATCTAAGCAGGGAACTGAGGGCAGGTGACTACTAAAAACAGGGGAAAATACAGAACAGGATGCATAGAGGGTTTCACCAACCGAGAGCTAAAGACTAATGTTAACACAGTAGTCTAAACCAAAATGCACAGAGAACAAAACACAGTAAATAACTAAGAAAACTAACTCAAAACAATGGAACTGAATAATACAGAAATACAGAATTTAGAATAATAGCCCACTTTCAAATAATTTACCCGAGCAGACAAATACAAGAGCGAACAAAAAACAAAACATGACAATGGCCGATGTTTTGAAATAAATCACCTCTTAACATTCTTTCCTCATGACGATAATATGAAGTAGTGCCAGCTGCCTTATTGTGTAAATAAGAGTTTTGGTAGTATTGAAAATCATATATCTGTATATATATATAGAGGCCTGTAACAAGAACACGTTTTGCTGGACGATAAATTGTGCCAGAAGTTGTTGAGATAACTGATAATGTTGTTTTGAGACCATTTTCAAGTAACATAATGCTAGTGATACAACAATGCAAGAACACATTCTCAAAGATCAAGACCCTTTAAATCCTAATGAACGTTTAGCACTGGAACTGGTCGGTATATTAAATATTTCAAGTAAATAAACAACACAACAGAAACAAATGAATTCTGAAGTCTCTGTAAACAAAACTGACCTTCAAAAAAAAGGGCTAGTTACAAAAAAATTTTTAAAAAAGCGCCAGACTTTAGACTTTTGTCATCCAATTTATGGTAGAAAAAGAAAGAAAAGAAAAAAAAACTAAACCATGCAAATGGAAATAATTGAGCTTGCTTAAATTTATCATTCAATTTATTGATTATTGCAAAAGGCTTAGATATGTCTGACCTGTCAGAAATTAACTTCTACATGCCCGAGTCTTTTTGCTAATGAGTAATTGCTTCATCCTCAATAATTGGACTGATTTCAGACTATGTCGGTACAGGATTCGTTTCACTGGACCTTTTGCTTTTTAGGGGGCATATTTCCTGTCTGGGACACAAATCCAGTATCCCATAGTTGTTGGAGTTGTTTTTCTTTTTCTTGAAGTAGGTCCGCTACTCTCTTCCTGATTTCTTGGCTTGTTTTCCTCGTGATGTCACCCAAATAAGGGCCAACAGTTGGGGTCTACTCACAGGTGTGACTCCACCTGACTCAAAAGCTTCCAAAAAAGCCATGACATCATCATCATCAAAGGCATTCTGATCTTATTGTGTCAACCACTAAAAATAATAATAATAATGACAATAATCGCTGTAATTTAACAAATGATTTAGAAATACTTTTTGGTATTCAACTCAGAAAATTGTTTTTGCTTTTTTTCTGAATTAATGACAGAAAAAAACCCATTAAACAGTGAATGCAAATATCTGGATTGAACTGTGGCCAATAATTCGTCTGGTAGGGCTTGTATTGTCGGTGACAGGGTGAATGTGAGAGCTGTTGTACCGCACAGCGCATTTGATGCTCAGATTGTTTTAAACGGCCTACTGTCGCTCATAGTTCATTACCTATTTATGGGTCCTGCACACACACACACACACACGCACCCCCACGCACACACACACACCCACCCCCACACACACACGCACACACACACACACACGCAGGCACGCACCCCCACACGCCTTCCTGCATGCAGCAAAGCCTTACAGTCAGCCGCTATATACTGCAAAACAAACAAAACAAAAGAAACCCAGCGAGATCGGGCTTTATGTAAGACAAATATCAGGACGTCAGCGGAAACCGCGGCTATAAGACGAGCGCAAATAGGACGGCAGCCTATCAGGCTGGCTTTGCGGGGTTTCACCGCTTCAAATCTTCCAGGCCTCTTCGGCAATTAAGAATTGACGGGTGGTGGTGGTGGTGGTGGTGATGGTGGTGGTGGTGGTGATGGTGTGCCGGGGGAGATAAAGGGAAGACAGAGAGGGAAACACGGCACAGCATTTTTATGCCACTTATTGTGGAGGACGCTGGTATTTACCTTCCACAGTTGCAGTGACAGACGCGGTCCTCCCCTCGTAGATGCGGTAGGATGTAGTTGTGAAAGCGGTCCAGTAGTGCGTTCATGTCCATTAAACAGGCTATCGCCTGCAAAGAACCATGCCAGTCAGCTGGGACATGTCGAGCAACGGCGCTAAACTATCACCACACACAGCGAAGGGTTTTCAGAAAGAATAGGAATTACAACCAGAAGGAGGAAAATGGCAGATTTTTTTTCTCTCTCTCTCTCTCTCACACTCGTTTCTAAGAGAGGGAGACTGTTGCTTGAAAACCAACTGATTTATTTATGACAGCAGGTAGGCTAATTATAGATTGGCTTACCTACTTCCACATGCCACAGTGATAGGGTGTCTCAAAAAATGTATCATATTTATGTAAGTTTAAAAAAAAAATCTTTGGCATCATATAGCCTCTGTGTGGAAATGACAGAAGAAGAAAAAAAAGAAATCACATTGCATCCGAGGGAGGTGAGAATGTCTTACCATTACAACTGAAGCACCAAGAATCATAAAAATCATGGTGGTTGTGATCATATGCATCAAAACTTCCAAAACTGACCGCCGTCTTGGAGCCCGGGCTTCTACCCGCGGCAGTGGAGACGCTCCGGCTGGGCTGTGGGCGCTCTCTCCCGGCAGGAGCCGCTCATGGAGCCGCCGCGCCGCTCCTGGCTCCCCGTCCCTTCAAACTGCCCGGTTTTCCCTCCGTCTCCTCCTCCTCCTACACACGGCGAGCCGTTCTCTCTCAGCCTTCCCTGCACCCTCTCTCCATCCAAGTAAGGTCCCCCACCACCACCACCACCACCCCGGTCGGTCGGTCGGTCGGTCGGTCGGACGGATGCGGCTCCACAGAGGCTGTCCGCTCCTTAATTGCCGATTCGAAAGGAATCCGCTGCTCTAGCTCCGTTTCTCTCCCTCCCCGTCCACCTCTATTCCAACGTTCAAATTAACATCACCCCAAGAAAAATCATGAAATGCGTCTCTCTTTTTTTTTTTTTTTTTGTATCCTCTAAGAGGGGGATGCCTCGGTGCCCTCTTCCCTCTTTTCCCCCCCAAGTTCCTCCAGACCCCGCTCTGCGCTTCAGTGCCGGTGAATCCCGTCCTCCATCAGGCGAGAACGTTTCAAAGAGCTGCAGCACCAACACCTCTCGCGGCCATCGCCCTACAGTCTTCCTCGGATTGGCCTGACAAACATCCAGACGCGGTCCAAGCAGCACCGTGGCCTGCACCTAGACCCACCCTGCGCCCCGAGACCAGTCCCTATCCAGCATCGGCAACTGCATCAACGCCCGGAGCCAGACGCGCATGATTATCCCATCCTGGCTTCCAGCAGCTACACGAGCACCCACTTCCACTGCCCGTGCGTGTGCGCGCGAGCGCGATAGTGTGTACAGTGGGCGGTTAGAGGGAGGGGAGCTGAGAAGTGAAGAGAGGAGAGGAGAGAAATGAAGAGGAGAGGTGGAACTGCAAGCTGTCTCTGTAGGCCTGTGCAGGGCCGGATTTAGGGGATTTTGGGGCCCCTATGGGCTAGAGCCACTTTTGGTTCCCTATCAGAGCTGTTTTTATACATGCACAATATATATTCAGGAAGGTTTATAATAAAGTGGCTGTGCTTTGGTGGAAGGATACTTCACCTTTGCAATACAGACTAGTGAACAAATATATATACTTTAGTATATTTCAAACATACATTTGCGTACGTAGATTTTAAATATGCGAAGTATTAAGTGTACTGCATATAAATATATATACACAAAGTATACTAACAGCATGCTTGTACCAATTTTGACATTATAACTTTAAACACACTTAAATATAATTGTACCAGAATACACTTTTAAGAAATATATAAAATAAGAGTATATTTTAAGTGAACAAAATATGTATTTGCTCAAGTGTACCAATGAAACAATGTGCTTTTTAAGATATTTTGTGTACATTTTAAAACATATGCTCAAAATAGAATCTTTTAAAATTCACTTCAAGCTTACATTAATAATAAACAATTAAATATACTGAAATTTCTGTATGTTTTAAATTACATCTCAGTGTATACCTTAGGCTATTTTAGGTGACTTAATAATATTTTGCTATTTTGTTAAAATGACAAAGAATAAAAAAAAAAAAAACAATAAAAAATCTTATAGTGGAACTTGATGTAATGTTGTTTAACAAAGTAAATAATGTGTTCATGCCTCAACATATCAAACATTGACACTTTAGTGACAGCGGTTCTAAAACAAAAACATTATTTGTCCTGGACACTAAATGTAGCAGGTGTCTTCAGTTTTACATCTCTCCGAATATGATCTGTTGTTTTCAGTTTGTTAACTAAAACACAGAAGCTATTTTTACCAAGTCCATTTCCAGATGTATTAAGTAAGACCTATCAATTAGTGAACGGCATTAGCTCCAGTCCACGCTCCAGACCAGATGGTGGCGCTATTGCACACTTTCAGTTTTTCTTTTAAAAGCGCCATAAAAAGAACAGCATCACCGTGAAGCCGGGAGGATATATCTCTTATAAGAGATGCTCTTCAAATTCGCCATTTTTACTCGCATAATAGAGAAATGCAAAAGTACTGAACAGTACTGTGCAGTACTCTGTATTGGGTCTGTTCACATTCTTGACTGACAGCACTTGCATTGATCGGTTTTTTCTACTAAGCACTGGGCTCAATTTTCAACTATATTATAATTTAAGATCCACCTTTAGACTGATAGGCTGACAGCAACTTCAAAGTTATTACATCTTGTGAACAACCAAAAAAATATTGAAGCAATCTTTTTCTTTTCTAAAAAAAATAATAATAAAAAAAATAAAGTTTGTAAGGAATCCAGAAGCATGTACTGTATTTTTCGGACTATAAGCCGCTACTGTTTTCCCCCCCACGCTTTGAACCATGCGGCTTATAGTCCGGTGCGGCTTTTCTGTGGATTTTTCTTCAACCGCCAGGGGGGGCTCTTTAGCAGGAAGTGAATCATTGGAGATTGGAAAGAAAGTGCTGATTTTCATTTAGAACAAGCACATGCTACCAGCAGGCACGACTAAGAAATTTCTTCAAACTCAAACGCCCTCATCATGGAAAAAACACGAATTAGTTCATATGACGCAGCTGAAGCTGCACGTCAGCTCGGCGTGAGCGAATCCATGGAGCCGCAGAGCTGCGTCCTTAATAACAGACTTATTAAGAATCTCCATCTGCTGTGTCCTTGTGGGAAACCGACAGAGGCGGAGATGCTTGTAGCCCGGTGCGGCTTTTATATGCTTCCAGTTTTTTGGGTTTTTTTAAATGTAGGTGGGGCTTATAGTGAGATGCGCTCTATAGTCCGGAAAATACAGTAATACTTGCTTCTGGACTATCATTTTAAATAAGATTCCCGTATTTGTATTTATTTCTTTTCCTTTCAAGCCACTAATGGTGGCAAGCTACTAGACACAGACAGCACCCACAGGTGCCCTGGGGGTGTCTGACAGCAGGCAAGGTAGGTGAAGTGTTTTGCCCAAGGACACAACAACAAAGAAGGATGGAGCAGGGTTAGGGTTAAACCAGCAACCCGCCAATTGCTGGGCAAACTCCTACCACTGTCGCCCCTCGTTGCCCCCCTAAACAACTTTGAGGTTTTGTGACCTGTGAAAGGTGCTATATAATTCAAATGTACTTACTTTTCTTCCTTATTGTTTGTCATTTACATAAAATATAAATGAAATGCATACACGTTTATGGTTGCAACAACAACAAAAAAGTGCAGAAAAAATGTCAATATCAGTCATTTGTCAGGCACTGTAAGTCCAACTAAAGTAGAATATCAGTACTTACCTATGCACACATGAACGAAACACATGCTATCGTGGATATATCTGCATTCAGATAAAATTCTGTCTTTCAGTCACCCTTGGCTGACTGTTCCTCTCTGGTGAGAGTGCTGCACATGCACAAATGTAACCTTCAGGCCAGTGTACATCTGCCAAGACAAAGCCAACAACTCACTAGACTTAATCCAAACCTGCACAGCTGGTTGGGATAAATGCACAAAGAGGAATATATAACAAAGAGAAGTACATTCCTTTGGATTTTTTGGTTTGATCAATACTTTGTCAGATAGTCGCTGTGAATAAAATGGTCCTCACTCTGTGGTGCAGTTTCCACCCCCACGTCATGTTCACCAACTGTGTGGTGTCATCACAAAGAGTTGAGGGTGACTGGATCTACAAGATTGGCAGAAGGTGGATGTTATTCAGAGGCAATATTTCTTACAGATCTGATACAGAGACTTTTGCTTTGTATTGAGCCACAGTTGTTTGTTACGGACGGACAGACAGATCGATCGATCTGATATTTTTTATGACTGTTTCGACATTATGAAGCTGTTTTAATTCGTCTTTGTCCCCTTATGGCTTCCGTACGTACTGACGTACCTACAAATACGTAAGCGGAACTTTGGTTGTAAACAAATACGTAGACGGGAAATGTTTTCGTCTGAACCAAAACATGCATAAATACAGAGAAAACTCATAACTTTCCGCACATGTCAGGTAAGAGTCTTTGAGTTAAGATATATTGCGACTCGGTAGACGGAGTGTTGAAAGCGGGTAGATAAAACTGGACGTACTGGGTCGGTTATTTTCTTCATTTAGCTTCGACTAGTTGTCATTTTAGCTAACAGTAAAAATTAAGTTTTACCATTTGACAACAGCTAGTGCGTTAGTGCGTTTTACATATTAATTTGAATTCTGCCGAGCAGTTTTATGCATATAAAAATGAAGTAACCGAGCTGTTACTTTAGCTTTTATTTATTAATAAAAAAGCTAAAGTAATAGGCCTTTGCCTAAAAAAGAAACGAAACCACGCAGGCAACAAGTTTAAAGCCGTATTAACTGAAAACGTGTACCATAAAAAAAAACAACACTTCTTTCACCATCTAATTACACGTTATCGATTTTTAAAATGTAGCTTACAAGACTTATGAACAGAACAAGGAAACTATACAGAGACAGAATGCTAACGTATTACTGGAAATTTTTATTTTAAAAGTGAAGTATATCTTTTGGCTTCTGTTTAGATGCCATTTAGTTCTTATTGTGTCTCATTTGGGACAATCTTACGACAAAAGGTCTGGAAGCACTTTCGTTTTTCCTCAAATGTCTTTAAAATTCTTACTTTAGGTTAACAATGCTTACATTAAACAGAAGAGGTAATTTAGTTGGACTGACAAAAGCAACTGCATGTTATTAGTATAACTATCTTATTTTAAAAAGCAAAAAGTATTTTTTAAATGAACACTACAGTTACATGATTAATTGAATGAGGCTCTTTAAGAACAGTATCAGGTTGGAATTATTTCATTTTTCTGATTTACAAAGGAAAAGGAAACGCCTACATTACATTAAAAATCTATTTTGATATAAGGAAAATTCATATTATGATTTTTTTTTTTTAGTTAAAAATTTGTTGGTGTCCTAAATAAATCATTTTCAAAGTTGTTTTACAAATAGGCTCAGATTATTTATCGGTTTCAATCTATATTTGATTTGAATAAGTTGCACTTTATATTACGGGTGTTAGTTCTGTATTTTGCTTGTCTATGTTCGAAAATCACTTTACATACATATTTTAGATAACATTATAACTTTAATAATTTATGCCTTAGTTGCAGTAGAAATATTTTTTGAGTTTCTATTGTTTGTTTGTTTTTGTTCATCCATATTAATTAGCTCAAGTTTAAACAGTTTTGCATAAATACCATGTCGCCTTGCATTTTTACTCAAGGTTGTCTTGCTAATATAATGTCATACCAGCTGGTGCCTATTAAAATAATTTCTAAATTTTTTATTTTGCACTTCAGACTGAATACATCTTTTCGACACTATTTGTTTTTCTTTCAGTAGAAAGAAAAAGAACAATAGGAAAATCGTAATAGTTAAGTGGGAGATCTTTGGTAAAAGCTTACATACTATTTTTACACCTCCACATTGTATTATTTCAATAGAAATATATAATATCTATTCTTGCTTTGTAGCAACATGTATCCATCTTCACTTATCAGTTTCATTTCCCTACCTGTCTTTCTGTGTTTTTAGGTCACACAAGACTGGAATTATTTAATGAAGTGCCATCTAGTTGCCAAAACAGGACATTATTTGGTGCTGCGGGCACGAAGAAACGATTAGAGCAAGTATGTCTCGGAAACAGACAGCGAAACCTGTGAAGAGCAATAAAAAGGGCGAACTGGAGCGCAAGAGGGATGAACGAGCAGCTCGCCGTGCCATTGCAAAAGATCGGAAGAACCGCCCTCAGGATAACGACGAAGGGGCAGAGTATGTCAGCTTCTCCAATCAGCTCCAGGCACTCGGGCTAAAGCTGAGAGAAGTCCCAGGAGACGGGTAAGAGATGGGGAAACTGTTTATATTTGTCATGTGTGTTTGAGCTAGGGCTGAAACAATTAATCGTGATTAACCAATTATTGAAATAATTGTCAACTAATTTAGTAATGGATTAATCCTTAACTGAAGTATACAGACTCATAACAGGCCATTTGCTGAAAGAACATACCTAACTACTCAGAGCGGTAATTAGACTAAAATTATATACATATATATATATATATACACTGCTCAAAAAATAACTCAATACTCCTCACGTGGCATAGTTTTAGCTTGACCTGGCTCAAATTCTATAAAACCATAAAACTCTTAATAAGCACTTTTGTTGTTTCCCAATCAATAATCGATTAATCCCAAAAAATAATCGGCAGATTGGCCCTACGCTGTATTGTTGAGCACAATGGGCTGAACATTCCACATGTTGATGTTATAAGTATTTCTGAATGAATTGAGTTATTTGTGTATTTTTTTTCCATGTATTTCTAATATTGTATAAAATAAGCCTAAGCGGTGAAATGAAAAATCTGCAAAGAAAATTTTATCCGATGAATCGATTGTCAGAATAACTGATAATATAATCCATTACTAAAATGTTTTCTAGTTGCATCCTTGAAGTTATGATTTCCATATTAACAAATGTCCTGAGACCTTTCAGTGGTTATGTTAATTCTAGACTATTAACATTTATAGTCTAGTCTTCATAATAATAATAATTAAAAAAACTATTGTAAAAAACAAGACAAATTGACCCTTTGCTAATTACTTCCCCATTTAGGACTTGCACATTGCCATTTTCTTTCCCTTTGTACTTACATTTCATGTCTATTGATTAAACCATTGATTATCAGTCAATTTTCATTGTAATTAATAATTATCATGAATTATGGAAGATCAATATAACAATATTCAAATCTCAACTAATTTAAAAATTATGGTATTTCCTAAAAACTTGCTTTTCAAAACTTGTGCTACATTTATTTCCAATCATTTTTTTTCAGTTTCTTGTTTGACAGATCAGGACCCCTACTCAAACCTAAATGACACTAATCAATCTTTGCTAGTAGAAATGATTTAATTTGAGTTCAGTATCCACATTTCCTTACTGCAGACTATGAATATAAACAAACATACAGTGCTGTGAAAAAATGTTTTCTCCTTTTTCCATTTTTTTTTGTCACACAAATAATTACATTTTAATTTCAAATCAAGATAACCTGACTAAATACAAAATGCAGTTATAGAATGTTTTATTTATTACAGGTAAAATGAGTTTTTCAAACCCTCTTTATCTAAAAACAGTCCATGTCTCAGTTGGTGGCTGCTACAAAGCATTTCTCTCAACTCTTCCAAAATAGCTTAACTTGCCTTTATCTAATTGTAAAGATAAAATTGCTTTTTTTTTTTCTTTAACTAAAGAATAGTCTTTCTGATCATTACACACCGGGCTTCAGTTTGTTGAGAGAGGACCTTTTAACCCGTCCCTATTGGACAGGCTGCTTCTTTAACTCAGACAGAGCTCTTTTTTTTTCCATATAGCAAGTAATGAGGTACATCAATCATTATGTATGACCTCTGTCTCCTGCAGGAACTGCCTGTTCAGAGCGCTCGGTGACCAGTTAGAGGGGCATTCGCGGGGTCATCTGCGGCTTCGCCAGGAGACCGTCCAGTACATGATGTCCCATCGACAAGACTTTGAGCCTTTTGTTGAAGATGATGTTCCTTTTCCACAGCACTGTAAGAAAGAAGCAGTTGGAAACACTAATTTTTATCTTTATTTTATTTTTTTTAAATTGAATAATGTTATACCAACCGTTGCTTATTATGGGATTGTTTAATTTATAGTTGATGTTGAAGCAGTGACGCCTGGAAGTTTTTGTCTGCAGGTTGGAAGTGATGAGGCATTTTTTTCAGAGTTGTCATTTCCTTTTAGGTTTCATGCAGGGGCTTGAAATCCTTGAAAATGCATGAATTTCAATTCAAGATTTGGAAAGTGGTAGATATTTCCATCAGAACCTTGAAAGTGCTTCAAATTCAAACGGCACAGTTTTGTCATAAACGGCAATCTAATGCTTGAGTAAAAGCCTAAACTTGAAAACCGTTATTTATTGTTGAAACCAGGTCACACACTTAATAAAAAGACATACACGTTTTTTTTCTCACTGTCTGAAGTTAAATCAGACCAAACCTCTCTTGTTTTAGGTGAGTTAGAATTCCCCAAAGTATTTCTATTTCCTAAATGCTGGAATCTAAGACATTTCTTAGAGATTTTTGTGTAACTTTCTTCAAATTCATAAGTTTGTGTTTGAGCAGGAAAGTCAGCTACCTTAAAATGATTTGCTTGGATTGCTTCAATCCATGCAAACAAGCAAATTATTTATTATTACTCAATAATAAATAATGAGTATTTATTATTCCTTATGACTCAATGATTTTATATTTTGCATGTTAGTTATTGAAATTAGGGGCTCTTTTTGTTAAATTAGTGTTTTGTTCTGAGACGGGTCGGGTGTATAGTGTGTGTGCGTGAGAGACATTTCAGAGCATAACATTTTTATATTTTAGTTTGCCTTTTTGAATGTAGAATACTACCACAACACATTATTAACTGAAATAAATGATCTATAATAGTGAATTGAAATGGTCTTTAGTTAATTTGTATTGTTTTAATCTCCAAATTGTGGAAAAGTTTGAAAACTTACATTGAAAATACTTGAAAAGTGCGCAAACCCTCATTACTATTATAAAAAAAACAGTTTTCAATAATATAAAATTTTTATGTTTTATTAGCTAAATTTCTAGTCAAATAGAGATAATTTATCAATTCTATTTGAGAGGACATTTTACATAAAGCAGTGATTTATATTATGCAATTGTACTGTTTCTTGTAAAATGTATAAAAAACTAACTTATTCTTTTCTTTTCCTTCAGTGTCCAATCTTGCCCAGTCCGGTACCTTTGCTGGCAATGACGCTATTGTAGCTTTTGCTCGTAGTCAGCAAGTGAAAGTGGTCATTCATCAGCTAAACGCCCCACTTTGGGAGGTAGGGATCAAACTACAGGATGAGGCAATCCAATGACATCACATGAGCTCATACTATTTTTACCGTGGGACACCAATTCACCTGTATTTCACCAGTTCATTAGTTGTGTCGCTTTGGCAGATAAATGGTGTCGAGAAGCAAGCGTGTAGAGAGTTGCACATCGCCTACCGATATGGAGATCACTATGACAGCGTGCGGCGAGTCGGAGACAACTCTGAGAGTCCTGCACAGCTACGCATTGAGGTAGTCGTTTTATTTTATAAGGAGTTTCTAGTGGCCTTTATTCGACAGTAGTCTGACAGGAAGGGGGAAAAAAACATGCGGCAAAGGAACCGTGCAAGGGGAGTCGAACTCGACAGGTGAGACCTGTCGAAGTCTCACCTGCTCCCGCTCTTCCCTTATCTGTGCTCTTGGTCTCCTGCACGTTTTTCAGTCCTGTCAACTGTTTAATCCATTGTTAACATGTTTTTACGAGCCGCCTTTAAACGTAACATGACCACTAGATGCTGGCGCAGCAGTGACTGAGACATGCTGCTGTGCAGAACGGCACGCCAGTGTGTGTTAGAGTCATGGGAGCAAACCAGCAAAAGGCAAAGAACTTTGCATTGTTTTTTCCCCCAAACTAACCAGGTGTGTCGAGTAATGCTGTTGGATGCAGGTAATGTTAGCTAAATGATGACTAACTAATGCCAATATATCACATTAAGCTTGTTAACAAGAATAGGCTACTGATATTGTTATCCATGTTCAAAAGCGGGTAGCACTGGTTATATTTACTTGAGTAACTTTTTGAGGGGGAAAAAATTTACTTAGAGTAGTTTTACTCCACGGTACTTTTTTTTCTTTTACTTGAGCAATATTGATTTTGCATTTAAAGAAATAGACTTCAGAGATTGGACCCCTTAGATTTCTGCGATGTATGAACTCATGTTTATGCAAATTTGCGCATAATTACTCAACATTTTATACATGTCAGTGTTTACATCCGTATTGTTTATTCTTTATACCAAACATGGTTATTTTTTGAACGGTTACATAAAGGTTTAAGTATTTATATTAAAACAGCTCGTTTACACTGCCCCTCCAAAATAAGCCAATGCCCCCCTGGCTTAAATTCCTCTGGATCCGGGGCAGATGCCGGGATGTATCCAGGTTGCGCGTGTTCTAATGCTTTGCTAATTGAGATGCTTTCACGGTTTCCAGACCCTGCAGAATTCCCACAGCCAGCAGCGTGTGTTTGGAGACGGTCAGAGGGAAACGCAAAAGAAACCCTTGCCGACAGCGTATGAAGAGGAAAACGTGATCCTGAGCTCCATCAAGAACCGGGGAATCCAGGGTTAGTAGCTAAATAGAACTTTAGCAGCTCTTAGATGCTGCTTGTTGTATGTATGAGGTGTTGCCACCCGTCCTGTAAAATATGGAATCGTCCCGTATTTGGCTGTTAAATGTTGCGATACGGGACGCAAATTGTTCCGTATTTCTATAAAATGTCACACCTATCACCCATATATCAACATTAAGTGTAACAATAATGACGAAAATAAAACACAGGAATTATTAAGGTCAGCTAAATTGTCGTGGCGGGAGCTAAACAGGACCCCGCCCAGAACGCTGTGGTCCGACGCTGCCGTCACGGTTGCCTAGAGACGGACACCACGCAGCCACCGTGAGCTGCCATCAACCCACATCTTCTTTTTAAAACGTTCTCTACCCGATTCTCCACCATGTTCTTAGAAGCAAAAACTCTTTTAAAATACAGACGTGAGTGGGAAGACGCAGATTCAAGGCTGAACAATGTCACTTGGTATATTAAATGATGAAATATTGCTGGGGGGGGTTTTTTCTTTCATTTTTTAAGTGTAAAACACTGAAAAAACACTGACTACCTTTGCCCCCATGTGGTCTAGAACCAGCGTCCAAAACTAACTCCGTATTTGTATAAATATTTTGGTAATACTCTTTAAAATACAAGAATTTTCACATAACCTTATATTTTTGGTTGTCTGATTAATTAAATATAAAATATTACATTTGGTGCAGTTACTCAGTACTTGAGAAGAAATTTTACCAAATATTTTTTACACTTGCTTAACTAAAGCTTAAGTAATTTATTAGACTGTTTCTTTATATTTCTACTTAAGTAAAAACCTGTTGAATGTATTCTACTCTGATTGGAGTACAACTTGGGGGAATGCTAACCCACCTCTAAATATGAACGATTGATCTATGAATCACTTTTTTTTTTTTTTAAACAAAAAAACATTCCCATAAAATAAAGTCTACCACTGCAGCGGCCATCTCACCCCACGAGAGAAGGACGACACGGCCTGGTGGGCCTCCCTTATTTTAATTTCAGAAAGGTGGCAGCCCTATACGGTACAGACCAAAAGTTTGGACACACCTTTCTAATTCAATGGGTTTTCTTTATTTTCATGACTATTTATAAGGCAAGAAATCCCACTTATTAACCTGACAGGGCAACACCTATGAAGTGAAAACCATTTCAGGTGACTACCTCTTGAAGCTCATCAAGAAAATGCAGAGTGTGTGCAAAGCAGTAATCACAGCTAAAGGTTGTTACTTTGAAGAAACTAGAATATAAGGGGTATTTTCAGTTGTTTTACACTTTTTTGTTTAGTGCATATTTCCACATGTGTTATTCATAGTTTAGATGCCTTCAGTGTGAATCTACAATGTCAATAGTCATGAAAATAAAGGAAACTCCTTGAATTAAAAGGTGTGTCCAAACTTTTGGTCTGTACTGTATGTATGTGAACAGTAACAGATCATGGAGTTGCGTCTCCCCCCTTCTTCAGGTGATGAGGAGAACCTGCTGCAGCTAAGTGCAGCAACAATAAATGCTGAATGGCTCGCTGGGTCGTCGCTTGGCCAGCTGTGCCAGGGCAAATGCACATCGGTGTCCTGTTCAACCTGCAGAGCCGAAGCCACAGACTGCAGTGAGCATGACAAGCCTGGAGAGGGCAGCGACGTTCAAAAGCCCAAGGTATTATCATGGATGGGATCTACTGCTTTTTTCTTCTTCTTTTTTCCAAATAAGAAAATAAGTAATTTTCTTTAAAAACTGAAATAATACTTAAAAGATACATGATATAACATGATATAAATAAAAAAGCTGGGGTATTTAATATGTTGTGAATATTGATGAGATTAAAATAAAATTAAAAATGCTGTGCAGATTTGTAAATGTAATATTTTTTTCCATTGATACTTGTGTTGTGTGTTGACATAGGTAGGTTATAAAAGTGAAGCATATTGTTTTTCAAAACCAGCCTCGTACACAGAATATCAGAGATGTTTTAAAGATGTTTCCAGTTTCTATGGTCCCTGGGTGCAACAGTTCTCAGTCATTTATATGACGCATAGCAAACTATTTTGCTATGTTCAAACTGACAATCTACTTAATTTAGAATCTGCTTGGAAGCATACATGCAGATGGTTCTTTTATAACGTTTGTTTTCCATCCCATCTAGCTTTCAAACAAGCAAAGAAAAGAGCAACAGCGGCTGGAAAAGAAGAAGCGCCAAGAGGAGAGGCATCGGCAGAAGTTTCTTCAGAGTAAAGGAGGCCAGGACCAGAACCAGAACCTTCCAGACGCTGTGACTCTAGTACCGGCTCTCAACACTCTCAGTATATAAAACTGAGGCATGGTCCAATGTTCCAAACTGCAGCTTTTTCTACCAGTGGCTGTCTAGTTTTGCACATAGCTAAAATCAGAGATCCTATCACAGGGAACGTTTGTTTCTGAGTTGTTCTTTTTTTCTAAAAAAAAAATAAAAAAAAAAAAAATATATATATATATATAGTTTCTCTACACAAACAGTTAAATGGTGCCTGCAAATCTGTGTGAGTGAGACACGTGAAAGTTATTCAAAAGAACATTATGGAGTATCAGTGTTTTCTGCTGTGTTTCGGTTGAAGTTCAGTTCTCGTTCTTGTTTGTAGATCCTGCTCAGATCTGATCCACCTTCTACTCTGCCTCTCTCCTTTTCCTATGCTGGAAGTCTGGCTTTCAGTGACAACCATGCAGATAATCCGCTTTAATTTATCTTAAACTGAGTTGACATTCATTTAGGTTATTCTGCTTGTAATAAAACAGGGGAGAGAGGTATTGTAATGTAAGGAATGTGGCAATACTTGTTAATAAATGACAAATTTACTGATTCTACTGTAAGGAGACATAATGCATATTTATCACAGAAGCTTGTATATTAACTAGTTTTTCAAATTCACTCAATGGTGTTATAGTCCTCAATCACTTTCATTTTAGAAAGTTGCAAAATGGGAAGTGTTGGAAAATTCATTTGTGATTTCATAAAGAAACCAATTGTCATCAATTATTCTGAGTATTGCAAAATGTACAAATGTGTATAAAGATATCTCATGTGAAGGGGAAAATTTGTGACTTTGACAGGATTCTACTAACAAATGCATAAAAATCCAGTTTAGTGCTTCTTAAGGAGTCTGTTCACACCAAGCTTGTGTTTGGACAAGCTTGGTGTCCAAAGCTCCAAATGGGCACAAATGAAAAATATTTTGGAGTATTTTATTCTTCAGGTCAGAGAACAGTCACTATTTTAATTTAGATTTATTTTTTGCAGGTGGAGTTGGCCGAGAATAAGTGAAAAGTTTTTATCTAAGTATCATATACATCAATGTCATAATTTAAGGCTTTTAAATATCTATTTAAACTGCTTTATTTCAGTGTAGATTGATGCAACTGTCATGATTTCGAAAAATCTTGCACACAGGTTTGAATTTATTGTGCATTTCCTCCACAACAGAGACAAAATTATACACACCTTCACCCATCTGGCTTTCCATAGTCATCAACAAGCTTCTGTACGGAGCCCCAAAAGGGACATCGAAGGAACAAATAAAAAAAATAAACTTCTGCTTACGCAAGTATTACGGTGATTATGGGTAGAAAATGTAAGAGTACAAACTGGTGTTTATATTCCGATTCTATAGACTTGATGTCATGCTTTGTCTAATCCAAAACTATCGATCAATTTGCTGGAACACCTGATTGTCTATTAGTAGCAACCATATAACTATTGATTTCTTCCTCCTTCATTTTTGTACCTACCTGCTGACTCCATCTCCCTTGCTTTCTGCTAGGCTTCGTCTGGTTCTCGACAGCAGAACTGTCTGAATGCTCAGGCTAGCTAGCATGGCCACCGATGATGGCGGTTAAGGTTTTCCAGTTGTTTCTCTATCAGTACGTCGAGCAGCGCGTTGCCCCTCCTACTGGCTTTGGTTGCGTATTCCTGCAGATGGCAATAGTAGCACTGAGAGGAGCTTGATCTTTTCACAGATCCTCTCATACTGTCACAGTATACGGACAGTTTTAATATATGTATATTATAATATACATATATAATATATAATATATTATATATATATGTATATTATACAAAATATATATGTATATTTGTGTAAGTTACATACCACAGCATAAAACCACATAAGTGTTCTTGTTTATTTTAGAGTCTTAAGTTTTTACCATGTCTGGTTAGGAAAACATCTATGAATCCAAACTTGTGCAGCAAATTCTTGTTTAGGTAATTCATTGGAGCTACACCATCATCCCACCTAAAATAAAAATATTTCAGCTCTATTATTGAAAGTAGGCAGCATTCATAACCACGATGAGTGTAGATTAAAACTGTGAGTACGAAACTCTTGGACAATTGGAAAACTGTAGACGACGGCTCAAAGGGAACTGTAGAAATTCATTTTATTACAAAGATTTATTTTAAAAAATGCATCAATTGACAATGATGTAAAACTACACTTAATGCAGTCTTCAACAGACTTACACTATGTACACTTTCCGCTAACACATCCCTTGGCTGAAAGGCATCTATTCAAGTCCTGCGGTAAAGCAAGAGAAAAAGCTGCCACCAGTGTATCAGAAACACGAAAAGAAGCTTCTTTTAAAGCCAGAACACCCGCAGGTGTCTGAAACTGCTCCACTGTTGTTTTTACCAATCTATGTCACATCTGCGGTTTCATATCAACTTTTTTTTGCTCAGATTACTCCCAGTCCATGTTAGTCAGAAACCATTAAGAGTCCAGTTCTCTAGAAGTCCTGTCTGATATTCTCCTTGTTCTCGTCCCCCTGCTGCTGTCGGAGCTGACCGACTTCGTTCTCCAACTGGACGATGGCCCGCTCGATTTCGTAGTTCTTACTGACCAGTGACACCCAGCTATGGATGGAAATGAACATATGTTAAGACACAGAAGAGTACCGTGAGGTCTCATCTTCACACCGTGACAAACATGCAAGCTTTCTCATTGACATACTTGGACTCCAGCTCGCGTAGTTTGGCTCCAGCTGCCAACTGGTCGTTCTTACGCTGCCAGTTCAAATCTTGAATTTGCTTTCTGCAGAAGTTAAGGACATTATCTGTGAAAATTTATTTATTTTTTTTAAAAAGAACTTTGGGCCATCAAATATCACTATCCTGCTGCCTTTACCTGAACTTGTGAAGCTCCTTCTGAGCCATCTCAATCATGAAGGCCAAGTTGCTGAGGAAGGAGGATGAGAACAGTCAGCCATTTTCAAACAGTAAACGGTCTTTGAAGAAAAAGGCTGATGCCTCTTACCCGTTGTAGACTTTCCATGCGTTGGTTCCGTACTGCGACATGAGCTCCAGGTTCTCGATGCGGACTGCCTGGTGCTCCAGCTGGGCCATAGAGTTGTTCACACACTCCTGCCACGCCGTTATGTCGTTCTTCTGTCCTGATGTGGGCGCCGGAAGCTCATATCTCCACAAAGAGTGACAACAAAAGTTTAAGTTACATGCTAAAAAAATGTGTGCACTCAAACTGTACATTTCTGTATTGGTGGATTAGCATAACAAACCCCTCAAAAAGCAGCATTTCTGCAATGACCAGGTTTTACCTCTTCATGCTCAGGAGCTCCATGGGCTGCCGAGCTGCTAACCGTTCAAATTCGTTCCTCATAATTTCTGTCTGATGAGCAAAAAGATAAGAAAGAAACATTCAAATGCTGTTAATTTTCTGCCACTGCCTAAACTCATAAAATCAACCAGAGGTTGTCTAATGGATTCATAACCTCAAAAGTTGCGAAGTCAGGCGTAGGCAGGTAGCTCAGGTAGTTCTTCGTAGGCCGGTATCTTCTTGTCTCTTCCTCAACCAGCGCTGCAGCCTGAAGGAATGAACAGGATTAATGTCTGACAGATTTCCAAAAATTTCAATTTTTTTCAAAGAAAATCAAAGTGTGTCGATCAGGTGATGCACGCTGTACTCTGACTCAGCTGGTCAAACTTGCTTAGACCGCCACACCTTCCCATTTTTCTGTTTCTAAACACACCATGTTTGAAGGCAAAATGTTTATTTGCTGCCCAATGTACACCTAGTCATTGAGAGGTGTCATGGTGACAGAATGATCAGTGTTATTCTCTTCACTTTTCAGTGATCAAAATGTTCCGCCTGTGTCAGAGGTGTTGATACATGAAAATGTAGTTTTTTAAAACAATATTTCACACAGATTACGATAAATGAACAAGAATTGTTTAAAGTAGGAGCAGACAACTTGGTTCAAAGTATCTTAGTGGTGAACTATGAACATGAATCAATTTATTTTAGCCTGACTGTACTGAGCTAAAGAGGACTTATTATGCTTTCTTTTAAACACGTCCAGAGGGACAAAACATGGTCACTGCATCTCATTCTGAGATTATCATTCTCATGGTGTGAGATTATCATTCTCAGATAATCTCAGAATGATTATCTGATGATTTCAGATTATTTTTGCACAAAATCACTATCAGATAATGAGATTTATGCTCAGTTCTGCCTATTTTGAAGTCTTTTTGGAGCGAGTTGTGTTAGGACTCTGTCCCCCTTTTATGCAAATAAGCTGTAGTTTTTGGACTGTTTCTAAACCCAGTAGAGACCCAAATGGAAAAACAAAATCATGCAAAAAAAAAAATATTTTTTTTTATCTCTAATTCCCCTCTAGGAATTAGTTCTTTATGTGGGTGAAGTGGCATAACAATGATTATGGTTGATATCCAAGAATTGACTCCTTCCCATTTTATAAATGGGAAGCTATTTACTACTCAACATAAATATTAAGTCATGAGAATATGAACGTCTACATTTACAAGAATTATTCTTAAACTCTAGAATAATGCTTCTAGAGTTAGAAGGGGTATAGCTACAAACTATGCCCTTGCTCTGCGAGGACAGGACACCACAGAGTCTAACAAGACCACATTTTATTAGTTATTTACTAAGCCTGTGTCGCTACAGACAATTTAAACAAATTGCAGAACTGCTAAAGGTGTTCAATGAGGTGTTCTGCTGCTGCACATCCATGTAGCATAGCCAGCCAACACGTTTCTGTTAGCACGTAATGTTTTTACTCACCGCTTCTCTGACACCTGGAGCATCGTAACCCTGGTCAAAGTAAGGCAAAGCGTCCACAAAAACTTCACCTGCTACTGAAGCCGTTCCGGCCATTTTCAGTTTGTTTAATTATCGTTTTATTTGAAGGTTCACTTCTTTCAAATGCTAAACGGACGTGGTAATTCCAACTATAAGCTTTTCCGGAAGAGAATGTTTACATCCTGTTGTGTAAGTTGTAGTTACTGCCGCCTGTTGGGTTGGAGGGTAACTGCTCAAACTACTTTTTTTTTGCAGTAAAAGTGAAGATGCAATCCCACTGAGAAAAATCACCAAAAACTGAATTCTCTTGAAAGACCATCTTCGTCAGACAGTATTACCCTTCTGTGTTCTAGTTAATTCTCTTTCTTCCACATGTTAAGCATTTTGAGCTTAACATGTACAGAAGCTGGTTGCCTACATGTGCCAGGGTAGATTTGCTTTACAGAATTGATATCTCTGCAGTCTTGATTGTGTGTTTGACTTTATTAAACCAAGGCTGCATCCAGCATCAAACTAGGTCACGTTGCTGTAATAGTAGCCTATGTTTGTTTGACCTTCAACCACTCGGATTATTTGTGTGTCAGTGCATTGGTGTGTACATATAACTGTGTTTGTTTTGAGTGGGTGAATGCAACGTAGTAGTTGCATAGTTGTTCAAGTAGCTAGAGTGCTGTCGAACTTGCAGCACGCAGCACCCAAGAGCAGCAAAGGACATGTGGACTCGGTTCTGGGAGACTGCAGCAGCAGTAGGCTTCACCCAAGGGCAGCCATAACACAGAGGTAGGTTAACAGTGAAGCACAGGAGCAGCAGACCCAAGGCCACACAGCCTACATAGTTTTCAATGGAGAATGGTTGCCTAAATTGTTTGTGTCACTGAGAAAATCACAGACTGACTCTATTCTGTTTGTAAGAGCTTCACCAGACCACTATTACCCTCCTACCCTTTATGTTCCGCTTTATTCTGTTATCTTCTGATTCAGATAGGTTGGCTGTCCTGGTTTTGTTGCCTCTATCGGCACGTAAACCATGATGAACTTCTCTTTTGGAACCTTAGATGGTTCCAAACTGCCGAAAACAGTTTTTCTGTTCACCTTGGGAAGTATTCCTCTACGTTTGTCCACCTTATCGTCCCTTTGGAGACCATTCTTAAATAGAATGGTTTTGACAGAATGGCTGTCAAAGTCCAAATTTATCTGTATATTCCAGCCAACGCTCACACTGCTATTCAAACCTGTCTCGGAGATGATCAGACATGATTACGTAAACTTTAATTTAAACAAACGCTAATTAAAATCAATGTATTTGGACAATTCAACCTCCTAGCTTCCTGTTATCAGCTCTTTAAATGTAATGAACAGATCGGCAATGTTGTAAAGACAAGCTTTTCAGCTCTGTCAGCTCACTGAAGTTACTAGTATTCATTACTTATGTTTACAAGAAATAGTTACTTTTGTTTTATCAGTATTCATTTCTCATGTTTTTCAGTTAAAATTATTAAATGTAAATTATAATCCTAATTAATTTGTGTGTTTTTTTTGCCTGTATATTAGTGCTTACACTGTTATCCTTTGCTGTATTTTCTACAGTTAAATACCACAAAATGCCCAGTAAAACTACCATAAGACATCTTTACAAGTAGTTACTGTAATTTGCATTGCATTATGGGTATAGTACATAGTATTACAGTAACTTACTGTATATTTTGAATTTGCAGTAATTTACTGTTTACACATTACAGTAGTGGTACTGTACTTATAATATACAGTAAGAATTATATTTGATTCCCAACGGTCATCATACACTGTTAGCCTTTGCTGTATTTATTACAGTTAAATACCACAAAATGCCCAGTAAAACTACCATAAATAGGGTGACCATATTTTCAGTTGGGAAAACCAGGACACGTTGTAGCGAGGAGGGTGGGGGGGTCTGAAAGCGGGGAAACTCTTTTGTAAATAGTAGGTAAACATACATTTGCGCTTTCGTATGTTGTTTTCGTACTGACAGCCACGCTATCTATCTTCTGATTAAGAACAGGGCTGCCCGCACTGACGCGGCTCAGGGATTACGTCACACGCAGGGCCGTGCGCAGTGCCCTAGTGCCTGTAAATATAATGGTCCAATGAAGGTAATTTAAAAAACAGGACATTTCCTCACTTTCTAAAAAAACCCCGGGACGCCCGGGACAGGACGTGAAATACGGACATGTCCCGGGAAATACGGACGTTTGGTCACCCTACCATAAGACATCTTTACAAGTAGTTACTGTAGTTTGCATTGCATTATGGGTATAGTACATAGTATTACAGTAATTTACTGTATGTTTTGAATTTGCAGTAATTTACTGTTTACACATTACAGTAGTGGTACTGTACTTATAATATACAGTAAGAATTATATTTGATTTCCAACGGTCATCATAGCTGCTTCATCGTGGTTCCCTGTTTCTGTATTTTTACTCCTTTAGTGGTTAACATATTTTTAAGGCAGAAAGAGAGCATGTACTTTTGTTTTTTTCACATCCTAGCTATACATTAATATGCAGTTTATCTAGCTACGTCATCAAGCGTGGCTTCGCTTCCAACTGTTTTCTGATGACGTTTGTTTTAAACTCCGAAGCTTTTTCTCTCCAAGTGCAAGTGCAGCTCTGTCTCCGTGCTGTGGGCTCACACTGCTTCAGCTCTTCAAGACAGGTAAAAAACCACTTCTTAGAAAACTGTTTGAAGCCAAAGCCTAGTCTGGAAATGTACATTTTAGATGGAGTTAACGTAACTTATAGCATCATGCTATAATGCTATAACTTAGCATGATAGCATGAGCTCGTTTGTGCTGGTTAGCCTGGTAAAATAACGTTACCTTTACTAACTCTGGTGTTTTATATAACTGGCATATTGCAACGTTATAAGTTACGTGTCTGTAAATGAGGTGAAAGATAGGAAAATATGATGGTGTTACTTTTTGAGCTGGTTCGGAATTAACGTTAGCAAAGGTGCTAATTTTACCGCTGAAGGTTTTAGCTTGACTTTTACCGCTTAATCTTCCTCGGGCGGCTTTGGGTTGAGATGAGCTCAGTGCTGAGTGTCTGTTAGCATTGTTGTTACATCCTTTGTCGAACAATATAACCTTAACTGATAATTGATCCCCCCCCCCTTCTCTTTTTTTTTTTTTTTTTACATCTAATGACTGTTCATTTGTTTAAACCATGATCTTGCAGATGTTAAAAGTGCAGATTAGCTATGTAGGTCAGCAAGGATGAATTTCTAACTTTGTTCTTTTTTTTTCTTTTCTTCAGATGACCTTTTTTTTAACTCCCAAGCTTTTTCCCTCCAAGTGGCTGTGCAGTTCTGTCCTGCTGACTGCTAACATAGCTTCAACTCTTCAAAAGACAAGACAACAGGTAAAAAGACAGCTCTTCAAACATATTTGAAGCCACAAAATAGTCTGGAAATGTAGAGGAGCAGCTAACCTAATCTATAACTTTGAGCTTGCTACAGCTGGTTAGCCTGCTAAAGTACCATTACATCTCCAACATAGTGTATAAGAGTCTGTAAATGAGGACAAAGGTGAAAAACATTAAAGTAGTTTCTGTTATTTTTTGAGTTGGTTCAGCCACAGTGGCAGGTGGACAAAAAAGTTAATTTCCAACCCTGGTTACACCTAAGGACTGTTCACATGTTTAAACCATGCTCCTGTAAATTTAAAGTTAAGTCATTACTAACAGGTGCACCTATGTACAGGTGTAAATTCTGCAGCATTTGTACTTCAGAATTTACAGAATTTTGTAGTCATGTGAAGAAACATCAACACACAGCTAATTATCGGTTTGCATGTGGAATAGAGCAATGTCCTGCTTCCTTCAGAACATTTTCTGCATTCAGGTCCCACATGCACAGGAGTCACCGCCATTGTAGAAGTCAGACTGAACACTTGTGGAATGTAATGCTTTAAAAAATGCATTTAGCCCCACAAACTGTCATTCACATCCGCTGTTTCAGAGTGGTAGCAGGATGTAGGAGTAAAATCTAGTCTAGTCTCCGGGATGAGGTTCTCAAAAACCTGTTGTAATCTGAGTGAACTGGCCCTTTAAATATAAATTACTACCAGTAATTCATATTTAAGAGAGTTTTCCTTTTATGTTTTAAAGGTATCTTCCACCAAGATGTCTGTTGAACAGGAAATGACCTTACCCACTACACCAAGGGTAATCATGCTTGGTAAGAGGAATATTTTCTATCACTATAATTTTTTCGTAGCAATGTATGTAATTGTTATGGTAGTCTGTACTTTTACTCACTAGCGTTAGCCTGACAAGGGTTTGTCTATTTTAGGAAATAGCTTGATGTCTGCAACCCGGTGGATGGTCAGTATGGAGGAGAAGGTATTTTTCCAGCCTGAGCAACTACATGACTTTGCCAGCGTCCTTGCTGTCTTTTTTGGGTCATATTCTGTCTTCAATCTGGAGTATCAGGAGTCAGCATCCACCACGCTGGAGATGATACAATGGCAAGTACTCTACACCAAGCCATTTATGAATTAAATTTAATGACAGTTTGACTGATGATGAAGAACCATAGCTGATTGCTGTATTGTACGTCTTCATTAAAAATTACAATTAATATATTTTATTTCTGTTAAAAGATTCTTTGTGAGGATCAATCCAGATGTTGGTACCAAATGCACAGCCAAAGTCGGTACAAGCCGCAAGACGGGAAGTCTTGTCAAGAAGAAAGTAGTCAGTGTCAACTCCCAGATCACCACCTTCTTCCAACAACTTGCTGAATTTGAATGGAGGACTTCCAACTAGGTAAGTATTTTACCAAATGTAAATGTTTATTATTTTGTTGTCTTTTCCTCCTATCTTGCATGCTCTGACTTTACTTTAGCCTTTTTAATATGATTTTAATGATTATTTATAAATGCCATGTGATTCCTACACAATAGCCCTTTAGAGTAGCCTACATCTTTTCTGTGTCCGTGGTAAAAAGTGGATGTCGCTGCATCTCTTAATAAATCACAGAAATGTATAAGTGTGTAGTCGTTTAAGTGTGGTGTATTTTTATACTATGCAGTTTTCAGTTTATTAGGCACACCTTTGCAGTAATCCGTCAGCACCAACAAAATGACTAAAAAGATTGTTGTACTTCATCGTCCCCTTGGGGACATTTGTAGTACGCAATCTTTTGAATTACTGAAGACTGACTGACTGACTGCTTTTGCCATAAACAATCCAAAAACCTGAAGTGAAGCCAGTCCTGCTCATTCTTTATGCAGCTTCTATTATCACTTCAGTCCAATTGATTTTTTTTTAAAACAAATTATCAACTTAATGCTGCTTTATGACAAAGATTTTATGCATGTGAACATTGTCACTTCAGCTTAATTTGTCAACTTCCTGTCGATTTGAAAATGTAGATAACTTCCTGACCATCTCATGACCTCCCACATTGTCTGTCTTATTCTTTACAGTTCAGCTTCCACAAGATGGATCCCACTGATTTTGTTTGACGAATGGAATAAAAGTTCTTCTGATGTAGGAAATGTGTTCTATGGTTTTGTTGTTTTACAGCACATTATATTGTATTGTGACATTGTTTTTTATGACATTGCGAATATGTAAATGAATTTTATTTCTACAAATCTGCTGAAAATAAATACCTGTTATTCACAGTACTTGGACTAAAATTTCTTTTATGAAATTTTTCGGTTTATGGTAAAATATTCTTATCTTAAAGAAATGTAAACTTTAATTTACAGTAAAACTCTGACATTATGTTGTGAAACAAGTTTACAGTAGACCAGCTTTACTATAAAATACAATTACTGTATTATACTAGAAACTACATTTACAGTAATGCAGTTATAACTGTAAAGCACACTCACAGTAAAAATTAACTGTGAAATATCATAACAGTAAAGGTACTGTAGAATGGTAATTACAGTAACTTACTGGCAACACTGTTGCCAGTAAGGGTACTGTTGCCAGTAAGAGTACTGTAGAATGGTAATTACAGTAACTTACTGGCAACACTGTTGCCAGTAAAGGTACTGTAGAATGGTAATTACAGTAACTTGCTGGCAACAGTGTTGCCAGTAAGTTACTGTAAAATTACAATAAAAGGTCTAACAGTGTAGAAAAGTTGCCTGTATGTTACTCATTGTTCCTTAAATCAAAATAACAATTCAAATTATTTTCCACACCTTAAATGAAAAAAAAAAGATGCATTAATAAAATTTTGAGAATGTCAGTCTGTGTAAATTTCACCACATTAGAGATTTTAAGAATTAATAGAAAACAATGAACAGGAGGGTATTTTGTGTTTTCTCTGGGTAGTTTAGGTGGAGTCCATATGTGAGCCCGAAAAGAAGCATAGAGCTGACAGTCAGCTGGACAATTCACTAATTACATGACACATCAAACTATTCCGAGTGATGTTGTGATTCTGTTATTCAAAGTTTGGTCAAAATAGTACAATGGTGCAGATAAGTTACTTCCTGTTATGATGACATCATATATGATGTCAATTGACCTTTTTTTTTTTTTTTTACCCCTCCAGGGACTTGCTTTTGTGGGCTCTAGTGTCCCTTAAATGACAGTAGGAGACAGGAAACGGGGAAGGAGAGGGGGGAAGACATGCGGCAAATATCGTCGGGTCTAATTTATTGAATAAGACTGTATGGCATTCACATTTAAGTTTTTGGCATTATTTTTAGCACTAAAAAAAAGAGAAGACCTTCCAGTAACTGTGGGTGCATCAACTGAATTGTTGAGGAAAATTACATTTCTTCAGAAATGAAGAAATTGATTTCAAAATGTCACCCAGCAAGCCACTTTCTTTTGACAACTAATTCGTTTTACGTTTTTGCACTACACCAGACCATTTCTGACTCGAGATGGTTATATTCTCTAATTACCATTTCTTTTTCTTCTTTTTTTCAGTGACAACATTTTTTATCTCTCTTGAGCCGTTTCGCTCGACGTCACAACTTACGTCGTCATGCGTGCTCCCGGTTCGAGAACTTTACGCAGGACGTGCAGCGGTTTGTAAGAGGAAGGAAGATGGCGGATAACAAAGGCGAGGAGGAGATGGAACCGTCAGCTAATGCGGACCCAGTGCCTTCAGGGCAAGCCGAGACGCAGTCTAGCACAGAAAGCGAAGACAAGGTAATAGCTACAGAAGCGGATTCGAAGGGAGAAGCAGAAACCGAGTCCCCTAAGGACGCTAACGAGGAGCTCAATACCAGCAGTGAAGGAGTGGACGATAGCATTGACGGGGCAACCGAGGCTACTGCTACGCCTGCCGCCGCCGCTGTTGTTGCGGCAGGGGAAGCAGGCGGTAACGCTAGCAACGCAGCTAGCCCCACCGAGACCAGCAACGGCAACTCGGAACCGTCGGCAGTTGACGCTGTTCCTGCCGCGGATGCTCCTGTTAGCGGAAACACAAGTGAAACATCTCCAGCTCCGACTGCCCCAGCGGCGGCGGCAACGCCGGTGTCCACTCCCATTAATTTACTGGATACGTGCGCTGTGTGTAAACAAAGTCTCCAGACTCGAGACTGCGAACCCAAACTTCTGCCCTGCCTGCACTCGTTTTGCCTGAAATGTATCCCGCAGCCGGACAGACAGATAAGCGTGCAGGTGCCTGGTCCACACGGTCAAACGGATACGCATATAGGTGAGTGTTGCTGGTTTAAGGATCTAAGTGTTAGCCAGGCCTGTAGGGAACATTAAGCTGTGGAGGATTTGGAGAATGACATCTGTTTCAAATGGTAGTTTCTGTTAGATTGTGCGTCAGATAGTCTCACTTTTCCACTGAAAAGATTGTGCTACTTTTTTTGTTTTTACTATGACTGATATATTTAATCGGTGATTAAAACAAATCCACCGATGTGTCGTCAGAAGTTATGCCATGCATCAAATTTGAGATTGATTGTACTGTAATAATCTGTGGCAAATGTCGTCGTCATTAGCAATGTTTTTTTTTCCCTTCCTTGCTTTGGTGCAGTGAACTCTAAATAGTTGGTTAGATCACACATCTTGAGCATTATCAGGCAAAATTCTAAATCTGTTTATAAACTCTAAATCTATGTACATATAAATGTTGGATTCAGTGTTAAATAATCTATTTATAATGCCTGGTTTTTACATCTTCAGTACGCGTATCACTAATGCATTCAGGCTCTCTGTGCATGTATTATTGATGGTGCTGGTTATTAGATCCCTAAATAAAGCTTCTGAAGGTAGAGAGGTATAGTCCATGAGCCAGAGGCCTAAATTTCACATTTTTGTCCATTTCAGGGTGGCAAAGTCTATCCATATTTTTTTTTAAATATACATGTCTCTAGTTAATATTTTGGTATGATAGCCCTTCCAAAATGGTAGCCGAGTCATAGTTATGAGCTCATGAAGTTAACCGCCCCTTTGGACAGATTCAGTTTTTTGAGACTGGTGAGGCGATACTGAGCTGTAATTTGAAGTCACAGAGTTAAACTACAACCTTAATAGGTTCTTTGGTGTTTGTGTATGGGATTTTGGGCAGCGGTGTTTAGGGTGTCACTCGTGTCTAGTTTGTAAGTTATAAAAAGGTTAATCAGCAATAGTAGAAATTTACACTTAAACTTTAGGATAATGTACATAGGCCTATTAATCAGATTTTATGAGTTTTTTCCAACCCTGAGCTACCATTATGTAGCCCACAGTGACCACATAGAAACATGGCAGCATGGTAGGCTCTGTGGGGGATTCCTCCTTCACTAAATGACAAATTCTGATGTAAAAAAAAAAAGAAGTTTTTTTGAAGATGATTAGGTTCCTATTGACAGCATAATCGGGATTATTATATTACATTTCTGCCAACAAATGATTATGACCTTATTCATATTGGTCCCTGCTATATTATGCTTGCAGATGTTGATTTCAGTTTGGCCCACAAATGAGTTTGTTAAAAAATAAATAAAATGAGTAAGATGGACTAGTAAGGGGGTCAAGTCATCACAATATTACAGCTAAGAATACCAAATGTCAGGTGGAAGCAACCATTTCAATAAATGTTTGTTGTTGAAATGGAAATGGTCATCTCAAACAACAACAGATGGCTTGTAGTTGGGAGTATTCAGTTGGGACTTTGTATTCCCAACTACTGGGAGTATTATTAAGACCCCCCAGTAGTTGGACTGAATACTCATTATTTTGGTGTCTGTTTGCCATCAGCCCAAAGCAGAAAGGCAAAAAATTGGTATTACTGAGCCTGTCACAATAGCAAATTTTGCTGGATAATAAATTGTCCCAGAAGTTATAAGTGATAATGTTGTTGCTTTGAGGCCATTTTCAAGTAATGTAATGGCAATGGCATAATAATGCAAGAACACATTCTCAAAGATCAAGAAACCTTAAATTCTAATGGACATTTAACACTGGAAGTGGAAGATACTTTAAATATCCAAAATAAACAAAACAACTGAAACTACAAATAAAATGAATTATGAAGTCTCTGTGCACAAAACTGTATCTCAAAAAGGGTTAGTTGCTCCCGACTGAAGACTTATCATGCAGTTTCTGGTAGAGAGAGAAAAGAGAGACAATAAATCATGCAGTTGGAAATTATTGAGCTCGTTTCAGTGATGCAGTTAATTGATTTATTGCTTGTTGCGATGGGCCTAATTAGTATATCATGATCATAGCACTGAGCAGTACTCTTCATATCTTATGTTTTCCTTCTGTTGTCCATCCATGGTATTGGTATTACATCTTTAGTGCTTTTTCTATGCAGTGCAAAGTAATTTGCAGAGAGATGCAGCAATCAATAAGTAATTCTGTGGAATCAGCCAATTTTCCCTGTATTGATTTTGTGATGTACAAGACAAATAGTAAAAAGAATAAATGAAAAAAAATGTGCCCAGTTTAAATGCATCAAAACGTCCACCATTTCCAGTTTGCTAACACATCTACCACTGATGTGTACGTTGGTCTTTTCTTTTAAATAATATATTCAAAGCTACCACCTCTCAAATATCCTGCAACATGTTTACTTCTCTAATGTGAACTTGACCTCAAACAAATTCTGTTTGGAAAATCCTGATTGTTGCATTTCTACATTTACGACCCAGTGTTTGTACAGATTTGCGTTGATGCACAGATCAAACTGAGGCGGGTGCATTTTTGGAAAGCATGATTGTTGCTTGGCTAACGTCCAAAGAGTCAGCCAGCAGAAGTTCAGCTGGTGCACCATCTGAACAAGTGAAGTGAAGTGTTTAGGAGTCTTGTGTTTGTTATTTCTGCCAATATGCAATGCTTTTTCGTCCTAGAGTAAAATTTTAGATTCTTTTACATGAAATTAATGAATGAAAATACACTCGCATGAATTGTACATCAATTTAACTATTTTAATCCCAACCTTCAATGTGTGTTTTAAGTGTTAATTTGTTGTACTGAAAACTAGAGCTGAAACGATGCCTAGAATGATTCGAGTACCTCGATTATTGAAATTCTTTGAGGAAAATTTATCTGCCTCGAAACTTCGTTAAACTATTACTACATATTTATTATGTAGCGCACCCTGTTCCGCCCGGATCATTATTTGTGGAGGGCAGCGCTCCTACTTCCGCCTAGTTGTGAAGTGCTAGCAGCAGCATGGTGTTGAAGTGTGCGTCGTTTTGCCAGGGTTTCGGGGACAAATAAGGATTGTTGAATTTTGCGGCGCGATGGTTGGAGTACGACAGCTTTTCTGGCGTTGGAATCGCTTCGTCACGTTTGAGAGGGAGAGAGAAACAGAGAGAGAATTCCTCGGATAATCGTAAAAATATTCAATAGAGTACTCAATTACTAAAATATTCTTTTACAACAACCCTACCAATATGAATATTTCAGTGACTTACTGTTGCTGATTAGAGCTGGCAAATAATAAGAAAAAAACCTAATCCATCTTTTTCCTCTTAGTATTTTTTTATTGTACAGATTTCACCTCATAGCTTGCGATCTCTGAACTGCATTTTGCCTTTTTGAATTGAAATAACATTGTTTTTATAAGAGGGGATCTGCCTGGAACGATCACATTTGGATTTACAAATCATTGGAACTTGTTATCCTTATTGACAAAATATATTAGTCTTTTCCTTTTAAACAGAAATGGTTTTGTAAATCAGCATATCTGAGCTGTTAGTTTTACTTGATTTCAGAAAAGACACTAAATGTTTCTCATCTACAGAGATGAAATCGACTCGCTTATTGCTTTTTGAGGTATTTTTTGCAGCCCTTCATCTCATTATATAGTCTTTTATAAGTTACATCAGTAAATTGGTTACTGAATTTTGCTGAGGCAAATAATCAATCATTCAATAATAGGTTATTTAGTAACCAGTTTTAGAGTGTTTATTAACCTGACTTGACATAATGGATCACAGGTTGTTCTGTCCTTTCCTGGGTCAGAGCTTTTAGCAACTTATTGATTCATTTACGCCTAGATCACCTGGTTAATGACACATGAACAGAATTCATAGTAATTACAAAACACGATAACAACGTTGTCTTTTTTGAGGTTGAGACTGTTTATTATCAGATTGCATGGATTGTTAATTTCTCTTTCATCTCATGTTTTTTCAGGCAGAAAGGAGCCAAAGATTATTCCTGTTTGATGCAGGTCATTTGTGTGCAGAATGTAAATTTGTTAGGCAGCTGACATTATAATTGTTGGTTATATTTAATTTGAACTGGTGAGGAAAGGTCAGGAACAAATAATTTCTCATTTCCTTACCTAATGTAAAAAAAACAAACAAACAACAGCTTAATTTGTTCATTCAGTTTCAGTCTAAATCTTCTATCAAGAACTTCCTCAATATGGTGGAACAAGCAAAGTTTTCCATTTCTGATTCTTAGTTTTTATTCCTATCTGAAATTTAGATTGAAAACTACAAATTACTTTAGTTGACATCTACTAATTGACATTAGTAGATGCAAATAAGCAAATAATTAATTTAACTTTTAAAATGATAAAATAAACATTTATTGCCTAAAATGAAATGACGTAGCATTCCTTTTGTGAATTTGAAGTGGGTGAAGCTAAAGCTATGCTAGTTGCAGAGTTTTGGGTAAAATATATTTATAGACAAAGGTCGTCTGTTGTCTCACCGCGCAAACTCTCTTAGAACTGAACGGAGACGGAGCAGTGCTGTCTCTAGTCGTCACCGTGTGACGATTACCGTAGCTTAAAGCCCGGTGAGGAGGACCGAACCGGGGAAACGCAGGTTGAAAAGCCAAACGTGACAGCTGCAGTCTGCGAGCGCTTTGAATTCAAACTGAATGGCTGTAGTGAACCACTGAAACTGTGGAGCCGCTATGTTGTAAAACAGTAACAACTAAACAATACAACCAGCATATCTGCACCTAAAATGCACTGATGCTGGTTTGCTTGCTTGGGGACCATCATATGGACAATCACTGAGGTGCAGTGGCGGTTTCTGGTATGCGGGACACGGGCAACATCTTGTGGGGGACAGCCCCCTGCCATCAATTGGGATTGAGTGGGAACAGTGGCTAATGCAAACCTCCCTAACTCCCCTCCCAATTTTTTTATATTTAAAAGGTCCTCCAGTTTTATTTCTAAATCTTCTCTTGAAATTAGTTTATTGACCTCTGAGAGGTGTGTTTGCATTGTTAGACAATTTTTTTGTTATTAGTTGACAATGGTCTCAAAATGACAATATTATTGTATATCGCAATAATTTCTGGGACAATTAATCGCCCAGCAAAATTTGTTATTGTGACAGGTCAATGTGTGGTTTTTATTTCACTTTCATTGTTTTTGGTTGTCACGTTTTATTTTGGATATTTAAAATATCTACCAGTTCCAGTTTTAATTGTTCTTTTCAAAATTAAAGTTCATTTTTCTTTGAGAGGGTAAACTTGCATAATTATGCCATTAACAATATACTGCTTGTTAATGGCATAAACATAATTAATAATTAATAACATAATTAATAGCTTGAAAATGGACTCAAAATGGCAATATTATTGTTTATTGCAATAGCTATTTGGACAAATTTACCGTCAATTACTAAATTAGTTGGCGATTATTTCAATAAACAGTTCACAATTAATCGGATTAATCGTGTCAGCCCTAATGAGATTGTCAGAGATGTTGATTGAAAAACAAAAATATAAAGTTTGGACAAATCAATCAGTGCTTTAGTTGTGTGTGGTAATGTTGCGGTTCTGTTCCTTTTTCATGTGCTATGTAAAATAAAAAATATAGCTTTGTTGAACTTTAAGGAGCCCATGGCACTTTATTTCAAGCTTTTCCCAAATGGGTTTTAAATAAAAGCCGAAGCTAAACTGTGTGGTCTCCATGTTTTAGTTAAATAAAAAGTGGCCAGGAAATCCAAAACCATGGCGAGCTGTAATACCCGTCATCTGTGGAAGATCCTAATGGGTCATCTCTTATGGCCCGGATTTAGCTCCGTAGACCGTAGACCGGTGTTGCATGCAGCTTGTTCTTATGCCAGGTATGGCATCTAAAACTAACGTCACCAGGACACAACCTGGGGCAATCAGTTCCCCCAATTTAATCCAACAAACTATTTCTAGTGTGTGTGTATTCTATTTATTCAATTAAAGTAAACACAACCCATGTCCTGTTTGGAGAAAGTTATTTTGTGCAACATTTTCAAATGTGATGGAGATCTACATTTTAAGGGTCCCATATGGGTGGCGCATATGTGTTTATTTACACATTTGTGCATGTCTGTGTATATGTGTGTGTGTGGGGGGGGGGAGGTTAAGCCTAAACCCAGTCCAGCTGCTTCCACCACTAACCACACATGGGGACCCATGCAGCTGGCGCTCACACAAACCGGCTGTGTGCTGATCAAGCCAGTGTAAGCCAGTTCAAACTGGCCAGAACTAGTTCTTACCACAGACGGCCGGCCTTTTTTTTTCTTCTTTTTTTCAGGAGGTTTGGGGGGGGGGGTTGGGATGGTCGGTTATTGGTTTATGAGGTAGAGTAGGAGCAAAATATTTCTTTTGCATTATTTTAAAATGGCTGAAGTTTATCTTGCTCAAATGGAATTGGGTGGCAAAGTTAAAACGCTAAACTAATTATTCGTTGGCGCCAGTAACTGCAGCTCCGATTCCTCTAATTTTATTAAAGAAGTCGAATAAAGCGATTAAGCGAAGCTGACATTGTTTTTTTTTTTTATGGGCCGCGTGATTTAATATTCTAATAAAAATGCCAAGGGGTGATGAGATAGAATTTTCGGGAAATCGAAGTTAAGTTGATTAGCTCCCATGAATAAGCGGGCCTTCCGCACTGCACCAGGAGTTTTCATTAAAAGCAGTTCAACAAAAGGAAATTATGGAAATCCAGAAAAAACGTCAGATGAAGGATTTTTTTGTTTGAAGCAGCAGCTATTGAATTAAGTCAGGTTATCGGTTTCCATGCGGGTTCTGCCTGCCTGCTGCTTTGCTTCAAAAATCTTAGCAATAAATCCTAGCGGGTGAATATGAGCCCCAGTCGTTTGATTTTTAACCCTGTGTTTTCTCTTTCTTTCTAGTAAATGTCATGCGGTGTTCGGTTTGCCACCAGGACTACAAGCAAAGTGACATCATCGACAATTACTTTGTCAAAGACACAACGGAAGCTACCAGCACATCTGATGAAAAAGCTGCACAGGTATTGCAAACAGTCGTTTTTGCCCAACTTGAATGCTTCAATTCTTTTCAGCTCTCTTCCAAACGAGCTGTGACGCTTATTTGCGTTTCTCTGCTTCTCTGCTTCTGTATTTCTAAGGTGTGCACAAGTTGTGAAGACAACGCTGGGACAGTAGGCTTTTGTGTTGAGTGTGGCGAATGGTTGTGTAAAACCTGCGTGGAGGCCCATCAGAGAGTGAAAATTACCAAAGACCACAAAATCCGTACAAAGGAAGATGCTGATGCTGCGTCTGGTAAGAACACTTAAGAGTCAGAAGCTAAACTCCCAAAGCCTGAGACAGAAAATCTTTTGGGTAGTATTTATTGGACACTACAAATAATGTTGTCATGGTTATAAGAGAGCGGATTATTATGAAAACCCTCGAGGGTTGAACCAGAATTAGATTTTTTTTAAATTATTTATTTATTTTTCCCGTTTGGATTCTTGGTTTGATGGCTGAGCCTATAAGATCATTCTGTAAATAAATATGACAAAACATATTGGTAGGACTTCAACAATTAGTTTAAAAAAAAAAAAAGTAATATATGTTGATACCGTTTTCAACTTTGACTTGGAAAAAACCCCTAAAGACTTAGTCATTATATCTTAAATTATTCTTGCACACAGTTATGCTTAAAATTATTCATACCTCAGACACATTTAGATTTTAATCAATATTTTCTATTGATCTACATGTTTGTTCTGAATGGAAGCAATACTAGTAATGACAAATCAAGTCAAAGTGGAGACATCAGAATGGAGAAGAAATGAGGAAGTGTAACATTTTGTGAATCCCAACTTATCTTTCAGTCAAACTATGTCATTATTGTGAGAGGAAGACGCTAACCTGCCATAAAAGTAGGGTTGGGCAATATGGACTTAAAATTTTATCAAAATATTTTGCAGCACTATTGTGATAATGACAATTGACAATAAGAACAATTTATTACCACTACTTTTTTAAGTAACTAAAAAACTTCGACTGTATGACACAGCATTTGCAGCCACACAAACACAAATACTCTTGGAAAAAAATCATGCCTGTATTTCCTTAGGACAACAGTCACATGAAGAAGTGATTTGTGTCACTATACTGCAGCACACAGTAACTGCATTTAATCATATTATCAAGTTTATTGGCTTTTTGATACTCTCATTGAACAAAGTGTGGGTAAAATAGTAAAATAACACTCCCGAAAATACGGACAGTTTTGGGGGTTTTAAACATCATTAACCGGAATTTATTGAGACAACAATAAATTAAAATTCTTGTCATAAGAAATGTATCACGATAAATGATAGACATGCTCACCTCTACACAAATGACGCAGCAAACAAAACGGATGCCCATATTATTCAATTTTTGTGTTCCTTCTGTGCCACGTCTGGTTTGGTGCAATCAGGCGACGCGTTTAGCAGCTGTTAAAAATTTTAAATGTTGTTCATTGATACGTGTTTTTTTTTTGTTGTTAAATTTCTTCCCTCCATTGTTTCAACAGATTCTGTCACGACAGGACAGAGGCCAGTTTTCTGTCCCATCCACAGGCAGGAACCTCTGAAACTTTTCTGCGAGACATGCGACACTCTAACGTGTCGGGACTGTCAGCTTCTGGAGCACAAGGAGCACAGGTAGGTCAACGCTCTTGCACACATCTGTTTTGTAGCTAATAAAGCAGATTTCTTTCCTCCAAAAAAACATAATTCCATAATTACTAAAATAATATTTAGTTGCAGCCCCATTTTTTTTTTACTGTGTTAAATGTGCGGAAAGGGGATGCATAAGCATTATGTTCCTACGGCATCGTGTCTTTCTACCCCATAGAAACGAAAAACGTGCAAATTCACTAGAAAAACTAAGTGTGAAATAGTTGAGAAAATCAAACTTAACTATAGCATTGTTTGTTTCATGGAATCATGAAACCCTCTTAAGTTTATTATTATTATTATTATTACACTCCTTCCAGAAAATGAGTTTATGAATATTTCTCTACAAAACCTTGACTAATTTTTGGACTCATGTCCATATCTGTTTACTTCTGGTGGCATGTAACCTTTAAGGACTGTAAATACCACACAAGCGCTGACAAATGGATTTATTTATGCGAGGTTGCTAAAACACATTTTGTTTAACTTACTAACAAGCCAAATACAGAACTTCTGGTAAACCAAGATGGTGGGAAAACAGCCTCTTTTTTTCTCTAAACCCTGAAAATAAGAATAATTCAGTACCTGCAGAGTATGTACAGGCCTTCAGAAGTTAATTTAGTTAGTTGAACCTGATCGTGACTTGGGTTTGTTCTGTCTTCTATCAGGTACCAGTTTCTGGAAGAAGCTTTCCAGAACCATAAAGGAATCATCGAAGCCAACATGGCCAAACTACAGGAAAAAAAGAACTATGTCCATTACTCTGTGTCTCAATTGCAAAACAGGTGGGTTCAGGTTTCTCTGTGCTTCATCTATTTTGCACAATTTCTGAACAGTTTTGTATTTGACTTGTATTTGTGTGGAATTAATTTGTGTGTGTTTTGTTGTTGTGTTTTTGTTTATTTGTTTTTTTACTTAATACAGGTTAAAAGAACTGGGTGAGACTCATAGAAAAGTGGAACATGAGATCAAGATTGCTGTATTCACTCTTATAAATGAAATCAACAAAAAGGGCAAAGCGTTACTTCAGCAGTTAGAGGTAAGACTGTATTGAAACTTGTTTTAAACTTAAGAATCACTATTTCTAAATGCTAAAACCTAAATAGAACACAGCTGACAGTCGTGAGATTTAATGACAGTGCTGCGATAGAAGACTGGGTGAAAATACAAAAGTTTTGCACTTTGAAGGAAGATGCTTTTTCATTTACGTTTGAAGTTAATATTTAATTTACATCTGATATATTTTTTGGAGCTTTTTGTTGTTTTGCATTTTTTATTACATCAGAACCTTAAACTACAGAGCCCCTTAAGGGACACTGAAGAAAAAAAAAACAAAAAACGTTCTCATGCACACCATATACTATCTTGTGCACGTCATGTACACATCACACGCACAAGATCTCACACCTCCATTTTCCTGCTGCAGGGCAAAAAACCGATGATTACCATTCGTTTTAGCTGTCAAATTGTCAACAAAGGAGGCTATATCTTACATGTATGGGTGACGTATAAAAGAAAAAGGGTCGCAGTGCTTTGATAGTAATTTGTCAACACTGCCACAATTAGATAGCAAGACCAGGAAAAAGTTTTATTTAAATTAAAAACGGTGAGGGAATAGGTCAGCTATGCTAGCTTGACTTTGACAGCTATGACATCTACAGTGAGGAAAATACGTATAAGTAACACCCTGCGACTTTAGAAGCTCTCCCACTTGGAAATCATGGAGGGGTCTGAAATTTTCATCTTAGGTGCATGTCCACTGTGAGAGACATAATCTAAAAAAGATCCGGAAATCACAATCTATGAATTTTTAATTTATTTGTGTTATACTGCTGCAAATAAGTATTTGAACACCTGCCAATCAGCAAAAATTCTGACCCTCAAAGATCTATAAGCCCGCCTCTTAAAAGTCCACCTCCACTCCACTTATTATTCTAAATTAGAAGCACCTGTTTGAGGTCGTTAGCTGCATAAAGACTCCTGTCCACCCCCACACAATCAGTAAGAATCCAACCATGGCTAAGACCAAAGAGCTGTCCAAAGACAAAATTGCCTCCACAAGGTTGGAAAGGTCTACGGGGCAATTGCCAAGCAGCTTTGAGGAAAAAGATAAACTGTTGGAGCAATTATTAGAAAATGGAATAGAATGAGTCAGGGCTGTGTGTAGTGCAATGGAGACAGCATTCTCTGTGGACCGGTTCCTCCTATAGGCAAACTGGTGCCTCTCTAGACCAGCAGGAAGGTTATCCTTAATGTGTTTTAGGATTATCCTCTCAAAGCACCGCATAATGACTGGCGTTTGTGCAACTGGGTGGTAGTCGTTTAAGTCAGTCACAGCTTCCGGCTTGATGATGGAAGACTGGAGGCAAACGGGGACAGATTGAAAATGTCTAAAAAGTCAAATGTCTAAAAAGTCTTGGACATTAACCAAGACATTTTTGTCTTGGGGATGGACCCCTGTGTATTTCTCACCTAAGAGGGTGAAATCATTCCCGACTTTGTCGTTTTGGTAGCTGATCCAGAATTTACATTGTTCAAGTTGGTTTTATACTGCTAGCATGTGTTCCTTTCAGAGACGCATCAGGTCATTTGAGGTCAGACCATCGTCCTCATTAGGGTATCGTGACTCATTTCCCCCAGATATTTTATAAGCACTAAGATGATCATTGTCACACTATTTTCAATTAGCCAAGACATTTTTGTCTTGGTTAATGACAAGTTGTCATAGGAAAGGCATTTTAAATAATGTTAGCTTTGCATTAGAAGCTTTATTATTTACCGAATGACGCATAAAAACAACAGTCATAAATGTTATTGAAGACTCCTTCATGTTCATGACAGGTGTTGTGTCATGCTTATGACAGTGTCATGTCCGTCTTATGCACACCCCTTCAAATAAAATGATCTGATCTGGTAATTTCAAGCTTTACTTGTGTTATGTCACCAAAATCATAAACGCAAAGTATATGATTGACAGAAAACCTGTCTGAACTGCTTCCTTTCACATGTCAGAATTTTCATTCTAGCATTGATACTTTTTTATGTGTTAATATTTAGTTGTTTGTCATTGAACTCCTTCCATATTTTCAACCTAAGCAGCTGAAAATTGTTGGATGTTTTTTTTTTTATGGTTTTAGTTCAGATTCATTCTGTTTCTTTTTATTGCAAAACACAAACATTCAAATGCCCTCCTAACATGGCAAGATGCAATGTGGTTTGGAATCATTTAGGAGGCAACTTTTAGCTTTTTAATTCACTGATTCTTTTCTGGCAATGCTAACCAAATCCCCATGTTTATTCAGAGCGTGAACAAAGAGAGGAGCTTGAGGCTGATGGGTCAGCATAAGGACACCACCCAGCTGGCTCAACAGATCCACCATGTGCTCAACTTCTGCAACTGGGCCATCACTTCAGGCAGCAGCACTGCATTGCTCTATAGCAAGAGGCCGGTATGTTTCTCATAAGACTCACTTATTCACTCAGGGAACATGCTAACCCAAGTAGTTTCTATCAAAACCATTAACACACTAATGAATTTTACTTGAAGAAGATCCCAGTTTCTATTGGTTAACTTGTTAACTTTTTAACAACACTTAAGTTACGTAAGATCAAGGTTGGCAGGTTGCGCTTAACAACAGTTTATAACCTCTAAGTGGGCATAGAGGAACATACTAGG
This sequence comes from Xiphophorus hellerii, assembly GCF_003331165.1. Classification (NCBI taxonomy): domain Eukaryota; kingdom Metazoa; phylum Chordata; class Actinopteri; order Cyprinodontiformes; family Poeciliidae; genus Xiphophorus; species Xiphophorus hellerii. The sequence goes on along the minus strand of NC_045672.1, from coordinate 7,339,551 downwards.
GCCACAACATTAGCTTAGTGTTTCCTTTTTAGATGTGGTGTAGATTTAATCCTTTAGCATAAGAGACCACCCAAATGAGTTGACTTTATGGTGGATTTCGTTGTGACGTGTTCTAAAAATGACAGAATAAGATTTTAGTTGGTCTCTTTTAGACATAATTATTAATGTAATAACCTTACTCTGTTTGTGCGAATGGATGTAGATCATGTACCAGCTTCGACAGCTCTTCAAGGCGAGACTGGAGCCAGCCCCACAGTCCAATGGAGTTGTAAGGTTCTTCTGTGACCCAACTTTTTGGGCTAAAAATGTTGTTAATTTAGGTGAGTAAAACATTCTAAAAGTCCCTTTTTAAAAAAAAAAAAAAAGTTTCTGAGTAATTTAAAAAAAAATTTTTTGCTTTGAGTCATTGCTTTTAAGGTGGCATTTCTCCAAATAATGTAAAAAAAAAACAAATTACTTTTACAAACTGTTTTTACAGTGTTTCCTATTTTTAAATTATCGTAAGTAATGGCTTGTTTTTTGTTTGTTTGTTTGTTTTTTAAATCCTAGGTAATTTGGTTATTGAAAAACCTCCTCCAGTTCCACAACCTCCCGGTGTGATGGTAGGCGGACCGGCCATTTCACCAGGCCAAAGTCACCCCGGCAAACATCCAGGGCAGATCAACCTGGCTCAGCTCAGGCTGCAACACATGCAACAGGCTGCATACGCACAGCAAAAACATCAACAGCATCAGCAGCAACAGCAGCAGCAGCAGCAACAACAACAGCAGCAGCAGATTCAGCAACAAATGCGTATAGCCTCCCAAATGTCCCAGCAGCATCCCAGGCCAGGCGGCCCGCCTTTGGTTCAGCAGCAGGTATGGTGAACGTGACAGTAATAGAAGGTGAATATTTTTTTATACTGTTTGTTAAAATGCTGTCTTTTGTTTGAAGTTATGTATTTGTAGCGTTTTATCAGTTTGTCTCCAGTTTTTGATTTGTGATTTCTGATAATTTTATCAATCCTGAAATAATCTCTAAACAAGTTTAAACTTAATGTGGTATATTGTGGTATGCGTACCAATAACATTTATTCAACTTAGACAATGCCCATTTGTTTTCTGTTCTTTTTACTTCAGGTTTATTCAGATACCTTCCCTCTTAAATTTAATTCACTAGATTGTGAAGCGATAGCCTATGATGGAGGCTAAGCAGCTCGCACTTCGTTTCCAGATGTTGTCAGACGGTATTTTTATAAGGCTGCCAGGTCAGAAGCTTCTGCACACTTGGTGACACTGATCAGTTGGACTCTGATAACACTGCTTATATCAAATAATACCAAGAAAACGGGAAAAGTCAAATTGCCGATGCAAAGCCGATTGCATCAAAATAAACAATCTTGAGTTACTAAATCAAAACTTCCTGAGAGGATGGATAATTGTTTTGTTCTGGCTCTTGTGCAGTAGGAAAGAGCAGATGAGCTGCCCGCACAGGCCACAAAGTGAGATTCAGGTGATCGGTTTATGTGATCGACGATCACCGATCATAGACTTTTTCACGGAAGTTGACCTATTATGATCAATTTATATATGTGTGTGTGTGTTCTTTCTGACTAGCCTCCCAGGCTCATCAGCATGCAGCAGCTACAAAGAACTGGAGCCATCAATGGTGGGACCAACCCTTCTATGTACCCCTCCTCCCATCATATGCGTCTGGCTGGTCCACCACAAGGCCGGATGCCCACAGCTCAGCCCAGGCATAACGGACAGCAGTATGCCCCTATGATGCAGCCTCAGTTACAAAGACAGGTCAGTATACGCACACACACATTAGAATTGTGTCAGAATGAGTGTGCATGTTCTCTATTCTGATACATTTGCAGATATTTTAGAGATATGATAGATGAGGCTGATCTAAACAGCCAGGAACTCATTTTGGGTGGATTTTACATAAAAATCCACTTTGCATACCTTTAGTTATACATAGGCTTAACTATCCATTGTTAATTCAGTATAATTAAACAATCTTTAGTAACATTAAAGTTTGGTCAATTTGTGTTTGTTTTGTTGTGGTCTGCTGTGGTTCTCGTTTAGATAAAGATACTCCAAAAAGTTTAGCTGGAAAAGATTTAATTCCACCTTTTAAAAAAAAATCCTTCCAAGAAGAATAATTTGTTTAGCTGAAGAAGTGGTAAAATTGAAGATCAAAGCTCTTAAATGCACAAAAAAGAGACATTTCAAAGCAAAAATGTCAGAAAAACTAGATACATAAACTCTGAGTGTGCAATTCATCAAATGTCAGAATAAAGTCAGGCTGATTTTAATCTGTGATCCCTAAATACATCATTCCATGTCTAGTAGTAATGGAATGATCCGTAACTATAACCCGGATTAAAATAACACATTTTCACTCTTTTGGTACAAAATTTTTTTTTTAAAAAGAGCCTACTAAAAATATTGTTTGGTCAAACATAGCCAAGTTATTTCCAGACTGATGGGCGTCTTCTGATCTTCCCTCTTGTTTTCGATGTATTGATGATAAATAAATATAGACAAGCCAACGACAGTTTCTAAAAGTCTTATCCGAAAAGATTTCTTAGCTCTTCGTGAATTTTAACCTAAGGAATTTCCCTAAAAAGCTACTGGCTGATAATAAAATAAAAAGCTACGTTTTTTTGTAAGATTACAGGTAAAGTCAATCAGTTTTAGATTGAGCCTGTATATGCTTTGATAGTGCATTTAGGATGCATGCTCATCCTCAGAATACAGGGAGTTCTTATCAATGCTGTTAGATCTTCACCACTTTGCAGACATGGAAATGTGCTGTTTGTTTTTTTTTGTACATGTGAGACGAGGCAATAGAAACCTCCGCTATATCCAGCCCCCCTTTTTTTTTTCTGTGTCCAGATGTCTTTAGAATCTGAGATGAGCCACCAAAGGTTTCGTTTCTTACTCCAATCAGGGGTTTGGCACTTTTTTCCTTCTTTGTCATTCATGTGTCTTGTGCAGCATGTGTGGTTGATCACCTGCATGTTCATGAAGTCGTGTTGTTTCTAAGGCACATTATGAATAGTTGTTTGTTGTTTTTTTTAAGAGTGAGCTTCTCTTTAATGTTCCCAACCGTTCTTCTCCTCCCATTTGTTTTTCCGTATATCTTATTTTACTTTTTTCTTTTTTTGTGTGTCCTTGCCCTCCATTTTTCTCTCTCCGTCTTTGTGCAGCATTCCAACCCCGGACACGCTGGCCCCTTTCCAGTGGCGTCCCTGCATAACGCCAGTCCCACGAGTCCGACCAGTGCCAGCATGGCCGGGGCCCACGCACACCGCGGCCCTGCCAGCCCCATAATTGGTCCCATCGAACTCATCCCCTCCGTCACTAATCCTGAGAACCTGCCCTGCCTCCCTGAGATACCGCCCATCCAGGTGTGCATATTTTAAATTAAAAGTTTTAAAACCAAAGTTTGATTTGTCAAAACACTTTAGCAAGACATGGCTTAATCCAGCTGTATTCAAGCATTTGCGGGTGTAATAATGTGAACAAGTTGAGTGCTTACATTATTGGGACCTTACATTATTGATGCGACCGCTAGCGGCCTAGCGGTCCCACTATTTCGCACAACAGATTCTTACATCTACAGCTCTTAAATATCAATATCTTGAAAAATGCAATTACATACAGTTGTGCATTAAGTGATACAAGTGCACTACTTCATGCAACTATTAACAATTAGTAAGTTGTTCCTTCTTAATAGGTTTTAAAGCACTTTGTCATTATCACAGGAAAGGGCACAAAATATTGTGATAAACTTCCACCTCTGTGTGATCATCCTTGTTAATCACCGTATTAGAAATGTACTGCATCTATTCTGTCTAGACAACATGGCATTTCTTTGTTTTTAATATTGCAACCAATTTTCAGGATTTCTAAAAAAAAGTGTCCATTCCCATGGTTTAGATAATATTTCCCCAAGGGGTGGACCCATCGATCGCATCAACCCCGATTTCTTTAAATTTGGGCAGTCGGCCGATGCATGTGACAACGATCCTTTCCACCGACCTCACTTACATTTAAGTAGCCTCCAAGCTGCTGCATTTGGTGATTTTTTTTTTTTTTTGCACTACAAGGAAACTTGAAACTCAAGACACTTTTTTTTTAAATGTTTTAAGTTGTTTTGTTTTAAATCCTGCTGAGCAGTGCTGCACAATGTGCAAACCAGCCAGAGCCAGCAAAAAAACCCTGAAAGCTGAGTAATGCTGCTGCCTGCAGATAATGTCAACTAAATGATGGCTAGTTAATCCATGCTGGTATATCATGTTAAGCTGGAAGAACAACTGATGTTGTTGTTACCTATGTTTGCTGGTTATTTAATACTAGGAATAAATCCAATCCTCTGTAGTTTCAGTGCAGGACTTGTGCTTTCCACATATTTAAAAGAAATCTTTATTGCCACAATAGAAAGAGCAAAGAGTCAGGGAGGAAGAATTAGACCAGAGACCAGCAGCAGGACGGTGATGCAGGGTCTTCTCAGGTAAGGAGAGATTATGACTTGCAGAGAAAAAGACGTAGGTTGGTGGGAGAAACCAGGCAGGTATCAGGATTCAGAACATTCATTCATTTACACTCCAGAATATGTTCAGTCTGTACTATAGGTGGCACAATGAGAAGGTCACGTATAGTTTATATTTAGACAGCTTTTTGTTTATTATTTCAAGACACTATTTGTGTTCTTAAAGGCCCCATATATAAGTAATGAAATTTGAATTCATCTAAATTTTGCACATATGTGCTGCTACATTTGACTAAATTTAGTGTTGTCACTTTCTGTGTTTATTGTCCTTTCCATTCTATTTTGCGTTCCAAGTAGTAATTTGCGAACAGGGATGGTGTTTTATTGAACATTTACGATCACTGTTGCCATAAGATACATACATGTGTAACCCTTCTTTATGAGGGGCCGTTTAGGACAAAATTTACGTTTTGTCTCTCACACACTACCAAAAACTCTCGCACACTCCAAAAAATTACGTTTTGTCTCTCACACACTACCAAAAACTCACGCATACTCAAAAAAATAGCCACGCACACTCAAAAATTACTCACGCACATTCAAAAAATACTCAAATTGCGTATACACACACTACTAAAATGTCACACACACACACACCAACGTTAACTTTCTCGCTCACATACACTACTACCAGCTCGCGCACATACACACAAACGTTAACTTTCTCGCTCACATACACTGCTAACAGCTCGCACACACACAGACGTTTATCTCTCACATACACAAGACTAAAGTTGAACACACACACAGTACTAAGACTCGTTTTATGTATGTGTGAGAGCGAGACTTTTTATGAATGTGTGAGAGCGAGACTCTTTTTGAATGTGTGAAAGCGAGACTCTTTTTGAATGTGTGAGAGCGAGACTCTTTATGAATGTGTGAGAGTTGTCACGGAAGAGGCGGGGCATAATTTTTGGATCAAACTGCGCATGCGTAGATCCTAAACTATAAGTTTCGATTGTTGACTCACTGTATGTTCTATTACTTAGTATATTTGTGCTTTTAAATATATATAGAACGTTTAACTTTCTTGTAGATTAAATGTGCTATATAAATAAATGAATCTGATTGATTGATTAAAAATAGCAAAATTGCTGTAGTACAATCTGTCCACTGGGTGCCAGATTGTAGCACTGCGGGCAGTCGTTGAATCGTTTAATGCGCCTGTCAAAGTGCTGGTTGCCTCCGGAGAAGATAGAATGGTGTTTAAAATGGCAGCTGCCTGACCAATTCTCTCTCGTTTCGAATTAGAGTTAGCCATGTTCGGTATAGCAAACTCTTTCTTCTTCGGCACTAGTTGGCGCCGGTTAATAATTCCTGTAATACTGGCACCCAGTGGACAGATTGTACTACAGCAATTTTGCTATTTTTAATCAATCAATCAGATTCATTTATTTCTATAGCACATTTAATCTACAAGAAAGTTGAACGTTCTATATATATTTAAAAGCACAAATATACTAAGTAATAGAACATACAGTGAGTCAACAATCGAAACTTATAGTTTAGGATCTACGCATGCGCAGTTTGATCCAAAAATTATGCCCCGCCTCTTCCGTGACAACTCTCACACATTCAAAAAGAGTCTCGCTCTCACACATTCATAAAAAGTCTCGCTCTCACACATTCATAAAGAGTCTCGCTCTCACACATACATAAAAAGTCTCGCTCTCACACATTCATAAAGAGTCTCGCTCTCACACATTCATAAAAAGTCTCGCTCTCACACATACATAAAACGAGTCTTAGTACTGTGTGTGTGTTCAACTTTAGTCTTGTGTATGTGAGAGATAAACGTCTGTGTGTGTGCGAGCTGTTAGCAGTGTATGTGAGCGAGCTGGTAGTAGTGTATGTGAGCGAGCTGGTAGTAGTGTATGTGAGCGAGAAAGTTAACGTTTGTGTGTGTGTGTGTGACATTTTAGTAGTGTGTGTATACGCAATTTGAGTATTTTTTGAATGTGCGTGAGTAATTTTTGAGTGTGCGTGGCTATTTTTTTGAGTATGCGTGAGTTTTTGGTAGTGTGTGAGAGACAAAATGTAATTTTTTTGAGTATGCGAGAGTTTTTGGTAGTGTGTGAGAGACAAAACGTAATTTTTTTGAGTATGCGAGGCAATTTTTTTGAGTATGCGTGAGTTTTTGGTAGTGTGTGAGGGACAAAACGTAATTTTTTGGAGTGTGCGAGGCTATTTTTTTGGAGTATGCGTGAGTTTTTGGTAGTGTGTGAGAGACAAAACGTAATTTTTTGGAGTGTGCGTGGCTACTTTTTTGGAGTATGCGAGACTTTTTGGTAGTGTGTGAGAGACAAAACGTAATTTTTTGGAGTGTGCGTGGCTACTTTTTTGGAGTATGCGAGACTTTTTGGTAGTGTGTGAGAGACAAAACGTAAATTTTGTCCTAAACGGCCCCTCATACTTCTTTGCTCGTCTCAGATCCAATAGGCCGACTCCTCGACAGATACATTCAGGTTCATCGTATTTATTCTTAAGAAAAGAATAAAACAAGGAGGTGGTTATCGCCAGTCTAGCAGCTTCTGCCCCCACAGTAACGGACATCAACAGAAAAAGGGGACGAGCTGTCAATTACCGGTTACTATGGTAACCACCCACTGCCAAGAGCAACATAACAAAACTTAAAACACCAATAAATGTCTAAAGAAGCATATAAAAAAATAAAGTCAAATAAACAAACTTTGACAAACTTCACATTTACAACATTGTTACATTAAAACCTTGTTACGCATGCAATTAATCTTTTGCATGCTACCAAAACAGACGCTGGCTAGAATGTTAAAAAGGAATGCACCATACCGTTTCCCTTGCAGACAGTTTATTTCTCATGCGCCATTGTCTGATTTTGCATTTAAAGAAATGGGCTTCATAGATTGTAAACAGCTTTATTAGTTTTAGCTAAAGATTATGCTAAGCTGAACATTGCTTAGAATTTTCTGATGACACAGGCACACTTGCATGTCACTGTTTAAGTCATTACTGTCCACTTTGTAATAATAAACATGTTTATTTAATTTGAAAGGTTGCAAAAATATTTATTTTCGTGTTTATATAAAATAGGAAATCTGTTTACTGCTGCACTCGGGTCAGATCGGCTGTAAAACTGCAATTAGTGCGCCCCTAATTTCAACACTTTAAATTACATATTCAAGATCCTTAAATGGTAATTAAAACACAACACAAATGTTTTATATCAATTGAGTAAGAAGTACAAGTTCTTTAAAGCTTCAGGGTTACTGAGTTTTAGAAAGCTGATGTAATTTGTTAACATGTGTGGCTTGGATAATTTCTAGAGGACAATTTAAGTTGTACAAAACTAAAGTCTTTAATTGTTCTACTGATTCACATAGATTGGAGTTTGAGAAAATATGATAACATTATCAGCCTTTCTTCTTGACATGATTGCAAGATTCACCCTTGAGTGGATTAAGCATACAGAAACAATATTCTCCTGCTTCTTAAATTTAGTGTTTTTAATCTATGTTACGTGATTTTTAATGAGCCGTTCTTTGCGCTCCCACTCGTCTTTCTGACGGTAACCAGACCCTTGACAGAGCAGCTCGCCTCATGCACACCTAGAGAGGAATCTGCAGCGATTAAATTGGCTTGTGTTTCTCGCCGTTTTGTCATCGTGAACATCAGTTTATAAGTGAAAAGTCCCAAAAATCCAAATTTGTCCAGTTAAAACCAAAGTCAGTATTTTGTGTTTTACATCAAATTGCCTTTTGCGTTTTAGTGGAAGATGAATGGATCAAGTAAATATGAATAACAATCTTTTTTTTTTTATCAATTTAATTGCTTTTGTGATCATTTGGAGCAGAAATGTAAACTGAAAGACTAATTGAGTAGTTGCACAGCCGTGGTTGCACATCAGTTTCAACTAGATTTTGACAAAACTATTAATGTCTTTGTTTTTGTTAAAATGATTCAATAAAACCTGTTACGCTCATCAAGTTTGTATTTTCATAAAACCTTAATCTGCTCATTCCCAACCAAAACACACTCTTTACTTACCTTAAATGTGTCCTAGATGTTTTTAGGTACTGCATTACATTAGGAAAACATTACTTCATAATAATAAAATTTAATAATCTGATGAATGAAATGCTAAGTAATGGCCCTCAAATATTACAGCCTTCCAAATATTGCTGTCAAATAGACCTTCTTTATTGTAATATTGCACTGATTGCTCTATTGTGCAGCTATGCTATTTGATTCATTAGCCAAATCTTGTCGAACCTTTTTAATGTAGTTTGTCATGTAAAAATGTCTATCTTTGTTCACCCGGAGTTGGAATAACCACCAACTACCATTGTAATATAACTCTGTCGTAGTTGCAAACTCTCTGCATCTACAAACACTCGTTGACACGTTCCTAAACTCTGACTTTTGTTGTCAGCTGGAAGATGCTGGTTCCAGCAATCTCGGATACCTCCTCTCTCGTTGCATCTCCGCCAGCCAACAACACCATCTGGGCTCCACAGACATGAACCCCTCTCCCGGACTGTCGACCCTTTCTCCTGGATCGTCAGGTACTCGCATGCTCAAAGAGAGTCATACTTTAAACCCCCATGAACTGTTTAGGTAGAAACGGTAAAGTTTGCAACTTCGTCACAGCACAGTCCATGTTCTCCTCTGGCAGGTCTGTCCAACGCTCACACACCGGCGCGACCTTCCAGTACGTCAAGTACAGGCAGCAGAGGCAGGTAATGCAACGGGAAGCTTTGTGACGCAATGAAAAGGGGTTTAAAGAAATGGAGAAAGCATCAACAAATCAGAGCTTCAAATATAACTTGGGAAGAAGACCAGTTGTCTTCATCTGGGATTTTAGTTGTAGGTAGATGTGCTTGTTGGCTTAATACAGTATTTTGGGGTTTCTGCTCATTCTTAAATTCATGTCTAAATCTAAACATAAGGCCTTAAAAAGTCTTAAATTTGTTTTAAAAATTAAGGTGTATTTTTAATGTTATTTACATTGGACAACAATGGTCTTTTATCTCTATTTGCAACTGGCAAAAGTCCTTAATTTCATTCATAATAGTCTTAAAATGCCCTAAAAAGTCTTAAATTAGCACAAATTCTGTTAGAGACATGGGAAGATATATTTTTTTATAATCTCACTGCTGCAGAACAAATGAAAGTGCAAAAAGCAGGTTTCTTGTTTCAAATACGCAAAACGAAACCGACCAAATTAAAGAAATAAATGGACAGTCGAAGCCACCGTCAATTCCTCTCGGCATGCAAAGAAGATTAAAACGTGCTGAAAAGGGAACAGCACCTTAGTTAGAAAGAGCTCCTCTTCTGTATGTCCAGCAACTTCCCACCATTTCCTGCTTGTAGAGCCGCCACTCAAAAATTTATTGATCGCTCTACTCCTGCTTGAAGTAATAATCTCAGACGAGGTACGCTCAAGTGCTCTTAGTCAGACCAGGGGAGAGCATTTCATTGTGCAGCAGAATGATGAACACAGGCACATGTCCAGAAAAAGCCAAAGAACTATTCTTGTAAAGATGAAGGGTGTCTTTGTTTTATAGAATCAGTCACCGAAGGCCAAACGAAGAGCCAAAAAAGCACTCGGTGTCTGCAGTGCAGCAGCGACTTGGAGAGGATCACCTGGGAGAATTCAATGTCTCTTCTGGTTTTTCTGAATGTAATATTTCAGGCTGTCCTTAAGCAACGTGTATTCCATCAGCCTTTAAACATTTGCATTTTAGTTGGATTTAGTGTTACTTTTTCACATCTGAAGCCTCCGGAGGGAGAAATGTTTCCTGATTATTCCATAGAAATTCTGTCTGTGGGAAGAAACATTCAGACCAAATGTTGGCAGAATGATGTAGTTTTTATAAGAATGTTGAAGCCCAAAGCAACACAAGATATGAAATATATCTTTAGTATGGAGGTGTTTCTTTTACTCAGTAAGTTTATGACTTTCCTGATATTTGCAGTTTTTCTAACTTCTTATAACACTCCTGCTGTTGCTTACTCATCATACCTGCTGATTTTTGCAGAATTTTTGTGTATTTCTTGTAAATAATCTCTTGCTGTTTTCTACGTACAAATATAAAAATCCAGTAATTTTTTTTAAAATATCCTACTTTGCGCATTTCTTTTAAACTACTTATACCATTTTTAATAACTATACAGCATATTTTTGCTTGTGTTGTACTTTTGCTCATACTTTGCAGTATCTTATTTTTAATTTTCTGTTTTTCATAAATATTTGTTTTACTTTAATTTGAATATGCATGTTTCCATGGACTTTTAACTGCCGCTTGTGCAACATTGTCAAGATTGTGGGAATATAAATATAATTTTAATAAGAGGGTTTCAGCAAAGTCCTTAAAAAGCTTAAAATTATCCACATTTTTCCACATTATGAAAACATGTAAAATTCAGCCATAATCAATAATTTAGGATATTATTGCAAGTTCTCTATGTTAGTAATGATATATGGATTAATAACACAGACTGATGTCTTTTTTGGTTAATTCTATTGATTTTCTGCTTACAGCTGGTGAAAACACAACATTTAAGATTAGAATATTACATCAGATCAACAGAGAAGCCATATTTAATACAGAAATGTGAATTTAGTGAAAATTATGTTAAATGACTGATTATGGGGTCTTTTCAAAAGGTTCTTTTAATCTTAAAAATATAAATTTTTCCATTGCGCTCTCTAAAACGATGAGTAGCGACTGGGATATTGCCTACATTAATATCTCCGCAACATGATTTCATGTATTTTGCAGCAATATTAAAAGCTATGAGATAGAGGCCCAATTTAAATTGTGCCCACTCTGTAGTTTTGTGGTAAAAAACTTAGACAAAACTTCTATAAATGTTATCGAATTATTTAAATACCTTGCATTCTTTGTGCATTTTTATATATTCGGTGACACTAATCCAGTATAACAAATGTTTTAGGATGTGAAGTTGTTAAAAAAAAAAAAAAAAAAAATACAGCTGAATTGTTTCAATGGCAGTCTTGTTTATGAAAATGTTAGGTTTTTTTTTCTTCCAGTAGCTGGAATAGCTATTGATGTTTGCTATAAACCCAAAGCAGAAAGACAAACATTTTAAATATTTGTTTATTTTTTGCTGGTCGTCGTGTTATTGGAACATTTACCAATATCATCAAATATTACGTTTTCATAACATTGTGCAGCCCTAGTGGAAACCAAAACAGCAGCAGGCATTTTTATGGTTTATTTATGTTCGGTTTGTCCTGCCCCCCGTTTCCAGTAAGCTACGAATGAAAAACTGAAGAAATAACGGAGAGGGAACAGTAAACAATGTCATAAGACTGATTTCATCCAAATGGCCACCTGCTGGTTTAGCACAGGTTTTACAGAGTTTTGATTGGAGAGGAAAAAATCTATGTAGCTACAGCTTAACATGGGCCTTAGTGGACTGATAATCTGTAGGCATAAAGAGAGCGGTCTGAGTTTTATGGTGAATTTGATCAGGTTCATTGATATTTCGATGCCTGGGTTTTGTTTGTTTTCAGTTCTAGCTCTGCTGGCAGAGCGGGGACAGGTGGTGGGTCGGCTGCAGAGCAGCTGAAGGTGAAGAAAGAACCCTGCACTGAGGATGACTACAGCTGCTCCTCTTCTGTGAAGACTGAGCGAGGCAAAGATGCTGGGAGGAGCGCCTGCATGGTACGGACAACCATTCCCAGGCTGGATGGAAATGAATGTTTTACTTTGAAATGTAGTTTCTGGTCAGATAATTAGGTCAAAATTCTTTTGTATATATTTTCACTAAGGCTGGGCGATAAATGTCAGCACACCCAAGGCGGTTATCTTGTTTGACAAGCACGTTTTACAGCTTCTATTTATTTCAACTTTGAATTTCTCAACAATAATAAAGTCATGATATTGCAAGGATGCCCTCGTATTGTTACCAGATTAAAAACATTTAATGAGAATAAATTGGTAATTTTATGAGAGCTCCATCAATAAAAATAACTACAAATTAAAATGAGGAATATTGAGCATCTTGTGAAGTTATACTTTGGCATAAGTTTTAGAAATAATACATGATATTATACTCTAAATCTTTTAGCACATCACCATCAAATTATTTTCAGTTGCAGGACTTTGAATCGATTGTGCTAAGTGTCTATTTTAGGCCTCTAACGATTCCTTGAATGATTCTAGTACCTCGATTGTTAAAATTCCTCGAGGAAAATTTATCCGTCTCGAAGCTTCATTAAGTTATATTTTATTTAGCGCACCGTGTTCCGGCCGGGTTATTACTTGCATTGCGTTTTTTCTAGACGTTTTTCAGGTACAACTATATCTTTATTCTGCTAATAGTATGACTATATTCTCGTAATTTAACAACCATTTTCGTAGCCTGGCCCCATTACTCTGTCGTAGAATTCACAAAATGGATGACTGAAGTAAAAGCCACTTTTTTGAAAATATTTCCTGTCATTTTATTATTTAAAAGAAAACGAGGAAAGAAAAAAATCAATTAAAATCAGATCTGGTGTAAAAAAAATTGAAGATTTATTGCCCAGCTTTAATGTTCTTGCATGTTTCAGTGTTAAAGAGGCAGGTTTAAGTTATGCACCATAAAAACATTTCTCTAAAAAAAGTGCACCTTTTGTGTTGTCGCTGTAGATGAGCAGTCCAGAGAGCAGCCCACTGGGGGTTCCACCCGCAGGGCCAGACGCTTACAGGGACGTTGGCGAGCGCGTCAAAACGGAGCCCATGTCTGAGACGTCTTGCTCTGGACTGAACGGCACGTCGTCTTCCACCAACACTACGACAAGCCAGACAGGCTCTGCACTCACCAATGGAAGCGTAGTCAAAAGAAGTGGGTCGCATGATGCAGCGCAGGGCGGTGGCGGGAAAGATGACGACCCCAATGAAGACTGGTGTGCTGTTTGTATCAACGGCGGTGACCTTCTATGCTGTGACCGCTGTCCTAAAGTATTCCACATGAAATGTCACGTGCCCACCATAAAAATCTTCCCACAGTAAGTGCATCCTGTGCGTTTGTATGTTTTGCCATAGCAACATTTCGGAAAGCTCAACTTTGTGGCCATATTTCGGTAAACTACATCAATCTAAAGGCTCTACTTTGTGTGATTTATTTTTTTGTCCCTTAGAGGTGAATTTCTCTGCACATTCTGCCGGAGTATAGCTGACCCAGAGATCGAGTATTGTGATGAAAGTAAGAGGATCAAAGGAGATCAGAGCCTGAGTCCTGAAGACCAGCGGGTCAGCACTGTCAAAACATCAATCGAAGACGTCTTCATGACGACTACAAGACGTGTAACTTTGTCTTTTTCTGTCTGCAGAGATGTGAACGCCTGCTTCTGTATATTTTCTGTCATGAGCTCAGCATGGGCTTTAGGGAACCTGTTGCAAGCTCTGTAAGTGTTCCCACCTTCCACACACACATCATTCTACAAGCTACACTACATGAATTACATCAAATATTTTACTTATATTAGCAGTGACCACATTCATGATCACTAAATAGTTTTTGCTTTAATTCGCTTAACTTATTAGTGCACAATTTCATTCATCTCTACTGTTTTTCACAGTAGACAAAAACAGTAGAGATTGGCATCCCAGCAGGGCCGGACTTAGGATTGCGTGGGCCCCTGGGTTTGAGCCAATGTGCGGGCCCCACTTAATCATGATTCCATGTCTACAGTTGCACATAACATGTACACAGACACACAAACAGATTTATTGTGAATGAGAACATCAATCTGTGTAACCAGAGCTTCTAGTCAGGCATTGAGTCTGACACTGTTAACTAAAACACAGTGGCCATCTGTAGTCCCAACATGTACAAATATTTCACTGCTTGCTGTACTTCTTTCAGCAATTCATAATTGATCATCAAGGATCATTTGTACGACCAATGTCTCTCTTTTTTGTTTTTTTTCTTCAGCCCATCCTCTGGTTATCTCTCTTAACTAAATATGTTTTCTTCCGTAACATAAATTTAGGTAAACAATCCAGTCCAACTCGTTTAGCTTAAATAAAATGCATCTAGCTAACTGGACGGTCTCTTAACTCCCCTTTATGCATAACAAACTTATTTTTTCAGTGACCAAGATGGTGGCATAACTGGATGTTTTTCTGACATTGTGCCTTGTACTTATTTACTCTACTTGTGTACAATCTGAAGTAGAAATCTTACATTTGTGCTATTTTCCCAGATTCCCCAGCCTACACCTCGATTTTATGAACACTGTTTTTTATTTGAAATATTTCAGTATGTAACATACCTCTGTCCTTGGATCTAGGTGCCCAACTACTACAAGATAATTAAGCAGCCCATGGACCTAAAGAAGGTGAAGAAGAAGCTGCAGCTGCGAAGCTCCCAGTATTACAAGACCATACAGGACTTTGTGAATGACATGCGCCTTATCTTCAAAAATTGTGCAAAATACAACGAGGTGAGCAGCATGAGTCTTCAACCTGCTTGGGGAATGGCAGTGACTAAAATTGTGCATGCAGACACAAGTCACACTGCTGTACACGGACGTTATGCAATCCTATTGGAAAATATAGAATCTCCACTCTTGGATGTAATCTTATGAAATTCCTTAAAATATATTTTCTCCTTCAGTTACAGTTGGAGCAATAGGTCAAAAGCAAGAGAAGTGTCACCAAAAACAACAAAGTTAAAAACGTTCCGTATCATATGAAATACAAACTTCTTTAAAATAAAAGTTAAAATTGTGAAAGATTCAACATTTTTGTCACTCAACTCAGAAAGTAAAACTCGTATTATATAGCTTTGCTAGGCATAGTGAAATATTTTGAGCCTTTGTTTCTTGTAATTTTCATGACCAACTAATTTCATGGCTGACAGGTGAGCTGGGTATGTGCTTCACTTTCTGAAACGAGCGACAAAAATATTGAACTTTTTCCACAATATTTAAGTTTTTTGAGATGTATAAAGCAGGTGCAAGTAATGAACACATAGAGGTTGACTTCAGATGATGATCAACAGGATTACATATTTGTAGCGTTTATTTCATTCATTTAAACTTGTAATGAGCATTTAGTTACATAGAAGAAAGCTAAATATATTAAGTAAATAAAAGCAGAGTGGGGCTACATGGAAGCAGTGATGAGGACATTTTGTATTATTACTCTGAGACGTAGTTTAAAAGAGAAGTTCCTCTTTTGACTTTTAAATATAATCTATACATCAAATGTATTCTTTTTTTTATAGTTCTTGATTTCACCTCTCCCTCAAGCTGCTTATGGTTTCATTTTTTTGATTGAATTTATTACCATCCAAGAGTAGCGATTCCACATTTTTTACCACCTGCTCATTCATATTATTTTTATTTTGCATTTAACCTGGTCGACTTTATTTTGAAGCCATTAAAAGGGTACATCTGCATCTCCATAAAATTGGAATATAGTCAAAAAAGTACATTTTAATAATTCATTTCAAAAAGAGAAATTCATAAACACACATTTATATATTTCAAGTGTTAATGTAGACGATTGTTGGTTACAGCTAATGAATGAACCACGGCCATTAAAGCAGGCACCGCTGCTTTAAAATATCTACTATTAGAAATTTGTCATTTTTAATGATCCATCGTTTTATTTCTAGTTTTAGGATTTAAAATAAACATAAAATTTAATAAAGGATAGGGATCTTTCTTCTTTTTTTTTTTGTAGGATAGAAAATTATGTCAAAACTAGAAAAACTCAGATTCCAGCCTAATGACAACAGACCTAACAACACTTAGGACTTTTAAGTGTTGTTCTTTGTGGAAATTCAGGACAAATATTGCAGAAATAAACTGAAAAACATTTCATTGTTAAGATATCAAAAGTTAGAAACATTAACTGGCTTGTTTTAATTCTGTAGTCAAAGTTAAAAAGAGCCATTGTGGGACTCCAAGGAGCCCAAACTCAGCAGTTACTTCTACTACTTATGTTCTACCACACTTTTCTACTTTTGTGGTAGAAAAGTTTTCTCCCACAAAACTTTTACATGAATTTAGCTTTGATATGCCACTATAGCTTCTTTATCAATGGGCGAACAGGATTGTGTAGGCTGTAACCCAACACTTCCATATTCCTTTTTTTGTATTGATCAGTTTCCAGAGGATCTAACTTTTGGCTTAACATCATCTGTTGGCCACAATCTTCAAAACTGACAAAAGCAAATTAATCTATCACCATTCATCTCTGCAACAAGGGAATGTCACGTTATGAACTAACTTTCCGATGGTATTTCAAAAAGAGATGCACTTGTATGCTCATTACTCTTAACCACGTTTTGAACCTGGCATATTGGTTGTGATGCTTGCAGTTTTGTTCGCTTGCACTAATTGTTGTCAAGTGGAGTTTAAAGGCATCTCCTCCTCTCTTCACATTTGCCATCACTCACTACTAACACCGCTCTGCCACTGCTTCACACCGGTAAACCACACGGTTGTTTAAAAAAGCTTTCATTGCGAGAGAAAACATCCATATTCTTAATAAGAGAGGAAGGTTTCCAGGTATTTATTAAATGATATTTATTGTAGGTATTTATGAAATGCACATGCTGGTATTTATTCGTTGAGGAAAAACATCATGTAAAGCTGAAGAGACGATTGGATGCATATTATTTGGACCAGAAAACAACATGGTGAAACGTATACAGAGGGGAAAAAGTTTGGCAAGCGACCATGCTCTCCGTTTGTCGTTTGCCACCTTCACTTGCTGTTAATTGATGCACTTTTTTGACTGGGTGATTTAACTGAGCACAGTTTAAAAGAAACAGATTCCTTTATCTGTTATGAACTAAACTTTCCTGTGCTATGAATTCTTCTCTCCTCCTCCTGCTTCACTGTCTTTGTTGTAATGTTATTACCCCCTTTAGATGTCTCGAATAATCCAAGTTTATGATGAGGAGAAAGAGATTAATACCCAGGTAAGCCGTTTCAAATGGGGCACCTATCTCCTGCTCCCTCCCACTGAGGCTCCAAGAAATGTGCGGAAACGCCCCGAGTGAAGCTCTTAGCAGCTGCCTTTAGATTCAATACACCTTTAAAAAAGAAAAAAACAATGCTGAAAATTGGTTGACACAGATCTTATTTCTCAATAAGTGGCTAAACGGGTCACTAAGTTTGCTTTCCTTTCACTTTTTCTGTGACTGTTTTCACTTACAGATTCAGGCTTTCACTTTATATTTTGCTGGCTTTAATACAGCAGATGAGTGTAACATGAAAATATGCTGCTGGCAGAAGATGCTCTTATAAAGCTCACTGACTTAAAGCAAACTAATATCGTAAACAAATGTAGACTTCACATCTAAGAAACTAACCATTTGGGACAAGTCTGTTTTACGTTACTAACATAAAGGAGCTTTTATTAACTTTCAGGGTCGACCTGCAATGAGCTGCTCAAGGCGGTTTGAGTGCTTGCCTCATTCAAGTTGCTCAAAAATAGAAGGCTTGCATAGAAGACTTAAAGTTACACAGTAGAAAAAAGGTTTTAAATATGCAAAATGACTGAACGTGTATAAATGGTTAGTTTTATCAACACTAAGAAAAGTTTGAGATAGTATGCTGTTTATGCAAATGTTCCTTTAGCGTCCAGGGTGTGGAGTATTGGTGCAGGATCTGTCAGTCTTGGGTTTATTTGGTTGTTTTTGTCTGACATGTTATTTCCAGTTGAGTTCATTTTACTGCCTTGGACCAAAGTCAAAGAAATATTGTAAAACGGAGTAATAGAAGAACTAGCATCCTCTGCTTCTGTCACGGTTAGCAGTTTATTCCAGTAACAGTTTTTACCGAAGCAGTTTCAGTTTTTAAAGAAATATCTTGGTTTACTGTGAATACACCTAAATAAAACGGCACAAAAGACATTAGAGGAATGGAGAAAGAAATCTGTAGAAATGCACCGATCAGAATTATACGACCAATTCCTGATATCCGGTTTCACAAAGGTTTGGCCCCTGATGCAGGGGCCAGTAATTTTCCGTATTAAGAGTAGAGACAGCAGACATTACAGGACTCTTTTAATATATTGAAGCAAAAAACAAAACTACACAAGTGATATTTTAGACGCCAGTCTCTGTATGTGCTCATTGAAGAATGTAGATCTTTACCTTTCTGACAGTAAGTATTTAAATAAAAAAGCCTTCTGTACAGTTTGACTGTACTGTATTTCAAAATAGTGTTGGAAGCAGATGTGCTTTAGTGCATGCATGATACAGGTACCTAATGCTGATATTGGAATTCACTCCAGTATCATCCAATAAACAAGTATCTAAAATCTCCGCTCCAGCATTCATTCTGTCCCAGTTTCTATCCAGCAGCACTTACATCCTGAAAACACACCAACAATAAATGGGTCAGTTGTTCTCATGCCTATCGCTTCTGACTATTGTTCTCTGAGTAATGTCACTTTCTGAAGCCTTTTCTAAAGTTCCACTCTACAGAAGAAGGTGTACATCATTCGTGCCTATGTCACATTGGTATCGGTATCGTCCAATACTGAAAACGATGACGTCTGCATCGTATTAGAAGGGAAAAAAATATTGTATTGGGACACTTACAGTGAAAACCGTTTTCATTAACATCAGTGGTGTAGATTTGTTTCAGATTTTATCTTTGGCAGTGTTGAGGCTTTCAACATCAAGTTTCATGTTACCTCTGATCAATGCAGGTTAGCTTTTATTTAGTTTAATGAAAAGCTCTTCATTGAGCCATGTTCATTACATTCTTACGCAACCCTGGAAATCTCGTTTTATGGAATAGATTTTTCTTTTGTTTGTTTCGGTGGGTGTTGTTGAAAACGGCCCCTTTGACCTGTTAGTCACTAGCGGAGATGTTTCATGGAGCCACAGTGGGACCGGAAGGCAGGACATCCTCGCTCTGTACAGCAAGGTTGAGCTGGGGCCGCTTTGCCACCAGGAGTCTTAACCAAATCTAATTTGTCTCCTCATTCTCCTCTTCCTTCTTCCTGCCTCCAACCCACTCATGTTTCCCCTATCCCGCCCACACTCAACGGTACTCACACCTTTCCTTCTCTATGTCACTCCTCACGCTCTTCTTCTTCTCCTCCTCCTCCGACCTCTTCCTCCTCCTACTGTTCCTCCTCCGACAGGCGGGATCAGAGATGGCGATATCTGGTAAGGCGGTGAGCCTGTACTTTGAGGAGAAGCTGCAGGACATATTCCCGGATCAACACTTCCCCGACTCGCCGGACCCCGGGTCCTCCGACGAGAAGGAGAGGGAGGACGTGGACACGGAGGACTCCGAGGAGGACTTCGTTCAGCCTCGACGCAAACGGTTGAAAACGGACGACAAGCTTGTTCACATCAAGTAAAAACCCGGCGTAAAGAAACGACAAGTTAAAAGACTGTCTTCCTTTCATCTGCCAGCCCCTGTTTTTTTTTTTATTATTGTTATTTTGGAGACAAAAAGTATGACGTTTTCTAAACCAACTCAATAGATTGTTGCCTTGGAATGAAAGTATTTACAAGTCTTCTGCCATATTTTATTCTGTTTCCTCCCGAGAGCGTAAACATGGATCTTCTATTTCATGGACACTGACCCGCTTGTACAGACTTTTGAAGTAGGACTTCTTGTTCTGTTGTAGCTACCAACTGATTTGTTTTGTTTTCTATCATCCATTTGCATTTGTAGAGTTGTAACAATTTCTTTATAAAAACATTTAACTTGACTTATTCTGTTTGATGTATATTATCTATGCTTTGACATTGAGCCTACTAAGTATTTGTATGACTTTGTGGAAACGTTGTGTACATAAGAGAGTCTACAGTATAGGTGTTTTGGTGCGTCAATAAAACCTGTTCTTGAAGCACAGCAGAGGAAAATATTTGTACAGCAGGTTGTCGTTTCCTTAAGTTTTAACTACTGCAGGTGCAACAACAACATCCGGAAGATAAATGGCAATATTCGTTCAAACAAATCCAGCTTACTGTGGCGATACTAAAAAACAAAGAGTATGGCAGCTCAAAAGAAGAAGTGCAACAAACGATTATATTAGTAATCAGTTATTCTGATGTTTATTCTGATAAAATGTATACAGTACTAGAAATATATTAAACAATGCGAAAAACCCCCAACTCGATTCCATTTTTAATCAAGAAAATAAAAACTACTGCCTAAAATGCAATAACGTAGAATGTGCCGAGTGTATTTGAACAGGTGAAGCTGAAACTAAACCACGCCAGTTTTGGCTAAAGCACGTTTTTATCTTTAATCTAAAATGTATAAATATTTTGTACAGTTTTGACTTAATTACTGCTCTTTTTTTCAGCAAAAGACTTTGAATCCGTGTACTCTAGCTAACGATTAATCGACTACTAAATTGAAATTGCCTTCCACGTTTTCCGTGTCTCTCTCTCTGGGTTTTGGTAAACTTCAAATCGGATTTCTTTCAACAATGGCTTGTTTCTTGTTGCGATTTGGTTAAACTTGTGGAGGATATGACTAATCCGTAATCCGAATAAAACACATTTTGTAGTTGTAATGTGGGGGGAAGAAAATGTAAAAGACTGTTTTCAGAAATATTTACAGTTGTGTTTTTGTTGCCACTAGTTACTTTCTTCACCGCAATAGATTATTTATGTTCAAGAAGTCTCCGGGTCCTCCTGGGCTGCAGCAGAACGTTCTGCTGACTTTCTCACTGGTCCTCTCTGACGGAGGATCGACAGGCGGGTTTGTGCTGAGTCAGCATTTGATAAGAAGATCGTATTTGCATCTGTTGGATCTATGGGGGACTGGGTTCGGTTTTTGTTCTTTGGGGGCTGATGGGTTAAGGTCGGAACGAAGCACGTGATTTCAGGAAACCTTAAAAAAACCGTTTTTCGTGCTGACTTCAGTGAACTTGGTGCTGAGTCGTCAGTCTGGCGGCGGGTCAGCTGACACCTGGCCAGCACCAAACAAACCCACAAAATAACAATTGGAAGAAGACCGGTTTGTATTTTGGATTCAGCTTCGGACTTGAATAGCCTTCCTGGTAGGTTCTCTCTTTCCTCTGTTCACATGTTTTTTTTGATAAATATAGTTATACCTTACAAAGTTTACATTTCTGATTTAACGCAACTTGGTTTCCAGTTGTTTTGAGGGCTACATTGCTTAATAGATTATAATAAACATAATTCAATGTAATTTACGTGACAGGTCATGATAGAGGGGACATTTTGTAGTAACATATGGAAAATACGAACGCAGCTCTGTAATCTTTGGCAAGGTTTGTCATTTAATGAGGAATGTTCGAGGAAAAAAAAGGTTCATATCGGTTTAGAACCAGTTACAGAGTTAATGTAGGTTAATGAGGTTGATCATATGTGCTGAGAAATGTTTACTATGTGGCGATTTTTTCTTTCTTTTCCTTATCGTAGTTTGGAGCTTTGTTCAGACCAAAGCCTCGTTCTATGGGATGTATGGCAGGCCGTTTTAACATAAATTCTGTTTTACCGCCCTTACATTCCAGATATCATAAATTGTTTTATGACTACATGTTTTAACGATTTAAGATATCTCTAATTATATTTTTACTAGATAAAATAAATACTTGAGATATCTCTAATTACATTCTGACTAGTCAAATAGAGTTGTATGGAGACTTCAATTCAAGATATCTACAATGAATTACTGACTGAAATACACATTTCAGATATCTACAGTTAAAATTATGACTAGTCATAAAGTAAATTCAAGATATCTCGATTTTAGTTTTGACTAGTCATAATTCTAACTAAAGACATCTCGAATGACAACATAATTCAAGATATCTTAAATGTATTTTTGGATAGGAGAAATGTAGTTTTGATTAGTGAAAAGTAAATGATAGATATCTTAAAAGCAAATAAAGACTTGACAAAACTAAATTAAAGATATCTTGAATTGTAATTTTGACTAGTCAGAATTCCTTTTCAGATATCTCCAAATGAATTAGAGATATCTTGAATTGCACAGCTTTTCTATTTAAGATATCTTAAATTAACATCCTGACTAGTCAGAATAACATTACTGATATATTGAATGTGTATTCTGTACAGTCTACTCTTAATACGGAAAATTACAGGCGTAGGAGAAGGTTTGTGAGGTTGTAGTTAAAACGTTTAAGTGTAGAAATTTAACGTTTGTAGAAATTGTAATTGTGTGTCTACTTTTATTTTGTATTCGCAGTTTCTTCATATTTGTGACCATATATTTACAAGTACCTGGAGTTGCGCACAAATTTTCTTTTTACGGTTTACAAAACGTTTCACAGATACAACTATCCAAAGTTGCACACAAAGATGCTTACACGAGTTACAAACCCAGTATTACACACGCACAGGTATTTTGAGACTATTTTCACTCCATACATATCCAACATTGCCGAGCTATTTCTAGGTTGTGGCATTTACAGATAATTTTGTGCAGCAAGCATAAAATTCTGCAGGCAACTGTTTGGACAGCACAAAGAGGCTTCCACGCAATTCTTAATTCAGATATCTAAAATTGTAATTTTGACTAGTCATAATTAAGTTCAAGATATCTTAAATTGTAATTACGGATATATGGCCCTTCAAAGGACGGATCCAGTGACGTAATTTGAGATATCTTGAAAGGAATTTTGACTCGGCAAAATGTAATTGAAGATATATCTTGAATTATTATTCTTACCAGTCAGAATGTAAATGCAGATAACTTAAATTACAATTCCGGACAGTCAAGATGCATTTTTAGGAATGTAATTACAGAGTCAGACGAAACCGAATTTATGTTCAAACGGCCTGCCATATACAGTCACTTACGCTCATTCCTACGTTTGCGGATACGTTTTTAAAATCAGCCAATCAGTGGGGAGGACGGAACACCTTTGCTGTTGTTTATCGTGTTCTTCCGCGGTATGTTCCCAAACCTCCGGGCCGTGGAAACGAGTCCACAGGCGTGTAACACCAAATATTATTCATGTTCACATTGTTGGCTTAAAGGTGAACCAGTTTGGTCACATATGGGAGGTAATGTAGATAGCTTTTGTTGCTAACCTCTGCAGTAGCTACTAGACAGCGTGTTTATTGTTTTGGTATCGACCTTTATAGGTGTGTAACCTTTACTGGTAGTTCTGGTTTCTACATCTGTTCTCCTGCGTTCAGATTCATTACCAATGTTTTTCTGCTGGTTTTCATCAGAATTAGTTGACATTTGAGCCACATGGCCGAGAGAAGCAGTTTATTTGCTTTGGTTTCCTTTAAAGGACGGCGTCAGTCTTGCTTATAGTGTTGCGACACATTGAGGTCTGGTGGTTTATTTCTGTATTTTACTTGAATATCTGTTTAGAAAAGGTTTTTGTTTTTTTTTATGAAGACTTAACAACATTGACGAAAATGCAAACTTTTTCTGGCCTATTCAAATTTTTTGTTTTGCTTTTTTTTATCTCTTGCCTTCCTGGTTTTTCTTCTTCTTTTTTTTAAAACACTTTAACATTTTAAAAAAGTAAACATGCCCTTTATGTTCTTCCATAGGGGCAGCAGCTTTGAATTCAGCCAAAAAGGAAGAAATTACACGAATATTACAAATTATGCCTCAAACGACCTTCACATTCTGGGTTTCTCTTTTGTCTGGATGGACAGATTCATTTTAGGTCATGAAACTCATTTTAATAACTTTCGTTATACTCATTAAAATGAGTTTTGAACTTAATATATCCTTTTATTAATTGCATAAACAGTGATCAAAAGGCTACGAGTCGTTTTCATCACGGTGGAGCAGTGTTGTTCCTCTTTTTATGCAGAATTGTTTGAAGTAGTTTTTAAGCATGATTGTGTTATTATTACTATGTTATTGTTTTATAAGCAGTTCATGAATCAAGAGGGCGGGAAAGGTCAAGGTTTTTTCCATATTGGATCTGCGACTCATCCATCAGAACTAACTAAGATTTAGGTTTTTCCTCTCTCTGGTTATTTAATCGGTGCATTTCTACAATTGAAACGTATTTTCTCGTATTCACTAACAGACGTGCCTCTTGACCGGCAGACTATGTGGAAAGGCAGCGTCTTCACCCAGAGCTCGCCCGGATGGACAGATTCAGGAAACTTCACCTCGTTGTGTCCGAATGGCTCCCGGTGGGTTTGGGAAGGCCTGGGGGAATGCGCCCAGGATGGGAGGGACATGGCCAGCGTCTGCCTGGGCCTCCTGTCCATCGTCTGTTTCATGGTGTCCTCTCTTCCGTAAGGGTTTGCTCTTTTAGTCAGTTTTGCAGTTTGCTTAATTGTCATTGGCTTAAAAGTTCATTCTGCTCTCTGTCTGGTTACAGTCAGTACTATAGTTCCTGTAAAAAGGGGAATATGGACAGTGCCCTGTCGGTTTGGTTTCTGCTGCTGTGGTTGGGAGGCGATTCCTGCAATCTGATTGGCTCCTTTCTAGCTGACCAGCTTCCACTTCAGGTGATTATTATTATTATTATTATTACTATTTTATCTTTTTTTTTTTTTTTTTACATAAATAACTTAAATATTTTATTTCGAGTTTGTCAAATGTTCAGTATTCATGATTTTTTTTTTTTTTAAAAACAACCTTTTATGGCTTTTGCCTTTAAAATAAGAAAAATAACTTCACCAGAATGCTAACAAATGACCATATATTGCATTCTTATACATGAAATCATATTGTTATGGAATATTCTTCATCTGAGCTCATAGGAATCTTAGTTTTTTGTTCACCTGAGACGTGTGTATCTGTTTGTCCTCGTCATATAGATCTACACAGCGATTTATTATGTCTTGGCTGACCTGCTGATGCTCGCCATGTACACCTACTACAAAATGAGACACAGAGTGGCTCACAGTGAGTGTTTTTATTTTCGTCAATTAAAGTTTCGTTTTTACCCTATTGGGTATTCTTAAATAGAGTCTAGTTCGTTTGGACCGTATTTAACACCAAAGTTTGCGGCAACATCAACAACAACAAAGTGCGAGTTCAGACATGGAAACCCTGAGGCTCCTCACAAAACCTGCAGCCACACATAAAATATACTAGATAGCACTAATACACTGTTTATGTACAATAATGATTAGCAAAATATCGGTTCTAACGTTGGTGTTGGCCAGCAGTAGTCATTTATCAACATGTTGGTAACGGTCCAATAAATAAAACTGGGCCGATATTAAGAACTAATATTTATTTCCATAGAAATGGAAATAAACTACAGCAATATTAATACTGGATATTGATTTTGTCCCAGTAAGACATTTTGCTATAATAACAAAATTTGAAATCCTTGTGTGCTGAAAGCAAGCTTTACATGTTTCTGACTGGTAAACGGTGAGCCGACGTTACTCTGATATAATGGTTTCTGTACCTGCTTCAGTTTTCCGTACTTGTGTCGACCTCTGCTTTCACATCTTCACCAGGGAGGACAGTTCTGAACGTCGTGGGCATTTCTTGCGTTCTGGGTCTCACTGCTGGTCTGGCCCACCGCCCTGGCGTCGACCCCGAACCTGAAATGATCTTCTCTGGGTTCAGGAGCCGCTCTTTGCTCTCAACCTCTGATGCTAGCTCTATTCAGGTCAGACCTGCTATAGTCTACTCGTCTAAATGAAGTTTGCCAGTTTTGTCTGGCTGTTTTTGGTTATTGGTAACGTTAAATCTGTCCTGCTTTACCCCAGCCTTTTACCCCTAAAGAGATTGTTGGTTTCTCCATTGGGTCGGTGTCATCAGTCCTCTACCTCTGCTCTAGACTGCCACAAATGCACACAAATGTGAGTATGACAAGCAGGTTTGCAAAAACGTTTAAGGAATGTTGATGCCATTTACCATTTTCACCCCTTTGCCGTTTCATGCCGTTGCAGTTTTGGCCATGTCGCGTCGTGTCGACTTTCAATTAAATGAAATTAGAGTTCAGCGTTTTTTCTTTATGACGGTTTATCTCTGCAGCTCCTGAAAATGTCAAACTACAATAAAAACAAAAAACTCTTCAGAAGCCAAGGGATGCAAGAACCTGGGCTAGCTTTAGTGGAACTAACATTTTTTTGTATAATTTATTAAGTGAAATGTCTGTCTGTTTATGCACATAAATGTTTGTCTGTTTTATTATATATTGCACATGCAGCAATATCAAGAATCATTGGGAGGGTGCTCAGTCACCAGTCAGTAGGTGCCATTTTTTTCCATAATTTTATTTAGCTCTGAGCTATTTAAAATGGATTTAGAGCCTCAAATATTACCTGACCTAAAATCTTTGTTACCTCTTGCAGAAAATCTGTTGTTTTAAAATAGTAATATTTTTATCCCCGTTTTTAGATTTTAGTAGGAAGAAAAACATAAAACGTGTTCAGAAACGTAATATGTTGATGTTTGCACGTAGTTTCCAGCCTAGGAACGAGAAATATGGATGTAAATAAAAATGACGGGTAATTTTAATGCCATTCTGCTGTGCAAATTAAATGTAATTATTCTATGGAAGAAAACTGGAAAAGAGCTAAAACCTGCATTTATTATTATATCTATTTTTAAAACGTAAGTTGTTCTTTATCATTTATAGTCAATGCTATTAAGAACCGTTGTGGAAGGTCTAAAGAGCAGCTTGCAGAGCGTTGCCATTAGCCGTAGTTCAAGTACGTTTGCTTAGAAAAGTTTATTTTTTTAGTAAATTAGAAGGATCAAAGCGGGAATGCATAGAGACCAGTTGGGGTCTGAACTGGTCAAAGTTTTCTTTACATTGAAGTACTGATAAGGATGTCATAGTGCATCTTCTGTGAGCAACACATTACTGAAGAACTCTCTGTGAGTATCCAAGAAACTAAAGTAGAAAAACGACAGATTCAATGTTCTTGTTAACTGAAAATGCAAAAGTGGAAGTGAATGTAATCCAGCATAAAGCAGAGCTGCTTCCCTGTGTGACAATGTGTACATGAATATGAGTAGGTAGAAAATGAAAACGTTCCACATCCCTCGTTCAGATGATTCACTTCCCTTGCGGTCGTCTCGTTTCTCGTCGCAGTTTAAGAGGAAGTCGACGGAGGGAGTGTCTTACTTCTTGTTTGCTCTCGTCATCTTGGGGAACACCACCTACGGCCTGAGTGTCTTACTGAAGAACCCTGAGAGGGGCCAGAGCGAGAAAAGCTACCTGGTCCATCACCTCCCCTGGCTCATCGGCAGCCTCGGAACGCTCAGCCTGGACCTCATCGTATCCTTCCACAGAGAAAACAGAGACACTGCTGCACAATGGGCCAAGTAGAGATGATGGCTGTCAGTTTCTGTTCTACATCCTCTGGTTGTGTTTGAAACATATTCAGTAGCGAATACACTGGATCCCCAGATCTATGGGAAACTGGAGTAAAGGGCTTACCTCAGCGCCCCCTGGTGGCTGCTTTGCTACAAACCTTCACTATTAGTGTTTATCAGATGAAGCTGTAGTCTTTGCCCAAAATAAGCAACATTTTAATGAGTGGAAAATTCTTTTTCAACTACTAATGCACCCACATGAAGCACATAGATTAGTTCTGAGTGGATCCAGCAATTGAGTTACACACTGATCTGTGCAACAAGTTGGTTTGATAAGCTATTTAGATCTTTATATCTGAATGCTGCTTCTCTTCGTTTGGCTCTGGAGAGCAGAACCAGAACCAAAAGACTTTAGGGGTCTGGAAGGTTGATACAACAACAGCAGATCTTTAATGTATTGTGGTGCTAAGCCGTTCAGTGATTTGTAAACTAACAGTATTTTAAAGTCTATTCTCTGAGCTACAGGGAGCCAGTGTAGGGACTTTAGAACTGGGTGATGTGCTGTATCTTCCTGGTTTTAGTCAGAACGCGAGCAGCAGCGTTCTGGGTCATCTGCAGCTGCTTGATTGGTAAAAGTCAGTGGTGTGACTGACATTTACTCATTTTTTTAGACCTCCATCATTTCCAACCTGCACTGGTGTTGGACTGCACTGTGAACACACGCCTGATTTCAATTTATAAACCCAATATATGGGGTCCATGACGTCGCCTAGAAAAGTATGAAATTTAAGTCATTTCTACATCTGGATATGTATTGTAAAACAAATGGATTATTGGAAAATATCACAATTTCCAGACTAAATTGTCTTTCATTTACTTCCTTAACCTTGCCGCTCAGATCTCAGTGCAGTTCTTGATCTACCGTAAGGCTCCGGTTCAGAACGTGAACGGGAGCCTGGGAACTGATGAGACGGCGCCGCTGATCCCGAGCTGAACCGGCGGACGGAGGAGAAGCTCCAGGATCTCCAATCAAACTCACTTGGTCAACACACGCAAACTGCAATCCGTCAAGTTTTAGTTTTTATTTATTGACTGTTCGTCCTGATTAATGTTTACAGATGGGACTTTTCTTATTTTGATCGAAGTACAGATAAAAATTCTTAATTTATCTGCCTTTTAACTTGGGTTTCAGATGTCGGACGTGGAGCTTTGAGTCGTCAAGCATCCTGTAAATGTCGATGGTATTTGGCAGACTAGACCATTCCGCAGATGTTTTCTCTGAACCAACTACGGTGCTGTAAAGTTTCTGAACCGCCACATTCAACCCCGTCTGTGGTGGTTAAATGTGCCAGAATAACTCCACTGTCTGGTGTCCTTTTAAGACTTTACCTTGTATTTACATCTGCTCCCCCTCAACCTGCAGCAAAAACATGTCAGAAATGTTGATAGCAGATCTTTTATGCAGACCGTTCATATTTTCCTTGTAGTTTCAGGTTTTTACTCGATGTTTTTGTGAGGATGCATGACCAGTTTTGATTGCACTTCTTGAGTTTTAAAACTGTCTCAAAACAATGATTTTTTTTTTTTTGTCTCTTTAATTTGCACATTTTGTTGTCTGTTTTTGCACATTTTAATGTGAAAGTTGGTTTTATATTGGAAATGATAAACATATCAAGTCGGTCTGTGTACTGTAAAGAAATAAACAAAAGGAAGACGACGTTTTCTCCCCTGTTGTGATGTCGTGTGTGACTCGTTTTTCCCTCCTCAGATGCATTTATTAACCAGCACCTTGTGAAAGTTTTACTCCTCTTGAACTTTTCACATTTTGTCACAATCACACATTTTAATGCAACTTTATCTGGATTTCATTAGACAGCGACACAATGCAGAACGTATCTATGAAGCGAAAAGGAAATGATTTTTCAGAAAATCTTACAAGTAAGAATCTGAAAAGTGTGGCATGGATTTGTGTTCAGCTCCTCTGTGTGACCTCGACCGGCTCCTGACAGCCTGGCCGTTCTTCTTCATTAGCAGGATCGCTCTGACCCTTCTGCCGCGCCGTTCTGCCTCCTAACACATGGACACACACACACACACACACACACGTTCCCTCCTCCATGAAATCGCACACCCTGAAAACGGCCCACCCAGCGAGGGGGTGATACTGAAACATGAAATATCAGCTCCGTAGTAAAGTGTGTGTTTGTGGTGAAACAGTGGCAGAAAGCTTGTCAGAGGAGGAGTCAGCAGCAGGACACATCCATCCATCACCAGCGATGAACAAGAGCCTGTTTATAAACAGTATATGCTGGGAATGTCTTTAATGAGACGCTTCCAGTTCCTGCAAGAACTTTTTTTTCGCTCTTCCTGCCAGTAAGTTCAACCCAACAGGCCCCATACGGTACAACTTAAAACTCTTTATTCTGTTATTTACTATACCAGATTTGTTTATCCCATTTCCCCTGTTGCACAAACGACTCTGTTTGCTTTTCTACTGTATGTCTAAGTAATATGTACGTCTAAATGTTGGTTTGCACTAAATGTGCGTAGGAGATGAAGTGAGGCAAATCTCAGTGCTGACAACAT
This sequence comes from Xiphophorus hellerii, assembly GCF_003331165.1. Taxonomy (NCBI): domain Eukaryota; kingdom Metazoa; phylum Chordata; class Actinopteri; order Cyprinodontiformes; family Poeciliidae; genus Xiphophorus; species Xiphophorus hellerii. Next base: position 7,309,229 of record NC_045672.1, on the reverse strand, counting down.
GCCAATGGCCAAGGAAAAAAAGGGTGAAGGCTGGGCAAGACGAAAACATGCTGAAACACAAACTGCTCATCAGAGAAAAACTCTGAAATCGGCACAGAATCACTTTAGGATTCAGTGGATGGTGTTGTTGACTAAAGGCAACAGTGAGACAAAATAATACCAGTAGAAACACTCTTAGTTTAATCTCCTTTTTTTTTTTTGCCTCTGCCAGTTTAGTTTGCTAATACAGTGTCTATCAGAAGTTTACATAACCCACATTATTGGGAATGCTATAAGGGTTTTAATGGTCTATTTAAATGGTTCTTTCCCCAGGGCGGTGTGAGAGCACAAACATTAACTTCGGTGTTTTTTATAAACAGGAATTGGGTGCAAAAGTTAAAATTCAGGCCTTTATGGGATTCCCCTGACGACTTAGTGTTGCTAATAAGCCGTTTAGATTGCCTATCATTCAGGACCGGCGCTGGTCCAAAGCTAGGGAACGTTGTGGCATATATTACTGGCACTCTTTACATACAAGGAGTACCAGTATGTGGTACTCTGTACTCTTTTGTCCATCACTGGGCTTGTCACAGATTTGTGGAATGGAGGAAAATGTCTGAATACAAAAGCTTTAAGTGACGTGGACATTCTTCCCCAGGACACCCCGAAGCCCTCCCTCTCCTGCCCTGGTTCAGATGTCGGCCGTGGACTTTGCTCTCTAAATCCAGGGGCCACTTTAAATTGAGAGCTGGCTCCTTTGAGTGCGTCAGTAAACAGAACAGGCCGTTATCGAGCCGCAGCTACCGGCCAGCACACCGATAAAGACAGACAGACAGACACTGTGTCCAGGGCGGGATTTATGAAGTGCTGGATTTATCTCTTACAGCTTGAGTTATGAGGGACTAATGAGTTTGAAGATCCGAACACTCCAAACAGTTTGTTTAAAAATGCTGTGGGGTTTGTCTTATCTTTTCACGTCCTCTGTTTTTCAGAGCACTTTTTTTTTTTAGAAGTCTTGATGCAATTATGTTACTAATGTCCCAATTGTCCTTCCCCTTCCTCCTCCTCTTCATCTTCTCTCTTTGACACTCCTCTCCCATGGGACCTCGTACTTAGGCCTGCGATCAACAATGTGTCCAACAGCATGACACCTCCAGAAGATCCAGGGTGACATCTGCACTGTCAGATGTCGTCTCCATCATTTAAAGCCTCTCTCGGCCCCACTTGCCTGCTCTCTGTCCTCCGCATATCGGTCAGAGGTCGGCGACTATTAGGCGGATGCTTCATCACTGCTGGACTTGTCACAGATTTGTGGAATGAAATGTGGTTCAACAATAACCCCCCCTTTTTACTCTGTATTTAGGCCAGATTCAGTTAACAGTCACTTTTATTCCACACTCCACTCAAAGGCGATGAAGAAAGAGTTTGAAGATCAGCTGAGTCCTACTAAACACAGTCATTTTGACAGTTTTTCTGTTTTTGTGACTGGTCTACAGCTCAATGCTGGACATTTCTGCACCAAATTTTACATTTGGTGAAACCGTACAAAGTCGTTTTTAACTTCAGTTGCTGTTAATTCAGTAGCTTGCCACCAAAAGGACACTTGGTTCGTTCTGTTTGAAACAGGAAGTAGGAATTCTCCATTTCCATGCCAGACAAGTGTAACAGATTTGCCCATGACGTTTCCCTGAACCTCGAGTTTGGCTCCAACACAGTTGATCATTTCTATGCTGATAACATTCAGATCTATTGTTCTTTTCAGCCTACTGAATGTCTAAAATTGCCCTCCTTGATAAACTGCCAGTCGCATCAAGCAGTGGTTCAATTACCCTTTTTCCTAAGACAGAAACACTCCTCATCTCTCCTGAGAACCAAGCAACAGAAATCAAACTATTCCTGGGTTACTTTGGCCTCTGTCACACCTCAGCTCAGAAATCTTGGCATCATCAGGACTGATCCTGAAGTCGCTGTTCCGAAAAGTGAAAGTTGAAGGTCCCTGAGTAACCCTGATGTTTCCGTATCCAACATAAGTCAGTAATCGTACCACTTTTGTTCAGTAACGAGTAATCTCACGCGTTACTTCAAATCCAGTAATGGGATTGAAGTTACCCTGGGGAAAAACAAATATACTAAGTATGTTAAATTTAGGCTTTAAATCAGACTAATCATGAGTGTATTTCACGTTCCGTTAGGATTATAAGAGAGTTCTCTTCAAATTAAAGACAGCGTGTATCATACATAAAACATTCCTGCTTCCCTTCTCTCTGGGCCCGATCTCAGCGGTACCAGTGAAGGGCTTCAGCTTCAGAAAGAATGATTGCCTCTCCCTCTCGCCTCTTGCCATCCTCCAGCCGGCTCCCACATTGAGTCAGTGAGAGGGGATGATAAGGGGCCGGGAGGACACCATCAATCCACCGTAAACACGCTGCACGTCTTAGGGGCCCCCCCGCTCAAGGGCTTACATGCCCTGGGTCGGGGTCACTCCTCTGTCTTCCTCCGGCAGGACAGGCCTCGACACCCTGCTGCTTTGGCTGAACCGTCTTGCTCGGGGAGGCGGAGGTCCCGGAGACCCTTCAGTATTAACTGCTGTCTAATATTAACTGCAGCGCAAACAAATCAGCGGTAAACAAAAGGCAAGAGTAAACAAACTCCCAGGGCCTGGAAGGGGACGGACAAACTTTTATGATTCTGTTCCTCTGGTTTTTAAGGACTAAAAAACAAAACAAAATTTCGGCTCATAAAAAAAAAAGTGATATATTTACTCTCTTCTGCTCTGGGAAACAAACAACTTCGCGTTCACACATTCTGACGTGCAGTGAGTGTTGAATACCTCGGAGGTCTCGTGTGATTTATCAAGTCGCAGGCAGGTCCAGCTGTTTGGACAGCGGTTCCAGCCCCGTCCTTCCCGGGTGTCCCCACTTTCCCTTTCGTCGACCCCTGAGGGACGCTCAGGCCCTCCTCCAGCACTTCATCACCACTGACGAAGAGCCTCAGCTGCACTCTTCCTCTCTGTGTGTGTGAGGTTTTTTTTTAAGTATATATCAGTCGTGGAGACCTGAACACATCGCGGGGACTAAGGAATGTCTCCTCACCATCCAGATCCATCACGTTCTGTGTGAATTCTCGGACTGCTTTTGTGTTTTCTTGGTGCAAGAAAACAGACGTAAAGGTCACAGACTGGAGAGAGGATTCCTGAGTCCAGATGAGAGAGTGGACGGAGTCTGAGATGAGCTTTCCAGCAGGGGGGTATCTCTCCACCTCGGAGGGCTACTGCTCCGCTGAGCCGCTCCAGTACTACGGTGAGTCCTCCATTACACTCCACGCTCATTCTTGATGGCATAAACAGGGAGATTTTGCTTGCTTTCTTTTCCATCTTTTATATTTTTTTAGGTGCATCTATGGAAAGTCTATCAAAGAATCTTGTAGGGCCAAAGACTTAACTTTAAAAAGCACAATTTAGGTATTTTTTTCCCCCCAGTATTTGCACCTCTAGATTACACGCAAAATACATTTTACATTATTTTTCTATGGACAATTTATTCTGTAAACCACATGGAAGCGATTGTACCGCGATACAGTGGCGAAGCAACGAATCAATTAACCGCAAAATGAATTAAAATGAACTAGATAATTGCCTTTCTAATAATTAATACTTTTTGAAGGGCAGTTTTGTAATGTTCCACTTTATTTGCAGTTTTAGCTGAGCCTGTTATTTTTAAGTTTCTGTTTTATTTGTTGTTCTTGGTTGTCTTTGTTTTAATTTGGAGATTTGAAATATGTTCCAACGTGAAGTGTTCTTCAGACCATGAAAGTTTACTGCGCTCTGAGAGAGCAAACTTGTATTATCATGGCCTTGTCAATATCTTACTTGACGTATTATCAATATTGATAATATTGTTGTTTCAAAGCAGCAATATTATGATTCATCGCAATGATCACTGGAACAATTTTTTGTCCAGCGAAATGTGTTATTGTGATAAAGCCAAATAGGAGATAATGGACTCAGCTGCTGCACAAAAATGTTAAAATACTTTTTATTGTTGCCTATTAACGTGTCAGACCTCATTTATAAAGGCAGCATATTTAAGCTGCACCGCAAACCAAAGTCTCAAGCCGATTTCAGAATTGTGTTGTTTCACAAACCCACTGAAGTAACTTCAGATTTTAGTTCAAGCAGCTAAAAGTTCATATTTTCTACTCTGGTGTTCAGAATGTAATAAAAGCTCCTGAAAACAAAAATGGAAATTCAAACTTAGAAATCCGAGACATTTTAAAAATCAGTAGGATGCCTGTTGTGTACATTTGAGTAAAATGGCTTGTTGAAAATTATTCATGCCTTCATAACTAATGGATAGAAAATCATTTATAGGCATTACAGAAATACAACCTATTCATAACTGATGATCGGCTTTTTGCATGTTTCCACTGGTATCTCGAGGCTGGAAGGTCTCCTTGCCATAACCCTAATCTATAGCTCCTTTGAAAGGCGCTCTATCAAACTCAGAGCATCACTCTGGCCAAAACATCAACTTTACGTCCAAAACATCAACTTTACGTCCAGTCAGAACTGCCAAACACTTGAGCCGAGCCCAGGGATCAAAATTGAGCCGGTTTTAGATTTTGAACCTAAAATGTGTGAATTTGTGAAAGATGAACTTAGTGTAGCAGTAAGTTGTGTCAACTTTTTATTCATTTTGTCAAAACCTCCAAGAGTTGAATAAACCCTATTAGCACTTTAAAAAAACAACAACAAAAAAAAACAAAAGAAGAAAAAGACAGGAGTGGGACCTATTTCCCACAATGCTTAGTGGCATGTTTTTGGAAGTGCGCAACGCCAATCTGACTTCTGTGTCACTAATGCAAATGTTTATTCTTAATGCAACTGACAGTTTCTGAAGCTTGATGATGACATCCTGTTCAAACTAAATGTTTCTGAATTCATTGTGATGTTCAGTAAAATTCAGGATCAAATCAGAAATTTTATTCATGCAATCTGAAACATGAAATTAAGTTATTCTAAAATATAATAAGTAGTTATTTTAACTTGAAATTGTAAGTATAAAATAATAGAGACATGTGTGCACTTTAACTAGGCCAGGGCAGTTTTTTTTTTCTTGCATATTATGAAATAATTATTTGGGTTAAATTGCAGCATTAAGTTAAAACTCACATTTCAAGATGAATGAACTTAAAAAAAAACGAAGTTTGGCTTGTCTCTTGTTTTTAAATCAACGTCATGAATTTTAATTTCTCAGTCAAACCCAATATAATTCTCCTGTTGACTTAAACTGCATTGCCAAGGCAGCAGGTGGACTTTCATTTTCAAGTTGAACCACTTTCACACGTTTTAAAGTAAAGAAACTTGTTGACAAAATTGTGCTCAACTGAATATGTTGTGCAGGATTTCTATTTTTAACCTTTGGAAATGAGTGAGTTTTAAAATAAAACATATTGATGAACTGAAATAAAGTAGAGTGTAGCAGCATTAATATCTCAATGACTTTTTCAATAACATCTAACAGAGTTAATGGGTCAAACCTTCTTGACCTAAAATCAAGTTATAAAGTCTTATGAGACGTCAGGCTGAACACTGTAAAAGGACATTATTATGTATTTTCCAGGCCTTTTGTAGCACAATCAGTTAACTACGGTACCTTCAGTCGCTATATATCAAATATGACTTAAAAGAAATTTGACGGCTTAAAATTGGGTCTCTGTTCTTTAGAAACTCGTCACTTTCTGAAACTCCGCCATCAGGAAGTCATCGCAATAAACCCTCCTCTATTAACCCTTTAACTAACTTTAATTTAGCTGCCAGCGTTGCACTAAGTCCTACAATGGGCTCAGCAGACGCTCAGCTCCTCCAGGTCTTGCGGAGGTCAGTTGAGGAGTCGCTGCTCTGTGAGGCCGAAGCCCAGAAGCCTGAAAGCTGCAGCTCAGATGAGGACCTCCCCCTCTAAGGCTTGGTCCGCCCAGGCGTTTTGCACAGCCAGGTGGTTGCCATGGGAGATTAAAAGGATTTCTAAACATGCGTGAAAGAATCAAAGCAACACTCCAAGTATGTTTTTGATGAGGGGATGGATGACGTTATAGTGTGACGTACAGCTCATGTTATACTGATGGGCCGGGTCACTTCTGGTGTAGAGTATTTATTTAGGCTAAACTGTGAGCAGGAAGCACAGCGGCTATAGTAGCTGCTCCTAATATCTGCTGAAAGCTGTTTTCTCAGCAATGGCGGACTTCTTCAGCCTGCGTCAACCCAAAGAGCGGCACGACAGGAAACAGATATGCTCACTACTGACGTCACTGTACATCTACTCCAACATAACTTTCACTAACTGAACTCAAATAAGATACATATATGTAGAAAATATTTTGCAGCCAACCAACCGAGCCCATTGAAATCATTACTTTAGCCTGCTGCTAACTCTGACGTCACATTCGGCTCGGCAGTTCAGTTCTTATGACGGCCAGACGGTACTTATCAGAGACTACTAGCATTATAATCTATATGTATTATTTATGACCCAGCTTACCTGTGAACAGAAAGCTTATATCTTTTCTCAACAATGGCGCTCTTCTTCAGGCTCTGATGGCGAAATTCCTACATTGTTAGATATAATAGATTCTAGCTAGCTTCTCTCTCCTCCCTCCATTGTTTATGTTTCTGTCACTGCTGGTAACTGTCGCATAGAAACGGCGGTCACTCCCCAAGACTCGTAGAGGAAATGAAATAAAATTACGAAAGAAAATAGTAACGCAAAGTGGTTTCGATAAGTAACTGTAGTCTGACTACTGGATTTGAAATAGAAACGCGTTAGATTACTCGTTACTGAAAAAAGTGGTCCGACGTCAGTAATCACTGCCTATAACGTAAAAAATTAAAGGTGTGTGTTGGGGGTAGAGGGGCTCAATTTTCATACCTTGTTCTCCTTCATAGTGCCACATCTCTTTAAAGTAAGCTCCAGCTTTAACATACGTTTACCAAAATGTCAAAGGTCAACAGGAAGGGTCAGTAATGTATTACTTCACAATGAGTGACTGCCTGCTTTACGCAACACAACCTCCTATCCTCTCTCTGTGACAGCTGACGAATGAGAGCTGAGCTTTTATTTTGTCGTCTTCGAGAACCCAGAGACATGAGACAGCGAAGAGAACAAGAGCGGCGTTGAGGTGGTTCAGCCGGACGGCATCATGGGATCTATTAATACTGATGAGTGTCATTAAGAGCCGGAGCGGGACGAGCCGTGGGGGGTTGTTTAGCTCCCTGGCGTGCGTGGGATGGAAGGGGAGGCCGAGGAGTGTTTAGACAGCGCTCAGATGGTTTACAAACAGTACGAAGCACAGCCTCTGTCACACCGAGCAAGCAAGGACCCCCCCACGCCTCCTCCTCGCCCCTAACCCGCCGCCAGCGTCGTCTAATGAAGACAGGAAACATCTGGATGCAAAGGGAAGGAGAGGATAACAATGACAGAGCATAACAAGGGTGAATGAGGGCCCATCTGATCGGTCTCTTAAATTCTGAGACACAGCAGACGTTTACAAAAGATGGGTATTTGAATCATTAGCATTTCAATATGTCAAACACTGATTTATCGGGAATAAGTCAGTGTTAACGGCTCATAGACGCTAACACCGACTGTGATTCGGCTGCATTTACATGCGCCTGGTAAAGATCCCTAAATGAAGTCGCCTTTTATTGAAGCAGCGTCTGATCTCAGTGTCTTTAGGAAGGAAGAAAGTTTCCATTTCACGCTAAACTGGTGTGTTTGTTGCCAAAAGCTCAATCTCATCTGATCAAATCAAACAATTCAGAGCCTTGAAGTATGAAGGCGTATTAGGACCATTGTTTTTTACTCCTCCTTTCCCCCCCATCTACAACGGTCCTAACATGCTGTCGGGTGGAATAGTTTAATATTCAACATGTTTCCGTTTTCAATAGCAGGATAGTAAATGCATTCCTTTTAAGCTAAGCTAATTGTTCAGTCAAATTAACCCCATCATCACAACAAAGCGCCACACAGAGGGTCCCACACATCAACAGATATTGATGTGTTGGACCACATCAGTCTCTGTTGAGATCAACTTGGGAACTAATTCTTCTGTTTCAAGCCACAAGAGTTTGTCAGATTTCCTCCTTCCTGAAACCAACTCAGGCCTTGAAACGTCTTGTCAAGCAACATAAACAATTCTCTCATCCAGTTCTAACTAACTAACTAACTAACTAACTAACTAACTAACTAACTAACTAACTAACTAACTAACTAACTAACTAACTAACTAACTAACTAACTAACTAACTAACTACCTTTACCATTAGCTCTCTTTAAAGCTAAAGAAATTAAAGGAATGCTACAAAAGACCTGCAGAAAGCTTGAAGACATTTTGACCAAAACTTAAAAATTAATGTAACTAAAACTGGCCTCTTGGAAGGGCCGATGAATAAATTACTGCTTCAACTGTATTTTTTTTGTTTTTTTTTTAAAGATGGCCTCACATTTTCCTCAAACCCGCTCTGATATGGTGGAATGATGCCAAAACATGACTGAGCAGGTTCTGCTGTTCCTGTTGCTGAAAGGCTAAGCCATAGTTAGCTTAGCCTTGAAAGGCAAACAACTTAGTAAAACAATTTAGCTTTACGCTAATCTGTCCTAAAACGTTATTCAGTATAGACTTCTTTTACTATCTTGTTTTTGTGAACTATCTTCGCTGTCTTTCAGTATTTCAGTAAATATTTGATGTCCATATTAGAAAAACGTCCAGGCTTTCACAGGGTGTCCTACTCGTTACACCCGACACGTCTCTGCACATTCTGGGAGCTTAAACAGCCTCCGATCATATCATGGATCCTGTCGCTTGTTTACGTCTGTGTCTCCATCCTCAGCAGAGCCGATCCTGACAGTGTGGCCGCTGGGTGGGCTCTCTGTTTAATCAGCGTGTAACGGCTAACTGCTCCCACAGCGACCTCATTTGTCCAGATGTACTTTCATGCGTTGCCACATGTTCTCTCATCAGCGAACATCTCGAAGCCCCTGAACAACCCTACATGGCACGCAGAGATCTCAGCTGCATCCTGTTTAGGCAGTCTGAACGAGTTCACGAGGTCTCACTCTGGGCCTTTTATTGAGTCCCACTAGAGCGATCAATACGGTGAAGTCACTCGGGGTCGGCTAGAGCCACAGCGCTATGACGCTCTTGGCTTTCGACCAGGGTCATCTTGAAACGCTCAGTCCGATCTCGGTCATGCTTGTGGCATCTGGTTCACTCGATTGTTATGCTGTTCGCCCCTCTGGAGAGTTTTAGATGATATCATTGTGGGACACAGGAAGCGTGAAGCAAGTGAAGCGGCAGAATTATCTAAAATCAACTCCACTCTGTTATAACAACGGTATTCCCTCATCAAAAACACACCTGGAGTGCTGCTTTGACTCTGTCATGCACGTTTGAGAAATCCTTTCATCTCCACGGCAACCATTCGGCTGTGCAAAGCGCCTGGGTGGACCAAGCCCCGCCTTAGAGGACGAAGCTCCTCCTCTGAGCTTCCGCCTCAAAGAGCAGCCTCTCCCACGACTCCCCCATTCAGCTCCTCCAGACTAGCCAGCAGAAATTAGCCTAGAGTGGAACTGCACATCAACTGATCTAATTATACCAGATACTTCTCAGTGCAGCGCTGGGAAAAAAAATAAAAACCTTGCTGAAGGGTTAATAGAGGAGCCATGTTGTGATGATTTCCTGAAGGCGGAGTTTCAGAAAGAGCAGGAGCTTTTTTGTTTTTTTAAAGAGACAGAAGCCCAATTTTAAGGTGAGTTTTTAAGTCATATTTGATGTAAGCAGCATTTTTATAACACAGTTATTTGACTGTGCTATAAAAATGACATCATGTGCCTAGAAAACCCATAACATCATTTCTAATCACATATTAATGCGTACATAATTTGATTAACAAATCATTTCTAAGCAAAAATACCAATGCCACATTTTTCCTTCTTTAGTGGTTTTACTTTTAATTGTTGTGTTTTTTCTGTTTTGTATATTTTTGATATTGTGTTTTCTCCACTGCTGTGTAGTAATTATTTTTCTCATGTGATTTTGTCAAATATTTCATTTATTTATTTATTTAGTCACTTGTTCTCACTAAAGGCTTCTGTAGCTTCATGACTCTGACATGTTAAACACATTTTCTGGGATCTGCCACCTTGATAACTGGTTACACTCTGATTGTGATCAAATAGCTTGTTTTTCTTTATGAACTGTGATGTCAGAGAGCATCACGGCCCACACTTTGCTGTCCAGACAGAAAAGTGTTTGTCTTTATGTTTTAATCAAACTTGTGTTTGTTTGGTTTTTTTAATTATTATTATAATTTTCTCTGTTGAGTAAACTGAAATTCTTGCCTCCAGAATTTCCTAATCATCCTCTCTCCTTCCAGACATCCTGGCCGACCCTGTGGGCTATCCTCTGCAGGACCCGGACCTCCAGCTGCTCCCTTACAGCCAACAGCAGTGTTTCCCTGCCAACCTGCCTTTCCCCTTCTACAGCTCGCCTCCTTCTTCCACCTCCTCACCTTCATCTCTGGCTTCATCCTCTCAGCTCTGCCATCCTCCGTACCAGTACGGCTCTCACAGCCTGGAGGGCCCCTGCGGTCAGGGCCCGGAGCCCCTGTCTTTGGGGCTGAATCAGGGGCTGGCACCCACAGGGTTGCCTCTCGTGCGCAGGCCTCGGATGGGGTTGGGAGGAAAGGGCAAAGGCCAGGATGAGTTGTGCGTGGTGTGTGGGGATAAAGCGTCGGGTTACCACTACAACGCTCTCACCTGCGAAGGGTGCAAAGGTACTCACTCTGAGCGCTGGCTTTAAATCTGTTCACGCTTTCAAAGCTAACGCTGGTCTGGGTTTTGACTTTAACCGCAGGTTTCTTCAGGCGCAGTGTGACTAAAAAGGCCGTGTATCACTGCAAGAGCGGCGGCGGCTGCGAGATGGACATGTACATGAGGAGGAAGTGCCAAGACTGTCGGCTGAGGAAGTGCCGCGCCGTGGGAATGCTGGCGGAGTGTAAGGAAACTAATTCAACAGGAGCGACATAAAATCACTGATATTGGTCCTACAGTCGAGTTTATTTGTAGAGTACATTTCCGCAGCAAGACGGTTTAAAGGGCTTTACACCATAAAAACATAGTACTGTCATCAGTTATGAAGTAGAAATAAATATTACATTTTGCCAAATTACATCATCAAAATCATCAAGCAAATACATTAAATGAAAAATAGTATTTTAAAGTCTATTCTCTGAGATGCAGGAAGCCAGTAGAAGGACTTTCTATTTTCCTGGTTTTAGTCAGAACAGGAGCAGCAGCGTTCTGGATCACCCTGAAGCTTCCTCGTTTTGTTGTTGTTTTTTTCAGGCAAGATACTGTTGCAGTAATCAGTGCAACTAGAGATAAACACATGTATGAGTTTCTCTGTATCTTGCTTGGACAGTAATCCTTTAATTCTGGAAATGTCCTTCAGGTGACAGAAGGTCGACTTTGTGACCGTCTTTATGTGGCTCTGAAGGTTCAGTGCAGTGATAGCTTTCTTGACAGCTACAGCGCGCAACAGCACAAATGATGGAAACGTCTCCGTGTTTGGACTCCGTGTTCATATTGTCGTCGTTTACCTTTCAAGGCCTTCTGACCGAAGTCCAGTGCCAATCCAAGCGACTGAGGAAAGGAGGTAAAAGCAGGGGGCAAGAAGAGGAGGAGAGCGCAGACGGTCGGAGAGTCAGCTCCACCTGCCGGTTACCTGCGCAGGTACCACGGCGATACCCTGAGGCCTATCCCCAGGGGTCAGGCCTGGGTTTCTTAACCCCGTCACTTTTGTCCTCCCCATGCAGACTCAGCCGGCCACGTTGACCCGGGAACAGAAACATGTTGTGGACAGGATGGTGGAGTCTCACCGACAGTTCAGAGATCAGGACAGCAGCAGTTACATGGTGGGAAAATGTGCAGATGTCACGTCCGCCCGGGCGAGGCGGCGTGCTCATGTCGCTGTCATGTGGGCAGGTGTTTGAGTGGCAGTGTGCTCTGGAAGGAGACGGCCTGATGGAGGTCCCCTCCCCACCGCTGCAAAGACTCCTGCAGTTTGCCAGAACGGTGCCGGGTGAGTCGGACGGAGGTGTTTGCTTGTTCAGAGGCGCAAATTTCTGTATCTACGGTGTTCACATAAAAAGGAGGGAAGGAAAAAAAAAAGAGATAAGATTTGAAGTTTCACAGAGACATTGTAAAGGATGAATCAACATGTTTATTTACTTTAGCGCATTTTGAATTTGAAACTATTTCAGTAAATGTTGTAAAAAAATTTTAAAAAAAGGCAAAAACACAAAATCTTGCCAAGTGTTTTTGGTCTAGTTTCCAGTGTGAATATTTTAGTACGATTGAAACAAGACAAAACTTACTTAGCAGTAACTTTTCAGAAAGATATAGGAGCTTGTGTTAAGTCAGTAATTCATTAATAATGTGAAACAGTCTGCCAGTGGACCTTGCACTTTTTCATCAACATTAAGGAATTACTGACTTAAAACAAGCTCCTGTATCTTTCTGAAAAGTTACAAGAGCTAAGTTAGTTTTGTCTTGTTTCAAGCGTACTAAAATATTTGAATTAGAAACTACAAGACCAAAAATCCTTGGTAAGATTTTGTCTTTTTGCTGTGAACAAAACTTCTTCTTCTTCTTTTTTTTATAGCACATTGAAAACATTAAAATAAAACCAACTAATACAAATACAATGAACAGGCACAAAATATATGAGGAGTATAATGGGGAAAATGTTAAAAGGACAATAAGACAAAAAATGAATGTAAGGTCAACATCACAGGGAGGGCAAGAGAAAAAAATGTTTTCTTAATTCACTTTGAGCTCTCATGATTATACACTTAGTTTACAACAAATACTGAATTTCTTCCAGTTCTTAATAAATTATGCATAAATTAGTTGAAGAGATCATCCTCTCCATGTTGAAACACTATTTATTTACTTTTATTGGTCGTAACATAATCAGAGATGAAAACTTTGCAACAGGGCCGTCCAAAGTGCGGCCATTTGTGGCCCTTGAATCTGTGAGCTTGCTGGTAAAATAAACCCAGTTCTGACCTCCGACCCAGGATTTGACCTCCTGGATTTCTCAGACCAGATGAGCCTCCTGTCTGTGTCTTCGCTGGAGGTCATGTTCCTGCTCTCTGCCCAGCAGTTCTCCAGCAACCCAGCGAGCCCCACTCCAGGTAAGGAGAAAAAACACACACACACACACAAGACTGGAAAAGAAGATGGCGCGCTCAGAAATGTAAAACCCACCGACTCAGAATATCTACGCGTTAAACCTGTAACTCTTGCGGCCGTGTCATCAGCCTCGCAGCTTTTCAGTGCTTCTGCTTACGGCTGGCACCGACACCTGGACCCGAAGGAAAACCTGGACATCAGGATGCCCGTCAGCTCAGGTGAGCTCATTGCATACTCTTTCATCTCCACACCCTGGACACGATCGGTCCAACAACAGCACCTGCTTTCTGCTTGGACAGGATGTAGCGAGGATCTCCTCGGCTCGGTGCTGAACTTCCTGCACAGCATGGCAGTGCTGCGTGTGACAGAAGCTGAATACACTCTGCTCACCGCCACGGCTCTGCTCTGCTCAGGTCAGACATGTCCAGTTTAGTGAAACTCTGGCTGCAATTGTTCCGGTGAACACAGAGTCTCTGAATGCACCTCTCGTTGTGTCAAATGATCTAATTTAGTTTGTGCGAATCACTGTAGCTCCGGCTCCATGTTTAGAGTTGTTTTCCTGCTGGAAGTTTATATTTTAACGCTTTAATGTCTTTTCTACAGATTCTCGCTCTTGAGCTGCGGATCTCTGCAGCTCCTTTGGGCTGCGTCTCTGATTAGTGCTCTTTTTATTTTCTGATAATGGATTCAACAAAGCTTAGAAGATTGTTTTACAACAACTCATGTATACGACTACATTAATCACACGTGGACTCTGTTGGTTAATTAGACAACTTCCTGTAGGGTATTTGTAGCTTCTTAACTACATAGCAACACATCAGACAGGCTGCGACTCTCAACGTTTTCCAGGCTTAAAGCACACAGGCACTCAGTTGCTTTTAAAATAGCATTAGTTGATTTTTTCCCCCTATTTTTTAAAATCTTATTTTAGTTTTTTTTATATGTTGCTAACTGTTTTTGTTGTCCGTTTTCAAGGTCTTTTTGTGTTTCGTTGCCCTTATTCATGCAGCCAAAAATGCAGACGTTCTCATAAATCAACATGAATTTAAGTAAATGCATTCAAATTGTTTAGATTTTAACTTGTGAAAAAAAAAAAAAAAGTTTTCTTTTCACAGTTATGATCCACTTTGCATCGGATTGTCACATCCAAACTCCAGGATTGGCCATCCTGAGTTTTGTATTTGTGACAAGACAAACTGTGAAAAAGGTTATGAATGCTTTGAACATATGATTTATTTATTTTTTTGTTTTTTTTGTGCGTCGCGTGCAGATCGAGCGTCCCTGCAGGCGGTTAGTGGTGTGGAGAAAATGCAGGAGCTGATCCTGGACCTGCTGTCCAGAGTGTGTGGGGCCCAGACCAGAGCAACAGGTCGCCGAGGGCCGCAGCGTTTCGGCCGCCTGCTGGGCAGATTGACGGAGCTGCGCACCCTCCATCACAACTACCTCCTCCTGACAGGACAACAGCATCCACACTGATGCAGACACTGACCATGTCTTCATGTGTGAAGGCATGATAAAGACCGTCGTTCTGTCTTTTTGAGATCCGAGAGATGGACCAACAAAAGATTGTTTTTGGGTTTTTTTTTTTTTTTTTCATCCGACATGTCCTTTGGTCACATCGCTTCAGTGGTTTTAGATTGTTGTAAACAATCTTTTTCAATATGTGTTGAAAACTGTTACCATAAACACTTCCAGGACAGTTTGTTTTGTTGAGCAGTTTTAAAACAAAGTGTTGCCTCTGCATTTGTAAAAGTTTATCTATTAAATAAAAATTAAGAAATAAAATGATGCAAATGACCAGTTTCTGCTGACACGCTCTTTCCTATAGGTTGGTGTATTGAAAACTCGTGAGAATATTAGCTGATTTATTTTAAAAAATATATGTTGGCTTTCTTATTTTAGGAGCCACTTCAAGCATTCAACATGCAGAGGCGAGTGAATCCTCTTCAGTATCGACAGAGCATCTGCGTAGCAACATTTGAGGAACACTTTTGTCAATTCTGTAGCTGTGGCACACACACACACACACATATATATTATATGTATATATATATATATCTACATATATATACTGTATATATATGCTTAATATCAAAGGCATTAAAGGAGCAACCCTCAAACTGAAGACTGAAAAAAATTAAAAACCAAGTGGTAATAAATTCTGAGTTGAATCAACACAAAATTGTGAGTTGAATCAGCTAAAAAATGTCAAATTGTAAGTTTGATAAACTTAATTAAAAAAAAAAGTAAATTCACAGGTTTAATCAATGTAAAACTGTGAGTTATTCTTTAGATTATACTTAGCTTTTCATTTAGAGCTGCAAAACTGCATAGAATGAAGTTGAATCACTGTAAAACTGCGAGATGAATCAACGTTAAATCAGCTTAATAAAAACGTAAAATAGTGAGTTCAATCAACTTAATGACATCAAATAGCAAGTTGAATCAACGTAAAATCTACCTTGCTATAAATGACAAAGAGAGTTAGGTCAACTTAGTTTTGATTAAGCATTTTGCACTTGACGGTTAAAGTCGATGTAACTGAACCGAGGCAAAGCAACAAGGAAATTTGTCAAGAGTCAAGTTGAGTGAGCAAATCTTTTTTTTTTTTTTTTTTTTTTAACAGTGCAATATTGCTCAGTTGGAGGATGTAGATAGAGGATGGTTAGAAGATCCTCCTTTATTACAATCAAGCCTAGCATGAGTTGCTTTGTGCTTTTCACACTGCATATGGCTCTCTCCCATAGTGTCAAGATAAAAAGTTTTACTTGCACAGAATCCAGTCATCTGTTGGTGACAGACGTGAACCAGTGGCGAAAACAAACACGGACACAAAAAGAGCTAGCTAGCGAGAGCAAAGGTATGTCAGCAACTACTGGTAGTCTTAACTACCTCGAGTCACAAAAGGCACTGAAGAAAGTCAAGCCTGACAGAAAACAACATATATATAAAAGTTCAGCCATCTTAAGACCTGACATTGACATGCTTAAGGCCAACTTACTTTCTTTAAAAAAATTAAGACATTTTAAGGCCTTAAATTTAGATACATTGAGACTTTTAAAGGATGTGTGGACACCCTGAAGTAGCAGGAGAGGGTGTGACAATAACATTTAAATGCCTAAACTTACAAAAATCCACCAGCTGAATCTGAATTCTTTCAGAGGCTTGTGGGAAAAAAACCAGTATACACATGGCTTACTATTTCCAACCATTATGGGGTTTGTGGTTTTGTCAACTGCCCAAATTTCTCAGCCAAAGCTACCTCATACAGATGAATGTTTTTTTTTTCTACTAAAACAATTGTCTGACTGCAGCTGAAAGTTGCAACAAATAAGTGGAACAGTATGTAACCTCAGACCTTATGCGAATATCTGGGTTTCTTTTGAATTTGATAACATAAAATTGATAAATATTTTTTTATATATATATAGTTATACCACAACTGTTAGCCTATGTCACTGAGATATAAAACAGTGTGACAGATGACTAAACAAAAAATCCACAGGACTCCAGATACATAAACATTTTTTTAATAGAATATTTTCCAAAATGTGGAAACTGGTTAAAGAATTTTGCTGAGCTGGTAAAATATAAACAGTAGCGATAAGCTTATCGGGGTGAACGTTTCATTGGATGGAATTGGGCTCCGGGAAATAAATAGAATCATTGAGTGGGTCAATATTAAAAGCTTGTGCTTGGTATCGAGTAAAAAAATAATAAAAAAAAATCAGCAAAAATCAGTTAAAATGCTGTCTGCTTTTCAATTAAAAAACCTCACTCCATTTTTTTTCTTAAATAAGAACTCTCAATTTAATCAATATAACTTTATTTCTATAGTTTGTCTTCCATAAATAAATTATTTCTCTGTATCAAAAGCGATTTCAAATATAAAGAGCATCGGCTCATTTTGTCGAATGCCAAGATTACACAACAATGCAAAACACACAAACTATAGTTAATTTACAGTAAAGACAAATATCTCCATACACTGCAGGAATTATGTCATGTCGAGTCTCACCTCGCCCTTTAAAAGGCTGATTGAAGTACGCATTTTTAAAAATTTACTTAGAATGAGCTTGATAACGCAAAGTCGTATGTACAACAACTACTAGCAGTAAAATATACATGAGTCTTTTGTAAAAAGTTTAAAACATAGAAAATCTATTGTATAAAAGAAGGCAGCGATGTGTTCGTCGGTCTCCGGCAGCTCATTTTAAATCTCTTTCCTAATGGCTTGATCCCTCAGCAGCAGGATCAGAAGAACCTCAGGCTCTTTTACATTTGATTCGTGATATCCAGCTGGAGTTGAGCACACACCTCTGAACGTCCCTGAATGGGGGGAATTAACGCTTACTGCAGCAACGTGAGGCTTAATGTAACTTCATTTACACATCGTCTCCCTGATGACACAAAACAGGTTCTGTCGGAAACCTGTGATTCGGTCTGGGACCCGACAGCTGCTCAGCGGCGTCTACAGGTAGTTGGAGGTGACGAAGCAGTGGCTGTGGCTGACTCGGCTCTGGTGGATCATGGCGCGGTCGTACGCCACCTGGACGGACTTGCGGATGCTGGACTTGCGGCCCTCCATTATGCGCAGCTTGTCCGCCGTGTCGTCTGCGCCCAGGTGCGTTAATTTGTCGCGGGGGAGCCACTGCCTGAAACACCAGAGACAAGAGTTTGGTCCAGGAGTGAAGACGTTTTAAAAAGGAGTAATCATCAAAACAAAGGTAACTTCACCTTTATTTGGTCAAAATACATGTGGTTTTTATGTATATTTTATTAAAGGACGACACCTTTCTTACAGACTTTAGAAAAATATCCATTTATAGAGAAATAGTCTGCTAGTACAATTCAACCCAATCAGTGTAGACTGATTCAAGGTCAATTACATGCATGTCAATTTGATTCTAGTGCTTAAATTTGTTCCAGTTGGACTTTATGTGATAAACCATCATAAACAAAACACTCATATGTGAGTCAAGGCAGGGGAGCGAATACTTTTGTCAATATAGTGTGGCTTTCTTATTCTCTGACAAACTAAATAAATTCAGTAATGTGTTTGTCTGTGAATGAGTTTCGATGATAAATACAGAGACATCAATAACAATAATGACAGTAATATTAATGATATAATAATATGCAGTGCAAGTAGCCTATATCTCCTTTGATCTTCTTTGATGGGGGGGCAGTAGGGGACCTGGATAAGGGACAGGGGGGGTCCTGGCCCAAAACAGGTTGAGAAACACTGTCCTAGAGACTGAATCTGTTAACATCAATCGTTCAAGTCACAGACTCCAAATAGGGTTTAGATTTGGACTAGCCCATTCTAATTTGACCTAAGGCACTCCACAGAGCTGGATGTGTATGGGGGCGTTGTGAGCAATTTTTTATTTTTTTTTCTTTCCATCGGGGTTTTGCTCTATGTTTAGCTACATCCATCTTCCGAAAAGCTTCCTTGTCACTTCTAAAGAAAGTGAAAGCCCATCAGTGAAAGGTTTTCCAAACAACGTTTGGCGAGTAGACCTCAGGTCTTATCTGATGGCTGTAGCTTTGCGGTTGTGCCATACCCTCATGTTGGGACGACTGACTGACACACATACTCCCTGAAGTGCTGGAAGCCTGAAAACCCTGCATTAAACTTTCCCACAGCTTTATTTCTGAAAAGTGTTCTATGTTCGTGATGCCATTTGCATATAAACGGTTTTCAGATCTAAAAAGGTTTCGACTCACTTTCCTTCCACCTCATCATTTTTCCTTTGTGTTGAGCTAAGCTTGTGGTCTCAACAGAACAATCAAGACAAGTTGTCCCTTTTCAGCCAGACGCTAAAATGTCTCTACCCTTTAGCCGAAACAGCTGGTTCGCAACTTCGTTTAATATCTGTGACACTCACCACGTCCGCTTATTATCAAAGAAAAGCACCAGGTAGAGTCTGTCGTTTGTCTCCTCTTGTCTCTGCTCTCCCAGCCTGAGGACGTCCTTCGGTGGGACGGGGATAGGAATCCCGTTCAGCAGCAGGCCTTCCTCTGGCATCTCTGGGTCGATGATCTGAACCAAACAGAGCAACGGGGAACGTTGAGCCAAAAAGTCTTTTGACAGCTCAAACGAGATGATCATGTATATAAACAGCTCACCAGAGCGGGATAGGAGGGATATCCTCTGCACTTCGCCCACACCAGCTCCAACGGCTCCAGCTCCGTCTCGTCCTCTGACGACTGACTCCCGTTGCCTGCGAAGCAACAAATTCTGTGTTTAACGCAGATCAAGAAAAGAACATGCGTTATTATGGCACAATGTCAAGTACCGGTGTAATCCGAATCTCCGTTGACTATGTCAAGAAGAGGAACGTTGGAGAGAGAAGGCTTTCCTAGGCTTCGTTTGGGTGGCGAGTTTCTGTAGGATCAAACATGCTGGACTGTCATCGACTGATCAGACATCACCAAAACCCGACAAAGGAGATAATCACCTTCATCTTACATTTCTTTGTGAAGGACGGGACAGGATCGTGACTCTGCGTCGGAGTTGCTGTCTTTGTGCCTTTCAAACCTATTGGTCAGTCCTGAAAACAAACAACGCATCGGTTATCCTCAGTCTCGTCTTATTACTACTATAAAAGCTTCACATTTGAGCTAAAACAATTTATTTAAATCAAATTTACATCCTGATGACACCAATTTAAAATTGAGATAATAAATAGAATCGAATGCATTACAATAGGGCTGCTGCTAACAATTATTTTGATTATTCAGATTATTAATGGATTAAAAAAAACCATTCTTATCTTAAAACAGCGTATTAGGAAGAGTAGGGCGATGTGGTCTTAGAATTTTATGTAGTACTATTACTATCATGACAAAAATGAGGATAAAAAACCATTTCTTTTTATAGGCAACTGCTTGGCAGCATTCACAGCGTCACACAAATGCTGGTCTTGCAAAACATTCCTTTTTTTTTTCCTCCGAAGAGTTTTTGCGGCGCTAGTGGCTTGTATTTTTTCTACAGTAGGCAGACAGGAAGGAGGGTGAGGAGAGGGGGGAAGACATGCGGTAAAGGTCGTCGGGACCGGGAGTCGAACCCGCGACGTCCGCATCGAGGACTAAGGCCTCCAAACGTGGGGCGTGCTAACCCCCTGCGCCACCACAGACACCACACCCAAAACATTCCTTCTTGATATAATATAAAGCTAAACTGCAAATAGAGACAGCATTTCATTTGCTCGTATTTTCAAATTTACCTGTTTCTCGTGAGGATAGCGGGAGAAAATAGTAAAATTAACAAATTCGTCTGGTTTTTTGCATTCACTGACATTCGAGAAATGATGAATCAAAATTCTTACAAGAAATTTTTCACGATAAATAAAAAACGATAAACAATATGTGTCCACCTCTGGTATCAGTATGAGTATTTCTTATACTTTATGGAGATAAAAGGTCACAAGTAGGCTCAAACTTCACATTTATTGTGATTTAATTCTATATAGCTTTCTGAAAATGTTATTTCACACCATATTTTCACACATTTAGAATCTGATTCTTGTTTAGGCCTACTGACTCTTATGATACATTACAGGGTTGGACAATATGACTGAAAAATGTATCACAATATGAGCGTTTCATATCAGATGATATTGATATTTGTTGATATTGATAATTATTACTTTGTTTTTTTCCCTGACATTTCTCTTTTACCCACTTTTCACTCCACGCTGTTATTTTTTTATTTTATGAGACACGGTGGAAAAACCTGAAACTGCTTCTGCACAAGTTCCTCAACAGCTTGTTGCTAGGTAACCAATGAGTGAGTTAGTTGATGTCACAAATCTTGCTAAGCTCCTTGAGAAGGGTTGAGCCACTAACGTCTTTGCTCTGCCTACATCTTCCAGAATGCTGTGCGGTTCTGGGTCAGAGTTCCGTGGATATTCTACACACTGAATATTCTATGAGATGTATTATCAATAGAGGGATCATCGGTGGACGTCGCGTTGCGTCAACAGCCACTCTTACTGCACATGTAGCCTTCAGAACGAATGCAGAAACCCATTATTCTAACTGTTTAAGCCATTTAAGATTAGGCTAATAAAATAAGTTACAACTGGCAGCCAGTGCAGATCACCTATCTTCGCCCAACACATCTCCCGCCGCTGTCAAGAGGTTTTATTTTTAGATCAGCGTCTCTGTACCTCACACTGCATCACGTTCACCTCACTGCATTTTAATTTCTGAAGGCTAAGTTTATCCCCCGTCTTGATAGATGAAGCTACATCTTCATTTTCCCTCTAACTGAGACCAAACTAGGAAGAAATTATGTTATTTGTCCTTTGTCTGAACCGAACTGGAAGTAATCTGTGCCACCGAACAGCCATCTTGCTTAACAGGAGCAGCACAAAGCATAGATAAGTCATGGCTTCGAGACCAGCAAAGACAAAGTATAGTACTCAAAAATTGTAATAGTTGTAATGTACTTATACTGTTTATAAATTACAAGGAATGCAGAAAGAGCTAAAGCGTGGAGCTTGTTCATTGTTGTCATAGGTGCTATCATGTTAGTTACAGACACCTACCAAGATGGCTGTAGGCTACAAAGTTTCTGGAAGTGTGACGTCAAATGAGAACAATATATAAATAATTTATCACGTGGTAATAATATAGGTCATTGAGGAAAGACCTTCTTGAAAAAGTTTCATCAGTCAGTGTTTCAACCAACAGCTTTACTTTCTGGGCTGCAGTTACCACGGTAACCCTTTCAAAACAAGTAAATTGTAAACTGATTGAACTTTATTTGTGTACAACACCAGACCAAATTAATCCTTGCAATTATTTGTAATGCATCTAAAATTGGTATTTTCCACAACTCTTCAGAGCTAAATAAGAGTCTCTGCTAGTCGTAGTAAATTGTTAAAGACCAGGAGACCGCCCATCTTTAAAAGAAGACATTCAAGTGTTTAACACTAGTATGTAAAGCTTTCTAACCGCTTTCCAGAGAATGATTCACTGTCCTCTCCGATTCTGTATCTGACGACGCTTCTCGACCAGGGGTCCACACCTCGTGAAGAGTGGGAGGTCCAGGGCTTTTCTGTGGGGTTCTGGACGCTGGAGTGCAGGATGGGGAGCTGGTTGTTGAACTAGGGCCGGTGGGGATGCTGCTCGTATTCTCGTCCTGCAGCCCCTTCCCATTAAACACGGGGTTCTCTTTTTCCCTGCAAAGCTTCGCTCCGTTCTTTGCTTTCTTGAACAAGACAGAGGTCCGCCGTCCGACTCCCCCGGTGGCGGGCAGCGGAGAGACGGAGAGCAGCGGCAGGGGGTTGGCTACAACCTGCCCCTCATAGTGCAAAGTGGGAGGAGGTGTCACGCAACATTCTCCTCGTGCTTTAGTGCAATTAATGTTTTCTGAGGTGCTGTTGAAGTGGTTGCTGTCTATTTTAAGGCGTTTGCAGAACCAGGAGGGGGACTGGACCTCCCCTGTCATGGGCCGCAGTGTGGGAGGCTCCAGAGGCGGTTCTCCTTGTCGGGGAGGAGGAGACGGGCCTCTAGGTTCCAGTCTTGGGGGTGAAGTGGATTTGAGGTCCTCTAGAAGAAGAAAAAAAAATATGTAAAGATAATTTGAACACAATTCTTCCCAAATGATTGGTTATGCTGTACGTAGTATGATGTGGTAGTTTTCACACACACGAAAATGGCGTCTTTTTCCCAATGGATACATTTCATTCTTACACATTAACCACAGCCCGAAAAGAGTTAAGATATTCAAAATGGAGGACTTCATCGAGACAAGTGACTAAAGAAAATCGCTCTCACAACTGTACACCAGCAACATGGCAACATTTTACATAGAGATGCACCGTGAAACCAAAGGGTGACCAGAACCAGACGACCTTCCGCTTGAAGGGCCAGAAATTGAGATTGATCTGATGGTGGAACAAAATCTAGAAGCTACCAGGTGTGGAGGTTGTTACTGAGGGAAGAAGACTCAGGATATTTTAATTGTGTTTCGATTATAAATTTGTTGATATTCTACTAATGTCGAAAAAACACAATTTCGCAATTGTGATGTCATTAAATAAGAAATGCAATTACCATCACACGTGAATCTACTTGTTCAGGTGATTAAAAGTCAGGTGGGAATTAATGTAAACAGTTGCATGGGCAATATTCATATTTCAGCCACGGCGCTAGCGCTCATCTGTCAGTCATCAGAGGAGAGGTTGGCGTCTTATTCAGGCCTTGGAGCATCAAGTTCCTTATACTTCAGGGTGGTTATGTATACATGGGGCGTTTTGGCGATATTGCCATTTTGGGCTGCGATTTCACATAAGAGCTATAGATTCGGCACTTTCAAATGACAAGCTCAACTTTTGATGAACATTGCCATGCTGTGAGATTTCTGGTTGGATGCACATAGGCCATGGAGATCAGTGTCTATTAATATGCGAGTTGTTGCTGTACACAAACTGGCGAGTTGCGAAAAAAGTGTTTCAATTGCAATTTTGCATTCCAGCGCAGAAACTTTTTATCAATACACTCGAGTTTTCAATTTTATTCAATTTTCAAATTTATTCTGTAATTCCAATCTGCAAAATTTCATGATCAATGGAAATGCAGCTAGAGGTTTTTAAAATGAAGACAGAGAAAACAAAGTCCAACTTTTGTAAATAAATTAACATCTGGACGCTCTAGACTGCCGGAGAAAGAGGAAGACAGAAAGGCTAACAGAATACAGTAAACTAAGTTGCTTCGTTTTATCCTTTTTAGCTTCCAACATGTCATGAACATGTATAATTTGGAAATATTAGTAGCCATTTGTGAAATATAAACACAATCCCATTTTTGCAATGCAAGCTGTACTAATCACTCATTTCTTTAGCTTAAAAGGTTAATTCTGCTGGGTTTTTTTTGGTTTTATTATTACAACCCCAACAGCAACTGTTTTTGCACACAGTGTGATGTTGCCTCTACTCTTATAAAAAAATTGCTTGGGGCAGGAAAGCTAGAACTAATATTTTACATGATAATTCTCCATCTTCTTACTCGGTAGTTTTTAGAGAGAAATCCAGCAATGCTGGTCAATAAACCTCTCATCAGTGCATCCCTAATTTTACTGCTAAAAATGTGTTTTGATGTTGTCTTTGAGTGTCTGACCGGACCCGTTTGTAATCAGAAGTGAGATGATATGGCATGACTGAAAGTGGCCCAAGGTGTGGTGAATCCATGAGAGTGATGCATAAAGGAGGTGCAAACACAGCGTGCACTAGAAGAGAGGAGTTGTGAGGCAGCCATGGCCAACGAGACTTTCTGGGCCCCTACTTACTAGACTGGAGACAGTGGGGTGGTTGGGGTTGGTGCGTTAGGGGAACCCTGGCTCAATTACCTGAGGACAATGTTCCATTAGCTCAAGTTTCACAACTGATCTCAATGAAACAAATTAGTCTTTCAAAAGATTCATGCACTGCAAATTTAATTCTCATGTTAATCTAGTGCATTTCATTGCCCTCTCCTCTCTCACCTTTGTCTGAGGAGGACAGGCTATTATCTGCCTTGGCATTGTTATTGTTGTATTCTTCGTCGTCGTCATCATCTTCGTCTTCGCCCTCTTCTTTAAGATGCCCGTTGTGGATGCCGTGGCTCATGGGTTGACCCTGTCTGAGCCGGAGCTTGTTGATCTCGCGTCGAAGATGGTGGATGCGTTTGGCCCGGGCGCCGCTGCACCGCATGGATGTGACAAAGTCTAGTTTCTCCAGAAGCTCCTTCAGCTGCTCTTCCATCGTCATGTGGAGTCGGTTATCTGGATCCAGAACACTGTCAACTGAGCACATCGACAAGTTCAAATAGGAATGGAGGTCTTAAGGAAGTGTTTCCCACAAGAAGAAGTTCCCACTAATGCTGCAAGACCTTACCGTCCTCCCAGGTGCAGCTGTAGAAGTCTCTTTTCTGGGGTGACTCAGGGAGGTGCATCCCCGTGTCCAGGTCAAGGCCGGCGTTTGTGGCTTGTCTTTGGGCATGGCGCAATACAGCACCCCCTAAGTCACGCAGACGCAGCGCTGCTTTGTAGAAGACTGTGTCTTTGGTGTTATACAGGAGGCAGTTTGACACCATCAGATTAAAGTCAGCCTCCAGGTCAGCCACAGAACGGTAAGCATGACTCTCAAGCTTGGAGCGCATAGTGGAGAAGTCCATTGGATAAGTGATAAACTCCAGGTAGTCTGGAACCTGAAAATGGAACAAATGTTTTCCCTTCAAAAGTGTTGAACACACTTAGGTTAAAATGTACAATGTATCCACAAGTTAAGATGGCTTTACAGTGGAATAAGATAGAAAATTCAATTTAGGAGGAGTGTGGAGTAAGTAATTTTATCTATGTAAATTTTCTTATGTTCAATATTATCATCAAGTGTCACAACTTTTCTTTCTTTCTTTTCTTCTGGATGTCCCATTAAATCATGACATCCCATCTTTACCATAGACATATACGTGTATGGTGTTTACTTTGAGTTTCAGTCAGATATGGTCTTTGCAGCTTTCTAAGTTTTAAAGCTAACTTCCATAAGTATTCTATAAAATTGTATTTATCTGGGAACTAAAAAACATTCAATGAAACCTGCTACAAGTTCTCCTAGAGTTTACACTACAATACTACTGTACAAGAAGCCGTACCTCCTTCAAGTTAACTGGCTGGGCAAAAATGTGAGCAGTGTCCTTCTCCTGAAGATGGTCCAGGGTGGCACGCAGCAGCATCAACATTGGCGTGAGCTGCATCTCTAAAGTTGATTGGTGAACTTTGACCTGAAGTTGAAGAATACAGACTTGTCAGGTTTTAATAAGAAGAGATTTACTGAATTTGTCACAGTCTACATTTAGCAGTCTTAAATTTCCAAGGAATGTTTAAAAGTGACACAATTAGCAAAAATTCCATAGGATAAGAGACCGGAGGTAAATTATTATTACAAGGACATCAAATTACATAAGACTATGTTTCGTTTTTAAACCTTCATTTAAAAAAAAACAACTTTTTGTACAATTTCAAAACATTTAATTGGCAAGGCTTACATTTAAAGCTTTGCCAACCAGTGGCTTAACTTATTTCATGAACTCTGATTTGGTTTAATCTCCTGCGTGTCCGTCTACAACAATGTGGTGAAGAAGCAGCCAAACTGCACCAGATTAAGGCCTCAAGTCCAGTTAGTTTCAGCTTCTATCTCTTTACATTTACATACGATAGGATGACAAAGTTAGCATAAAGACTAGTCCACTGTTACCTGTTCCCGTTTGAGCTTCTCTCTTTTGCGTATGAGCTCCACCAGCAATCTGGCTTTTTCAAGATCATGCCGGAGTTTCTGCCAGTATCTCAGAGCTTCTCTTGCTGCAGAAATCTTCTCGTCCACTTCAGGCTGAACAAAACATCCCATTTTACAGCTTATAAAGGTACATCTCATAAACAGTAAGTCATGGGTTTTTTTTGTTGTTGTTGTTTCAATAATTAAAAAAGAAAAAAATACCTGTTCTGTACTCTTTTGTGATTGGATGTTAGAGTGCAACTGCCGAACCAGTGCCACACCGTTTCTTGACTGACGTTTTAGCAACCAGTAGCTATGCAGTCTGTGCATAAACTGGTTTTTCCTTTGCATGAGAATTCCTTTGGAAATTATATTCAACCTGTAACAGATGAGAAATAAGCATCTTACTAAATGGACTCTGAAAATGGAATACAAAACAAAAAAAAACAATACTGGACATGATCAAGAAAAGCAAACCTGCTTGTGGGTATCTGCAGCACAAGCTGTGGAGAACCTGTGGTTTGGGTTGTACACTCTGTATTTTTCTTCCCTTTCTTCTTATCTGCTGGCTCATCTTCACACTTCCTGCCTTTTTTAGGTAAAGTAGGACCATCTGTGTAAGCGATGCGTCCTCTGCTCGCCCTTCTCCTGCTGCCCACGATTCGCCCCTCACTCTCCTCGTCGGACTCTGACTCCTGTCCCAGGGGCGAGTGCGTCTCGCAAAACGCCGTCTTCTTTACTGAGAACGTTGTGCCATTGATGCCCGTTTCCCTGACAGGATCGATCTTCATGAACAGACCGGCCCGCTGAGCACATGTGACGTGAAACGCAGTGTAACAGTTGGCCTTGTGGCACTGAATACACGCGCCGCGGCCTTTCTGCTTGCAAAGGTAGCAAGTTAACTTCCAGCGAGCTGGAGGAATGTTACTAACCCCTTCCACCGGTTCTAGAAACACAGTGTTGGCAAAGCACACTTCGGGAATCCATATAGCACACACAACGTGCGCCCAACGACCCTCGTTTGTTTGTTTGAAAGCCCCTCCCCGGTTAGGACACAAGACGCAGTCGACAGGTTTCTGAGGAGACTGAAGGCAGCAGCGGCAGAGCCACTGCCCTTCAGGGACGTAGGGAACGCCGTAACACTCCTGGTGCACAGCCAAGTTGCAAGAGTCACAGAACAGGATGACGTTGCTATTGAGGCATTCATCATCCAAGCACACACAGCAGAAGGCGTCGTCGTCAATAGCGCTTTGTGGAGGCGCTCGGATGCGTGCTTCTCTGTACGCCTCCTCCTCCAACCGATCCACCAGTAGCTCGAAATTGTCTGGCGAAATGGCTGAGAGACCCTCGGAAAGCCGGGTGGCGTTAACCATTTCCAGCCAGGCGGAGTCCTCCTCATCCATGTCATATTCTGCCTTTGTTTCCTGATCCTCAGGGGAGCACTCGATGTAACGGTAATAGGCAGCTGGCAGGGGAGGCGCCTCAACCGGAGTGAAGCTTTCCACAACACGAAACTTAGGCTCAGGGAGGGTTATGTGGGTACTGTTCGACGTGCTGGACTTTTCAGGTGTATGAGGTTGGGAATTGTGGCATTGGTTCTTGGAAGGCTGCGTCGACCTGCCAGAGGTCACTCTGGAGTCTTTCCTGCGGCCTCTGAGCGTGGAGACTTTCCGGGGAGTTTGTGCACTGCTGGTGGGCAACACCGACTGCTCACTGTTCTCTTTGTTGCTGTTGCACTCGCTGATGTCCTGAGCCACTGTCTCATCATCCGTGATGACTTCCAAGGGCTCCAGGACAGAAATGCGGTGAAGCCTTCCGTCCAGTTCAACCTCCACCACCTTCTGAGACTGAGAATAGGAGAGAGTTTCTCTACTTGGAGACGCTTTGAGGCTGTACGGGGATGGAGATCGCTGGCGGGTGCCCCCACGCCCGCCAACTGTGCCGTTGGACTTCTTGCCATTTACTCTACCTCCTCCACCGACCTGGCAAGTTCGCCGTGGCTTCCTCATAGGCCACTGCTCACACTTTCACTCCTGTAAATCAAAAACAAAGAAATTTAGGGGACAGTAGTGTATTTTACTTTGTAGAAAATTTTAAACATACCACCAAGTAGGGATATGCGATACAGACTTAAGGTTTTATAACAATATTTTACGCTACTACTGTGATAATGATAAAAGTGACAATATTTTTTTTTTCTTAAGAAGCTATATGGCTACGACTGTGTTTTACATCATTTATAGCCCCACAAACACAAATACTACTCTTAAAAAACAAACCATTTGTAATATGCTTCTGTAGGACACCAAACACATAAATTTGTATCACTAAACTGCATTTAATCATATTTTTAAATGTATTGATATTTGTTGCTACGACAGACTGGCGACCGAAATGTCTCGCTGGAGATGGGCACCAGCACCCCATCCAACCCCATTAGGGACAAAGGTGTAAAGAAAATGGATGGATGGATGATATTTGTTGATGCTCTCATTGAATAAACACTGGAGAAAATATTAAAACGAACAATCCTAACAATACAGTTTTGGAGGGGCTTAGATATCATTAACTGGAATTAATTGTGACAACAATAAATAAAAATTCTTATCATTGATAATAAATGTATCACTATAAATGAAATACCCAAACCTACTACCAAATTCTATATTTATTTTTTGTGAACAAACGTACCCAGACAAAACACAACTCAATGTATGAAAAAGAAAAAAAAAAAAATGCTGCTCTGTATGCATTTTAGTTTATGACATCCCAAAAGTCACAAGAACCAAGTTGGCAGAAGAAATCGTCATGATGGAATAGCAACTTTTTCAGCAGATTCTGAATCATTTAAGTTGCACTTGAGTTGCAAAGGGTTCAACTGTGTTTGAGCCAGAGTGCGACTCCAGAGAAGTCTGTGATGGATGCCACCATGGATAGTTAAAGTAAAGCAAGAAGTGATTATGGTCTTCAGAACTTTAACTTGTACAAATTTGTTTTCATTCCTGCTTGAATTTTTTCATCTGATTTGTCTCTTATGCACATTTCCCTCTCACATAATAACAAACAGCCAGATTATTCTTGTATTACCATAAGTACATTGCCCTGATGCCATTTATAAAAAAGAAAAACATCTTCAGTAAAGAAAAGCAAGCCTTGCTGTTTGCTGGCCGTCTAGCTATCACTTGTTGTGAGGACAGGATAGTCAGGATGCCCTGACTATTCTGATGGCGGATGTCTGGGCTTACAGTCGCTGACTAATGGGTGAGTTTTCTATGGTACCAGAACCAGGCAGGATGTCTTCCACAACACTGGAACCTCCTCTTAGGACCACACATCTCCGATATTGCTCTTTTGTAGTTTGCTCTCTAGCTTCCTCCTATTCACCTCCTTGCTGTCTCTAATCTTGATTTTGAGCTGCATCTGTACACGCCTCTATAACTCTTGCTTTCTGAAGATTCTTTTGTTTCTTGTTTAACAGTTCCTTCAAGCCACTGGTCATCCAGGGTTTACTATTAGAAAGCATCTCACTGGGGATGTTGTTGTCCACACAAAGATTTATGTAGTCGATCACACACTTTGTTATGGCACTGATGTCCTCTCCATGTCACTGGCAAAGAACAATCCAATCTGTGCCTCAAAACAGAAGCGGAGTAGCTTTTTTGGCTTCCTTTGACCACTTTCTCAAAGTCTCTGGGGTTTATATTCAGTGCACAGAAAAACAAGGCTGTGATCTGACTTTTCCAGAGGAAATTTTGGTTTGGAGATATATGAATTGACATTTTTGTAAAACAAACGTAATGTTTTGTTTCTCTGAAAGAGCAACTGACAAACTGCTTAAATGTTAGTAGTTTAGCAAAGTGAAGCGCGATTAAAATCACCAGGTATTGCCACAAATGCATTGGGGTGTTGTGTCTCTGTCTTAGCTTCAACAGGACTGATGACATCATGTGCACTGACGACAACAGCTGAAGGTAAAATCAATAATGCTCAGGACTGCAGAAACAACATTTATTGTAACAAGTCCTGGATGACATCTATTGGTGACAAGCACTGCTAATCTACCTCCTTTACTGCATTCCTATGCTCTAGCTGAGTCCTTGTTCATCCAACTTGTTAGCTAGCCATTGTGATTGACAGAAGACATGGTTTAAACTTCTTCCTTCTCTCTCTCCTTTTTGACCCTGCTCTGCATCCACAGTGCCTCATTTTCAAATCCTCCGAGACTTCTGGCTTCATGTGTGGTATTATTTCAGCTTCGTGGTGTTAATCAGCTGCTCCCTGTCGTAAACCACCTTGTTGCTAAGGCTACGCATCATAACAAATAAGTTGAAAAAGTGTAATCAATCCAACTCCACAGCATCCAAAACCAAAGGCAAAAAAAAGAGATTTTTTTTTGCCAGAAACACCAGAATTAAAGTTTAAAAAATGAGAAATTTTAACTGAAATTAACTGTCTGTTTAGTAACTATAATTCAACATTGCAAATCATAAATGTAACACAGAAGTTCTCTCACTGATAAAATGTATTTCCGTGGAAACTATTTAAAGAGATAAACCATTCAGTTGACAGCTAGTTAAATGAAAAGACTATGGGCAAACCTTCACTCCAGACACTAACAAGGTTAAGTGAGCAGTGATTTTTCTCGACTTTATCTCATAAACACTTCGTTAAATTGACCTATTCCACAAAACAACGGTCATAGCCAATCGGCTTTCAAGGAAGCTGACTGATCTGTACGAAAGCCAATCAGCTTCAAGAATACCTTAAACCGAACACATCGGAACCCTCCGTTCCAGCAGTAAAATGTCAGCCATATTTACAATTTTAAAATGCTGTCAAAAGCTTCTATGTGTTTAACATATAGACATTAGCTCAGTGAACTAGATAAAGGGCTTAACATGTGAAGTCGGTACAAAAATGGCACGGTCATCTGCCGACTGGCAGTGTCATACAGGACTGTCACAAGTCAAAGTATACATGACAGAGCTAGCCTGCTAACTTTTTAAAGACGGTAGCCGGTTTTATTATGAAGTTTTCTAAATAAAACAGAAATAAAAGTTCCAAAAGCAGTAAACAAATAGAAAATTGCAAAAAGAGAGCAAGTTTGGTAAGTCTTACCTAAAATGCCAGCAGAGTGAACAGGGGGGATCAGTAACCGGCGGTTTGGAGCCGTTTTTCCAGTAATGGTCGCTCAGTTCGGCGGTGGGCTTTGCTACACTTCCTAAGCTAACAGCTAATAGCCTGTCACAGTTTGCTACCACAGCCGGTACATTTCACCTTCTTATAACATTCCATGTTTTCCCTAAACTGCCCTTAAAAATAAAAACAGTTAACCCTAAAGCCATAATGAAAATAGTAGGGATATATCAAGTCCAATAAATAAAGGGGCACCTTGTTGTTGATCAAATATTATGAGGAGGAGTGCTAGCTTCTTTCGGCTAGTTGGCTAGCTGTTTAGAGTCCAGCTTTACTGTAAAAGCGGAGATAACAAGCTAGTCAAAGTATTTGACTTCCGGGTATAAATTTCACAATAATATAACTATTAAACATGGCTATGCGTATTCTACTTCCAACTACACATAATAAAGACGAGAGCGAATCTTTTAGATATTTTGAAAATAGCAAAATAATAGTAATAATAATAATACATAAACATAAGTCAGAATTTAGTTTGTAACTACTTGTTTTTTTATGAAGAGGAGTCAAATGATAACAAACTTATGTTATAATATTTTGTCAAACCTCCATATGGACACCTATACCTACCACTAGTTTTTTTTTTTTGCATTACATCTATCTTTTCTTCTTGTTTTAGCAAGTTATTCTAATTAGAAACAAGCAACCTTTGTTTTATTTTTTAAAGTGTAATAATTGAAAGCAATGGTTTATCACATTAACAAAAGTAAATTCTTAATATGGCAGGAGCACAGATTTAGAAAAATCATATGTTTACACTATAAACTCGTTCACTCTTGCTGTAAATGTTTATTTTGTTATTTTACTTGCCTCATAAAAGGTAACATTTCCTGGCTCTATATCCCCGTCTGTGTTCCAATAAAATAAAATAAAATAAATCAACTCATGAATTGAGTTTGTAAGTGCAAACCTGGATTTTTCTGCATTTATTTTGAAAGCAACGTGTCTTGCTTCCGGTTGATGGCATCTTAAAGGATTTGACACCAGCTGGTTGGTAAAAGTTTAGCCTGCTCAGAGTCCTCCCCCTTTACGTCACCAAGCCACGATTTTCGCGGGCAAGCCTCTTGATAGAAACCTCGTCTCGTTTATCTGACGAGATGTGCGACTCCTGATGCTCTCCCCGTCGTTCATCTCTCAGTGTGACATTATAATCTTAGTAAAACACACGAAGGACATACGGGGCTTGTCTGAAAATCTATACATGAGAATATACCTGATCTATGGACTATGAAAGAAATGAGACATAAACAAAGAGTGGATTCATACATCCAGATATGTATGTCAAAACATCTGCTTAAATGTTACATCAAATTATATAAATTCTCAAAAGACCATGAAAAAAACCCACTAAAACAAGTAAGCAAGGAAGTCCCATGTGTTTGATAATTTAATTGATTTAATTTGAATAATTTAATTTCCCTTTGGGATCAATAAATAAAAACAAAAAAGCACTTAAAACGCTAAATAAAAAGAAGCAAGTGATTACAATAAGCTAAAAATAACTTTTAAAAAAAAGACTGAAAAAAGGCAAGGGGATTTTATCAATTACATGAATTGCTTTTTATTGTAAAACCAAGGCCTTAAACAGTGTTAAAAACTTATTAGGCACAGTGTCTTCCAGACAAACTCCAGTGTGCACTGGCAACTTAGTGTACATTTACATGGTATCCGTTTACCTTCTAGAAATCCAGTAGCCTCAATGCCCAGCATTTGTCTTCTTGGCTTATTAAAAGCATATTCAAAAAAAATTTTTACTTAAATATTTACACCATATTGTTGTAATAAAGGATGCCACAATGCAACAAGAAGGGGGAAAAAAAGCTTAATATACAGATATTGTCTTATTGTTTAATTGGGAAACGGTATAACATTAAACCTTACAGGAAATCCTGCAGCAATTTGTCCCAATGAACTTGCAACACAATTCACCGACATGTAAGAATTTACATTTAAGAAATAAGTTCACATTCCAAAAGAAATTGGGGAAATCTTTATTTAAATAGATCACTGTCAACACTGAATCTAAAACACCTCCAAAGTAAAAGAAATAGTGTGATTTTGGGTCAGGAATATACAAGGGCACCGTTGGCTGTGTGTGGTCTTTGTAGGGGAGTTACGTTATGTCTGTCGTATCATGGAGACATAGTAAGAGTGTTTTTTCTCTTGGAGTCCCGCCGTGGAAATGGCACGAAGCTATTCACCTCCTTGTAGCATAACCCTGTGAGAGAAAGGGGAGGGCGGTTTGGTTTTCTTCTACACAACCACATTTTTGTGTGCAGAAAAAAATATGTTAGATGCGTCCATATTTACACCTAATTGCCATAAAATAATTTTGAAAGAAAGCTTTTATTGTAGCAGCATGCAGAAAACAAAAAAAAAACAGAAAGCAAGAATTCATGGCTGAATTGAGGTATATTTATTTAATTGCCAATTTTCTCAAAAACAGACCTTGTCGTAGGTTCACCTTGAGCTCAGGTTGTGAAAAGTTTCCTGGTGGCAGTTGTTGGGGCCTGCCATGCAAAGCAATGGCAGGAACCTATTGTTATTGTCGGAGAAAGTGTTTCTTTATTGGGGCCTGCCATGCAAAGCAATGGCAGGAACCTATTACTATTGTCGGAGAGAAGCGTCTCTTTAATATTATTATTGGGGCCTGCCATGCAAAGCAATGGCAGGAACCTATTACTCTACACCCAACAAGGTGTCTCTTTATTATTGGGGCCTGCCATGCAAAGCAATGGCAGGAACCTATTACTCTACACCCAACAAGCGTCTCTTTATTATTGGGGCCTGCCATGCAAAGCAATGGCAGGAACCTATTACTATTGTCGGAGAGAAGCGTCTCTTTAAGTTTCTTCTTTATTTTTCTTCCGTCACCGTTAATGCGGCTCGTACCGCTGGGTGCACACCTACAAATGAGGTATCAAAACGTGCAGAAAATTCATGCCATTGGAGCTATTATTTTTGGTGGGATTTGGGCTTAACGTGGCGACATAATTCGCAAAAAACTACGAAAAAAAACCCATTATAAGTCAATGGGAAAAATCCTAGAAATACCCTATTTTTGAGGATTTTCTGTGTCGTCACAAATTCACCTAGAAATGCCATTCAAATTTCATTTTGTAGATACGTCTGTGATCTCTTCGAAAGTGAAGACGGCTCGTCGATACCAGTTACGGTTTGTCCACAATTTGTCTCTAAGCGACCCAAAGTTTCTCATTTTTCCTAAAGTTAGAGTGCTTCTATCGCTGATTAGAGTGAGAGATCAAGACAACTTTTTCAACCCAAATCATTTTTGAAATCGCCATCACGCCCACAAATATCGCACGATTGGTATCAAAATCGGTCCTGACATTGATACGCCTGTCTGCTCCGGTAAAATGTTTTCGAAATTTATCTAGACCGTACGGTTTTCTGTCAC
The DNA here is from genome assembly GCF_003331165.1 of Xiphophorus hellerii. Taxonomy (NCBI): domain Eukaryota; kingdom Metazoa; phylum Chordata; class Actinopteri; order Cyprinodontiformes; family Poeciliidae; genus Xiphophorus; species Xiphophorus hellerii. The sequence goes on along the minus strand of NC_045672.1, from coordinate 7,274,121 downwards.
GGTGCTTCAGAGCAAAGTCATGCGACAGGATTTTCTGAGGCTCTCAGGCTCTTTCACTAACAGTTCACACCTTGGTGTGAAACTTATTTAACATAGCAACGGATCTCAAGAGGCTATTGGCTGCTGATTTGGACTACAAATACGCATCGTTGTAGTTCTATCTATCCTCAGTTGAAACAGATCAGGACTGAGAACTGGCCTTTAGAACTACTTGCTGCTATGGGCTGTATATAACTGATTTAACTCAGTAACTGTTACACATGGGATTAGTTTGGAACTTTAAAATTAAGCATATTGAAAATTTCAAAATAAAAGCCCTGAATATTTTTACATGACGTAATTGCTCTTTTTGGCTTTATTTGACTTTTCCATCCAAAGCACTGTTACACATGGGATTAGTTTGGAAATTTAAAATTAAGCATACTGAAAATTTCAAAATAAAAGCCTTGAATATTTTACATGACGTAATTGCTCTTTTTGGCCGTATATGACTTTTTCATCCAAAGCAATGTTACACATGGGATTAGTTCGGAACTTTAAAATGGAGCATATTAATAATTTCAAAATAAAAGCCTTGAATATTTTTACATCATGTAATTGCTCTTTTTGGCTTTATTTGACTTTTTCATTCAAAGTACTGTTACACATTGGATTAGTTCGGACCTTTAAAATGGAGCATAATAATAATTTCAAAATAAAAGCCTTGAATATTTTTACATCAGGTAATTGCTGTTTTTGGCTTTGTATGACTTTTTCATCCAAAGCACTGTTACACATGGTATTAGTTTGGCCCTTTGAAATGAAGCACACTGAAAATTTCAAAATAAAAGCCTTGAATATTTTTACATGACATAATTGCTCTTTTTGGCTTTATTTGACTTTTTCATCCAAAGCACTGTTACACGTGGTATTAGTTTGGCCCTTTGAAATGAAGCTTAACAAAAATTTCAAAATAAAAGCCTTGAATATTTTTACATCAGAAAATTGCTCTTTTGAGCTTTATATAACTGATTTAACCCAGCAATTGTTACACATGGGATTAGTGTGGCAATTTAAAATTAAACTTGATGAAAATTTCAAAATAAAAGCCTTGAATATTTTTACATCATGTAATTGCTCTTTTTGGCTTTATTTGACTTTTTCATCCAAAGCACTGTTACACATGGTATTAGTTTGGCCCTTTGAAATGAAGCATACTGAAAATTTCAAAATAAAAGCCTTGAATATTTTTACATCATGTAATTGCTCTTTTTGGCTTTGTTTGACTTTTTCATCCAAAGCACTGTTACACATGGTATTAGTTTGTCCCTTTGAAATGAAGCATACTGAAAATTTCAAAATAAAATCCTTGAATATTTTTACATGACGTAATTGCTCTTTTTGGCTTTATTTGACTTTTTCATCCAAAGCACTCTTACACGTGGTATTAGTTCAGAACTTTAAAATGAAGCATACTGAAAATTTCAAAATAAAAGCCTTGAATATTTTTACATGACGTAATTGCTCTTTTTAGCTTTATTTGACTTTTTCATCCAAAGCACTGTTACACATGGTATTAGTTTGGCCCTTTGAAATGAAGCATACTGCAAATTTCAAAATAAAAGCCTTGAATATTTTTACATGACGTCATTGCTCTTTTTGGCTTTCTTTGACTTTTTCATCCAAAGCACTGTTACACATGGTATTAGTTTGGCCCTTTGAAATGAAGCATACTGAAAATTTCAAAATAAAAGCCTTGAATATTTTTACATGACATAATTGCTCTTTTTGGCTTTATTTGACTTTTCCATCCAAAGCACTGTTACACATGGGATTAGTTTGGAAATTTAAAATTAAGCATACTGAAAATTTCAAAATAAAAGCCTTGAATATTTTACATGACGTAATTGCTCTTTTTGGCCGTATATGACTTTTTCATCCAAAGCAATGTTACACATGGGATTAGTTCGGAACTTTAAAATGGAGCATATTAATAATTTCAAAATAAAAGCCTTGAATATTTTTACATCATGTAATTGCTCTTTTTGGCTTTATTTGACTTTTTCATTCAAAGTACTGTTACACATTGGATTAGTTCGGACCTTTAAAATGGAGCATAATAATAATTTCAAAATAAAAGCCTTGAATATTTTTACATCAGGTAATTGCTGTTTTTGGCTTTGTATGACTTTTTCATCCAAAGCACTGTTACACATGGTATTAGTTTGGCCCTTTGAAATGAAGCACACTGAAAATTTCAAAATAAAAGCCTTGAATATTTTTACATGACATAATTGCTCTTTTTGGCTTTATTTGACTTTTTCATCCAAAGCACTGTTACACGAGGTATTAGTTTGGCCCTTTGAAATGAAGCTTAACAAAAATTTCAAAATAAAAGCCTTGAATATTTTTACATCAGAAAATTGCTCTTTTGAGCTTTATATAACTGATTTAACCCAGCAATTGTTACACATGGGATTAGTGTGGCAATTTAAAATTAAACTTGATGAAAATTTCAAAATAAAAGCCTTGAATATTTTTACATCATGTAATTGCTCTTTTTGGCTTTATTTGACTTTTTCATCCAAAGCACTGTTACACATGGTATTAGTTTGGCCCTTTGAAATGAAGCATACTGAAAATTTCAAAATAAAAGCCTTGAATATTTTTACATCATGTAATTGCTCTTTTTGGCTTTGTTTGACTTTTTCATCCAAAGCACTGTTACACATGGTATTAGTTTGTCCCTTTGAAATGAAGCATACTGAAAATTTCAAAATAAAATCCTTGAATATTTTTACATGACGTAATTGCTCTTTTTGGCTTTATTTGACTTTTTCATCCAAAGCACTCTTACACGTGGTATTAGTTCAGAACTTTAAAATGAAGCATACTGAAAATTTCAAAATAAAAGCCTTGAATATTTTTACATGACGTAATTGCTCTTTTTAGCTTTATTTGACTTTTTCATCCAAAGCACTGTTACACATGGTATTAGTTTGGCCCTTTGAAATGAAGCATACTGCAAATTTCAAAATAAAAGCCTTGAATATTTTTACATGACGTCATTGCTCTTTTTGGCTTTCTTTGACTTTTTCATCCAAAGCACTGTTACACATGGTATTAGTTTGGCCCTTTGAAATGAAGCATACTGAAAATTTCAAAATAAAAGCCTTGAATATTTTTACATGACATAATTGCTCTTTTTGGCTTTATTTGACTTTTTTTTTGTAACAATGCTTTGGATGAAAAAGTCAAATAAAGCCAAAAAGTTCGGAACTTTAAAATGAAGCATACTGAAAATTTCAAAATAAAAGCCTTGAATATTTTTACATCAGCTACTTGTGTTTTGAGCATTATATAACTATTTTAACCCAAGGACTATTACGCATGGGATTAGTTTGGCCCTTTGAAATGAAGTTTAACAAAACTTCCAAAATAAAAGCCTTGACAACATTTTAAATCGTACTGAATGGTGCACGTCCGCCTCGCTTAACGTTCTTGCGGTTCTCCGCGTGCCACTGATCACGTTGCGGCGTTCTTTAGCGTCGATGCCGATTTGTGGCGTGACGACGCCGGGCCCGAACCCCACGGGCGCGCCTTGGCAGGCCCCGGCTAAATTTCTTCCGAAATTTTCTAGTATTCTTTATTTTTCTTCCGTAACCGTTAATGCGGCTCATACCGCTGGGTGCACACCTACAAATGAGGTATCAAAACGTGCAGAAAATTCACGCCATTGGAGCTATTATTTTTGGTGAGATTTGGGCTTAACGTGGCGACATAATTCGCAAAAAACTACGAAAAAAACCCCATTATAAGTCAATGGGAAAAATCCTAGAAATACCCTATTTTTGAGGATTTTCTGTGTCGTCACAAATTCACCTAGAAATGCCATTCAAATTTCATTTTGTAGATACGTCTGTGATCTCTTCGAAAGTGAAGACGGCTCGTCGATACCAGTTACGGTTTGTCCACAATTTGCCTCTAAGCGACCCAAAGTTTCTCATTTTTGCTCAAATTAGAGTGAGAGCCGATCTCGGTTCAGATCTGGGCACAACATTTCTTTCTCTCATCGCTGTAAATGTTCTGAGTGAGGTACAGATATGAATCTCGGGACTATCGCAGAAGACACATTGACCTGTCATACGCTCCAAACGCTTTTCGAATATGTATTACGGTTCCCGAACAGGAAGGATTTGTTTCCAATGCTTTTTGTCAGTAAAACGTGTTTGCTCAAACACACAATTGTGTGTTTGACAGCTCAGAGCTCAGAGCTCACACCCTGCTGAGACCATTATTTGCCATAGCAACGGATCTCAAGAGGCTATTGGCTGCTGGTTTGGACTACAAATACGCATCGCTGTAGTTCTATCTATCCTCAGTTGAAACAGATCAGGACTGAACTGGCCTTTAGAACTAATTGCTGCTATGGGCTGTATATAACTGATTTAACTCAGTAACTGTTACACATGGGATTAGTTTGGAACTTTAAAATTAAGCATATTGAAAATTTCAAAATAAAAGCCCTGAATATTTTTACATGACGTAATTGCTCTTTTTGGCTTTATTTGACTTTTCCATCCAAAGCACTGTTACACATGGGATTAGTTTGGCCCTCTGAAATGAAGCATACTGAAAATTTCAAAATAAAAGCCTTGAATATTTTTACATCATGTAATTGCTTTTTTTGGCCGTATGTGACTTTTTCATCCAAAGCACTGTTACACATGGGATTAGTTTGGAACTTTAAAATGGAGCATAATAATAATTTCAAAATAAAAGCCTTGAATATTTTTTACATCATGTAATTGCTGTTTTTGGCTTTGTATGACTTTTTCATCCAACGCACTGTTACACATGGGATTAGTTCGGAACTTTAAAATGGAGCATAATAATAATTTCAAAATAAAAGCCTTGAATATTTTTACATCATGTAATTGCTCTTTTTGGCTTTATTTGACTTTTTCATCCAAAGCACTGTTACACATGGTATTAGTTTGGCCCTTTGAAATGAAGCATACTGAAAATTTCAAAATAAAAGCCTTGAATATTTTTTACATGAAGTAATTGCTCTTTTTGGCTTTATTTGACTTTTTCATCCAAAGCACTGTTACACGTGGTATTAGTTCGGAACTTTGAAATGAAGCATACTGAAAATTTCAAAATAAAAGCCTTGAATATTTTTACATGACGTAATTGCTCTTTTTGGCTTTATTTGACTTTTTCATCTAAAGCACTGTTACACATGGTATTAGTTTGTCCCTTTGAAATGAAGCATACTGAAAATTTCAAAATAAAAGCCTTGAATATTTTTACATCATGTAATGCTCTTTTTGGCTTTATTTGACTTTTTCATCCAAAGCACTGTTACACATGGGATTAGTTTGGCGCTTTGAAATGAAGCTTAACAAACATTTCAAAATAAAAGCCTTGAATATTTTTACATCAGCTACTTGTGTTTTGAGCATTATATAACTATTTTAACCCAATGACTGTTACGCATGGGATTAGTTTGGCCCTTTGAAATGAAGTTTAACAAAACTTCCAAAATAAAAGCCTTGACAACATTTTAAATCATACTGAATGGTGCACGTCCGCCTCGCTTAACGTTCTTGCGGTTCTCCGCGTGCCACTGATTACGTTGCGGCGTTCTTTAGCGTCGACGCCAATTTGTGGCGTGACGACGCCGGGCCCAAGCCCAACGGGCGCGCCTTGGCAGGCCCCGGCTAAATTTCTTCCGAAATTTTCTAGTTATAGTTCTTTATTTTTCTTCCGTAACCGTTAATGCGGCTCATACCGCTGGGTGCACACCTACAAATGAGGTATCAAAACGTGCAGAAAATTCACGCCATTGTTGCTATTACTTTTGGTGGGATTTGGGCTTAACGTGGCGACATAATTCGCAAAAAACTACGAAAAAAACCCCATTATAAGTCAATGGGAAAAATCCTGGAAATACCCTATTTTTGAGGATTTTCTGTGTCGTCACTAATTCACGTAGAAATGCCATTCAAATTTCATTTTGTAGATACGTCTGTGATCTCTTCGAAAGTGAAGACGGCTCGTCGATAACAGTTACGGTTTGTCCACAATTTGCCTCTAAGCGACCCAAAGTTTCTCATTTTTCCTAAAGTTAGAGTGCTTTTCTCGCTGATTAGAGTGAGAGATCAAGACAACTTTTTCAACCCAAATCATTTTTGAAATCGCCATCACGCCCACAAATATCGCACGATTAGTATCAAAATCGGTCCTGACATTGATACGCCTGTCTGCTCCGGTAAAATCTTTTCGAAATTTATCTAGATCGTACGGTTTTCTGTCACGGTGCTTCAGAGCAAAGTCATGCGACAGGATTTTCTGAGGCTGTCTGAGGCTCTCTCCCATGTATTTGAATAGAATTTCAGATCTGGGCACAACATTTCTTTCTCTCATCGCTGTAAATGTTCTGAGTGAGGTACAGATATGAATCTCGGGACTATAGCAGAAGACACATTGAACTGTCATACGCTTAAAACGCTTTTCGAATATGTATTACGGTTCCCGACCAGGAAGGATTTGTTTCCAATGCTTTTTGTCAGTAAAACGTGTTTGCTCAAACACACAATTGTGTGTTTGACAGCTCAGAGCTCAGAGCTCAGAGCTCACACCCTGCTGAGACCATTATTTGCCATAGCAACGGATCTCAAGAGGCTATTGGCTGCTGGTTTGGACTACGAATACGCATCATTGTAGTTCTATCTATAGTGGAACCCTCAGTTGAAACAGATCAGGACTGAACTGGCCTTTAGAACTATTTGCTGCTATGGGCTGTATATAACTGATTTAACTCAGGAACTGTTACACATGGTATTAGTTTGGAACTTTAAAATGGAGCATAATAATAATTTCAAAATAAAAGCCTTGAATATTTTTACATCATGTAATTGCTGTTTTTGGCTTTGTATGACTTTTTCATCCAAAGCACTGTTACACATGGGATTAGTTCGGAACTTTAAAATGGAGCATAATAATAATTTCAAAATAAAAGCCTTGAAAATTTTTACATGACGTAATTGCTCTTTTTGGCTTTATTTGACTTTTTCATCCAAAGCACTCTTACACATGGTATTAGTTCAGAACTTTAAAATGAAGCATACTGAAAATTTCAAAATAAAAGCCTTGAATATTTTTACATCATGTAATTGCTCTTTTTGGCTTTATTTGACTTTTTCATCCAAAGCACTGTTACACATGGTATTAGTTTGGCCCTTTGAAATGAAGCTTAACAAAAATTTCAAAATAAAAGCCTTGAATATTTTTACATCAACTACTTGCGTTTTCAGCATTATATAACTGATTTAACCCAATGACTATTACACATGGGATTAAAATAGACTGTTTTGCATGAGCAGCAGATAGATCCTCTATTGCACATGTGTCAAACTCAAGGCCCGCGGGCCACATGTGGCCCGCTACGTCATTTTATGTGGCCCTCTCCCCCCTACCACCGTTTTACAGCCCCATTGATTGACTTAAAATAGGTTTTGAGCACGAATTGACTACAAACTACATATCCCATAATGCCTTCCGATTCTTACCAACCAACATTACGGCTTCTCGCCACTAGAGTGCAGCAGAGTCACCTCAAGCTGATTATTAATTTTCCCAGCGAATAAAACTGAAACATCAACAAGCTAAGAAGCTAAAGAGCGAAGTCCCGTGATGTTTCAATCGAGGACTTTTACCGTCTACTGCCCCTGATTTGATGCCACAGCTTCGACTCCACGCAGCTCGTGTTTTGTCCACGTTTGGAAGCACCTATCTGTGCGAACAGATGTTTTCAATAATGACTTTAAACAAGACCAAGCACAGATCGCGCATTACTGACGAAAACCTACACGCCGTTTTGCGGATTGCCACAGAATAGAACTAAAACCAGACATCGACGAACTGACCAGGGGAAAACGGTGCCTGACATCCGGCCAGAAAACATTGGTAAGCACAAACAAACTACATTTAAATAGAATGAATGTAAAACCAAAACTCAGTATACTGGAATATGCATATAGTTTATTGATTTTGCTTGTGTTTTGTTTATTTACAGAACACAACACAATGAGGATGTGTGTGAGTTGGTGACAGGGTGAAGAGGGATCAGCGTTGTGTTCAAGGACAGGCAACGTCACCTCATTGTTTTGTTCTTATGTGAAATGCATGTTCGTTGCGTAATAAATAACGAAAAAGTTTTGTGAATGAAGTTGAGAGTTAATATCAAAACTTGTTTTTTATTATTTGTCTGCTTATCTTCAAAGCAGACAAAGAATAATTTTCCCAGCGAATAAAACTGAAACATCGACAAGCTAACGAGCTAAAGAGCGAAGTTTAGCTGAGCAGTTTAAAAATACTGAGCATTTTTTTAAACTGCTCAGTTTAAAAATACTGTAATTTTTAAACTGAGCAGTAATTTTACATCCATGCAAACTCAAATGTAATATTTAAAACTTGAATACATAAAATCAGTTATTTAACAATATGAGGTGTTGTTTAAAAATAAAAAAGATAGCAATTTCTTTTTATTGCAGAGACATTAGATTCTTAAATTTATGGTATTCTTTAAATGTTGTAATTTTGGTTCATTGTAAACTTTACCTGTAAAATGTTTGTAGAAATCTTTAACATAAGGTCAATATATATTTTTAAACTGTAATATGTTGTGTGTGTGTGCGTTATTGAAAATTTATATTTGTGACAATCATTAGGTAAATGCTAATGAACTGCCTTCCTGCAGTTTATGAGCATTGAACTGTTACTAAACAGTTCAATGCAAGGTTCATTAGCGTTAGCATTTTAGCTTCAATAAGCTATTAGCTATTTATTTTACTTTTTAGCAATGTTTAGTATACTGAATGGAGTAAATCAATTACAGAAAATATCCTAGTGATTTCCCACATACTGATGAAAGCAATGACGCTAACATTAGCGTTTCTGCTGATTTTAGCTGATATACTTACTTTATAATACTGAACGGTGCACGTCCGCCTCGCTTAACGTTCTTGCGATTCTCCGCGTGCCACTGATTACGTCGCGGCGTTCTTTAGCGTCGACGCCGATTTGTAGCGTGACGACGCCGGGCCCATGCCCGACGGGCGCGCCTCGGCAGGCCCCGGCTAAATTTCTTCCGAAATTTTCTAGTTATAGTTCTTTATTTTTCTTCCGTAACCGTTAATGCGGCTCATACCGCTGGGTGCACACCTACAAATGAGGTATCAAAACGTGCAGAAAATTCACGCCATTGTTGCTATTACTTTTGGTGGGATTTGGGCTTAACGTGGCGACATAATTCGCAAAAAACTACGAAAAAAACCCCATTATAAGTCAATGGGAAAAATCCTGGAAATACCCTATTTTTGAGGATTTTCTGTGTCGTCACTAATTCACGTAGAAATGCCATTCAAATTTCATTTTGTAGATACGTCTGTGATCTCTTCGAAAGTGAAGACGGCTCGTCGATAACAGTTACGGTTTGTCCACAATTTGCCTCTAAGCGACCCAAAGTTTCTCATTTTTCCTAAAGTTAGAGTGCTTTTCTCGCTGATTAGAGTGAGAGATCAAGACAACTTTTTCAACCCAAATCATTTTTGAAATCGCCATCACGCCCACAAATATCGCATGATTAGTATCAAAATCGGTCCTGACATTGATACGCCTGTCTGCTCCGGTAAAATCTTTTCGAAATTTATCTAGATCGTACGGTTTTCTGTCACGGTGCTTCAGAGCAAAGTCATGCGACAGGATTTTCTGAGGCTGTCTGAGGCTCTCTCCCATGTATTTGAATAGAATTTCAGATCTGGGCACAACATTTCTTTCTCTCATCGCTGTAAATGTTCTGAGTGAGGTACAGATATGAATCTCGGGACTATCGCAGAAGACACATTGAACTGTCATACGCTTAAAACGCTTTTCGAATATGTATTACGGTTCCCGACCAGGACGGATTCGTTTCCAATGCTTTTTGTCAGTAAAACGTGTTTGCTCAAACACACAATTGTGTGTTTGACAGCTCAGAGCTCAGAGCTCAGAGCTCACACCCTGCTGAGACCATTATTTGCCATAGCAACGGATCTCAAGAGGCTATTGGCTGCTGGTTTGGACTACGAATACGCATCATTGTAGTTCTATCTATAGTGGAACCCTCAGTTGAAACAGATCAGGACTGAACTGGCCTTTAGAACTATTTGCTGCTATGGGCTGTATATAACTGATTTAACTCAGGAACTGTTACACATGGTATTAGTTTGGAACTTTAAAATGGAGCATAATAATAATTTCAAAATAAAAGCCTTGAATATTTTTACATCATGTAATTGCTGTTTTTGGCTTTGTATGACTTTTTCATCCAAAGCACTGTTACACATGGGATTAGTTCGGAACTTTAAAATGGAGCATAATAATAATTTCAAAATAAAAGCCTTGAAAATTTTTACATGACGTAATTGCTCTTTTTGGCTTTATTTGACTTTTTCATCCAAAGCACTCTTACACATGGTATTAGTTCAGAACTTTAAAATGAAGCATACTGAAAATTTCAAAATAAAAGCCTTGAATATTTTTACATCATGTAATTGCTCTTTTTGGCTTTATTTGACTTTTTCATCCAAAGCACTGTTACACATGGTATTAGTTTGGCCCTTTGAAATGAAGCTTAACAAAAATTTCAAAATAAAAGCCTTGAATATTTTTACATCAACTACTTGCGTTTTCAGCATTATATAACTGATTTAACCCAATGACTATTACACATGGGATTAAAATAGACTGTTTTGCATGAGCAGCAGATAGATCCTCTATTGCACATGTGTCAAACTCAAGGCCCGCGGGCCACATGTGGCCCGCTACGTCATTTTATGTGGCCCTCTCCCCCCTACCACCGTTTTACAGCCCCATTGATTGACTTAAAATAGGTTTTGAGCACGAATTGACTACAAACTACATATCCCATAATGCCTTCCGATTCTTACCAACCAACATTACGGCTTCTCGCCACTAGAGTGCAGCAGAGTCACCTCAAGCTGATTATTAATTTTCCCAGCGAATAAAACTGAAACATCGACAAGCTAAGAAGCTAAAGAGCGAAGTCCCGTGATGTTTCAATCGAGGACTTTTACCGTCTACTGCCCCTGATTTGATGCCACAGCTTCGACTCCACGCAGCTCGTGTTTTGTCCACGTTTGGAAGCACCTATCTGTGCGAACAGATGTTTTCAATAATGACTTTAAACAAGACCAAGCACAGATCGCGCATTACTGACGAAAACCTACACGCCGTTTTGCGGATTGCCACAGAATAGAACTAAAACCAGACATCGACGAACTGACCAGGGGAAAACGGTGCCTGACATCCGGCCAGAAAACATTGGTAAGCACAAACAAACTACATTTAAATAGAATGAATGTAAAACCAAAACTCAGTATACTGGAATATGCATATAGTTTATTGATTTTGCTTGTGTTTTGTTTATTTACAGAACACAACACAATGAGGATGTGTGTGAGTTGGTGACAGGGTGAAGAGGGATCAGCGTTGTGTTCAAGGACAGGCAACGTCACCTCATTGTTTTGTTCTTATGTGAAATGCATGTTCGTTGCGTAATAAATAACGAAAAAGTTTTGTGAATGAAGTTGAGAGTTAATATCAAAACTTGTTTTTTATTATTTGTCTGCTTATCTTCAAAGCAGACAAAGAATAATTTTCCCAGCGAATAAAACTGAAACATCGACAAGCTAACGAGCTAAAGAGCGAAGTTTAGCTGAGCAGTTTAAAAATACTGAGCATTTTTTTAAACTGCTCAGTTTAAAGATACTGTAATTTTTAAACTGAGCAGTAATTTTACATCCATGCAAACTCAAATGTAATATTTAAAACTTGAATACATAAAATCAGTTATTTAACAATATGAGGTGTTGTTTAAAAATAAAAAAGATAGCAATTTCTTTTTATTGCAGAGACATTAGATTCTTAAATTTATGGTATTCTTTAAATGTTGTAATTTTGGTTCATTGTAAACTTTACCTGTAAAATGTTTGTAGAAATCTTTAACATAAGGTCAATATATATTTTTAAACTGTAATATGTTGTGTGTGTGTGCGTTATTGAAAATTTATATTTGTGACAATCATTAGGTAAATGCTAATGAACTGCCTTCCTGCAGTTTATGAGCATTGAACTGTTACTAAACAGTTCAATGCAAGGTTCATTAGCGTTAGCATTTTAGCTTCAATAAGCTATTAGCTATTTATTTTACTTTTTAGCAATGTTTAGTATACTGAATGGAGTAAATCAATTACAGAAAATATCCTAGTGATTTCCCACATACTGATGAAAGCAATGACGCTAACATTAGCGTTTCTGCTGATTTTAGCTGATATACTTACTTTATAATACTGAACGGTGCACGTCCGCCTCGCTTAACGTTCTTGCGATTCTCCGCGTGCCACTGATTACGTCGCGGCGTTCTTTAGCGTCGACGCCGATTTGTAGCGTGACGACGCCGGGCCCATGCCCGACGGGCGCACCTTGGCAGGCCCCGGCTAAATTTCTTCCGAAATTTTCTAGTTGGGGCCTGCCATGCAAAGCAATGGCAGGAACCTATTACTATTGTCGGAGAGAAGCGTCTCTTTAATATTATTGGGGCCTGCCATGCAAAGCAATGGCAGGAACCTATTACTATTGTCGGAGAAAAGCGTCTCTTTAATCTTTATTTTTCTTCCGTAACCGTTAATGCGGCTCATACCGCTGGGTGCACACCTACAAATGAGGTATCAAAACGTGCAGAAAATTCACGCCATTGGAGCTATTATTTTTGGTGGGATTTGGGCTTAACGTGGCGACATAATTCGCAAAAAACTGCGAAAAAAAACCCATTATAAGTCAATGGGAAAAATCCTGGAAATACCCTATTTTTGAGGATTTTCTGTGTCGTCACAAATTCACCTAGAAATGCCATTCAAATTTCATTTTGTAGATACGTCTGTGATCTCTTCGAAAGTGAAGACGGCTCGTCGATACCAGTTACGGTTTGTCCACAATTTGCCTCTAAGCGACCCAAAGTTTCTCATTTTTCCTAAAGTTAGAGGGCTTCTCTCGCTGATTAGAGTGAGAGATCAAGACAACTTTTTCAACCCAAATCATTTTTGAAATCGCCATCACGCCCACAAATATCGCACGATTAGTATCAAAATCGGTCCTGACATTGATACGCCTGTCTGCTCCGGTAAAATGTTTTCGAAATTTATCTAGACCGTACGGTTTTCTGTCACGGTGCTTCAGAGCAAAGTCATGCGACAAGATTTTCTGAGGCTCTCAGGCTGTCTCACTGACATTTCACACCTTGGTGTGAAACTTATTTAACATAGCAACGGATCTCAAGAGGCTATTGGCTGCTGATTTGGACTACAAATACGCATCATTGTAGTTCTATCTATAGTGAAACCCTCAGTTGAAACAGATCAGGACTGAACTGGCCTTTATAACTAATTGCTGCTATGGGCTGTATATAACTGATTTAACTCAGTAACTGTTACACATGGGATTAGTTTTGAACTTTAAAATGAAGCTTAACAAAAATTTCACAATAAAAGCCTTGAATATTTTTACATCAGAAAATTGCTCTTTTGAGCTGTATATAACTGATTTAACCCAGCAATTGTTACACATGGGATTAGTGTGGCAATTTAAAATTAAGCTTGATGAAAATTTCAAAATAAAAGCCTTGAATATTTTTACATCAGGTAATTGCTGTTTTTGGCTTTATTTGACTTTTTCATCCAAAGCACTGTTACACATGGTATTAGTTTGGCCCTTTGAAATGAAGCTTAACAAAAATTTCAAAATAAAAGCCTTGAATATTTTTACATCATGTAATTGCTCTTTTTGGCTTTATTTGACTTTTTCATCCAAAGCACTGTTACACATGGTATTAGTTTGGCCCTTTGAAATGAAGCATACTGAAAATTTCAAAATAAAAGCCTTGAATATTTTTACATCAACTACTTGCATTTTCAGCATTATATAACTGATTTAACCCAATGACTATTACACATGGGATTAAAATAGACTGTTTTGCATGAGCAGCAGATAGATCCTCTATTGCACATGTGTCAAACTCAAGGCCCGCGGGCCACATGTGGCCCGCTACGTCATTTTATGTGGCCCTCTCCCCCCTACCACCGTTTTACAGCCCCATTGATTGACTTAAAATAGGTTTTGAGCACGAATTGACTACAAACTACATATCCCATAATGCCTTCCGATTCTTACCAACCAACATTACGGCTTCTCGCCACTAGAGTGCAGCAGAGTCACCTCAAGCTGATTATTAATTTTCCCAGCGAATAAAACTGAAACATCGACAAGCTAAGAAGCTAAAGAGCGAAGTTCCGTGATGTTTCAATCGAGGACTTTTACTTTTACCGTCTACTGCCCCCTGATTTGATGCCACAGCTTCGACTCCATGCAGCTCGTGTTTTGTCCACGTTTGGAAGCACCTATCTGTGCGAACAGATGTTTTCAATAATGACTTTAAACAAGACCAAGCACAGATCGCGCATTACTGACGAAAACCTACACGCCGTTTTGCGGATTGCCACAGAATAGAACTAAAACCAGACATCGACGAACTGACCAGGGGAAAACGGTGCCTGACATCCGGCCAGAAAACATTGGTAAGCACAAACAAACTACATTTAAATAGAATGAATGTAAAACCAAAACTCAGTATACTGGAATATGCATATAGTTTATTGATTTTGCTTGTGTTTTGTTTATTTACAGAACACAACACAATGAGGATGTGTGTGAGTTATTGACAGGGTGAAGAGGGATCAGCGTTGTGTTCAAGGACAGGCAACGTCACCTCATTGTTTTGTTCTTATGTGAAATGCATGTTCGTTGCGTAATAAATAATGAAAAAGTTTTGTGAATGAAGTTGAGAGTTAATATCAAAACTTGTTTTTTATTATTTGTCTGCTTATCTTCAAAGCAGACAAAGAATAATTTTCCCAGCGAATAAAACTGAAACATCGACAAGCTAACGAGCTAAACAGCAAAGTTTAGCTGAGCAGTTTAAAAATACTGAGCATATTTTTAAACTGCTCAGTTTAAAAATACTGTAATTTTTAAACTGAGCAGTAATTTTACATCCATGCAAACTCAAATGTAATATTTAAAACTTGAATACATAAAATCAGTTATTTAACAATATGAGGTGTTGTTTAAAAATAAAAAAGATAGCAATTTCTTTTTATTGCAGAGACATTAGATTCTTAAATTTATGGTATTCTTTAAATGTTGTAATTTTGGTTCATTGTAAACTTTACCTGTAAAACGTTTGTAGAAATCTTTAACATAAGGTCAATATATATTTTTAAACTGTGATATGTTGTGTGTGTGCGTTATTGAAAATTTATATTTGTGACAATCATTAGGTAAATGCTAATGAACTGCCTTCCTGCAGTTTATGAGCATTGAACTGTTACTAAACAGTTCAATGCAAGGTTCATTAGCGTTAGCATTTTAGCTTCAATAAGCTATTAGCTATTTATTTTACTTTTTAGCAATGTTTAGTATACTGAATGGAGTAAATCAATTACAGAAAATATCCTAGTGATTTCCCACATACTGATGAAAGCAATGACGCTAACATTAGCGTTTCTGCTGATTTTAGCTGATATACTTACTTTATAATACTGAATGGTGCACGTCCGCCTCACTTAACGTTCTTGCGATTCTCCGCGTGCCACTGATTACGTTGCGGCGTTCTTTAGCGTCGACGCCGATTTGTAGCGTGACGACGCCGGGCCCATGCCCGACGGGCGCGCCTTGGCAGGCCCCGGCTAAATTTCTTCCGAAATTTTCTAGTTATTATTATTGGGGCCTGCCATGCAAAGCAATGGCAGGAACCTATTACTCTACACCCAACAAGCGTCTCTTTATTATAATTCTTTATTTTTCTTCCGTCACCGTTAATGCGGCTCATACCGCTGGGTGCACACCTACAAATGAGGTATCAAAACGTGCAGAAAATTCACGCCATTGGAGCTATTATTTTTGGTGGGATTTGGGGTTAACGTGGCGACATAATTCGCAAAAAACTACGAAAAAAACCCCATTATAAGTCAATGGGAAAAATCCTGGAAATACCCTATTTTTGAGGATTTTCTGTGTCGTCACAAATTCACCTAGAAATGCCATTCAAATTTCATTTTGTAGATACGTCTGTGATCTCTTCGAAAGTGAAGACGGCTCGTCGATACCAGTTACGGTTTGTCCACAATTTGCCTCTAAGCGACCCAAAGTTTCTCATTTTTGCTCAAATTACAGTGAGAGCCGATCTCGGTTCAGATCTGGGCACAACATTTCTTTCTCTCATCGCTGTAAATGCTCTGAGTGAGGTACAGATATGAATCTCGGGACTATCGCAGAAGACACATTGAACTGTCATACGCTCCAAACGCTTTTCGAATATGTATTACGGTTCCCGAACAGGAAGGATTTGGTTCCAATGCTTTTTGTCAGTAAAACGTGTTTGCTCAAACACACAATTGTGTGTTTGACAGCTCAGAGCTCAGAGCTCACACCCTGCTGAGACCATTATTTACCATAGCAACGGATCTCAAGAGGCTATTGGCTGCTGGTTTGGACTACAAATACGCATCATTGTAGTTCTATCTATCCTCAGTTGAAACAGATCAGGACTGAGAACTGGCCTTTAGAACTACTTGCTGCTATGGGCTGTATATAACTGATTTAACTCAGTAACTGTTACACATGGGATTAGTTTGGAACTTTAAAATTAAGCATACTGAAAATTTCAAAATAAAAGCCTTGAATATTTTACATGACGTAATTGCTCTTTTTGGCCGTATATGACTTTTTCATCCAAAGCAATGTTACACATGGGATTAGTTCGGAACTTTAAAATGGAGCATAATAATAATTTCAAAATAAAAGCCTTGAATATTTTTACATCAGGTAATTGCGCTTTTTGGCTTTATGTGACTTTTTTATCCAAAGCACTGTTACACAATGGAATAGTTTGGCCCTCTGAAATGAATCATACTGAAAATTTCAAAATAAAAGCCTTGAATATTTTTACATCATGTAATTGCTCTTTTTGGCCGTATATGACTTTTTCATCCAAAGCACTGTTACACATGGGATTACTTCGGAACTTTAAAATGGAGCATAATAATAATTTCAAAATAAAAGCCTTGAATATTTTTACATGACGTAATTGCTCTGTTTTGCCTTTATTTGACTTTTTCATCCAAAGCACTGTTACACATGGGATTACTTCGGAACTTTCAAATGGAGCATAATAATAATTTCAAAATAAAAGCCTTGAATATTTTTACATCAGGTAATTGCGCTTTTTGGCTTTATGTGACTTTTTTATCCAAAGCACTGTTACACAATGGAATAGTTTGGCCCTCTGAAATGAATCATACTGAAAATTTCAAAATAAAAGCCTTGAATATTTTTACATCATGTAATTGCTCTTTTTGGCCGTATATGACTTTTTCATCCAAAGCACTGTTACACATGGGATTACTTCGGAACTTTAAAATGGAGCATAATAATAATTTCAAAATAAAAGCCTTGAATATTTTTACATGACGTAATTGCTCTGTTTTGCCTTTATTTGACTTTTTCATCCAAAGCACTCTTACACGTGGTATTAGTTCAGAACTTTAAAATGAAGCATACTGAAAATTTCAAAATAAAAGCCTTGAATATTTTTACATCAGCTACTTGTGTTTTGAGCATTATATAACTATTTTAACCCAAGGACTATTACGCATGGGATTAGTTTGGCCCTTTGAAATGAAGTTTAACAAAACTTCCAAAATAAAAGCCTTGACAACATTTTAAATCGTACCGAATTGTGCACGTCCGCCTCGCTTAACGTTCTTGCGGTTCTCCGCGTGCCACTGATTACGTCGCGGCGTTCTTTAGCGTCGACGCCAACTTGTGGCGCGACGACGCCGTGCCCGAGCCCGACGGGCGCGCCTTGGCAGGCCCCGGCTAAATTTCTTCCGAAATTTTCTAGTTATAGAACTTTATTTTTCTTCCGTAACCGTTAATGCGGCTCGTACCGCTGGGTGCACACCTACAAATGAGGTATCAAAACGTGCAGAAAATTCACGCCATTGGAGCTATTACTTCTGGTGGGATTTGGGCTTAACGTGGCGACATAATTCGCAAAAAACTACGAAAAAAACCCCATTATAAGTCAATGGGATAAATCCTAGAAATACCCTATTTTTGAGGATTTTCTGTGTCGTCACAAATTCACCTAGAAATGCCATTCAAATTTCATTTTGTAGATACGTCTGTGATCTCTTCGAAAGTGAAGACGGCTCGTCGATACCAGTTACGGTTTGTCCACAATTTGCCTCTAAGCGACCCAAACTTTCTCATTTTTGCTCAAATTAGAGTGACAGCCGATGTAGGTTCAGATCTGGGCACAACATTTCTTTCTCTCATCACTGTAAATGCTCTGAGTGAGGTACAGATATGAATCTCGGGACTATCGCAGAAGACACATTGAACTGTCATACGCTTAAAACGCTTTTCGAATATGTATTACGGTTCCCGAACAAGAAGGATTTGTTTCCAATGCTTTTTTTCAGTAAAGTGTGTTTGCTCAAACACACTTGTGTGTTTGAGACCTCAGAGCTCAGAGCTCACACCTGCTGAGACCATTATTTACCATAGCAACGGAACTCAAGAGGCTATTGGCTGCTGGTTAGGACTACGAATACGCATCACTGTAGTTCTATCTATAGTGGAATACTCAGTTGAAACAGATCAGGACTGAACTGGCCTTTACAACTAATTGCTGCTTTGGGCTGTATATAACTGATTTAACTCAGTAACTGTTACACATGGGATTAGTTTTACACTTTAAAATTAAGCATATTGAAAATTTCACAATAAAAGCCCTGAATATTTTTACATGACGTAATTGCTCTTTTTTGGCTTTATTTGACTTTTTCATCCAAAGCACTGTTACACATGGTATTAGTTTGGCCCTTTAAAATGAGGCTTAACAAAAATTTCAAAATAAAAGCCCTGAATATTTTTACATGACGTAATTGCTCTTTTTTGGCTTTATTTGACTTTTTCATCCAAAGCACTGTTACACATGGTATTAGTTCAGAACTTTAAAATGAAGCATACTGAAAATTTCAAAATAAAAGCCTTGAATATTTTTACATCATGTAATTGCTCTTTTTGGCTTTATATGACTTTTTCATCCAAAGCACTGTTACACATGGGATTAGTTTGGAACTTTAAAATGAAGCATACTGAAAATTTCAAAATAAAAGCCTTGAATATTTTTACATCATGTAATTGCTCTTTTTGGCTTTATTTGACTTTTTCATCCAAAGCACTGTTACACATGGTATTAGTTTGGAACTTTAAAATGGAGCATAATAATAATTTTAAAATAAAAGCCTTGAATATTTTTACATCATGTAATTGCTGTTTTTGGCTTTGTATGACTTTTTCATCCAAAGCACTGTTACACATGGGATTAGTTCGGAACTTTAAAATGAAACATACTGAAAATTTCAAAATAAAAGCCTTGAATATTTTTACATCATGTAATTGCTCTTTTTGGCTTTATTTGACTTTTTCATCCAAAGCACTGTTACACATGGGATTAGTTTGGCCCTTTGAAATGAAGCATACTGAAAATTTTAAAATAAAAGCCTTGAATATTTTTACATGACGTAATTGCTGTTTGTGGCTTTATGTGACTTTTTCATCCAAAGCACTGTTACACATGGGATTAGTTTGGAACTTTAAAATTAAGCATACTGAAAATTTCAAAATAAAAGCCTTGAATATTTTACATGACGTAATTGCTTTTTTTGGCCGTATATGACTTTTTCATCCAAAGCACTGTTACACATGGGATTAGTTCGGAACTTTAAAATGGAGCATACTGAAAATTTCAAAATAAAAGCCTTGAATATTTTTACATCAGCTACTTGTGTTTTGAGCATTATATAACTATTTTAACCCAAGGACTATTACGCATGGGATTAGTTTGGCCCTTTGAAATGAAGTTTAACAAAACTTCCAAAATAAAAGCCTTGACAACATTTTAAATCGTACTGAATGGTGCACGTCCGCCTCGCTTAACGTTCTTGCGGTTCTCCGCGTGCCACTGGTTACGTTGCGGCGTTCTTTGGCGTCGACGCCGATTTGTGGCGTGACGACGCCGGGCCCAAGCCCGACGGGCGCGCCTTGGCAGGCCCCGGCTAAATTTCTTCAGAAATTTTGTTTTTCTAGTTCTGTTTGCTACTTTTAAAAACATGGCTCTCCATCTTGGACTTTGCCTTGTTTTTAGTTAAGTAAATTAGGATGTTTGCTGCATATTCATTTGATAGCATTTACATTTACAATACATAACATTTATTTCCTAAAGACTAGTGTTTTCTAGTTTTGTTTTTTTCCCCCCCCACTTACGTTTCCACTCATCTAGGGACATGGTTGCATTGTCATGGCTGTCGTCGTATGGCGTAGGCTCAGGAAAGTCCTCCGGTTCCCGTAAATTGTCAAAGTACGGGTGCTCCAGAGCGAGCTCAGCAGTGGGCCTTTCATCTCCATCCAGAACCAGCATCTTTTCAAGCAGGTCAATACCTGCCATGGACAAAAAAAAAAAAAAAAAAAAAAAACCACAGGAAAATATCAAAGTTAAAGCCATCCTACTGAAAAATCGCAAAGAATGCATCAAAGACACATGCCAGGCTCCACACAAAGACTAAACTGTGTGTTTGTTGAGGTCACACTATGCAACTAATCTAAAATTATTATTGCGCAAAAATACAGACAAGCAATTATGTCAGTTCTGCTACAGAATCCAAAATAGAACATCTCTATTACCGTTCAATCAATCAATAATTTTGTTGTCATTATAGAAACCATGTAATAAAAATAGCATGAACTATAATGAAAATGGTTGATAAATAATACTAGGTGGCATTTAATGCCCTTATGGCTGCCGGGTATAAACTGCTCTTCAGTCTGTTTGTCGTTGCTTTTATGCTCCTGTTTCTGCAGCCAGATGGCAGCAGTTGGAACAAATCGTGATCAGGGAGTGAGGAGTCTTTTAAAACGTTCCTGGTTTCCTGAGGCAGTGGGATCTGTGGAGATCTTCAAGAGAAAGCAGAGAGCAGCTGATGGTCCTCTGGGCAGATTGTGTGATTCTCTGGAGAGTCTTCCTCTCTGCTGCTGTGCAGCTGGAGAACCACACAGAGACAATAGCAGACGATGCTTTCAATAGAGCATCGATAGAAGGACACCAGTTTTTGAGAAATATTGTTTTTTTCTGAGGACTCTCAGGAAATAGAGTCTCTTTGGGCTTTCTTTGCCAGTTCTGCTGTGTTTACATCCCAGATCAGGTTATGAACTCCCAGGAAACTGAAGTTT
The DNA here is from genome assembly GCF_003331165.1 of Xiphophorus hellerii. NCBI lineage: Eukaryota > Metazoa > Chordata > Actinopteri > Cyprinodontiformes > Poeciliidae > Xiphophorus > Xiphophorus hellerii. The sequence goes on along the minus strand of NC_045672.1, from coordinate 7,252,662 downwards.
GACACCCTCTCCACCTGATCTCCAGAGAAGCACAGTGGTTGAAAATCTCCTAAAATCCATGAGCTCCTTGTTCTTGGCTGTGTTCAGGATCAGGTTGTCTGTGCACCACGCTGTCAGTCGCTCCACCTCATTCCTGTAGACAGACTCATTTCCCCCCCTGAGATGAGACCCACTACAGTTGTGTAGTACAGAAGATGAGGAAGTGCTCATATTTCAGAGCCAAAAGGAAACAAAAATCATAATTTCTTTTCAAAATAACCAAGTGAAAAACTGGAGTCTGCTGTTTTAAATAAGCCCTTTGAACTGTCTTCATATGAAGTTAAAAATAGATAATTAAATAAACTGTATCAGACAATGATACATTTGAACTCACCCTGTTCACTGGCTCTGGGAAACAATGTTGAGAAGTCTTTTCTAGGATGGCGAGGGAGGCCCTTAATGTAACTTCTGGCCTGTTGCAAAGAACAAATCAACAACAGAAGTCAAGTAACAGACATGTTGATATTTTACTTTAAATAACATTAATTTTGGGTTTTAGTGATTAATTTGAACATTCATTTTTCATGGTGAAATTAATAAATAGTATAATAATGTTGAAAAACAACCTTTAGCTTGAGGGACTATAAACATAAATGTTTCTTTTAAAAGGTGATAATCAAGGAAATTCAAAATAAGCACATTTATTGTGGATATTCTTTAATCCAGACAAGGTTAAAGCTATACATATAAGGTTAACATATACTATTTTTTTAGAATGACATCTTAGAATGATACGCTCAAGATCTGCTAAGCTCTGGCTGCTGATCATGATGACAGCAGATGGTCGTTTTTCTTTGCCAACATGAAAACGATTAGTTTGGCAGCCTTACTTAGGAAAAAAAAAATGAAATAAAGATTTCTGAGTGAAATCATGACTGACTTTTATTAGCTACATCAACATATTGACACTACATCAAGTCTTACCTCTGGACTTTCAAGCTTCTGTATAAACTCTTGTCCAGGCACGCCACACACTTTCATGATCTGGGATAGCTGGTCCATGTCTGGTTATTAAAGGGTTACGGTCAACAATCCTGGTGCTAATCATTGATGGCTGCAAAACAAGCTCTGGGAATGTGGTTTAAAAAAAAACATGACAGATTAATTAAAAACAGGAAAGAGCCAATTTAAATTTCTAATAAGCTCTATAAATCTGTAAAGTACATAGGAAGTAGTAGACAAATCTAAAGTAAAAACACGATACCAAGTCAGGAAACATGTTGCTCAAATACGCAGTTTGTGGTAATAGTACCGTGTGATCCACTTAGTGCCCGATTTACTGTTCTCATCAAATTGACACGTTCCTGCTTGTGAGAGATGCTATCAACCTCTTTAATTACCACACAGTCATAAAGTCATAATAATAAAAACAGATTAAAAGATGACAAACATTAAAGGATACAGTCTTTTCCTTTAAAGAGGGTTTTTCCGTTGATCATTTCAGCCATGATGCAACCCACAGACCAAATATCCACTAAAAGAAGGAGGGAAAGAGAAAGAAACATCAGTAACAACCAAAGCAGAATATGCCATATCTACAGCAAGGTGGAATAAAAATGAGGAAGGTGGCATTTACATGGCACCACTCAGCCCTTATTCACAACAGATAAATGGGGAACAGCTACGGGAGGCCGTTTTAACATAATTAGAGATAGCTCAAATAGGTATTTTGTCTAGTCAAAACATAAGTAGAGATATCTTAAATTACTTAAACGTCTAATCATAAAACAATTTGAGATATCTGGAATGTAAGGGCGGTAAAACCGAATTTATGTTAAAACGGCCTGGAATAGAACATCTGGTGAGCAACACAATCCCAAAAAAGCTGCTCTCTGTGTGCCGCAGTGTGTTTTGAACAACTTGCTTCTAAAATTAAAATCATATCCTAGAGAGACAGACCCATCACAATGACAGACCGTCGGGGCAGTTCAATCAGGCTAACAGTAAGAAAATAAATCAAAAAAGAAAGATCAAGGAAGATGTTTCTAAATGTAACCCAATCATAAAAATGCATTTTAAGAACTAATATTCCAGATTAGGAACTTGCTGGCTCTGGAAAAGCAAAGACAAAGCAAAAACACGAGCTTCATGTAAAACAGGAAGTTTGCACGTGACGAGCAAAGGTTCAGAGTTACAGAACGGTAAGGCGAGAACAGAAGTACATTAATAATATGTAACAGCTACAGATGTCTTGCCAGTCTGGGTGTAGTGCATCCAGTTCAGAATGACCTCAGGCGCCCGGTACCAACGGGTCACCACGTAGCCCGTCATCTCCGCATCAGCACTGCGAGCCAGCCCAAAGTCCAGGATCTGTACCGGACACCAGAGAAACTGGTAACAATCTGCACCAGGAGCACACCATGTCTGAACGCAACGAGCACAACCTGCTTCTAAATATCTGACATGGAAACATATGTTTAGTGTTATAAAACAAGAGTTTTATATATATAAATGTTATGCATTTTTAAACCTAAACTAAAACTGGGCATCTACAGTGATTTGCAAAAGACCCTTGAAATTTCACATTTTGTCACTTTCCTATTAATTTTGACATATTTTATTGGGATTTAATGCGACACACAACACAAAGTATTTGTGTAACGGAAGGTAAATAATAAAGGTGGGCGGATCTGTCTAAAACACTGATAACACTGATAACATTGGTATTAGTATTGGATCGACACTAGAGTGGTAAGAGCAATATTTTAGTTTCAGATTCCCTATTGAAATGTCATTTTATTGCACTCTCTCAGCTTTATCTCAATTTTTTGTTTTGATTTCGGAAAAAAAGCACGCAAATTTGCTTTACCGTTTGTGATGTTAATATGTTTTGAAAATATTCTGTAGACACCTACACACTTAGTCCTGTCATGAAGCGGTGCGGGTGTGAGGTGGTGAGGCAGAGGCAGCGGACCCAGGAATGATGAATTATGATGTTTTTAATGAAAATAACTTAGTCCAAACAACGAGCAGGAGTAACACAAACTGAACACGAGGAGACTAAACATTGACGAAACATTGACGAGGACCCGACGAGGAACAAGGAACACAGGTGGAGTTAAATACACGGGAGGGTAATCACAGAACGAGACACACCTGGGAACAATCAAGGGGAGGACAGGACAACGAAGAGACTCAAGGACACAAAAAAACTCTAAATGAACACAGAAAACACAGATCCTGACAAGTCCTAGGTTTGAACAAAAATAATTACATGGAAAAAACACACCACCACCTCGAGGTCAGAAATTTGATGATATAGTATATGAATGAATGAGTTGGAACAGTGTACCAGAATAAATGACGGGATCGCAACTGGACTGACGGTGAAGCCGAGATCTTATCCTGGAGATAAACAAGCTACCATTCTGCGGCTTGTGAACCGCAAACATAAGAATGCGCTGCTGAAGCAAAGATGGAAATTGAAAGGCTCAAATGTCTTCCTGAATGAGCATCTCACCAAGAATATTGCGGGTATTGCCAGAAGAGCTAGGCAGTTGAGAAAGCAAAAGAAAATTCAGAGCACATGGACAGCAAACTGCAAAATATTTATAAAATTACTAGGAACATCGGAAAAATCAAAAGTGTAGATGATCAAATCCATGGAGGATTTGGACAAATGTGTGTGAATGACGCGACGAAGGAGGTAACAGAGTCACACGGAAAAACAATATCATGGATATAACTGACTGAACTGAACTAAGTCAATTTCATACTAAGAACTTATGAACACTGTCAATTAGAATTATCACCCTTTGACTACCAAGAATTTAGTTTTATGGATTTTGGCAGTGATTTGGATCCGGACATTAACTTCTTTTCCACCATGGATACCACCTGCTGTTACCATACGAATGAACAATTCAATTCTAGGTTTACGTCAGAGGGAAAGCTCTCGATTATACACAAATAAAAGCATGTGAAAACCTCACTGGAATGTAAATAAAACACTTCCTCAGTTTTTGTCTCATCAAGATGTAATTGTTCTGTGCGCCGAAGCGCATGCAATGCATCTATGGGGTAATTTCATTCTCACTAAAAAAAGAAACATGTTTGGATCCGCAGATAAACTCCAAACAGGTTTGATCATTTTTAAGGTGATGGAGGTGTGTAGACAATCACACGTATTTAAGTAGCTGCATAAAGGTGAGCCGCTAACTGTGGAGCGCTTTGGCTCTGATGGAGAACATCGCCAATGGAAGGATTCAGAGGGAGCGATTGATCATATTGATCTGCTGGGAAATGTTGATGATGGTTTATTAGTGTTTAGATTAATCCAGACTGATCATCCTGGAGCTCTAAACTTATAGAAGTACCCGTGTGGTACCGGTACCGGTTCCAGCTGCAGTCATCCTTCAGTGGAGCCGCCAGCTTTGTGAATGCGTCTTTATGGACAGAAAGCATCTCTACTCTTTAAATGTACAACTTATGCACATGATTCCACTATTTAGATTAAACGTCAACATTCACCTCTGACGCGCTGTCATTAAATCCCAGCTGAACGCTCTACTGTTCAAACTCTCTTTGTTTTATTTTATTTAATTTTTATTTGAAAGCCATCTACTCTACTACTTGTAACATCTCATTCAAAAATACATCTTTCATTAAATAAATAACATTATAAAATGTTAAACTTTGTCTCTCTTGGCTGCTTGAGATCTGAAGAGGGTGGATCCTTCACGTTACGATCTGGCCACCGCTAGACGGGTCATGATAGGCAACAATTCAAAAACTGATTTTCAAGGTCGCCATCCGTCCAATCTCTGATCTTGAGCCATTTTGCAAAAAAAACACAGGATAAAAAAATACTTGTACTACATACGCAGGATTTTCTTTCAGGGTATCAGAGTTGGGGCGGGCGATACGGACATAGAATTTTATTACAATATTTTGAGGAACTATTTTGATTTAAAAGAAATATTTATTATTTGTTTTTTTAGGCAATAAATAGTTTGGCTGTAGGGTAACTGCATGTCACAGCATTCATAGCGTCACAAACACAAATATCGTTCTTGAAACACATTGTCATCTGAAATAAGCTTCTTCAGGATGCCACTTGCTTACAAAAGTGTGATTTATATCACTAAACTTCACAAAGTGACTGCATTTAACCATATTTTCAAATTTACTGATATTTATTGATGCTCTCGCGGAAGAAAAAGTGGAGACACTAGCAAAAATAATGCTCCGATCACAGTCAGTTTTATGTAAGTCAACATCCATAACTGAAATCTATCATGATAACGATAAATCCAAATTCTTGCAGCGAAAATAAATTTTTCAGAATAAATGATAAACAACACCCGTAATATCATATTAGGGTCTGAATACAAACACAACCCAGTTTACAGATTCTTATTTGCAAAAATGTTCTAGACAATATGTCCCTCTCCTTCCACTTGTGCTACTTTGTGTTGGTCTGTAACATTAAATCCTAAATCTAAAGGACTTCAGGATTTGAATGAATACTTTTGAAAAAGTCAAATTATAAATCTTGTACCTTCAGTTCGCAGTCTTGGTTAACAGCCAGGTTTCCAGGCTTAAGATCCTGCAAAATGAAATCAGATGAGTGATGGCTAAGCGGGTCACACAGTAATTAACAAGAAATTACAGTGACTGGACTCCCTCACTCAGCAAAAGGAGCTTTAACGTCGCAGTTCCCGTGGGGATAACGAGGCTCAGCTGTTTGTTTCAACGCGTCATATAACGATTGTTTTTCTCCTTTAACACAAGCCTCATCGAGCGATTCAACCGCAAGCCAAAACACGCAATACTACGAAGCATTTTGATACTGCGACATAATGTGTTGGTGACACCCGAACAGGTTTGGGTCTTAGCAGAGGAATAGCAGGGTCGCACTTCAAACACAGAGAAACCAAACAAATCCCCACACCACCAACCAGACACGATCTGTTAGGTGCATGAACACAGCTTACTACAGAATTTTTAAAAAACTACGTAGAGATGGAAGAGATGAAGGATCACAGCTGTTCTCATGTTGCACACAAACTGCTCATTTCGGCCCACTGCAAGAACTTTTTGCATGCGTACCGGGTCCAGTATGTTCCCGTCTTTCAATTTCTGCAGGCAAATTCTATTCATATTCAGTTTCTAGAGTTGCGCTGCTCAAGGCATGCTGAAGTAGCTCTGCTACTTTAGTTCTGATTTATTGTTTTTGTGGACTTTTGTTAATCATTTCTTTTGGTTGAGACATTGAATGTTTGGAAAATTATTCCCTCTGGTTTTGAAAGCCGTGCAGCTGGAACAATTTTTGCTCATACTTTTTTTTTTTTTTTTTTACTTTTGGATATCTTTTATGATCCATAAACATGGCAACAAGCTGTTCAATTTTTCTATTATTTATTATATTTACAACCTGGAATAGATGGGCATTCCCAACACTCTAATAACAATAGATCTACGTTCCCAAATCCCAGAGGAGTTGAAACGAACAGATCAGGACCAACGAGCAGAGAATAAGGACGGCTCTTCCATCCGTCATATTGGGCAAGGATCACATTCTCAACTCTTTTGTCTTCAGTCAGAGGCTTCTTTAGATTTGGTGCAAGACTGACTGCTACTGGAAATCCTCCCTGCTCAGAGACTGCAGATCTACAGGGACTTTTATGAACAACCATAACTCAGGTTTGCATAGAAAGGTCAGAAAAGGGAAAATATCCAGTGAACAGCAGCTGTATAGATAAATATATCTTGTTGATATCAGAGGAGAATGGGAATACTGGCTCAAGATAACAAAAAGGCAACAGTAGAACTTTACACTTTACCAGGACTGCCAGTAATTTTAGGGGATGCTGGTTTTGGGTTTGTTTAAAATGCTAAAAGATAATTCTGTCAGCAACAAAAAAAACCCACAAACACTTTCAATTTATGTCAAACGTTGTGGAAATCGAGATATGACGAAAGAAGAGAACACACTTCTCTAAAACACAGACAGTAATGAAACTGGGAAATCTGAAGGCAAGCTCTGTAACTGTGAAATCACTCTACAAACCAGCAGGATGTCTTTCGGTTGGGAAGCATTTTAAAAACAACATGTGGCATAAATATGCCACATGAAATGTGGTTTGAGTGGCTTCAGAAGCAGAATTAATGACTTTACATCTGCCTCTTGAAACCCAGATATTTTTCTACAGACGAATTAATTAATAGACTCTTATTCCGATAATCAGCCTCCATTAGGGACAGTCTTGTGGTTTCTCCCTGATGCCTTCTTAAACATCCCTCTGTGATCCTCAGAGCCATGAGCGCTTTGCGTGCCCTTCAGTGCTTTTAGATGGAGAAGATAATGAAGTGACTGAAGCAGTAAAGAACAACATAAGGCTAACCTACAGACCCTGGGTGTGGCCTAACAACTCTAGACATGCAGTCGAACATCAGAGGGATTCGACTCATCTTACCAGTTGGGGCAGATTTTTTTGCTGACTCGTTATTTATTATTTATTAAAATAAAAAACGGCAAAGTGTAGGCAGAGTTTACATTTCTTTGTAATACTCAATGAAAGTTGTGTCAGCTGCTTACCCTGTGGATGATTCCTGCCTTGTGAATGTACTGCAGGAGGAGAAGCAGAACCAAAGTTACATTTCTTTATTTGTGTATCTAAACTTCAAGCTGCTTTTATGTGTTTTTTGTTTTTTAAATAAGTAAAAATCACATCCTTAACATTTTGGGAAAAGCCTCACCCTCAGTCCACAGAGCATCTGGTAAACGAGGAACTGGACTTTGTCTTCAGAGAGCTGACCCCTCACCTTTGACAGGTCAGTGTACATGTAAGGCATCACCAGGTAGCTGGGGAAAAGATGTGGAGATGTAAAAGGGGAAGGGTGTAGAGAGGTGGGAAGGTGTGAATGCTCTGCTAAGTTCCCCACCCTGCTAAAGCTGCAGCGCTATGCTTTAGCTTAGAGGAGGCTTGTGTACGTTGAAGTGGGTCTGAATGAGATTCAACCTCCATTGGAAGATACTCCTGAAAAACTCCTTAAAGAAGTGTTAGCATGCTTTTCTATTCAGTCCCATTTATAAGGCTTGAACTTCGTCATTAATATCTGCCTTTGTGTAATTAAACTGTGAATACAGCTGTATAGTAAAGGTGTCTGTTTATGAGTCAATGCTTTGTAAAGACAACTTTTGCTGCAGTTACAGTTGCTTTGCACATCTGAAGTGTTTGCCAATTCCTATCTGCAAAAAGGTTCAAGATCTCTAAAATTGGACAGAGAACATCTGTGGCAACAAGTTTTGCTTTATTTTCTAAGTTGGATTTAGGTCTAAACTTTGACTGGGCTTAAACCACTCCATTGTAGCTGCGGCTGTATGATTAGGATTGTTGTTGAACTACAAGGTGAACCGCCACCTCGCCATTAAGCCCTTTGTGGCTGTTAGTGGGTTTTCTTCCCAGGCTAGCCTTGATTTAGCTCCATCGGTTCTACAATTAAGTCTCAGCAGCTTTCCAGTCTTATTGTTAGTGCCTTGCATTAACAATACGTTCTGTTTTTGTCTTATCTGGCCATTCTGCCACTTTTCCATAAAGGTCATATTCTTGAATTGCACAACAAATAGTTGGCTATTAGTCATAATACCGTAGTAGCCTTTGACAGATCCTTCCACCTGAGCTGTGGATCTCTACAGTTCTTCCAAAGTTACCATGGTCCACCTCGGTTTTCAAATGCCTCGTTTCCACTGAGTGGTATAGCGCATGTCAGTGTGGTACACCAATTAGTCTGTTTCCATTGTAAAAGCGGGACATACAACCGCAGCATTCCTGGACCCCCTTCAGTCGTAGGTCCATAGAACAAAGATACAGTTAAGGCGGAGCTACGGCCATCAGACAACACCGTTCAGTGATGGGAGATAGAAAGACATCACTTTTTGAGACAAGCCAGGCGTCATGTGTTTGTCAACACACTAGTAAGCCATGTTGGGCGTTTGGGTTTAACCCCATCTGCCTACTGAGAGTCCAATTGGCAGTGGAAACATTCTCCCTAATACCATAAAACAGCGCACCGACCCACGCAGTACCGCTCAGTGGAGACGAAGCAAAACAAACATCTGAGGACTTCAGAACAGCTAGATTTATATTGGGAATAAATTGCACTCAAGTAGAGTTTAGATCAAGCTTTAAAAAAATCCAACCTAACCGGGCCTGAGCCCACAGGCATTGTGTCTGAGCCCAACTCGATCCAATTAACTTTAATTATAGGCTCGACGTGATACTTTAATTAAGATTTTACTGTTTTCATAAGCAGTGTAGCTTCTCCCTTTGTTAGCTTTTGTTTAGCGTCTCCCAGCTCCATCTTGTCGCTTGTTGTAACCATGAGGTGAGTCAAGGTCAAACCGTCGGGGACGTGTGATTGATAAGCGTGCAGTAGGGTGGACCTGTGTGTGCATGCAGTGTGCTGTGCTTGTTACAGTCTGATTAACTTCTGCACCCTACTTACTTTCTTTATTTTCTTAACAGATTAAACTATGTACTCCTCTATTTACACTATAATAAGCAGATTACCACGACTTTATATTGTGTATTCTCGTCTGGTTTTCTCTGTGCTGAATGTATTGCAGGCTTAAGAAACTCGCCACAGAAGTCCACGCCCGACCCAACCATCAGCCAAATAATTCTGGCCCGTTCAGTTCAGACAAGGCCATAAATCTAAACTTTACAAAAAGGTTTATTACTTAATTGATCTCTGAATATTTTTGGTCGCTCTAGGCTATTTTTATTTGTACGGGGCGCTGAATCAAAATGCAGAAGTTAAAATTAACCCTTTTTTATTTGTCTCGTTCCTTTATTGTGTGCCTCTAAGGGAATTATTTTAGCGATAGTTAAATTTACGATGAAGGAATCATTTTAAGAACACACTTCCATCCACATGAACATGCCTTCCCTGGAAAGCAAAACCCAGAGTACATTTTACAAGCTACTCCAGCTTGCAACATATTTCAACTACTACAGAAATATGTTGCAGCAGGTCAATGAAAGTAATTTGGTATAGTCCTGTCTAGGCCTGTCACAGCAAGCAATAAATAAATTAATCGCATAATAAATTTAAGCAAGCTCAGTAATTTCCTTTTGCGTGCTTTATCGTTTTCTTCTTTTCCCTCTTTTTACCAAAAACTGTAAGATAAAAGTCTTCAGCCTGGTGCTTTGGGCTCAACTGGCCCTTTTTTAGAAGGACAATTTTGTTTGCAGAGACTTCAAACTTAATTTCATTTGTTGTTTCTGTTGTTTTGTTTATGTATTTTGGATATTTAACACATCCTCCAGTTCCAGTGTTAAATGTTCATTTTGAACTTTAAAGTTTATTGATCTTTGAGAATGCGTTCTTGCATTATTATGGCATTACCATTATATTACTTGAAAATGCTCTCCAGACAACAAAACAGCAGTTTATGGCAATAATTTCTGGGACAAAGAGAAAACCTGCTGCCTGCTTCTCATAACCGACAACAGCTGCCTGTTCCCAGAGCCTCAGGTGTGTCCCAAGCTCCTCATATGTTGCAAGTCGATGTCAGTGCGGTAAAAAGTACTCACAAGTCCTGGAAATCATCCAAGCTGCAGGCAGGTGTAAACACATTCTGGAGTCCTATCACCTGCATGGAATGAGAGCTGGATGAAGCAAGTGATTTATTTACTGGAAGACTTTCATTTTGAGAAACTACACACACACGCACACCCCCACACCCACACACAAACACGTTTGTAGTCTGTTGTAATATCATCTCCTCACATTCTCGTGCTTCATGTGTTTGAGCAGCCGGAGCTCCCTGTACGCCCTCTTGGCAAAGATCTCCGACTGAAAGGGCCTGTGGAGCTTCTTTATGGCCACTTTCTCTTTACTCTTGTCGTTTATTGCCGAGCTGTGGGAGGAAGGAGACGAAACATCAGCAACAACGCATCATTAGCTCGGTGCTAAGCCCGCGCGGGTTTCACTACGAAGGCGTCCGTGGGAAGCCAGAGCAGGGGGGGAAATGAAAGGATGAGTAGCCTTGAGGTTTTGCCCTTCGACAGGATTAGCATCTAGGTACAAAGAATGACTGGTGGTCTGCTGGTTTTTTTTCTTGAGGCTCAGCGTGGAAATGTTTGGCAACTTTTGATGTGCACACGCTTGCAGTGATCTGCAGAGCACCAATATGTGGGAGGAGAGGCTTGTTAGACTATTTGGAGCCGCATGCACTAACACACACCACACAAATCGCTTGTGCTGTTTTCAGCCCTGACGCACCGGTTCAAAAAACCACAAACAGGATTTTACAGTCGCTTACAGTACGTGCGCCGCAGCTAATGCATGTCACCGTACGTCTGCAGGAAGTACAGTACCTTAAACTGCTCATTTAATGAAGTGTACCATCTCTACGATCTCTCTGCTTTACTGTTTCCATAGTGAGAGTTTAGACAAGATGTGCTGTTTGGGGAAATTAGAGGTAATGGTGGCAGAGTTCATGACATGTTGTTTGTATTCAAATTCAGCCCTTTTTAACTTCCACTTTGTTCTGTTTAGCAGCCTGATGAATTGTTTTTTCACCTGTAAAGCTCCTCTGTGTACACAGCAGCTAAAGGATCACAACGTAAATATAAACCATTTGGCTGTAATTTGACACACAGCTGACTAGAACTGCATTATATGTGTTTTTCTGAGGAAGCCAATTGGAAAAAAGACATCACTTCAAACACATTTTGATTTTTGTTCTGAAAGAAAGTCAACATATTTTTTGAAGTGGATCTAATTTAGATAAACTACTGATTAATTATGACTGGAATGTGGTTTCATTTTAGTCTTATGATGATTATTTTAACAATGACAACTGAGTAAATCTTGTGTTTGTTTTACGTTTTCATCTCTGATTTGCCTTGTTTCTTAAATGTGCTATGCAAATAAACTTGCCTTGGCTTTTTATTTTTAATATTTCTGATGCATGGGGTTCTGTAGGGCACAATGAGACACATTTCTCATGCATTCACTTATATTACCTAAATATCATGACGCCAACTGGAAAACTGTTAGTTCCATGACAGTTTTCAACATTTAAATATTTATGGCTGACACCAAATACTATTAACTTGTAATACCTGTGTTACGTTATAATTTATTTATTTTGAATTTTATTTTATTTATTTATTTCGAACATGATAGCAGTATAAAATAACAGACATGAACAAGCAATGCAAAAGACACATTTTTTTTTTGTACCACAATAATCTTAACGTGCTCGGAAAGGAGTAGGAAGAAGTAAGAAACTTATGAACTCCATAAACTCATACCATGTTTTCAGATGGACCCTCATTATTAAAAAAACAAACAAACAAAAAACATAGGTTAATTAATAATGGTATTAATAATAACGGTTCAATTGGCAAAAAAATTATACTATTTTGCACAATAAAAAGCTTTAAAGCTGCTACTAAACTTAGCAGTCAGTTTGCTCAGGTCAAATAGAAATAGCTGATAACATTAATATAACTGTAATAACCTGTATGTTACGCCATTTTAACAGCAGTAGGAATAACTGTTGCTCTTTTGCATAAAAAAGCTACTATGTTTTGGATTTTTGTTTCAAGTTACATTACACAGGATAATAAACATTACAAACAGCAATATCTTTACTCATGGTTGTTGTACTGACTCCTGCCTGTATATAATATAATCCATTATATTGTCAAATCTTTCAAACCTTTTAGGATATAAATGCAAAGTAATAGAGTACATTAGCATCAAAATCAATAGTGTGCATGAGGAATGCTGCATGAATCCAGTGCAGTCACCATATTTGCCTCAACGTTTTTTCTCATCTGCATGACTTAATGGTTTCATAATGTAGCAACATAAGATACCTGCACATTAATGCAATCCATCTTTAATCCATATATTATCCGCACTGTGCATTAAAACACATTTTGACCTGAAAGGCAAGTGTTTATGTGTCAGAAAGTGATTTTTATTTTTCTTTCTTTTTGATAGGAAGTGGTAGAAGCTTCCATCTTCCTACGTAAGTGTTTTGGCTGTGTCGTCAGGGCAGACAGACATCAGTGTTGTACAGGATATCACGCCAGGCCCACCACACGCTGCTTGCAGCTGCTGTAGGCATCGCCAGAAACTGAACATTGTGTATACACCGAGTTCACAGCTCCACACACACACACACACGCACACACACACACTCACGCCCCCACAAGCCACTCACCACACTGCACCGTACGCCCCAGTTCCTATCTGCTTCAGCCGCGTGTATTTCTCCGGGACTTCCCACACCGTGCTGTTGATTTCCTCACGGGAGAAATGTCCCCGAGCCTCCATGATGAGAACGAGCAGGCGAAGCTAAGGAAAACTTCTGCTCCCTCCTCCTGTTTCGCCTGTCACTCGCTCAGGGGAGGAAAACGAAAACACCAACAAGTTAGAGGTGTTATCGCCTTGTTCCGGTTGTGGTGTTTCAAAATAAAACAGCCAAATTGTAGCTGTAAAAACGGACTGGTTTTGTTAACCCAGAATATCGTCCAGATGCCAGAATTACCTGTTGACTAGCCCTCAATCGTAACATCCGCTTTAGGAATTTAACTGAAGTTTTTTGGTCTTTCTAGATAAAATCTGGACTCTGTTAGCCAAAATCATCTTGAAGTCGACGTTTCCAAGTTGGAAGAATCAAATAGAACAGACACATAAAGACCGAATTCCAGCTTGGACAATCTAAGCTGACCCCAAGTTCAGACTCAGTTTTCCTGTTGGCTGTTGCACATGAACTCAATCCACTCTTATTTGTCAGAAAGTCCAGAAAACTCAGGTGGATGCCTCAACAATCGGCTGGGATCTACGACTATCTAATAAACAAACCACAGTTTGTGAGACTGAATGATTGTCATCAATCAATCAATCAAATTTTATTTGTATAGCACATTTCAGCAGCAAGGCATTTCAAAGTGCTTTACATCATTACAAACACAGAAACACAATGCAACACAGAATCAATAATCAAAACACGACATTAAGTCAGGTTAAATTTGTAATTGATTACATTTCAAATACAATTCTAAACAGGTGGGTTTTCAGTTGAGATTTAAAAGAAGTCAGTGTTTCAGCTGTTTAACAGTTTTCTGGAAGTTTGTTCCAAATTTGTGGTGCATAGATGCTGAAAGCTGCGTCTCCTCGTTTGGTTCTGGTTCTGGGGATGCAGAGCAGAACCAGAAGACCTGAGAGGTCTGGAAGGTTGATACAACAACAGCAGATCTTTAATGTATTGTGGTGCTAAGCCGTTCAGTGATTTATAAACTAACAACAGTATTTTAAAATCTATTCTTTGAGCTACAGGGAGCCATTGGAGGGACTTTAAAACTGGTGTTATGTGATCTGTCTTCCTGGTTTTAGTGAGAACGCCAGCAGCAGCATTCTGGATCAGCTGCAGCTGTTTGATTGATTTGTTGGACAGACCTGTGAAGACGCTGTTGCAGTAATCAATATGACTGAAGATGAACGCATGGATGAGTTTCTCTAGATCTGGCTGAGACATTAGTCCTTTAATCCTGGAAATGTTCTTCAGGTGACAGAAGGCCGACTTTGTGACTGTCTTTATGTGGCTCTGGAGGTTCAGGTCAGAGTCCATCACTACTCCCAGGTTTCGGGCTGATCGCTTGTGTGTCTAATCAGGTCAGGTGGTCAGCAGTACATTAGTACCAAAGGGTACTGTACTCTCACCATTTTCTTTTTTCCTCTTTACATCCGAGTCTTCCAGCGTAAGTCACTCCTGATGACGTCCTCAGATGACTCTGCAGTCGTCAGGCGGATGGACAAGCCATACTGGACAGCCATTTTGGATTTTCTGTTTGAGGATGGTCAGAAACCCCATACTGTACAAATCGTCATTTCAACTCAGATGATAATTACGGTAACTTATTTTTTCAGACTTTGCACTGAGATCCACAACGTCAGACCACAAGAAAGCAAAAACTTGGTCTGCAGTCTGTGCAGTTAGCCAGCTCCAGAGCCAACAAAGAGCCAGGGGGATTCTGGAGTGTCTTTTTATCACTTTATTTGTTTAAAATAACTTACAATATAATTAGTTTAAAACTAGCGATTTATAGACAGACAGACAGACAGACAGACAGACAGACAGATAGATAGATAGATAGATAGATAGATAGATAATTTATTACAGACTCAAAGTCCAAATTCCATAAAAAAGAAAACAAATACAATAAAAGAATAAAAAAAATAAAAATAAAACAGGCTCCTTACCATTCAGGAGACAATCATACCAAAGTCTCCAAAGTACAGATGAGTATTTTACTGCACTATATTTAGCTTTAGTCAAAAGTAGGATAATTCTATTATTAGATTCATTTAAACGACAAATAGACTTATGCATAAGCTTTCTTAAAACAGCCATGAAAGTGCTGATGCGAGCAAATACAAACAGTTCACTGTCACTGGCCCATCTGGGCTTTTTTTAACAAAAGTCTTAATGCATCATTATAAGCCACCTTCAATCTAAGAAGATTTATCTGTGCACATCATTGTCTTTTTCCAAATGTCTACTTTTAAATGTTCAGCTGATTCAACACACTGAATCAAAGGAACAGTTTGTTACCAGACAAAAAGCAACAAGCAGAGAAAACTATTCACCTACTTATCTATCTAAGATAAATACCTTCGAACAGCTTCGTTCTTTTTCCTAAATTAGTGAATCCTAATTTTGTGAAACACAGCCCTCTGGAAATAGGAGTAAACCCAATCTCCTGTAAAAACTGACACTTTAAACATTTACAAAGTAATGCCTTTATTTTATTTATTTACATACATTTTTATTTTCACCAGACTATTATCAAAATAGGATAAAAAATAATAATAATAATAATTATACAACAAAAATAAAATGTCCCTCTTCAAAATTAAACAAAACTTTCATTTGAAAGGAAGGTCACTCAACTTCCTGTTGGATTTTAACATCGACTTCATGAATGGAACCGTGTGTTAAGATATTCTTTTTTAAACTGAACTCTTACTGTTTATAGGCAGCATAGCTGAATATCTAACAGGCATTTATTCTTGAATATGTCAGAAAAGATCAAACTAAACTAAACGCCTCAAATCACACGATCTCCTGTGAGATACAATTTGCCGCTTTGCCTGCTGAGACATGTCAACATGACTCGCTTTTCTCCCACCCACACGGAGTAGGTGTTACTTGTCATGAATAATTACTGTACATTGGCAGAAACGTATGAATCACGGCAGCCTAGTGAGGGACGGTAACACAAACAAGAACGGGCGAAGCATGAAGATCTTTGACTTTTTAGTCTCACACTGAACGTTCACTGTCAAATCCAGGAGCTTCAAATTGTAAACACTTTGTTATTCTGCTACGATGAAAAGTCTGAAATGAATTACGGTTATTAACTCCCATGCATGAATTATTACATTTACATTATAGTTATGACAACTTGAATAACGTGGGCCTGACCTTTGTGAAATGTGTCTGAAAACCTCAGGGGCC
The DNA here is from genome assembly GCF_003331165.1 of Xiphophorus hellerii. Lineage (NCBI taxonomy): Eukaryota > Metazoa > Chordata > Actinopteri > Cyprinodontiformes > Poeciliidae > Xiphophorus > Xiphophorus hellerii. The sequence goes on along the minus strand of NC_045672.1, from coordinate 7,236,134 downwards.
TCCTGATCAGACACTTTACCATTTCTACTGGCTCCTTTCAACGCAGAGGTGCAACAGTTTTACTCAAAGTTCACTCTAGAATCGATGACTGCAGCTCCTCACCCTTTCTGTAAGGCATCTGATCGCAGGCTCCCTAGAAAAGAATGCAAGTTTTTTTTTATTTTTTATGTTCAAACCAAAGAATTACTCTGAGTTGTGTCACACACTTTGGTTTTTGATATTGTGTATTCTTCTACTTTTGCATTCTTTTCAGTGTTAGTTTACAGTCATTGTTCTTCCCTTGTGTTTGGTTTATTATAAAAAGCATTCCCTCTGCCACCTCTATGTTTCATTATTTGGATTAGTATACTCAAGGTAATGTAGTTTTTCTTCCCCTACGCATTGCATTTTGCATGTGGGTCAAAAACCTTGTCTTGGTGTACTACACCAAATCATATGATACTTTATGGTTGTAACTCACAGGCAGGTGCAGAGGGGGGGATGGAGGGGGTTTGAGCCCCTGCTCCCTTGATGCTCCTAGTGCCCCTTTTTGAGTTTTTTTTTGTCTGTGTGTCAGGAAGCTTGTTTGTGCCCTTCAACAGTAATATTTAACTAAATATAATAATTTAGCAAAAGAAACTAGTCTGGCTGCCCTCGTCTGGTAATGACTCTCTGTTTCTCCTCCTCCATGTTGTTCAGACATCGGCCCCATGGTGAGGAGGAGGAGGGGGGCCGATCTGCGCCCTCTAACTATCAAATTATGGGCAAGAATATTTTTTTCCTAACATACACTTGTTTGTGAATAAAAACGCAGGTCTGATGTTGAAGTTACAAAAACGGTTTGTTTATTTTTCTTAATTGTTCTTGCAATAGCAGGAAAAGCCTCATAAGTGTCAGTTTAATTTATCGCTCCAAATTGTCATTGGTGTGTGTGTGTGTGTGTGTGTGTGTGTATAATTGCTTGTCCTGTCTGTCTCTGTGTTGCCCTGCGATGGACTGGCGACCTGTCCAGGGTGACCCCACCTCTAACCCAAGGTAGCCTTGAGACCCTTCTAGTGATAAGTGTATGATGATAATGGATGGGTGGATCATGACTAAAACTTATAAAAGAGTTATAACAAAGTGCAAAGTGTTGGGGAAAAAAACTGCTTTATCTCCTCTGACATCAAGTGGCCCACATAGTAACGATACTAAAACATTTCTTTCTTTTAACGTCTTTGAATTTTGGTAAAACCCTGAATTGAAAATTCATTATTTTCATCATTAAGCAATTATCACAATTGCTTGGTTGAAAAAATAAATAAATAAAAAAGCTGACATTTCTGGCCACTAACTTCAAATTTGGATTTTCAATTTGAAAAATCGTGTTTTTCTTCCTTCATAACATTCAGGAGCAGCACTTGTGACAGCATTGACCTGCTTCATTTTGGCAGGGCTTACGTTTTATATATATATATTTATGTGTCATCATTTTTTACAAATTGAATGTGGTGTAAATGTATTAACTTCCACACTAAGCTGCATTAATGAACCTATTACCAAAAGTCACATTTTAATACTAAACCAATTCTATAACTTAAAAATATCCAGACTGCAGTTTTCATCAATAATAAAGTAGAGTGTCCCACACCAATGGGAATGTTTTGACTTATCTAACAAAGTTCATGTCATATAACTGTGGTTATATAATAAAGATTGTAACCTTCATTCCAACTCTTGGGATGAAGCTTCATTTCCATCCCCAGAACATTAACAGAACTAACATAAGGACTAAAACTCTTTCTACAAACAGGGTTTCTTTTAATAAATACAGAAGTTTCTAAAACATCACAAGCATAATGCTACATCTGAATATGTGTTTGGTTGTCAGACAGACAGGCTTTTAGTGCAGATGCCAGTTTTAGTGCTAATATATTATTCATATGGAATATTATGTTTTGCTCTGCCATGCAGACAAAGTTGCTCATTCTGCTGGTGCCACATACATTGCTTTTACTGCTTGGATTTGACCTACTTTACTTTTGGAGGGTAAGACAATGTCATGAGCAGCATCATTGTTCACTGGGATTCTGAAGCAGGACCAGGAACTCTGTTGTAGGCACACTATTCCTTCTTTAACCCTTAGTCCTTCTGGTAGCTGTGACCAGGCCCGTGCAGAGACCACTGAAAGGGCAGGTGCTCAAAAAAAAAAAAAGGGCACATCTAACCGCATTCTAGGAAAGACTATTAACAAAACCACACAGCTTTCAGAGCTTAATAAAAATGATAAATTACAAAATTGTGAGACATACAATATAAGCTAAGGAAAAACTCTATATGGAGCATAACACTATGCATATATTAGATATTTTATTAGTAATTTCTTTCTGCAGGTCTATTTTGTTATAGGAAAGTATTGCAATATTCAAACCCGCAATTTAGCAAAATATGTAAATCAGAGCTGATGGTTTAGCTCCGATTTACATATTTTGTCTTTACAGAATTACACTATTAAAAATATAAATATTGTCTTTTGCAGCTTGTGATTGAAGGTTACCTGTTTCCAAAACTGCCTCCAGGGATTTTTTCTGAAAAGTGTTCCACTTTACCATAGCACACATATGGGACTCTGATCCACTGTGCTCTTTAATTTTCTGTAATGCTTTGTTCCATCTGTTTAATCCTATTGTCTTCCATGATTTGCGGAACATGTGCTTTTCTTCATTCAAAAAAACACGACAGCTAAAACAAAACATGGAATTTAAACTGGGAGAATACTCCAGCCATGGGTTACTCTTATACCATTTATTCTGAAAAGACCTTCCTTCTTCATTTTTAGGAAATGACAGCTCTGGTTGGCATGGTCCTTGGTTTACACAATTTTGGATAAATGCTTCATCATATTTTATGTTGAACTGCAAGACATGTGCTGGGTCATTTGGGTGTGGAAGGTCCATTAAAAATATGAATGGCTTCTCTCTGACTTGTTGCTCTGCATTTTCATCCATAGTGTTTATTTCTGACTGTTGTCCCTCTCCTTGCCTGTCTTCCTGTGTTGTTGACTGCATTTTTGTCTCCTCCTCTGATCTATCACTTTCCTTCTGTCCATCTGGGAGCAAGAAACAAACTAATCATTATTCTACACCTAAATTTAGTACATCTTAGCATAAGAAAAACACAACAGATGCCCTGTAATATTAAATATATTGTTCACTACCAAAAGTTACATGTTGATAATGTAAAGAACATTTTTTTTTTTTTGTTCGTACCTGCAGTACTCGTTCTGACCCAGTCGGTCAACAATCCACTACCTTTTGCTGCATCTATCAATTCTTTTCTTTTTTGTTTCTGCCGTCTTTCTTTACGCGGCATCTTTGAACTGAAAAAAGCAAAACATAATGAATTATGATAAGAACACTGTATTAACCACACTACCAATTATTTACCTTTGTGTTTAAACCAATATGTTTTTCAGTCCTTAGCACAACATAATATTAATTTCAGAGAAAAGGAGGCCTCTGCTGTGGAGCTCAATATGTTTCACAATTATTCTATTAAAAATATAATAATAACCTCAATTAAATAAAATACAATTGTGATCAATACATTTTGAATTGAAACAATTTTTAAACAAAAGTTTTGCTTAAAAATTTTTTTTAAAAATTAAAATCAGAGATTTATGTCTCAAAGTGAGAAAAATTATTTGTGAACAAACTTATTTGCTCATGTCATAAATCTTTTCTTGCTATTGTAAGTTTTTGTTTGTGATTCAAAGTTTTGCTTGCTTCTCACATGACGTCGTGGGCAGGGCCGAAAATTGCAACAAAAGAATTCTGATGTGTGCAAATAAAAGTTTGTTTTGCAAAGAACTTTTTAAGTTAACAAGACAAAATTTAGTTATTTAATTAAAAAAATTAAAATAAAACTTTTTGTTTAAAAAAAATAAATCATTATAATTCAAGCAGTTTTGTAAATTCTATTCCCCTTCAAGATACATTAACCTAATGCCAGAATAAATGCAATTAATATACATTATGCAGCAAAGGAAATTAGATAATCGGACATATATTCATTATAGAGAGATGATCGGTTTTGGATCGTTGATGTGGCCCCATCAGCAATAATGAAGAATGACCGCTATCATTAGCGATACAGGGAAGAAGCTTTTTAGTTATCTTGCTTTGCTACCAAACTCGTTAGCTAACAGCTAGCTAATAGGACAACAACAACAGCCTAATGTCTGTATGATAAAATACTGAATCGATAGATAAGAACAGTTTTTCCTTACTTTTCCTTCCTTCCTCCTCCACGTTGAGCTCCGCAGTAAGCTACTGCGCAGTCTCACTGACTGAGCGGGAGGCAGCTGCGTCATGCGTCACGGACAAAAGGTCAAAGGTAACAAGGTGACCCGAAGGGCTTATTATGTTGTTTTTCTTTAAATAAAAACAACAACAACAAAAAATAATAATTTTAGTACATATCAGAGGAGGGCTTGGGAAATTAACTTAAAAAAAAAAAAAAAAAAAAAAAAATTGGACCAAAAGGGCACTTTAGGGCAAGGAGCAAAAAGGGCAGGTGCTCAAGCACCCCCAGCCCCCCCCTCTGCACGTGCCTGGCTGTGACTGTGACAGAGGTTCAAACAGGACTCCTTGCTGACCTGCAAGTGGACCAGTTCGTGTACTGCACTTCACCATCTTCACCTGGCCAGCTGGGATGATGAAGTTCTGTCGCTTGTCGAGCAAAAACCTGGGTTCAGAATTTTCCAAAGAACTTTACAAATACACCCCTCGCTTCTTTGAGATTTTCAAGAGCAAGGGGGGAAGTGTTGCCCAGAAACTTCAGACGTATCTGCAACAAGTCAGAACCCGAGGTGAGTTTCTCAGATACAAAGTCATTATTTTATTATCATGTTGGGAACAAAATACACAACCCCACTGTGTATGCAGAGCTGTTAATTGATTATTCTTTACCACAGGAGTAATGTGTGTTTGATATGATTTTTCAGAGTTCAGATATTACTGCGAAGCGAATGGCAGTGCTCCGTGGCCTTCCTGTAATCCTTGGAGATGAGAACACAGACTTCTTCAAGACATGCTTTGTAAGTCATCTTTATTACATTTTTATACTTCCACACCGCGGTATGTCCCACTTAATTCTGCTCCTTATGTGACTTTGATAGCTTTAGTTTTAATTACTGTTCTTTCACTCAGCCTGAATCAGTGCTACTGTACTTCTTACATGATGCACTGATGAAATATCCCCAATCAGAACACTTTTAGTGGTTCTCTGCTGTCTTTCGAAAGGTTTCAGTTCTCTAGCGTCACACCATGTGAAACCCGAATGTCATCAAGAACAAAAAAGTACAATGAATTACACTTAGCTGATGAAGTGCAACATGTAAAAATTTTATGAACTTTCCCTTCCAACATCATCAACACTTATTTATCACTGACACTCTTGGGAAATGCGCTCGCTGTACTGTCATAGAAGGCTGATGATGAGTGGACTGCCATAGGTGGGACAGCTGTAAACTGTAGGAGAAGCAGCCGTGATGAAGAAGTGTTACGTTGATATGTAATTGTGGTGTTGCTTCTATTGTTGTTAGGACTGCGAAGAGCCAGACGTCTCTCACCCCCATTGGGATCCTGACCATCATTCCTGAGGACAGGCAGGCCTCCCCTGACTCACTGCACCTTGAGTCTTCAGGTACTGCCATCATTTTGGAAGGAAGTCTTGTCATGAATGACCTTGGAAATCTTCCACATGCCATGTGCTTGCTCTTTGGACTTATTTATGCTCTGAATTTGGAGTACCCTCAACAACTGAAGTACACCTTTGACTTCATCCAAAGGGTGCTTCTCTCACTTGGACATAAATCCCTAAAACCAAAAATACAATCACTCAAAAATCTTCTGATGCAATGAGTGAATGTGATGTGACATTATGGATCAACGTTGATACCTTTCCCCTTATTGGAAAAGTGATTTTTATTGATGGAGGAAGCAAAAATGTCAAGAAAAGGCTATGTAGCAATGATTTCAAGCCTAGACAAAATAAACAAAAAACTTTCGGCTAAAAATGCACGCTATGAGATCAAATTGGATCAGGCATCTCAATTGTCAAATTATCTGTCAAGATTTAATAAAGAACTTGGAAGTAGACGTTGATTCATTCAAAAATCGACTGAAAAATATTGAAAGAACAGACAAAGTGTCCTCTTTGACAAAAGAAAATGATGAATTGAAAGCTGAAGTTCAAAAGCTTGAGATGAAGATGGCAGAATTAATGGAAGATTCAAAAGCGTCCAAACACAAAGAAGAAACCTACATTGAAAAGATTTTGCACTTGGAAGACAAACATCACACAATTATTGCTCAGCTAGATCAACTTGAACGCACAGCAGAGGAAATATATGAAGTGAATGTCTCTCTGAGAGATTCAAATAGGGACCTGAAATTGCAGATTGAGACAAAAGTAGTTCATTCTAAGAGCTGGGGAAAAAGATGCTTAGACGGCCTCTGGTTTATAGTTAAACAAGGCCTTCTTGGTATTCTTCGACCTTTATTCGGAAGGTTTTACTCAAAGTTCACTCTAGAATCGATGACTGCAGCTCCTCACCCTTTCTGTAAGGCTGATCGCAGGCTCCCTAGAAAAGAATGCAAGTTTTTTGTTTTTTTGCTATTTTTTGCTAAATTGCCACACTAAACCCATGTGAAAACATAAGCTTCATATTAAATGACCACACTAATTAAAATGTCTAACAGTGTTTGGGTTAAATCCGTTATTTACTGGCCAAAACAGCCAGTAGCTCTAAATGGCAGCTCAGCCCTCTGTTTTAACTGAGTGTTGATTAGAACTACAGTGATGCGCATTTGTAGTCCTAACCAACAGCCAATCCCCTCCTGTGTTCCATTGCTATGGTTATCAATCCTGTGCTAACTGTCGTGTGTGTGAGACAGAGTGGTGGAGAAAGAATTCTATCTTTGTGAGACACCCAGTCAGTTTATATGGAAAAAGCAGCCCGAACAACTCCTTGCCGTTCAGGAACCGAGAGACGTATTGGAAAACTGTTTGAAGCGTATGAGAGGGCTATTTATCGTCTTCCATAGTACCGCGATTCATATTTGTAGCTCACTCACAGTAATTGCAGTAATGAGACAAAAATGGTGTATGCAGAGCTCAGAAATTTTTCAGAAATACATGGAAGTAAATCTGGGAGAGCGTCAGTTACCCTGGCGCATGATTTCGCTCTGAAGCACCTTGACAGAAAACCGTAAGCCCTAGGGAAATTTCGAAAACATTTTACCGGAGCAGGCATGCGTATCAATGTCATGACCGAGTTTGATACCAATCGGGCGATATTTGTGGGTGTGACGGCGATTTCAAAATTGTTTGGGGGTCTAAAATCTGCTTAAATTCTCACTCTAATGGAGCGGCAGTTGGTGTCAGTTATGCTCTGCGTTTCGGCAGTTGGAAATTTGGCTCATTTTTCGCTTTTTACGTCGCCATCGTAAGTCCGATTCCCAACAAAAGTAACAGCTCCAATGCCGCACGTTTTGATACCACGCAAGTCAGTACTGCTCTCCTTATGCATTACTATGGGCAGGCCCCAATAAAATTATGAAATGTATCATTTCAAAGGAGAAACATATGCAAAACTTAACCTGCAGAACATAATATGAAAGTAAATTAAGAGTCAATTTCAGCTGATTTTGGATCCAGATAGATCGAGTGACACTGAAAAGAACCGGATGAAACAACTACAAAGTGACAACCAATACCTTATTTTCTGACGTAAGATCAAAATGGTCCCAAACTACGAAAGCTTTTGTTTGCCTTGAGGCTCCATAGTTAACGCTGTACCATAAAAGATCAAGAATTATTTTGGCAAATGCTTCCCGTTGACAGATTCGCTTCCATATATACACAGTTTGGCGCACCAGTGTCATTTCGAAACAGTTCCTGTATCGGTCACGTGACTTGCTGAAAACAATACGCGCACCAACGCGGGTTTTGGTCTATGAGCTTGACACATGCGCCGACGCATCGGTGTTGCCGGACCCATCACTAGTAAGAACTGCTTCTAGTTTGATGGTTTACTTTTCTCCCAGGACTGCTGTTTGTGCATAAGCTGGCGGCGTTTTTCTTCAACCAGGCTGGAATTTGGTTGACTGGAACAGTTGGGAGCAATGTGACCATCCTGTCCACACTTGAAGCAGAACCAGGGCTTTGGCCTACTACTGGTCTGGCCAGGTTTTGGTTTCTGTTTTTTCAGCTGATTTTCTGGTTTAGCAGAATTGGAGACTCTGCAGCTTCAGCATTTGCTTCCTCAAGTCTTCAATAGCACCTGAGTCTGATAGATGGCCACATGAACATGCACTGGTAGTGTGAGCTTGTACATTGACACGATGCTTGACTGATGGAATATGTTTTTTCATTAACATCTCTTTTGCCAACTGTCTGTCTTCTTCTGTTCTAAGTGTTAATAAAAGCTCTGAGAAGGGAGGTGGTTGGTCTTTTTTCTTTTCTACTTGCAGTTTGTTTATCATGCCGTTATCCCAGCAACCTCTACAAAATTGTTTTAACAAATATTTGTCCATTTCAGTTGCTAGAATTCCACCACGTTTCACCACTGTGCTGAGAGCCAACTGGAGTCTGCAGATAAGATCGGCCGGAAGTCGTTCTGGCCGGGAAGCTTCATTGCTTCATGAGGCTTCATTTGGCCATCACCACACGAACTTTCTGCGTCTTCTCCAAGTTCATTCTGTGAAGTTTCAGTCATCCAAATGTGATCATCCAATCTTCCAAGCTTTTCCGATCTCCAAACGTTCCAAGCAGGTCCAAAAAATGATTTTTTGACTTAAATGTCACGGCTTTCAATGTTCCAAAAAAGGCAAGGTTTTTTTTTGTTTGTTTTTTTTTTTTTTACCAGGGTTTGTATGTAATAAACAGCAAAAATGAAAATTTTAGCATTTTATTTAAGCTCTGCATTTTACATATTTTATAATTTGTTTAGTAAAATACACACTTATTTTGTCTAAATTTAAATGACCATTTTAGGCAATGAATTAAAGTTTTCCAAAGGTTGTCAGGCTACAAGCACAATAAACTGTTACAGATCCAGATAGTCACTTCACATTTGGAAAACTAGATTCATTATACTATAGAAATGAAGAATTCATCCCAGGTCTTATATTGTTCTAATTTAAAACTTCTTTAATTAATCTAACTGTGCATTGAGCTAATTTTCCATCTGTGATATCTGGATTACATATATATATATATATATTTGTAGAATGTAGATCTGAAGGTAAACTAGGTCTAATTGCTGGCACAGACGATGAGGTATAGCAGTCTCATGCTACCATATACAGAGGACATCAGAAGCTACAATGGTTATTGTTACTCCTGTTTTTTTTCCTATGTACCTGCATAACGTTATTATAAAACACTGTAGACACGCCTATGTAAAGTGTATTTCATAGACTCTTATTTAACAAATGTGTTCGTCTCTCTTCCTTCTGAATTTATAACGCTGATAATTATCCCTGTCGCGTCTAAAAGTGCATTGATAAAACGCATAGTGAAGGAATCAGTTCATTATTGCTCAATAATTAGCGGCGTTGTGGGAGAAAGTAAGAAAATAAGTTTATTTACGTGACGTGGCAGAAGCCATTCAAACTGACTAACAGCGCTGAGATGTTTGGACCTATTTAGAGCTGCGTGGCTCGGTACCGCGTTCAGTGGGTGTCTCGACTCTCTCCCTCGCTATGGCGCTGGTTCTTCGGACCATCAACCTACGTCGTGGCACTGCGCATGCTCAGAGCGATACCAGAACACGTACGCAACAGACAACAGACAGCTATCGTGACGCACTAAGAAATCGGTTGTCATTGTGACATATAGTCATAGTGACGCCCCAGCGTAGGTTCTGTCTCAGTTCATTTGAAAGGATTTCTTTACAGGTCGTTTTGGAAAATCTCATCTGACATGTTGAACAATCGTGTTGGTAAAGCTTTTCAACAGCAACCGTCTGAGAATTTGACAGGACTTAAAAGAAGGTCTTACGCAGGAACACGCAGGAAAATGAGCAGTCGAAAGAAACTAAAAATCAGGAAAATATGGAGAGAACGGTGAGTGAAAATCCACAAAAATCCCAACTGCTTAATCTTCTACGCACACGAGCAGAATTGGACGGTAAAATGTCAATATGAACAGAGCAAACGCATTCGACGACTGAAGACACAGGACCAGGAAAGGGAAATTCTCAGACGTACTTGCCAGAATTCATGGAACAAGCTAACATGTCAAGAAACGGGTATATAGCAATGATTTCAAGCCTAGACAAAATAAACAAAAAATCTTTCGGCTAAAAATGCACGCTATGAGATCAAATTGGATCAGGCAGGCATCTCAATTGTCAAATGATTTGTCAGATTTAATAAATAACTTGGAAGTAGATGTTGATTCATTGAAAATTCGACTGGAAAATTTTGAAAGGAAAGACCCAGAGTCGTCTTTGAGACAAGAAAACGATGAATTGAGGGCTGATATTCAAAAGCTTGAGATGAAGATGGCAAAATTAATGGAAGATTCCAAAGCGTCCAAACACAAAGAAGAAACCTACATCGAGAAGATTTTGCACTTGGAAGATAAACATCACACAATTATCGCTCAGCTAGATCAACGTGAACGCACAGCAGAGGAAATATATGAGCTGAATGTCTCTCTGACAGATTCAAATAGGGCCCTGAAATTTCAGATTGAGACAAAAGTAGTTAATTCTAAGAGCTGGGGAAAAAGATGCTTAGACAGCCTCTGGTTCATAGTTAAACAAGCGCTCCTTGGTATTCTTCGACCTATATTCGGAAGGATTTATGACGCTGCAAAAAGCTACTTCTGAGTATCAGAAATCACGCGCATCATGCTAAACCGATCCTCCACATAAAACCATCCTCCAATGTTTGTTTATCACGTCAGAGTTTTAACAAGAAAGAAAAACACAGAGTACAACCGGTAAAACAGTTGTGTTATTAGATGCAGGTCACAACAGTTGGAAGTGTACATTTTATCTTTAGGATTTTACGTAACACCGTAAGCTACATTATTGTTGGTGAATAATATCACAGTGAACCCAGATCCTGATCATCCATCACTAGTGGATCTGTTCTTCTCTTCTTCCGCAGCCCCTGGATGAACAGGAACAGTTGATGTTTGTTCGTTCTGTAGGACACAGTTTCCCTTTAAGGAGAAAAAAAATCAAAGTTTAGTTTGTTTTACATTGTTGTTTTTTCAGCACACGCAAATGATAGAGCACTTAATAAATTAAAATAAAAGTTGTTCATTTACATTATATTCATTTAGACCAAAAAAGGAAAGTTATTAGTTATATTCTACAATTCAGAGTAGAATTCAATTTTTAACGAGATCCAAATTTTTTTAAGGCTGGAACGCAGGCTGGAATGGGCTCGGGTGCGCCGGCTCGAACGGGCTGAGGTGTGCCGGCTGGAGATGCTGGAGTTGGGCTGGTGGAGCGAAAGTCCGGCTTGGGAGGCAGAGGGTCGCCAGCCATGACGGCTAGAGCTGCCTGGCGTTCCCACTCTGCCTCCCGCTGCAGCTCCACCAAACCCAGCAGAAGGAGGTGAGCGGACCAGTCCTCCAGCACTAGGAGAAGCCTGGTAGCTACACCCAGGCGTCGATAAGCGAAATATGGCTCAGCCATAATTTCTCTGTAGTCCTTGATGTTTCTCCTTAATTCATGCCATTGTGGAGTGTTCATATTGATGATATTTTCTTTTAGCTTGTTTGCGTTCCTCACTGTATGTCTTGGTCGGGTCCTTCTGTCATGAACTGTTGTGGTGGAAGCGGTGAGGAAGACGCAGATGACCCAGGTGAGATGATTGATGGTTGTTTAATGATGAGAATAGAGTTACCCTTACAAAAAAATCCCATGAAAATCACATGTGAAAATCACATGTGATTCACACGTGAGCACATGTGATTTTCACATGTGATCACATGAAAACCACACATGTGGTTCATAAAATTTTTTACATGTGAATGATGTGAATCACATGTGAAAGCACATGTATACGTGTGATTTTGGAACGTTTCGTGGTAAAATCACATGTGATTTAAAAAAAAGTCACAAATGTTTATACATGTGATTCTCATTATTTCAATGCATCTTTCACATGAAGTCTTATTTCATTTTGTTTACAAAACGGTTACAAAAAACTTGCTATGAATAAAGACGTGAGACAAATATATTTGACCAAAAAAAAATTAGAAATTTATTTATTCCTCTTTAAAGCTATTCACAATCAGAATGTTGCTTATCTAAATGAGCAACATTCTGTGGAAGATCAAAGAATAAAGAAAAATTTCAAACAATTTCAACACACAAATTGCAGCACTGTGATCAGCCAGCCACAGGACGACCTGACTATTGGTTTACAGTACATCGTTTTTCCCTGGCTGCCTGTATAAAGACAAATTCAAAGATTTCTTGAGCAGAAGGTATGAAATAATCTAATTACATTACATTTAACTTAATGTAATGTCACCTCTCAGCGCCTCTCCTGGTGTCCTTCAATTTTTGTGCTATGCAAACTTTGATGTCAGAGACATCAACATCCTTGAACACTTTCTTGATTTGGTCTGTATAAATCAATGCAAAAAAGTATTTATCAGTTGATCAATATGTATTTGTGGATTTCACATGAATTTACTGCAAACTGAAAAATGCACATGTGGTTCACACAAATTTTCACATACGATCGAAGAGTAAGGATGGGTGGTGCTCCCTCCACCCCCACCCCCGCTCCCTTTAGAGAAAAAAAACCGAGCTCGCGCTGTTGCTGAGTTAACGGTCGCTCAACAGCAGCGCGAGCACCTGTTTCAGCTAAGCTAGCGTTAAGTCGTTAAGTCGTCTCTACTAAGAGCTGAGGGAACTAACCAGTCAGTCTGTTAACAATGATCTTCGAACATAAAACACACACACACACATATATATATATACCTTTGAATTTTGAGGACAGATTTTTTTGTTTTCTACCCAGCGTTTCTCAGCGTCCCGACTGACCTGGAGACTTTCTGTTATATGTATACATAAAAGCAAAAGAACAGTACAAGTATTGAATAAGAATCAAGAAAAGTGATATATTTCATTCATTTGTGTTTAGTGAGAAAAAGGACACATTACTAAAAATATGTTCTTACGATTTACTTTGAGAATCTGAGCCGGAAAGGCTTTCCAACCACCCTTCGGTGGTTTCTTCCCAATGACCCCATGTTCCACCCAGCCGATCCTCTTCGGGTCAAAAAGCATTTTTTTGTCTTTCACAAATATGTCACTGCCCACACTGACCTTATTTTCTTTAACCCACCTAATTAAAACATACATATTTTCTTTTTAGTTCTGCTACCACAAAAAAGCTGCAGCCTCAGGTACGATTTCTTTTCTACGTAAACTTGCGCGAGATTTACATATATGTAATGAGGAATTCGAGACGTCAGTAAAATGAAACATGATTGGATGGGCATTTCAGCTCATCCAATCACAGATTAATTGTATGCAGGTAAGTATAAGCTAAATACCACTGGAAGTGGTACTGACCATATTACATTGGTTAACGGCAAAACTCACAACAAACACATTTTCACTTGACTTAACTGTTTTGATATCTTATGGGAGAACCGAAAAAAATCAAATGGAGTCTTCAAGAAAGAGAAGCAGGATTTATAAAAAATACCTGCAAAATGACACGGTACCTCTGCCCAGCACAACAAGTTGGCTTTGGAGAACAAGAGAGAGTAACGGCATCCGCGGATCTGCTTGTGCTAATGCTAATGATTTCACGTAAGTACATATCCATACAATTTATGTATGCCAGACCACGTTTAGTCTTTTTGTGTGTTAGAACGATGGTTATGCAAAAATATTTATGCAATTTAACAATATAAAGTTCTCGGGCTTCCCAATTACATGGCCTTAGTTACGAGGCTGAAGCTTGCTAATGCTAAAGTGGCTAACGGGAAATTTCCCCTCATTTTTCTTTAAATTAAAAAAAACATTCATCTTTAAAGTACGATATTTAGGCAGTTCTACCCAGGACTAAATTGATTTACACAGAAAGCAGAACCTCTCAAACACCAGGTGTGATTTACAAAACCTTTGACAAATGAAATTTGTCTACACTGTGGTTTGACAGTTCTTATCACAGAGAGCCTTGGGATATCGGAACCAAACTAAAAGAGATGGACTCAAAAGTTAGAACATTTCAAATTCCATCTAACATTACAAGAATGCCTCGATCTCTTGTCCCCAGAGCATATTGGAAAGCCTCAGAATGGAGAGCCTTTCTTTTGTTTTATGGTCCCATAGTTCTAAAATCCATTCTCCCAGGTAGATTTCTAGCACACTTCCTCTTGTTATGCCAATCTGTTTATGTCTTACAAAAAACATCTCTAACTCACTTGGAGCTCTTCTATGCGTCTGAACACCTAAAAGAGTTTGTGCACGATTTCAAAATCTTATATGGCAAATTGCACATGACATACAACGTCCACATTCTCCTTCATCTAAGTGATACTGTCAGAAATTGGGGACCTTTATGGTGTCACAATTCATATAGCTTTGAAGGAACAAATGGCTTCCTCTTAAAATTATATAATGGAACTCAGTCTGTACCCTTACAGATAATAACTTCTTTTCTAATGCTAAAGAATGTAGAAATGATAGGTGATGGTGTGATGGAAAATGCTGGAACCAGAGTAAAACACATTTTAGATGTAGTTATGAGTGGATATAACAGAAAGAAATATGCTAAACCTGTAGATAATGCAGTATTTTTTGGCCATGGTGTTTCCAGAGCCCTCAATCAAAATGCAAAGGAAGTAATTGAGAACCATGTCGGACGCCCTGTAACAGATCAAGCTGTGTTTTACCACAAGGCAACAGTAAACTTTCAAATGTTTATGAGCATTAATTACTGCAAAAAACGTAAGCGGAATAACAGTTTTGTGAGATTGTCTGATGGGAACTCTTGCCAAATTGTCAGTTTTGTAAGCGTTAGCTGTTGTGATGGTTCAAAGCATGTAATGTCATTTGTTAAAAGATGTGTTTCACGACCTAGGTTTTTTATGGACTGTGGACAGTCAAGGTGCCAGATCGAACACATAATGTCCGTCACTTTTGATTTTACAGATTTGACTGCTGTGGACATGAGTGAGTTGGTAGATAAATATGTTATGTACAGAAAGAGCAATGACAGTTATATACTTTGCTTACTGCCAAACAATTTGGAGCGTGATTAATGTCTACGGAACTGCCAATTGTTCTGCATGTGTATTTTTTATTTAATTAAATTATCTATATACATATGTGTGTCTTGGAGTTTGTTTTGTACTATTATTTTCTTGGTATTTCAATGCAAATTCTATTATGTATTTTTTTTATCACACTTAATTGTATTTATTCTGTCATTTAAATATCTATGATGTTGTAAATATTGTGAAGCACTTTGGTCAGTTAGGATTATTAAAAAAGGGGAAAAAAGAAATCTTGGTATACTTTTAGTCTGGTCAAGTCAGTTTGTATATTTTGTTAGGGCATCCTGTTTTTATTGTAACTTTATGGTTGGGTCTTGCATAAAATAGGTCATGTTTGTATTGTTATCTGCCTTAGGAGAACTGACGAAAATTATCTTTTGTGCCAACTCTGTCATATTTACATTGATTTTTCTTTCTGACATGTTGCTTAATATGCATTGTTCAATTTTTAATAAACAAAAAAAAATTATTTCAATGTTAAAAAAATAAAAATTGAATTACATTACAGATGGGTGTGAGTGTTTACTTATCAGATTTATTCCATTGTTGACATATAACATTTCAAAAATATTAAATGTGAATATATATGTTGTACATTCATTAAATATATCTTAAATGTATAACTATAATACATTCAAGTACTTAAAAATATTGAGAAATGTGGGTATGACAGGCAATTTAATGATATTGACATGTGAAAAAAATTATGTGATCACAAGATGCAAGGAACATTGAACACATGAACAAAATACTTGACCACATGTGGAAAATATGACCCACATGTGGGAAATGGGAATCACATGTGATTTTTTTTGTGGATTATGTGATCACATGTGATTTTCATGGGATTTTTTTGTAAGGGTAAATAATTCCAAAGGTCCACAAAACCTGGCAGCACAGTAGAGCAGAAGGCTAGGGCTCAGCACTGGTAGCAACAGGTTACACGCATGGACAAGACACATTGACAAGGACCCAACAGAGACACTGAGTCACAGGTGACATTAAATACACGGGAGGGTAATCACAGAAACGAGACACACCTGGGAAACAATCAAGGGGAAGACAGGACAACACGAAGACTCAGGGACACAGAAAACTCTAAATAAATACACAGAAAAACACAGATCCTGACACCCAACAAGGATAAGTTATAAAGTTCCTTCCTACACACCAGGATTAGTTTCAAGGGGGGTCAGCAGGTTATAGGTTAGAACAGGGGTTTTCAAAGTATGAAAGGGTGAGCCCCCCTCCAAGGAGCACAATGCCTGCTGCGCCCCCCCCAAAAAAATCAACCCACACACAAACAAATGCCACTACAAAACACCTTCTAATTGCTTTTATTTTAGAACCATTTCATCTTTTAAAATGACACTTTATCTGAATGAAATTTAACACATGAACATTTTAAAACATTTTCTCCCATTTTAATTATTTTTATCAGGGCCTTTGTATGGCAAATACGCCCTTTTTTCATTTTTCTAATGATAAGAACAACCCCAAACTCATTTTTCAACCGTTTTCTCAAACAAACGTTACATCTGAGATTCTGAGTTTAATGTTTGAGATACCAACAATGTTTTCACATCTTAACAAAAACATTTTGATCAGATCTTTGGAACACATCTGTAAATGTTGCACATTTCCTTGAAATTAAAAAATAAATCAAAAACCTAAACAGTTGCAAAATCATGGAGCTCTTTTTGTGGCTCATCTAAACAATTTATCTTGAGCTAAAAGAGCGTGCAGTATGAAAGAGCGGAGGCATACAAAGGAAAAAACGATTACGCACGCTATGCGCAAGACAGCAAGCAGATAGCTCCTTTTCCGGTTTATTTTTTCCCTCGCACCGCGCCTCCCCTAAAGTGCTCTGGCGCCCCCTAGGGGAGGCGTGCCTCACACTTTGAAAACCGCCGGGTTAGAACAAATAGATTTAGTTTAAGAACTTTGTCACAATAATGCTTTTATATTAAACAGTTGATATTAAAAAACAGAACGATTTGTTGAAATTTAACCAGAATTAGTCTTTAAGACTTAAGATTTAAAAGGATTCCCAAAGGGACCATGTCAAACGGATTCTCACCCAACCGTAGACTGTTTGGGTGAGAACTCCCATGCACCCTTTAGAATCCTGCTGAGAGCGTAAAGCTGGTCCAGTGGTCCATGGCTGGGACAAAAATTGCACTGCTCTTCCAGAATCCAAGGTCTGACTGTCTGATGGACCCTCCATTCCAGAACCCATGAAAAGACCTTACCAGGGAGGCTTCAGAGTGTGATCCCCCAGTAGTAGGAACACGCTCTATGGTCCCCCTTTTTGAATAGGGGGACCAGCACCCTGGTCTGTCAATCCAGGGGAACTGTCCCTCTTGTTCACACAATATTACAAAGTTGCATCAACCAACACAACCCCACAACATCAAGAACTTCAAGGAACTCCAGGAAAATCTCATCCACCCACAGGGCCTTCCTCTGAGGTACTTTCACCCACCTCAGTGACATCTTCACCAGGAATTGGAAAGCTCAATTCAAGGTCCTCAGGCTCACTCCTGTTCTGTGCCTCTCAGCAATGGTAACTCCACTGTGAAACAGTGTCCAATCCTTGTCAAAGAGAGTGATTCTAGAGCAGTGCGTCAATATGAGTCCAACTAGTTAAAACCTTTCAAACTCGCACACCAGCTTCCGCTTCTTCCCCACTGAAATGCCACATTCTGAGATATTAATATGATGTACATTAATAATTTACTCTGAGATAATATGTTAGACATAAAAGCCAATTTTACAAACTATTCCTTAGAAAGGAATTTCTGTTGGTTCATAATAGTAGGTGTTTGCAATTTCATAAACCTTTGTAATTATCGCTGCTTGAACAATACCCAGCAGGGTGTATTTACCTGCAAACAAGAGGCCATCTACACACGTACTCCACCAACTCTTACAATTAGAAGAAGTAGACGTTTCACACTGTGTTGATTTGTCAGCAAAAGATTTAGGTTCATAGGCCAAAGTTTGAGCTTGAGCAGATTTTCCAGTTGAATTCTTTACCCGTCTACTTTTGCTTTTCAAAGTTTGTGTTTGAGGTAATGTATTAGATGAAGTTTGAAGCTGCTCTTCTTTATGAGTCGCACTTTCCGTCTGAGTCCATATTTCCTTTGATTCAGCCGTGTGTGTAGATGTGTCGGCAGTAGTTTCCGGCAGTATTTCGTCCTGTTGTCTTAACTCAAGCTGCACTTTCAAGTCCCTAATTGAATCTCTCAAAGACTCTATCAACTCATTCATTTGTCCTATCATGCGCTCATTTTGGGCTATCTGAACAAGAAGATTGTTGTTTTCATTGTCCAAATTCAAAATCTTTTCCATAGAACTTTCTTGTTTGTGTTTTGAAGTTTTAGCTTCTTCCATCAATTCTGCCATCTTCATCTTAAGTTTTCTGCTTTCTGCTTTCAATTCATCATTCTCTTCTGTCAAAGAGGATACTTGCGCTGTTCTTTCTTCTTCCAACTCCCTCATCTGATCGTTAGCTGTTTGCAATGTCGATATTTTATGTTTCAGCTTAGCTATTGTGTGTGAAAGATTTTTTATTTGATGTTTGTATTCATTTTCAATGATTTCTATAGGAATTCCTCTATGATTTAAAGCTTCTCTCAACTGTTTAATCTCCTGCCTGTATTTTAAACACCTTCTTTCAAGTCCTATCAACTCCTCATAATGCTGCTGTTGATATGTTTCACAAACCTGACCGTTATCCATTCTCGTCGTAAAACTACCAATTATTCCCACAATATATGTCTTGACAAAGAAACCTTTCCAATGAATGCACACAGTATTCTGTGTTAAACAGAATACTAGGATGGTGACGTCACCAACATCTGTGCTGCTTTGTGCGTCACGATAGCTGCCTGTTGCGTACAAAGCCTGTTCTGGTATCGCTCTGAGCATGCGCAGTGCCACGATGTAGGTTGATGGTCCGAGGAACCAGCGCCATAGAGGAAGAGAGTCGAGACACCCACTGAACGCGGTACCGAGCCACGCAGCTCTAAGTAGGTCCAAACATCTCAGCGCTGTTAGTCAGTTTGAATGGCTTCTGCCACGTCACGTAAATAAACTTATTTTCTTACTTTCTCCCACAACGCCGCTAATTGTTGAGCAATGCCGCTTCGGATGTTATCATCCCATAGAATGGCGATTATCAGTGGTTATCAGCCCCATTGAATGGCCTCAGTTGGTCCCTGCTCCTCCTGCTAGCAGGCTGTTATCAACCATTCTATCGGTGATAACAGCCGCTTGTCGCTAATAGAACCTCTTTTTTTTAAACCTTTTTTTAAAGACCTTTATTTATAATTTATCTGCGAATTTGAACAGGATATTAAGAATTTACTAAAAATACAAAAGCCAAACGTATCCGTCATAAAATTTTAATTAGGTATTGTAATAATCGTTACAGTATTTAAAAACAACTCACTAAAATCTAAAACCGGAGGGTTTTTTTTTTTCTGTTTTGTTTATTTTTGTTCGCTTTTTAAAGACCTATATTTCCAATATGCCTTTTATTTCTTTGGATTTTTTCCCAATAATTCACTCAAAATAAATGCCAAAATTTAACATACTTGGTTAATTTTATTGGATCTTTACAAGACGTGTTCTCTCAATACATGCCGCGTTTTTATCTTCCGGTCGTGCAATTTTATTTATATGCAATTTTATATATATATATATATATAAGCATACAATGAAATTAAAAGGTATATTCTAGAGTTATGTAGTGTTATGAGTTGTCCAACTTCATAGCCTTCCACTAGGTGGCTGTATGTACATCCGAAGTTGCTTGCAATCCATTAATAATGATAAGAAGAAGTTAGGGTTGGCCCTAATCTTATTTTTAATTAAAAAAATAAAAATACGGATGGATTTGCTCATATGATTATATGAAAATCTGTGTTTGTATCATATGAAAATGTTTAATATTTGTATTAGTAGTAATAATAATAAATTACGGATTGCACCCGACAAAACATTAGAGAAGAAGAAGAAGCTTACGTCATTCGACGCGACACTTTCCACGGTCGGAGCTGGTGAGTAGCCCCTGAATCTGTCAAATAAAAATGTAGTAAAAAACCTCAAAAGACCGAAAGTCTACATTAATAAATCTGCTGATGGTAGTTCTATGAGTTAATGTTAGCGAGTATGTGGCACAGCATGTGTTTGTACAGATTTAGACACGTTTTTAACCCTATTTGGTAGAAAAAAGCGAGCTAAAGTAGCCTCTTAAAAGCCAGTCAGGTTCAAATGTAGCTGTCCTTCATACCTTTAATAACAATGTGCTAAAATTTTGTTTTTTTATTATTATTTTATGCTTCTCGGTGTTACAGTATTTCTGTCTTCTTTCTGTTCTCTCCCACTTTAGAACCATGCCTAAATATAAGAGCAGTGTCCGTTGAATCTGTTGATATTGAGTGGAATCCATGTGACCCTCAACTTTAACAAGATTTCCAGTGCCGGCATTGGCCACACAGCCCCAAAGCATGATGGAACCTCCACCAAATTTTACAGTGGGTAGCAAGTGTTTTTCTTGGAATGCTGTTTTTTTTTTTTCCCCGCCATGCATAATGCCTTTTTTATGACCAAACAACTCAATCTTTGTTTCTTCAGTCCACAGGACCTTATTCCAAAATGAAGCTGGCTCGTCCAAATGTGCTTTTGCAGACCTCAAGCGGCTCTGTTTGAGGCGTAATTGCTGAAAAGGCTTCTTTTGCATCACTCTCCCATACAGCTTCTCCTTGTTAACACATACTATCTGTAATAGTGCAGCTAAACTAAATATGAGAAAAAAGTGAAGCCCTGATCATAGTTTAATACACTACACACTACAATTACACTCTCAATGACCATATACATTACTTTATAACAGCCTCGCACTTACAGCTCACAGGGTCTTATTGTTGCGGCACACGTTCAATGTTTGAAATGGAATGCGCCCCATCATTGACACACGGGGCGATGTCATGATTGAACTCACCAGTCTGAGTGGGTAGCAAATTCTGTTAAAGTAAGTAAATCACATTTTCCAGTCATACATTGAAATTATCAGACAGAATTAAATCCTAATGTCAATCGTATTAATAGTTTTCATTAAGCGGCAAAAAGTGTGTAACTGGTCACGTGGCGTGTCACCCATTGATAACCAATAGTAACGTGACGTTGTGGAACTACTGCATCCCACACTGGGATCTTCTCCAGCTGTGTCCTATCAACATGCCTGTCCTAACGATTTCGCGAAGG
Source organism: Xiphophorus hellerii (assembly GCF_003331165.1). Lineage (NCBI taxonomy): Eukaryota > Metazoa > Chordata > Actinopteri > Cyprinodontiformes > Poeciliidae > Xiphophorus > Xiphophorus hellerii. Next base: position 7,214,570 of record NC_045672.1, on the reverse strand, counting down.
GAGAAAGTGCCTTTACCTGAACGTGTCGTCTTCTAACCTGGTCAATTTGTTTATTTAAAAGGAAAGATCTTACTCATTCTTTTGCTAACGGGTATTATCTGTGCTACCATGTGGACATTTTTCAAGTGCAATAGTAATGAGTTCAGCTAACATGCTCACCGATGTGTTCGTTTGATACCCAAATGTTTGTTACTATTTAAAGCACTCACATTTGACAGAATATCTTTTCAATACAAAAGCTTTTATTGATGCATTGTACATTTATCAATTGTTTTAAGACAAACTACAGGAAATGCTAACATTGACAGCTTTCGGATAAACAGATGTCACAACTGTGACCAAATTAGAAGTGTCTTTTTTGCAGTCCCAGTGATACATAATATATTTAGAAAAAAACATGTTTAATGACAGATAGCACAACAAAAAATACATCTCCAATAAAAGCTTGTTTTACATTTTTGCTGAAAACAGAAGTGAATGATTTCACAGACCTGAAGATGTTGCACAATGGAGATCCATGGCTATAAAAAGCCAAAAACTACTTAGATCATATGTTAGACAGTATCTTCGAACATACAGACTTGAACATTTTGGACAGTGAGACACCATGTCATTATTCCAGCAAAGAACCAAGTAGTACTATAAGACAATTTTTCAACGTTAAACATTTCAATCTGGAGAGACTCAGACGGAGATGAGAAGACAATTAGAAGAGTTTATTGACAAACAGAATTTAAAGTCTTTGGCGCTCGGGCCCCGGCTGGGTATAACGGTTATCGCAGCGTTAGCAATAGGCTTCAGATGAGCATCCCCGATGCTGTTAGGAACGTCATCCCCCAGGGCCCGGCACTGGTGGTGGAGGTTGAAGAAGGGTGCGGGCCTCAGGACCGGGCGAATGGAGGAGAAGGGGTGGTGGTGGGTTGAGCTCGGCTGGAGAGCGAAGGACACCATGAATGAAGGTCCTTATCAGCTGGGACTTGGTCGATGATTGGACGTGACGTGGCTTGGTCCGGCGTTGATAGGTCGACGATTGTGGGCAGGTCGCTTCAATTAACGGGTCCCGGTGGGGATAAAAGAGTCTTCCAGTTTGAATTTGCGCCTAGGCTTCATGTTAATGTTTCACCTTCGCTCTGAAAGACATAACAAGGCTCAACTTCTGGGAGTCTGACAATGACGACACAAGTTTTTCTTGAATCCACATGCCAGGTGTGACCACTGCTCACGTGTTGCAACGTCGCCACTCACGCCACTTCTTGGCATTTTTTTTTCTCATCACTGAACAGAGAGTGGCAGATGTTGCAAACATCCGTAGTATCTAAATAAAGAAAAATAAGTAATTTATTGACAAATGTAGTTTAAAAAACATAAAAGAAGCATAATGCCTTAATTTATTTAAATGCATACCATCTGTAGTCGGTTCTCTTGACAGCACGTCCGTCAAACCCATAGGCTCTGTTACGCTCCGCTCATCTAAAGAAGAATTAACAGTTTAGTTGCAATGTGATCTCAAGGTAGGTCATACCTTCAAGTAACGTTTAACATATTATACTTTATACGGGAATATGTTGAACTCGAGCGTTACTATCAGTTCTGTGTAAACAGCATATTTAAACATATTGAAACAGTTTTGTTATTAATACTTTTTATTTTTATTCATTGTCGTCAAAATTAGGGCCCTGAGGATGGGCATCCTGCATGTTTTAGTTCTCTCACCGGTGGAAGTTACAAACTTTTCATCATGTCAACCTATTCATAGGCCTTGCATTAAACCAGGAACAGAACTAAGAAATGCAAGGTGCTGGCCATTGAGGAACAATTTTGGGAACCCCTACTTTAAGCTATTGGTTAGTGTGATTTGTATGTAATTATTTCTGCAATTTTTTTTATGTTGAAAACAAATTATTGCCTGCTCATTCATTAGTTCCGTAATTTGAGATGTCTTCTACTTCCTTAAAGTTAAACAAGTGATGCAAGATAAGCATCTATGCTTTAGTTCTGTACTACTGTATTTTGTGGTACATCTAATTTAATAATTTCTTTAATGTTTGCATGTGTAATTAAAGCTGGAAATGTGGTTGATGTACATTTCCAGCTCTTACTGTATTTCCTGTTGAAGAGCTCCTGCACTTTCTTAACCATTGGATCAACCGGTTCTTTTGCAGCAGAAGTAGATGATGATTTTCCTTAAAACACAGTGCAAACAAGAGAGAAAAGATCATGTAAATATTAAGTCCACTAAGCTGTTATTTAAGTTTGAGGTATCCCTGTCAGTTTGTGAAAACCTTTGAAATGCAGTGCAAAGTTGTCCAGTATGTCGAAGAACGAAGAAGCACCTTTGCTGCTCACTTCTAGGACTTCTAAGAAAGGCTTTTAATGGTCATACATCATTACACCAGTCTCTACACCAAGCTTCTCAAGACTGGCAACCTTCAACAAAGATCAAAAGAAGAGTCATTCAAAACAGCAGATATACATAACATTACAAAGGATAGGAATAAAGTTATGGAGCTAGAAAATTTTCATTATTTTAAGTCAGTAAGAAATAAAACATAAGACAGGAAAAAATAAAACATAGAAATATGGCATGTAATATAAACATTCAATATTTCTATTACACATGTTAACAAAAGGTAGATGACATTAATACATTCAAGGTAGCCTTTGAATTTTTATTTTCAATTAGAACACTATGCTTTGCCTAAAAATTATGTGACCCTTATAAATTTATAAGCAAAATAATACAAAAACTTAGCAATACTAATTCCATTTTTAACAATGAAAATTATTGTCACCTTTTTTTTTTGGTTATCAAATTAAATCTTTATATGAAAATGTATTTTCTTTTTATTACCATTACCTTATATGATTAAACACTTTTTTATGATGTGAAACAGTTAAGTGGGGTAAACTGCAAGCACAGACTAAATATGTCATGCGCAAGCGTCTTATCACAGATAAATAATAAATGGCATGTGGAGCAATGTATAGTGCTTCACTCAGTCTAGAGGAACTGAAAGGACTTTACACTACATTAAGTAATTTACACGCTGATGGTGGTGGGCATTAGCTCACCACCCAATAGGGTTATAGCTACAGCTGGTTTCAGGCAGTCTGACAGAAGTGAGGCTGTCATGCACTGGCACCACTAGCAGCCAAAGCATGTCGACTAAGACAGACGTAGTAGGCATTCAAACTGGAAGCCCAATGATTACAGGGTTAACTCCTAACACTATTTCCAATATACAGTTAAATGGCTTGAAAACATTCTTAAGGTCTTAGCATATATGGAAAACCTCTATTTTCATCTGCTTTAGGTGCTTCTTCAATTTCAGGCATCGCATATCTGGGCTCATGTCATCTGAAGTGCGCTGAACTTTTAGAGCTGCTGCCTCCTCCGCATATTGCCTCTTCTGCTCTTCTGCCAAAGTGGACCATTTCTGCGTAATATCTTTCAGGCTTCCTAGCAGGAAAAACAAAACAAAGAAAAACAGCAAGCAATCCATTGACATTGTACAGATCTCGTATGGCTCACCCCGACTCAATGGGTGTAGATTTTGACAAAGTTAAGGAAGCTCTCTAACATTACATGGCAAATAGGAAAAGTTTCATCAAGTACTCAAGATCTCACAAATGTAATTTGACGAGATAAACTAGACAATACAAGTCAGATTTGTTTCGTAAGGATGGCTTGTAAAAAATAACAGTCAAGGGCTCCTGTGAGCAGAGCAGAGCCAATTACAGGGGTGCCCAAACTGGGTCCTTGAGGACCGCTTGTTTTACTTCTCTGTCTGGTGGTTGTAACCTCCTCAACATGTCAATTTTCTTCTTTGGCCTTCTAATGAGCCATGATTGAATCCAGGTGTGTTAACCTAGTTTCAATCATGGCTCAAGGGCATGAAGGTTCCAGCCCTTGAGAATCAACTTTGGAAACCACTGTTCTAGAAAGTAAATCGAACAGAACAATGCAAGTATTACACAACTACAAAATAACTAAGGCAAGATACTTTTTCCAAAAATTAAGTTTATGAATAGCCTGGTAAAAAAAATGACCCATTGTACTACACATTGAAGCATCCAGAGGGTCTGGGCTATGGCTATTGAGACACTATTGCTCACTTAACACTCATTTCTGTAGAGGTGTTAAATTTTACCCAATCACTAATGTTTGTCTGTGACGTATGTCATGTGCCAGTTCAATGCCAAAAATTCTACTTGAAATTGCATTCGCTGCAAAATAAAATAAAATAAATAAATATATAAAATCTGTCACTACAAAGACAGAAGACCTGAGCTCATCGAGGCAGCTGTCCATGTTAATTCCATATTTGGAAGGCCAACAAAGACTGAATGGCTTCCTTTACTTTGCTACAACTACAGGCGGACTGCAATTCTAAAACAGCACAGAAAATTGGCAGTCTTAATAACTTCTCCTTCTGTTTACTGACTGGCACAATGAAACGTCTGCGGGAGATAATCCAAGTCAAGGGGAGAAAGCAAAGGCTGTGCTGTAAGTGAGAATTGCAATGATCAGGCTAGCTATACACACAACAATGCTTGTCAACATAACAGCTACAGTAAATCCTCTCTCACCCTTGTTCTTTAACTGATCCCTGCAGAACAGGTTGTAACCAGACAGGTCCTTGGTGTATAACTTCTTGTTTTTAGGTTGAGAAGAAGATGGGTTTTTTCTTCTATAGTTTCCAATCCAGTTCTAAAAAACACAAAAGTCTTGTTACAAAACAGGAAGCTTGAATTTATTTTTATATAAAATTGCATCTTGCCTTCTGAATTCTGAAATTGAACGGCTAGAAAGAACTTTGGTAAACATACATCAATGACAAACGGTGGCAAGCCAGTGGCCTGGGATGCCGCTCCAACCAGTGGAGATCCCACCCTGGTCATCCCTTCTTTATAGGCTTTCTGGAGGAAGACCTTCGCTTCCTCCGAGATATGTGTTCTCTCTTATCATGAAATGAAAAAAAGCAGAGCATATAAAAAAATAATATTCAGGACAAACACATATTTTCTTAGATCTTGCTGTATAGCTCAATGTTTAAGAGATGCTACACATACCTCTTCTTGACATTGAACCTAAAACAAAGACAGAAAATACAACCATGACTATGAATAAACAGAAGGTAGCTGTTTTTTCTGGTATGTGATAAATAAATATTAGCATGCATTGTGCTTGCAGGGTATCCCCCAGAAAACATGGTAAGCCCGGTGGTTGAGTTTTATGACAGTCAGTCATGTTTTTGAGATAAAAAATGTTAAAAGTTGACGGGAAATTTGAAATTACATTTTGAGAATTGTGTGTTATTGAAAGATTGGAAGATTAATACTTGAACAATAACTATAAAGTCATAGAAAATGCAAACGTTTTACAAAGACTTAAATAAATAAACAATGCTTAGCCTGGTGGGGCAACAAATAAAGAATGATGGCCTCAGGGCTTATAATACACTGTGGGAAACGATGAAATGTAATGAACTGTATGATAGAATCCTAACATTAAATCAATATACTGATATAAACTAGTATACTGAAAAGTATACAGTTTTTTAAGATATATGAAACAAAATTTTAGCACATTGTTATTAAAGGTATGAAGGACAGCTACATTTGAACCTGACTGGCTTTTAAGAGGCTACTTTAGCGAGCTAAAGTAGCCTTTTTTCCACCAAATAGGGTTAAAAACGTGTCTAAATCTGTACAAACACATGCTGTGCCACATACTCGCTAACATTAACTCATAGAACTACCATCAGCAGATTTATAAATGTAGACTTTCGGTCTTTTGAGGCTTTTTACTGATAACCACTGATAATCGCCATTCTATGGGATGATAACATCCGAAGCGGGTGAGCAATAATGAACTGATTCCTAGCTGAGTGAAGCTGACACCCCACCCACGTCAAAAAATTCAGCAAATAGTCTGAGTGGTTAGTGCTCCGTTAGTGCAGGTTTGTGCCGTTAAAATTTTCGTTTGTGCAGCTTTGGTTTTCGAGATATTAAAAATTATATTTTAGGTCATCCAGAGTTCACCATCCCCCCATGTTGCTCCAAAACGAACCAAACTAGGCTACTTCGTTAGTGCTTCGTTAGTGCAGGTTTGTGCAGTTAAAATTTTCGTTTGTGAAGCTTTCGTTTTCGAGATATTAAAAGTTATTTTTTAGGTCATCAGAGTTCACCATCCCCCCATGTTGCTCCAAAACGAACCAAACTAGGCTACTTCGTTAGTGCTCCGTTTGTGCAGCTTTGGTTTCTGAAATATTAAAAGTTATTTTTTAGGTCATCAGAGTTCACCATCCCCCCATGTTGCTCCAAAACAAAACAAACTCGGCTACTTTGTTAGTGCTTCGTTAGTGCAGGTTTGTGCCGTTAAAACGGTCGTTTGTGCAGCTTTCGTTTTCGAGATATTAAATATTATAATTTTGGCCGATGACGTCACCATCCCCCCATGTTGCTCCAAAACGAACCAAACTAGGCTACTGCTCATTATGAGATATTACATAATTTTCTTTCATATGCCAACTGACTTCACCTAAATTGATGACTGTGGCCTGCTCTGGACATAACCACAAAGCAAGCAGTTATTAATTTCGTATGTTATTGTGTAAGTTAAATTCTGCAGATTTTCAGCTGTTGTACAATGTGTACCTTCTTTTGTTTTGAACTTCAACTTTAAATCAATGTTATAAAATAAACTTAATGGTAATTTTTTTTGCGTTTTTTTTCTTTTCTTTTAAATAATTGTAATAATTTAAATAAAGTGACTTCTTTGGTTTCGGGTACTCTTGTTCCTCAGCCATTACAGCAAGCTGTGCAGAGCGAGCAAATACAAACCATCCAGTCCTCTGTAACTGTCTTTCCCTCTTTTGCCCCTGGTGATCTCCATGTCCTCCAGCAGGCTGATCCAGTCCTTCAAGAAGTTCTTTCCTTTTGGCAAAGAAAAGAGCGGCCAAATCGTACTGAGCAATGCAAGGGCTTTCACAATCCGCCCTTGCACTGCTCAGCCAGTGGGATCGCCTGACTGAATTGGATGGTCTAACGTATCGGCAGGTGTTTCGCACAGATGGCGGTGGGGCAGTACACCAACTCCTCCTGCCAAAGGCCCTGACCAAGGACATCCTGACTCAGGTCCATCAGGAGCTTGGGCACCAGGGAGTGGATCGGACTTTAGCTTTGCTATGGTCTCGCTGCTATTGGCCAGACTGGTGTAAAACCTGCGAGTGGTGCCAGGCTGCTGTAAAGGAAAATGATTATTTGTTGGTGCTTAATACAGCTAATATACGACACGTGTAAAGGTATAGCCAACACTTTTATTTGGAACGGTTTTCTGTGGAGCATGTGGGAACTGGGAATGGCAGACAGGCAGGCAGGGCCCTTTTTTCCTCCCCCTTTTGACAGACACAGCAATAAAATTTACAATTCCGATAGAGCAGAAGAGACTTCTTGGCGCCAGAAGAATCATATCAGGCAGAGATGACCACGGGGTAGTCCGCCCTTTGCTTAGATAAAAAACAGACACCTTTGCTATAAATCAGGAAGTCCCAACTTTCTTTGGGGGCCTGAGGGAGTTCTAATTGGTCGAAGAGCAGAACGCCTTCTTTGCATATATTAAATAGGGAAACACCCTTTTGGTTTATAGTTTCAGGTCAGCACCGGAGAGTAGAGAGTTTTTTCATCTTTTCTCCACGTGGGCGCCTTTGTCTGTCTCTGTGTTCGTTTGTCTTCCCTTGTGTGTCTTATTTTGTGATATAATGCATATCTCTGTTCCTCTGCAGCTTTGTTGTCGATTGCTTTGTATGAGATTAAACTCCGTGATCTGTGACGTCATTCTGTTTCGCCGTACTTTTGCAGCCGTGATGACATCCGCTCGCGACCCGGCTAACAGGAGGAAAAGGAGAGCCATGCTTTTTCCAAAATTTAAGCTAACATAATAACTTTTCTCCTTAACACTGCCAAGGATAGCCAGTCACCTGCTCGTGGCTTCTTGGGCCATCTGCTTGCATCAAAACCAAATGAAATTTTGGCAGTGGATTTTACTTTGTTGGAGCCAACTCCATCTGGGCTAGAAAATGTATTGGTAATGACTGATGTTTTTTCTAAATATACATCGGCTGTCCCAACCAGGGATCAGCGCGCTTCTACTGTAGCGCAGGTCCTGGTCACTGAATGGTTTGCAAAATTTGGAGTACCAGCACGCATCCATTCAGACCAGGGCCGCAACTTTGAAAGCAATTTGATCCAACAGCTTTACAGTCTGTACGGTGTCATTAAATGCTTAAAGCTAGCCTGGTATCAGAAAAGGCAGAAAAATTCAGGCCACCTTTACCCATAGCATTAAAACGAAGCTACACTTATAACACGGGTTGCATTAAGTCACACATCTCTGAAACATGCAGTTTCTGCTGTTTTTTAGTCTAAATGGTTAACTTTTAATGCTAGGCGGGAGCTAAAGCTAACGTGACATTATCATTTGCCCCTACGCTGTCTACAACACAGAACTGTTAATAAATAAGCAAATTTAAATTATTTAATTATTTTCTTACTGAAGTAACTGAATAGAACTTGTGGTTGAGGTTAGGTCCAAGAAAATAGAAACAACTTGGTAAATGATTGAAACTTATGTGGAGCTGTAGGACGTTGTCTGCTTTGGAGCCTGACGCTGCGCTCTGATTGGCCCATTTGAATTCAGGCGCGTTAATGTGAAACGATGCTCCAGACTTCAGGGGGGGAACCGTTTCAAATGAGATACTGTTAAAATCATTCAGTTTCATAGTTTAAAAATACATATAAAAAATATTATTTAAGTATGAATAAATAGAAAAGACATCAGATTATTTTTAATACTTTTGGGATCATAAGATATATTTGAATCAATAATGTAGGCAGCTAGCTGCAGGTTTAACAAGTTGTTTACTTCGAAATGTAAAGCTCGTGTGTTTCTGAGCTAAAAAGAATGTATATTTAAAAGCTACACAAAGTGTTCTTTACAAACAAAATACATCCAAAAGAGAAGTAAAATATGCTATAATAAAAATCACAAAACAAAGCTTATCCACCTTATTCCTGGGAGGCTTACTGGGGAAACGATTATGAGTCTTACTTCCGGCGCCCACCGGAAGTAGCAGTATTTCACTGTAATTTGCAGGATTTTTTTGCTAGTCTATATTTATGATAGAAGTTGCATCTCTCTTTTCGGCTATAATGCAATATTTAGCAAAACTTGTTTACAAATACACCGTCTGCTATCAAAGAGCTGCTCAGAACAGAAGCTCGCAATTATGAGTTTAAAGTTTTGTAAGGTGAGTTTGTAGCGCTGCTAGCAGCTCGTTTCTCTGAAGGACTGACAGTAATAAAGAAGAGAAAAGCAGAGAAGCTGGTCAGAGTCTGAGCTGCCGTTTTGCACAGACACTGTAAGACACCAGAACTACATAGTGGTGTGATGTGAATTTTATTTTTCATTTGAATTAAAAAAAAAAAAAAAAGTTCATGATCTGACTCATTATCAGCCAGCAACAATTTTTTAAAAGACAAAATAAAATATCTAGGTTTATTTAGTCCCTCTTAACCAGAACCTCGAGGTTGCCCGAGGTCTGTTGCTGAGTGTCGCTGCAAATCAGCGGAGAAATAACTGCAGCTGCTGCGCTCCAGACCATAATACGGAGAATCTCCCCACTGGACTAGAACCGAACCGAATCACATTCACCTCTTAGAGCAACTTTCCACTGGAAAGTGTCGTAAGATGCCCTTGTGGAGCTCGGGTAACTGTGGTGCTGTTCATGCACCACAGTTGCACGAACACAGTTTAATTTGGATGATAAATTATTTAATTTATATAAATTACTATAATCTAGATTATTAGATTAAAATAATTTATAATCTAATAAATTATTAGATTATTCTCTAATAATCACACCAAGTTTAGTTTGTGGTAGCAACAGCTGTGTTTTGAATGTGCTCCCAAAACAAAAGCAGTTTTCATCGCTTACCGACGGATAAGAAAACAAAAAGAATTTGACTAAAAATTGTAAACTTTGAGAGAACCCAAAGTGCTTTATGTCGATCATGTCATTGTGTGGACAAAAAGCCAACAGAAGAAAACCCGCATATACAGTACAGACCAAAAGTTTGGACACACCTTTTAATTCAATGAGTTTCCTTTATTTTCATGACTATTGACATTGTAGATTCACACTGAAGGCATCAAAACTATGAATAACATGTGGAAATATGCACTAAACAAAAAATTGTAAAACAACTGAAAATACCCCTTCTATTCTAGTTTCTTCAAAGTAGCAACCTTTTGCTGTGATTACTGCTTTGCACACACTCTGCATTTTCTTGATGAGCTTCAAGAGGTAGTCACCCGAAATGGTTTTCACTTCATAGGTGTGCCCTGTCAGGTTAATAAGTGGGATTTCTTGCCTTATAAATAGTCGTGAAAATAAAGAAAACCCATTGAATTAGTCTGTACTGTACATCCGAAGCAATTGAGTCACTGAAGTAGCTAAATATGCTATTGCGGGATATTTGCGGCCATTTCTTCAAGTCGCCATCCCTCCCGCAACAGCTGTAGGTAGTGCGGAGTCCATCTGAAAATATTCAAAATATTTCCTTCAGATTGTGTAGAGATATCCACAAGACGTTCTCCTATACTTTTCTCCTACGTTGTGAGTAGACACTACTTTAGTATCAGTAAATGAAAAGTGTATCTTATGCTTTCCCCATCAAGAGATCTTTTCTTGACAAAATGGCAAGTTTGCTTTATCTGCTTTAGCAGCAACAAGGCAGTTGGAGCATACCACAAAGAAAACTCATAGATCTACAATTAAAGATTTAGCTAAGTGCAAATTAAAAGAAATACAAAGAACGAAGATGATATCAGTTTTGTAAAACTGAAATTTATTACATATTAGGTTTTCTCATATTAGCAGTGATAAACTCAATTAATTTTGTCAACGACGAAGCAACAACTGCGTTTTGGGCCACTTCGTGATTCATTGCATCCAGTTCCTCCCGGCGGAAGGCGTTCTCCAACGTGCGAGCCTCATGTATGTCCTCCAGCAGCATGTTTACATGGTGGTCACGCTGTGCCTGATTTTCCTGCTCCTCTTCTGGCCAGAATGATGTCCGTGTTAGCTGAGTATTTGCAACGGCCAATACAAGGGCCTGAAATCAGTAACAAGAGAGGAGGAGGGTTCATTTGCCCAGATGGGGGAGTAACCAAGTATGCCCACTCCTGATCTGTGCCTCTCTGTCCAATCCTTGTCAAAGAGAGTGATTCTAGAGCAGTGCGTCGAGATGAGTCCAACTAGCTAAAACCTTTCAACCTCACACACCAGCTTTAGCTTCTTCCCCACTAGAGCGCTGACATGCCACATTCTGAGATATTAATATGATGTGAGTACATTAATAATTTACTCTGACATAATATGTTAGACATAAAGGCCAATTTTATAAACTATTCCTTAGAAAGGAATTTCAGTTTGTTCAAAACAGTAGTTGTTTGTAATTTCATAAAACTTTGTGGTTATCGCACAAAGGTGCAAAAAAAAATACCCAGCCTGGTGTATTTACCAGCAAATAAGAGGCCATACACACATGTACTCCACCAACTCTAACTGTAATGATCTCGCTATAGTGTCTTGTACCAAAACTACCCATCAGCCAAACTCCTTTCACACGAGTCAGGGTTAATTAGTTCTTCCTTTATTTGGAGTGAAACTGCCAAAACACAAACAGCTCAGGATGAGCTCAGAGCAGCTAACATAAGTGTTTTACATACAGTTACATACATTAGAAGTACAATTCTACAAGCTAAAAATATCCAGACTACAGTTTTCATCAATAATAAAGTAGAGTGTCCCACACCAATGGGAATGTGTTGACTTATCTAACAATGTTCATGTTATATAACTGTGGTTATATAATAAAGATTGTAACCTTCATTCCAACTCTTGGGATGAAGCTTCATTTCCATCCCCAGAACATTAACAGAACTAACATAAGGACTAAAACTCTTTCTACAAACAGGGTTTCTTTTAATAAATACAGAAGTTTCTAAAACATCACAAGCATAATGCTACATCTGAATATGCGTTTGGTTGTCAGACAGACAGGCTTTTAGTGCAGATGCCAGTTTTAGTGCTAATATATTATTCATATGGAATATTATGTTTTGCTCTGCCATGCAGACAAAGTTGCTCATGGGGCTTTTTGTTGCCATGTGACCAAGAAGGAAGGACTAGAAAGCTCTATAAACTTCCTCTCAAAAATGATTTTGGTGCAGTTCAGAAGCTCGCTGCTCCTCTTGGCGTCAGGCTAAGAGAGAGAAACACTTTACTGCCCACCATCACCGGTCCACATCATGAGCAGCATCGTTCAGCACCCCTGCGTTGGTCGGACGCCAGCTGCTAGGGTGAGTACTTAAGATTGTTTCTGATTTTAAAAACTGAACTAGATGAGGAATAAGAAAACATAATATTGAAATGTATATAATTTCTGTTTTAAATAATACGGCTGGTTTGTTTTGTCTCAAAAAAAGTCCTTTCAATCCAATAGTCAATTTATTCCAATTGATCTTAGTAATCAAATAATAAAGCCAAGTGCAGATTATAATTCATAGTAGTTCAAAAGAACCCATCAAACTGCATTGAGCTAGACTTTACAGCAATCCCTCATTCTGAGCATGCATGTGGTGACAGTGGAGAGGAAAACCTCCCTCTAAGAGAACGAAATGTAAAACCTGTTCTGTTTTTAAACAAAGATAGATAGATAGATAGATAGATAGATAGATAGATAGATAGATAGATAGATAGATAGATAGATAGATAGATAGATAGATAGATAGATAGATAGAAGTTTATTTAGTAATTGGAGTCACAAAATGAATTGTTAAAGATTTAAATATATCAAAATAAAATTTTAATATATAAGCAATTCTTCAGAACCTTCTAATTTATCAAACATTTTTGTGCACCGTTATATTGCCTTTCATTGAATAATATATTCTTTATTTCAGCACAATGCCGACAGATTAATCAACTTCAATCTGATTTCTAATAGAGGAAATGATATCTCAGTATTGAAAAAATTCTCCCATCCTTATGGTCATAAATAGAGACGTAAATATGCATCAGACAGTTAAATAAAATGGTGACAATCAAACCTAACCTCCAAATACAAAAAGGTTGAAGACATTGCAATTTACACTATATTGTTAGTGCTTCTATTACATAGAAATTAATAATTAAGCGAAGAATAAAAAATGTTTTCAGTACGTTGCTACTTCAAGAAGCCTAAATTCAATAAAGTTGTAACAAAATTATAAGGTATTTTTTGCTCTACTGTGGCGTTCACAAGGCATCTTATTGAGCGAATACGCTTCTGGGATAGAAATTTTCTAAATGTGTTGAATTTTTAAAAATTGTTTTCCATTTAAGCATATACAGGGCAATAGGTTGCACGTTTTTCAGAGTACATGGAGAAAACTTCTGACATGCAGAGAAAGAAGATGCACATTCCAAACAAACAAGTGAAACTTACTCTGACATCAAGTTATCTGATATATAATTTCTTTCTAGATGCCCAAATCTGTGACTCGTGAAAGCAGTGGAACCTCCAGAAGCAGCAGCATCAGCAGCGACAGCAGTGGTTCTGGAGGGAACATCCGTTCTCTCCTATCCATGAGTGAGAGCGTGCACGCTAATCTGAGCAGCTTCTTTCCAGAGCAAGCACTGGAGAAGGAAAAAACCCGTCAGCGGAGTCATCAGCTAGAAGAGATAAAGCGCCTAAAAGAGGTTCATGCTGCTGCTCAGCTCAAAAACCTAGAAGATTTTCTGAAGATAAACCGAATTTCTCTCAAAGACAGTTTGGCACATACTACGGGGATGATTTACAGGTAAAACACAAAAACAAAAAAACCCCAACAGGATATAAATGGATGCAAAACCAAATATTAGTGAGAACAAAATTTAATGAATAAAATTGGACAATTCAGGGATATGAATAATTTTAGGCTTGAGAATAATAATAATTAAAAAATCTCCATTGCTTATTGTATGATAAAATGCAATAGTACATTTTCACAAAGGACTAACGTATTGAGATTCTCTGGTATATATGTATAAACACAATAATTACTTTATTTTTGTGTCAACAGAAATATGGGAAAATCAGGCCTGAGGGTGTCCTGTGTTGGATTAGGTAAGTATAAAATTAAAATAAAAGGCAATCTACAATATCAACAACTACAATAAAAAAAAACAAAAAAACCCTGCAGGCACGTTGGACAGCTCTCTATGGAAGTACATATGTGTCACCAGGTACAGACACAGTGCTAGCACCAGGGCCTGTGGGGCGCTCATGCCGGTTGAAGAGTTAAAGTTGGGATTTCTTTCCATAATCCCCTCTGCACCCATAAAAAGTTAAGTATTCCTGTTTTTGTGCAGGTACATGGGTTACCTTTGGAGGCCAGATCACAGATGAGGTAAGAGAAAATGTAACTACATTATCATGTACAGGTCAGAGGAAGGGCAACTACACCTTGTTCCAAATTATTATGCAAATTGGATTAAAGTGTCATAAAGATAAATTTTTTTTGTTGTGCTATTAAATTTATAGATGGTGTTGTGTGTCAGGGCTCTTTGAATCACTATAATTAATTTCAGAGAGCTGGTTGATTAGTTTGTCTCATGAGCTCAATGAAAGGAAATCTACTTAAGAAGGATGTTCCACATTATTAAGCAGACCACAGGTTTCAAGCAATATGGGAAAGAGAAAGGATCTCTGCTGAAGAAAATCATCAGATAGTGTAGTGCCGTATGACAAGGTATGAAAACATTAGATATTTAACAAAAACTGAAGCGCCATCATCATACTGTGAAGAGATTTGTGGCTGATTCAGAACAAAGATGGGTTTGTACAGATAAAGGCAAAATGAGGAAGATTTCTGTTAGACAAATTCATCGGATTAAGAGAGCAGCTGTTAAAATGCCCTTACAAAGCAGCAAACAGTTAGTTGAAGCTGCTGGAGCCTCTGGAACCTCAAGGTGGAGGATCCTCCAGAGGCTTGAGGTGCATGAACCTACTATTGGAAATACTTGAAAATTATACTGACCATCATTTGCATTGACCATTTAAGAAAATCTGAGAAAATGTCACTTGCATAATAATTTGGAACATGGTGCAGTATACATCAATTATGTTTGCTTAACATCTACATTGTTTTTGTCCCAGGTGGCAGAGGAAATGACAACTTTGGCATATGAGAGTGGAATCAATCTGTTCGACACATCTGAAGTGTATAACTGTGGAAGGTGAGAGTGACCTTAAAGAGGAGTGTCTCTTAGAATTAGTTCTATGGAAGAAATCAAACTTTTTTTTTAGATATTTAACACAATTTTTTTTCACCCTGTGTAATTATGTATATGATTTTTTAAATGTATTTATTTATTTACTGTAAATTCGCCAGCAAAAATTTCACCTGGAAAAAAATTACTTGCAAAAAGCAATCTGGATTGGGCCTAAAAAAAAATTTAACTTGAGCCTGTCCAACTTATGGGGGAATATTACTGCCATAAGTCGAGAGCACACATCTTCAGTTTAAAAAAGGATTGAACGTCTTTTGCTCTCAGAACCTTTAATACTTGTGCTTATATTTTCTGACTGAAAGCAGGACTTAATGTCTTTGTTCTCAAACTTGTAATACATATATATATAATTTGTTTTCCATTGTACAAAACATAAGGTAATGCGACTGCAATGCACATATAACAATAGATAAAAGATCTAGAAACAAGTTATGCACCATGCCATGAAGGATGTGTTGAATTTTCAGACAACTGTTTGAGGTTTGCTTCTACGTTGTAAACCGATCTCCCATTTGAGAAAAGGGGGCACACTTTAAATACATATGTTAGAGATTTTGCGTTTTTCTTGCACTTTGATATGTGATTTCTCCCTCTGCAGATATTTTCGATAGAATTTGGGATTAGTATTTGGGATTAGTAATCCCAAATAATCCACAGACTGTCTGAGTCTGTAGTAAACGCTAAATATCAAAGTATTAACAGCTTTCTTTCTTCTGCCATTTCTCAGGGCAGAAGCCGTGTTGGGAGGCATTATAAAGAAGAAAGGGTGGAGGTAGATTGTTTTTATGATTATTTTAATCATTGCTTGTAATTTATGCAGTCTAAAATGAGTAAAATATAGTTGCCTTTTAAACTGAAGTCATTTTAAAATATTTTCCTCCAAAACAAGTTTTATTAACTAACTTAAATTAACTAGACATTGTGCATACAAAGCAACATTTCTCTTTCTTTTCTTCCCATGCATGTGTTCAATTGCAGGCGTTCCAGTCTCGTTATCACTACCAAAATCTTTTGGGGAGGAAAGTATGTACATATTTTCTTGTCTTCTATGTCTCTGTGTGCAGCGAAAGAAATCTGGAGTCCATGTTGACAAAGAAAATGCAGTGACTGGTATTTAAAGCAAAAATGACTTTTGAAGTCAGCACAGTCATCAGAAGTCACAAGAGACGCAATGGGACATTTTTGTAATCCCGAGGAAAACAACTGACATTTTGAGTCAGAAATGCCTCAGAGCACCAGAGAATGGGCTGCATTAGTTTTTAACTGTTGGCTGAAGGCCAACTGGAAAAATATTAAAGCTGTAGCTCATACCAGTCAGAGATACTGCTTCTAAAAATCTCAATAAATATTTAACTACAACATAAGGACTATAAAATGAGTAAAAGCCAGTGGTTTGTATCCATTTATTAACATCTACTGAAATTGGAAATTGGGTTGTAAAAAACCATAAATTTTCCAATATCTGCTCCTCTCTTTCATTTCAAGCAGGTGGATCGTCCATAGAAAATGTTCTTCACCTTATCTAAGTTTAATACGTTACAGATCAGATGCAATGGTTGCTGAGCTCCTGACAGGAGCTCCATAATAAAAAAATTAATTTAGACAGTTGTGTAAATAATTTGAGGTTTTTACGTTTTAAATGCGTCTTGA
This sequence comes from Xiphophorus hellerii, assembly GCF_003331165.1. Classification (NCBI taxonomy): domain Eukaryota; kingdom Metazoa; phylum Chordata; class Actinopteri; order Cyprinodontiformes; family Poeciliidae; genus Xiphophorus; species Xiphophorus hellerii. The sequence continues at coordinate 7,197,540 of NC_045672.1, read as the reverse complement.
GATGATGTTGTAGAATTGATGCCAAATAGATCAACTAAACTGAAAGGATTTTAATATGATGTGACTAATACCATCTTGTGATTCAATTTGGAAGTACTTAAGTAATCCTAAAGGGAAGTTAAATATTGTTATAACTCATAATATCCAAGTTTCTTTAAGGAATTGTTGCAGATGTGTGGAGGAAGGATTTCCTGTGGTTCTCTAACGGCAGATCAGAATAAGCCTCAGACTTAAAACACAGCTGTTGAGTAACAATCTGTTAAAGAGGAGGATAACGCTTGTTAGAAATTTTATAAAGCATTCTTTATAAGGTGAAGAGGCAGAAGTCTCCACCTCCACCGCGTTTCCACCTGAGTCTTCTGGAGTTTCATTTTTCTAAATACTTTCATCTTTATAAATATTCCACTGTCAGGCATATAACAAATTGCGCGGCGTGTCCAGAGGTCACCACCGGCAGTTCTGGACCGCCACTGTCCTGTAACGTTTGGTCACTAACGGTCCTGCTCCAGCTCACTAGAATTAAATTAATTCATAATAACCACACTCTAAAAAGTGTTTTTGGCTGTAGTTCATCTAGTGAACTTTTTTTGTTCGTGTTGTTTTGCGTTAATTTAACTTTATTTATTTGATTTATTGATGACAACTTCCTTTTTTGCGTTCAATTAACTTAAAAGTTACAACTCTAACTTAAGGGAACTTAAAGGAATTTCTTTTACTTCGACTTTATTTGAAACAACTGAGTTCAATGCCAGTTCTGAATCCTGCGTCTGACCAACTCAATTTATTATGATCATCCAATTCAATTCAGTTTATCCATGTCAATTTACTATATTTTTATAACTTAATTCATTAAGTGTGTTTAACGTGACTAATTTAAGTCACTCTTACTCAAATCCTTTTTTTTCTAATAAATAATTCAAATCTCTTTGACTTAACTCTACAGAAAGTCAACTCAAACGTTTAAGTTGCTCCAAGCTAAAAAACTAAAATATATAATTTACGTTATCACTCACATTTTGCTTAAAATACATCTAGAACTTCAATTATTTTAAACATAAAATGTTTAAATATGTTACTTTAGTTTTTCAAAGATCCTGTACACTGAAAAACTGACATAGTAGAACCAACTTAATTGAATTGCTTCAACTGGGATTCAATTAAGTTGGTTCACCTTAATGTATTAAGTTGGTCTAACTCAATTTATCAAGTTGACTTAACTTGGGAAATTTACGTCGGTCTTACTCAAATCCTTTAGTTTCTTCAAATAAAAAAGTAAACTAAGTTTTTCTGTGGGTCAGGTGGCCTTTATTTGAGAGAAGTTAGACAGGAAGGAGAAATAATGACAGAGGACATGCAGCAAAGGTCATCAGGCCAAAATCGAACCGGCGACGGCCGTGCAGAGGACTGAAGTCTCCTTAGTCCTTAGATTAAGCACAGACCAAGGTCTACAAAGACTGTGATGTTTAGTGTGGAAGGACTTGACTTACCAGGTTTAGTCTTGAACTGAAGCCAATAAAAAAAGAAATTGGGGAATATTACAACAGAGACTGGGTGTGACTGTGGGCCCACGTCACAGCAAACTCTGCTGATAAAGAATCAGATCTTATCAAAATTGAAATATGTTTGAAAGTAGAAGAAATACTTTTTTCATATCAACAATAAATACATTTCTTTCTGGTTTTTTTTAGTGCAGAAATGGAAAGAGGACTTTCTAGAAAACATATAATTGAAGGTAAGATGTGGAAACAGCTTGACCAAAACCTTGCTTTGGTTTTCTAACATACACATATGAACATACATGTTGTTAGTGATCTGTTGTAATATTTTAATTTTATGAATCTTGTTATTAATTAGCAGAAAATTATTATATTTGACAGAAATAATGACATCAATCTCTGTGTAATTATTCTGTGTTTCACTTAGTGATGTAGTTACTGAACTAAATAAACTTTTCAGGAATATTCTAAATGATGGCATCTAAATTTAACAGGTTTGAGATCATCACTGGACAGACTTCAACTAGAGTACGTGGACGTTGTGTTTGCAAATCGACCAGATCCATACACACCTATAGAAGGTTAGTGTACATGTTTTTGAGATCAACGCTTTTTTTCCCATTTTGCTTTTTAAAATTATTTTTTAATTGTTTTTCTCAGTCATTTTGTGCAATACTAAGAGCAGAATTACAATTCTCAAAACTTCTTGTTCAATCTTCAGATTGTTGTGTCACCACAGTCCCGTCTACTGTCTACTTTAGTTATTGTACTCTTATCCACCACCTCCACTTTTGTCCTGTGTTAAAATAATGCTTGTATTCAGACTAAAAGTGAGTTTCTGTTTCAAACAAACACTTTTTTTCACTGCACAACCATACTCTACGAATTGTTGGGGGTTTTTACCCTTTAAAATGAGCCACAACTTGATGATGCCGTCTGTTCACTGATGTTTTTTTACAGCAAAGCCTGTAGATTGTTGATAAAGTTTTCCTTACAAAAGCTTATATGCCATGAAAGCAAATGATCAGATTGCATTACAAGTCTTATAAGCCTGATTAAGTAGAATATCATCATACTCAAACCAAACAAAATTATATTTGTCTGAAAGGTAATTTGCCCTAGACTACATGAAATGAATGCCTGGAATACATTATGAAATAATTTCATTCTCAGAATCCCAAACTAATACTTTCATTCTGAACTGAATGATCAGATTAGATCTGGTCACAAAAGAATCAATAGTTTATCTGTTAATCATCAGAATATTCTAGTGAGGAATTGACTAAAAAGATCTGGAAAACAAGATATTTGACTACCTAAAGGGATTTATTTAAGTTTGAGAATGAAGCATTTGATTCTCTTTAATTGAAAAAGTAACCTCATTAAATGGTCTCTTGGGCTGCATGGTGGAACAGTTGGTAGCATGTTTAAAGCAAACTGGTACTGGGTGTGAAAACTGGTCACAGGCCTCCAGTCTAGGGCTGTAACGAGTCCTCGAGTGATTTGAGTAACTCGTTTATTAAAATTCCTAGAAGAAAATGTATCTGCCTCGAAGCTTCGTTAATTTATGTTTTATTATTTAGTGCACCGTGTTCCGGCCGGGTCGTTATTTGCGTTGCACAGCGCTCTTGCTTCCGCCTGTGAGTTTTTAACGAAAGCTAAGTGTTAGCAACATAACGTCCAACTTTTTATTTTGTTGTAGTTGAAAATAAATTTCATATTGTCCTGATCTCAACAAATGGCGGTACATAGCTGGTAGATGAGTTTCTGTGTGTGACGAACGAAGGTGTTAAATGCCATCGCTAACATGAACATAAATGTCTGGCCAAGGTGAGAGTTCATCTATTAAATTAACTAAGTGCCATTGCAGGGGGGAGGGAAGCAGTATGGATGAATGAAAAAACAAACACTTACACAAAAGTGTTTCACTGTAAAGATGGTTTATAGTTTGTTTTGTTGCAACCTGAAGTCTGAAAAAAACTTCAGTGGAGTTTGAAAACAAAATATGTGTATAGATTTATATCTGGTTGAACACTGTGTGTGGCCAGTTGATTTTTTTCTTTTCTTTATGGGGGGCATGTTATTGTAACCCGTAGGGGGGCCCAGAAAATCTTTGGGAACCACTGTAGTAGAAGATGAATACACAAAGTAAAAGCTGGAGCATAGACATTTTTTATAAGCATATTTGTGAGCATCTTTATTATTAAATTGAACGTAATTTCAGATTTTTGTATAATTTTTCGTCAGGTTATCTTAGAAACTGAACCATTAGCATTACAAGTAAATCTTCTAAACTACAGAAAAGTAATTGTTAGGGAAGTTCAAATATGAAAAATTAGACTGATGTTGATATCCAATAGTAACACAACTGTTATTTTACATGTACCAATATTTTATCCTATCAATTTTTATCTGATTACTCGATTAATCGTAAGAGTAATCGATAGATTACTCGATTACTAAAATATTTGTTTATAACATATTTACTACAGTCGTCTCCCAAACCTACAATCTATGCTCCACATACTTAGCTAACTAGTCATCTGCCAGTTAGCTTCCCAGTCTGAACCAATGGAGAAAGGCAAACCTTCGGCAGCCCACCCACCCTTACCACATCCAGCCCGTCAGTCCTTTGCTTGATGTCTGTCATCATGCTTTAAACACTGGTTTCCCTTCATATCAACCTTCTGTCCACCCACCCTACACCTGATTAGCATGTTAGCCTTACAATTCCCACTCAGTGAGACAGTGTTTCCCAAAGCACCCAGATATCTGTTTATCAAACCTCATGTTTTCATCACAAAGCCATTACTAGGTGCCAGTCCTAAATGTACTTACCTTTAAAAAATAAATACATACATTAAACAAAAAATAATAATTTATTGAACAGCTAGAAGTTTGGAAGTAATGCAAGTCTGTGCCCACATTTGCCTCACACTCCCCTCCTCAATCAGGGACTGTGGTTTCTTAATGTCAGTGTTTATGCTGTTGAAGTGAGACAGTTGTGGGAGGAATAACATAACAGAGCTAAAACGGTTAACAGAACCTGTGAATAAAAGTCCTGATGAATGTGGAAAATATTGATTGTTTTACGTTGTCTTGTACAGAATTTACCTTGACAGGTATTACCTTTATTTTAGAAGGAGTTTTCTCCCTGTCCTCTTAACTAATTAACAATTCAGGGTTTCCCCCAGAAAACTTGCTAAGCCTGGTGGTTGGGGCGCTAGGTCAGTCATTCATTAAGTGTTTTTGAGTTAAGAAATGTTTAACGTTAACAGAAAATTAAAAAATTTCACTTGATAATTATGTATTGACAGATTAATGCCTAAATATCGACTATAAAGTCTTACAAAATGTAAACATAAAAAAAACTACAATAAATAAGCAATTCTTAGCCTGGTGGGTGCCCAAGTAAAGCCTGGTGGCCCACCAGGCTTATAATACACTGGGGGAAACCTTGCAATTGGTTAATGTATTCTGCTTGTGTACATTTCCTATCTGTTGTGGTCCAGTTTGTAACCCCTTTGGTCTTTTTTTGCCAGAGACAGTAAGGGCAATGACCTATGTAATCAACAGGGGGATGGCTCTGTACTGGGGAACATCACGATGGAACTCCATGGAGATTATGGCGAGTTTTATAACAAAATACTAATTAGTTTCTTATCACTAAAAGTAAGCAAGGCTTTTGTCTTGCTGAGTTGGAGTTGGTGGTGAGACCCAAAAGTGAATTTGTCATCAGAAAAGAGAACATGGACAATTCCACTGTTGTCTATGGAATTGGACAACATGGACTCGGTGTTGTCCAGTTGATATTTAATGCCTAAATATCGACTATAAAGTCTTACAAAATGCAAACATAAAAGATCAACTGAGAGAGATCTCAGTTGATCTCTCAGTGAGAGATCAAACTCAAACTCTGTCTCTTGTCTTCACATTGCTTATTTTTTCACCTGCCACAGAGTTAAAACCCCTTAACTGTCAAAAAAAATCTAGACTTCATTTCATCTTCTCCAGGTCAGAACATAAGCTGCTCAGGCTGATTAAATCTAAACTTGATCACTTTACAAAGAACATATCTAATAAAAATAACTGAGGAAAAGGGATTCTCATTTTCCATCCATCCAGCCATCCATCCATCCGTCCATTCACCCAGACGTCCATGTCTGCATAATGAATTTTTGGCTCAAGCAAAACTTGAATAGCTAAAGAATGGCTTTTTTCCCTGGGTCTGTCTGCAGGAGGCGTATTCTGTAGCACGACAGTTCAACCAGATCCCACCCATTTGTGAACAGGCAGAATACCACATGTTCCAAAGGGAAAAGGTGGAAGTGCAGCTCCCACAGCTTTACCACAAAATAGGTAAGCACCTTCCAAAGTACTTGGGAAAGATCCAGAACACAATGAAAAGCCTATGTTTTATTAAAATCTTTTATTACATAGCATTTTGTAATGAATTGAATTGACATTTCCACGTGTTTCTTCCTTGTTAAAATGCTGCAGTGGGAATCTTACTCACTTCCATCATGATTGCATGAGTTAGAGGACAGATCAAAATGCAGACAGGAAGTGGGAGCATGTATCATGTTGAAAGTTTAATGAAAAAAAAAAAAAAACTTGTAAAAAAATCACAGGGAGCCAGAGCAGAACAAAGACCAAGAAGTTAGCGTCTGGCTGCAAAGTCAACTAATTCTACTCGTAAAATGATTTCTTTCATTTTTATCTGTAAGAGTTAATGCTAAAACTAGCTAGACATGATCAATATTGTGTTAGTAGTTGGTGGTACGAAAAAAATTGTGAAATTTTTTACGGTTCCAAAATTATGGGCAGTTGAATTTTGCAGCTGTAGCAATGTTTAATTAGCCATTATGTCGTAATTTGGCAAAAAAAATCGAAAACTCGCCGCACTAACTTCTTTTGTTTCTTCCTTAGCATATATTGCACTTGGTTTGATTGGGCTCAGAGTCGATCGGTTTTGACTAATGCAATGTTTGTGGCTCTCTGCAGCCTTCCGACTGAGAGTCCATCGCATAACTCAGCGAGCTGTTCCACTGTATTTACTCATGTTGGCAGTGAAACCTAATTCAAAATGAATTTGTCGATTCCGCCAGAAAATGAAGTGAAACTCTTGCCTCAACCCAGAATCGAACCTGCAGCTTTCCAACTTAGAGTCAATCACTTTACTCACTGAGCTACATCTTTCGATGCATTCACATACACTGTCAAACAGAAAGAGGGGATTCGCTGGCTTTTGATTTAGCAATGAGAGCACAGGACTGCATTACCTTAGGATAAATTATAAAAAAATCTTCATTGTGAATGTGTGATGGTTAGCCACAATAAAGTACATGTGGATTGAGCCATTTAAAGTTGATAGAAGTTGATATATACTGTATATACACAAATGAAGCAGCCTGACTGGGATGCTGACTGTTGCTGGCCCAGATAAGGTGGGTTTGGCGCCATCATGTGGCCAATTGGGATGACTACACGATGTGGTCAGATCACACTCCTATATACCCCCGGCTTATAATTGTTTTTCACATATAGAAATATTGAAAATGTCCCTAAAATGTAGTTCATGCCAGTTGGTGGCTGTTTTTTGCAAACTGCCAGTAAAAATCAAGAAGAAGAAGAAAAAGGAAAAAGGGAAGAAGAAGAAGAAACAGGTTGCAGGTGTGAGGGGAGAGAGCAAAAGGCAGGTGAGTACAGATAGAGAGAGAGTGGCACAGGGGTTGAGAGAGAGTGGCACAGGGGTTGAGGGAGAGTACACAGGGGACCAAGAAATAAATAAACATTAAAGAATAACTAGACCTAAGAAATATAATAAAACTAAAGTAACTAAGAATAACTAGACACAAGAAATAAATGTAGCTAGAATCGCTAAGGAAGGACTGAACTAAAGTAAAACTGAAACAAGTCCGATCTATTAAAAAAGAAACTGAGGAACACAGAAAAGACAAACTTCAACTCAGTTAAACTCTGCATTATTAAGGGTAAATAGTAAACTTCATTCTGTTACTGAGCATTATTTTATATTGAATTTATTTATCTGGGAATTGCAGGCATTGGAGCTGTGACCTGGTCTCCATTGGCATGTGGGATAATCTCGGGAAAATATCGGAGTGGAATACCGTCTTCTGCACGAGCGTCACTTAAGGTAGCAAATAATTCTTCTGCTACAACTTTTGTTTGCTAACCTTTGTCTCAACCGTTAGCTTTTACACAAAAACAACTTCTGACGGAGAAAAGTTACACAAATGGGTTAAAACAAAAATATTCAAACTTTTTTCTGTGCCTAATTTTAACTGTTGCAGGTTTATTGGGCCGGTACCATCTTTAGCAATTAGTGTGTCAGATAAACCTTGATGAGATCATCAGTCTAAATAGGCATTTATATAGACACTCACCGGCCACTTTATTAGGTACACCTGTCCAACTCCTCATTAACATAAATGTTGAATCAGCCAATCACATGGCAGCAACTCAATCCATTTAGGCATGTAGACGTGGCCAAGATGATCTGCTGCAGTTCAAACCGAGCATCAACATGAGGAAGAAAGGTGATTTAAGTAACTTTGAATGTGGCATGTTTGTTGGTGCCAGACGGGCTGGTCTGAGTATTTCAGAAACTGCTGATCTACTGGGATTTTCACACACAACCATCTTACAGAGAATGGTTCGAAAAAGAGAAAATATCCAGTGAGCAGCAGTTCTGTGGGCACAAATGCCTGTTGATGCCAGAGGTCAGAGGAAATTGACCAGACTGGTTTGATCTGATAGAACGACAACAGTAACTCAAATAACCACTCATTACAACCGAGGTATGCAGAGGAGCATCTCTGAAACCACAACAGGTCAAACCTTGAGGCGGATGGGCTACAGCAGCAGAAGACCACAGCAGGTGCCACTCCTGTAAGCTAAGAACAGGAACCTGAGGCTAAAATTCACACAGGTCTCACCAAAACTGGACAATAGAAGATTGGGAAAACTTTGCCTGGTCTAATGAGTCTCGATTTCTTCTGCAACATTCAGATGGTAGGGTCAGAATTTGGCGTCAACAACATGAAAGCATTTATCCATCCTGCTTTGTATCGACGGTTCAGGCTGCTGGTGGTGAAATGGTGTGGGGGACATTTTGGGCTCATTAGTACCAACTGAGCATCGTGTCAACGCCACAGCCTACCTGAGTATTGTTGCTGACCAGGTCCATCCCTTTATGACCACAGTGTACCCATCTACTGATGGCTGCTTCCAGCAGGATGACGTGCCATGTCTTTCATAAAGTGCAAATCATCTCAGACTGGTTTGTTGAACACGACAATGAGTTCACTGAACTTGACTGGTCTCCACCTGATCTCAGTCCAATAGAACATCTTTGGGATGTGGAGGAACGGGAGATTTGCATCATGGATGTGAAGCCGACAAATCTGTAGCAACTGTGTGACGGTATCATGTCAATATGGACCAGACTCTCTAAGGAATGTTTCCAGGAACTTGTTGAATCTATGCCACGAAGCACTAAGGCAGAAGGGAGTCCAAACCGGTAATAGCAAGGTGTACCTAATAAAGTGGCTTGTGAGTGAACATGTCTATCACACTGTGTCTGAATATGAACAGTTTTGTTTATTTTCCATAGTTAAAATCTGATCTGTGATATGTGTGTGCAATCTCCCACAGGGATATGAATGGATGAAAGACAAGATAATGAGTGAGGAGGGTCACCGAGAGCAGCGTAAACTGCAGGAACTAGAAACCCTCGCACAGCGACTACAGTGTACCTTGCCACAACTTGCTATTGGTAAACTATACGAGGTTTTCCTGTGACTGTCATTTTTTTTTCTATCACATTATTTTGGCCATTCTGTTTGAACAGTTCCATCGCTGGTTAGGACTGAGCTCAGATTGAATCCATATGTCCTACATTTTTCAGCGTGGTGCCTGAGAAATGACAAGGTGAACTCTGTGCTGCTGGGGGCTTCCAGACCCGCTCAGCTGCTGGAGAACATCAGAGCCTTACAGGTCAGAGGTCACACAGGAAGCTAATGTTATTAGCTCAAATATGCAACCAAGCAAAACAAAACCAATAGAGTGAATCTTTTTGATACTTTAATGCTCAGGTGTCTGTGGGGGTTTCCGCTCTTATTTCTGGTGATTTTACATATTCACAGTAACACTGCAAATACAAAAAAAGGTCTGATTTAAATAAATAAGAAAACACATTAAAGTTTGACTTTAAATTGGCAAGAGTTTTTATCATTTGTGATAGCACACTAAGTGGAACTTTAAGTAAAACTTTTTGTTTTACTTTAAAGGATAATCTTATTTTCTCCTTTATTTTTGCAGGTTCTTCCGAAGATAACAACGTCCATTGCATCTGAGATTGATTGCATCTTGAAAAACAAGCCCCACTGTAAAAACGGTTTCAGATTTTCAAAGGAGCACTGACAGGCTGCTGCAGACCCAGTGCATGGCAGGATTTTGATCCCGGTGTAATTCATGCACACGTCACTGTTTTTAAAAGAAAACAAGCAACTGAAAACAAATAAAGACATTTAGACAACACTACGTCTCAAATATATTGTGATAAATTATCTGCTGCCACGAAAACTGAGAGAAATGTTCAAAAGACCAGAGTTTGACACAAGCTGGTAAAAAAAGAAATATGGACTGACTCTTGACCAGAGACGGATTGTTTCTCCGGTGTTGTAATGGGTCCAAACGATGTGCAGCACTTGGTTAAGTGTTTAGTCAAAGCTGTGTAAGACATTCAGTTAATGATTCTTCTTCTATTGCAAAGGTAGTTTTTTTTTTGTATAATGTAAACCACGTTAGGTAGCGATTTAATGCCACACAGAGTCGCTGACCAGGCGGGACGTGTTCTTGCTGAGCAAAAATGCAAGTAGAGAAAATGTCTTGTTTCCCTGGCCGATTACTTCACTTATAGCTACTGCCTGTTTCATTAATATTAAGGAATTGGTGACTTGAAATAAGCTCATCTTTCTTGCTGAAAGTTATTTGTTAGTTTTGTCTTATTTCAAGTGTACTGCAAACTTCTCACTAGAAATTAGACCAAAAAATATTGGTAAGTTTTTTGTGTTTTTACAGTGCAAGCTTTATCTGATCTTGGAGTGGCATTAAAATTTTAAAACTAAGCATAGTTCGCAGAGATGCATTAAATGGTAGGATCAAGGAGTTGCACATAATACTCTAAAGCACAAAATTAAAGTAACTTTTATTTTCCTGATGTTCATTCAGATACCAGTAACATCACTGACCTATTCACACAAATATTCATGGAGAACTACTGAGAAGGGAAACCTGCACATCACATGCAGGGCTGGTAGTTCTGATATGCACACTAAGAACATCACAGATCCGATTATTATTAATAATAATAATAATCAACATTCCTGCTGCAATGATAGTGTGAATTTATTATAATGAAACAAACAAACATTAGGGTTACGGCTGGCCCCATCTGAAGTCGGAAAACCAAAATTGGATCTCTGATTATTGCTGTCATTATAACGACTGGAGAGAATAAAAAAATTTACTTAAAAATTCTTGCACCAGAAATTATCTGGTGCGCACCTTTAGAGATTCCATAAGATGGGACATTGAGTCTTTAAGTCCAAAAATAAAATAGTAGGTAATGGTTTTATTTGGATTTTCTTTTTTATGTAAACAGTACAAACACATGCTGTTTTGCTGCATCTGCGAGTTAACATAAAGCTGTGTGACATCAAGCATAAAAGAGAACTGGAAAACAAACTTTATTTCCACACTCACTGTCAAATCTGCAGAGTGTCGTGTCAGAAATACTTATTTTTCCAGATTTATAAATAGGAAACTGGCAGGAATGAAGCCCTAAACTGTGTTGCTTAAAACAGGAAGAACCAACAACTAAAGGATATAAAATATTGCAGTTAGATATAAAGGACAAGAAAATGTTTATATTTTTTTGGTCTTTGATCCTGAAGATGGCTGTAATGTGCCAAATTGTTTGCCAACTGTTGTCATAAAACCATAAGAAGTTTCAAGGTCACGGTTCAATTCTCACCTGAAACCGAAAATCCCAAACACATCGGTAGAAGATAAATTGATTGATTTTGTATTCTAAACGCTTACATATTAGAGTTTGTAGATGTAAACGTGTATGTTCTGGTGTTTTATCCAAATGACACTTTTGCTGCAGTTTTAACAAAAGAAAACACTATTTCCTTGTGTCAATCACTTTGGTCACGTGACTGATATAAACACAGCAGTCAGAGTGATCAGTGATTACTGAGTGCAGAATGGAAGCCAAAAATAAATCCACCAATCACTGCAGACTGGCTTCCTGTCCAGGGTGACCCCGCCTCTCGCCCGCCGACAGCAGGCACCAGCACCCATCCAGACCCCAACAGGGTCAAGGTGCAAGAAAACGCAACACACAATTCACACTTAGGCCGGAAAGTGAAACTCATATATTCTATGGATTCATTCACATAGAGAGAAGTATTTAAAGCATTTATGTCTTGTAATTCTGATGATTGTGGCTTATAGACAATAAAAACCCACAATTCAGTGTCTCGGGAAATTTAGTGAAAAGTTAAGAGTTGTTAACTCCTGTAATATCTCTAACCAGCTAATTGTCATGAACTTGTGAGGTGGTGAGGTAGACGCAGTGGACCCAGGTTGAAGTGAGAGAAATGATGATCTAATCATCATCAACAGATGCAAGGAGCTCAAACGCTGGTAGCAACTGGCATAAAGGCAAAGATGCAACACAACAGAATAACAAGGAAACACAGGTGGGATTAAATACACAAGGGAGTAATCAAGGAAACAGGACACAGCTGGGATCAATCAAGGGGTAGCCGGGACAACACGGAGACTCAGGTGAACACAGAACCCTAAATGAACACAGAAAACCCAAATCCTCACATCAATTAACTCAAAATGTCTGCAATGGGCTCTTGAGCTTCGAGATTAACTCTTAGTCTGGGCAGAACTGAATCCAAACATGTTCATAGGAAGTTAAGTGAAAGAAAAAAATTGTAATAGGAAACGGTGCTTCATCAACATGATCAGAGCTTTGAGAGGATCACCAAGCAAAACCCATTTAAGAATTTGGTGGCGCTTCAGACGGAGTGGACCGAGGCTGGAGTCGGCACTTTGTCCAACTCAGGAACTTCAAGTCACAGTCATCCCCAGTTACCTCCGGTGTATCTCAGGGTTCTGTTCCTAACTCTCTGCTCTTTGTTATTCATCTTCTTCTACTTGGTCTCATTTTCAGAAAACCTTTCATTCATTTTCAGTGCTATACGGATGACAACCCAGCTCCACTTCTCTACCAAGCCCAATGCCACCTTTACACCATTCTGCCTCGCAGATTGCCTCTGTGAAATTAAACCATGGTTTAGTCAAACCTTTCTTAAACTGAACTCCAGCAAAACTGAATTTGTTCTTGTTGACACCAAGTCTACCTTATCTAGATGAAGTAGCTTCACAATTAAAGTCGGTGATCACCAGAACATGATCCCTGTCCTTAAACATCTTCACTGGTTACCTTTAAAACACAGCATCCACTTCAACATTCTCCTCCACACCTTTGAAACGCTCCATAACTTGGCACCTCTGTACCTCGCTAATCTTTATTACACACCTGCCAGATGTCTCTGCTCCTCTCTTGTCAAACCTCCTGCTCACATGACAACCAGGGGGTCCAGAGTCTTCTCCTGCTCTGCCCCTCGTCTCTGGGTCTCTTCCACAGTTCATCCATAAGTCTGATTCACTGTCTTCATTCAAATCTAACCTAAAAACTCATTTCTTACTATAATTTCTTTCTGTAATTGTGATGGATATATTGATATATGGCTTCTGTTGTTTCATTGTTTTGAGTGCTTTGACATTCGCCTTCAAATAAAACTTATTATTATTTTAGTGGTATCCCTATATTCCAGTTTTCTTCTGGTGTGTGTGTGTGTGTGTGTGGTTATAAGTCTGACATTACAAAAGAAAGCAGGTGATGTTGTGAAGAAGCATCATGTGTTTATTTGTGACACACAAACATAAATGATAAGATATCTGCGTCTTCCAAAGATGACACCATCACAGCTCATGTGAGAACAGGACAAGGTCGGCCGGCGCTCTAAAGGAACAGTTTCTGCAGCAGACCGGTGCTCCTGTAACGAGACATTTTAAAACAAACTCTGAGAAAATCTGAGACCTTCACATATTTTCTTCCTGGTAGAAAATGCAGAAAACAACAGATGCATAATGTATTAGCACACGGCTAAATTAGAAGCAAAACGACACTTTTTCTGACAACTTACAAATCAGATTCTGTAACAAAGTGTGAAAGCAACTTTTTAGATGATGTAAATGAACTGTTAAATATTTTACATATGTATTCATTTCATAGCTGTTTTCAATGAAAAAGGCCTGGGATGTTTCCTTAGGCTTTAAAACAGATCTGTACGCAGAGCCACCAGAACTGGTTGGAAATTTTAAACCAGTACCTCACAACTTCTACACCTTCCTAAAAGAAAAGCTTTCTTTTCCTCCCAGCAGTGCTGGCGTAGATTTTACTGATAAAACTTCTTAAACCGATCCAGATCATGTCATCAAATCAACAATCAAAAAATTTGCTTTGTCTCTCGTACCAAGAAAACAATAACGTTGAGCGTTAAAATGGGAATATAAAAAATCATATTAGGACATTTTTTAAAAAGCTGAAATTGTTTCACAAACCTCTCACTTTTGCTGTCCTCCATGATCATGAATGGTTCTGTGAGGAAGCGACACTGGACTTTAGATGGGAAGCAGATAAAGGAGAACAGGAGACGCCAGGGTCAAAGACACAAACGAGCTGGTGACCAACACTGCCACTGGACTGTATGAGAGGACAAGGAGGACGATGCATTTTCAGCAGAGCTCAGGATAAATCACACATAATCAAACTCTCAGTCTTCAGAACACTTGAAGACCAAGAGAATGTTCACTTCAGAGAGAATGTTCTTCCTGAACATTCTCTCTGAAGTGAACATTCTCTCTAAAGTGAACATTCTGTTCCGCTGGTTCTCCAAGGAAACAATGTCCTGATGGAGAGAAACAGCCTGACGTTGGGATCAGATCGTTCTTCCTATCATGTATCACTGCTTTGCATTGGGTTTTTTGTGTGTGTGTGTGTTTTTCTTTACGAGTCATTTAAAAACATTATGGCCACAAAACAAGGACTACTCAACAAAATAAGTAGATAATAAGAATAAGAAAACTGGAGGGATGTGGAGAAATGACTTCAGGTGAGGTTCCCTCCTCCTGACTGGGCAGGGTGACTGTACCATACTGGTTCTATCTTTTTTTTTTTTGCCACATTGGTTTTTTTAATTGATGACCCATCAGCAGTGAATGACTGACCGACCCGCATGAGGGAAAACAACCTTTATAAGCTCCGTGTTCATGCAGTAAACAGACACTGTTTCCAGTGAAGGCTAGACCAACTTTCTCACCTCAAGGTAAAATCTGAATTCTTGGACTTTAACAACAGAAAATAAAAAACAATCTCCTTATGAATTGAAACATGTTTGAATGATTTAACAGAGTCTCATATCAAAGGATTTAAATGCTAACTTGCAAAGATGGACTCGGTTCTACTCCACACTTTGCTCCTTTGTGGATTTGGGATTGGAGTTGCTGTAAGTAAAGTTAACTTTCATTAAATGTGCTACATACACTAACTTTTCACATTCATATTTTGATCCCCTGTAATAAATATGTCTTTATATCTTTTATAAACATCCTCAGTCACGTGGACCAGGTCCACCGGACACAGCTTCAGGTCCAGGTTTGTGCTTTCATCATTTTAAATAGTGAATTTTCATGAAACTGCATTTATAGCTGGTACTGTTTACTAAGTTCACTCTAATGTGAAACTTGATAGTTATTTGTTTACCTGCATTCTGATGTGAGAGCAGCACAAGTACTGCCGGCTCACTTGTACTGATCTGGTGACGGTATTTTCCTTTGGGACACTTGATATTGTATAAATGATGCCAAATAATTAATTCAGATTTTAATCGTGGCAACACAGGAATATGAACTAGCTTGTTTGGTGGCTTAGACCCGATTGTCATTACACAAAGACACAACAGGGAACTAGTCAATGAAATATTGCTTGACTACCAGAGTACACACAGAATACTGATAAAAGCTTTACTACATAAGTAAATAAATAAATCCATGTATATAAATGTATATAAATTAATATATAGTGAAGAAAAACAAGTATTTGAACTCCCACTTAGAAATCATGAAGAGGTCTGAAATGTTCATCTTAGGTGCATGTCCACTGTGAGACACATAATCTAAATAAAAACATTTGGAAATCACAACATCCATCCATCCATTTTCTAACACCCTTGTCCCTAGTGGGGTCAGGAGGTGCTGGTGTCTATCTCCAGCTATCGTTCCGGGCGAGAGGCGGGTCACCCTGGACAGGTCGCCAGTCTGTCGCAGGGCAGCACAATATATGATTTTTTAGATAATTTATTTGTCTGTTACTGCTGCAAATAAGTATTTGAACACCTGCCAATCAGCAAAAATTCTGTTAGTCTGCCTATAAAAAGTCCACCTCCACTTGTTATTCTAAATTAGAAGGTCGTTAGCTGCATAAAGACTCCTGTGGAGGACGAAGAATGAGCAGTTCCATCCCAAAAACACCATCCCTACTCTGAAGCATGGGGGTGGAAGCATCCTGCTTTGGGGGTGTTTTTCTGCACATGGGACAGGACAGCTGCACTGTATTGAGGAGAGGATGATTGGGGCCATGTATTGCGAGATATAGTGGAACAACCTCCTTCCCTCAGCTAGAGCATTGAAGATGGGTCAACATGACAATGACTCAAAGCACAAAGCCAGGACAACCCGGGAGTGGCTCCGTAAGAAGCATGTCAAGGTTCTGGAGTGGCCTAAATCTCTGGAGGAGCTCAAACTCTGTGTTTCTCAGCGACAGCCTGGAAACCTGGCTGATTTAGAGAAGATCTGTGTGGAGGAATGGGCCAAAACCCCTGCTGCAGTGCAAACCTGGGGAAACAAAGGCTGCTGCACCAAAGATTAACATTAATTTTCACAGGTGTTCAAATACTTACTGGCAGCAGTAACACACAAATAAATCATTAAAAAGAATCAAACATTGTGATTTCCGGATAATTTATTTAGATTATGTGTCTCACAGTGTTCATGCACCTAAGATGAACATTTCAGACTCCTCCATGAGAACTTGCAAAGTCGCAGGATTCAATAATTGTTCCTTCCTGTGGATGTTTTCTTGTGCCACAGCTCCAGGTTTGACTTTCGATGATGTGATCAGGCTGCTGTGTTGTATAACCGTTCATATTAGTTTCCATGTTTTCTGGCAGCTGCCTATAAAAAGTGCCCTGCCGGTTGGACTCGGTATCGAGGCGACTGTTACCTTTATGACGACACTGAACTGACGTGGATTCAAGCTGAGGTACAGCGCACGCATTATTATTTTTTATTTCCTTGCTCTTAGGCTAAATAAGAGCTATAAAACAACCAACCTCATCAGTTCTGGGAGTTTTGATGGATTCCAGGTGTTGATCATAGAGTACAGGTAATGCTAGGTGAGGGAGTGACCAAGATCTTATTAAGAAAATGTTCTCTGAGTTTGTACACAGCAGAGAATTTCAGTCTGAAGTTAAACAATCTGTGCAGTCTTTACTACATCCTATGGTGCATTGGGCCACTTGGTAATACTCCTTTTTAACAGAAAAGCTTTCATGGCGTACATGCCTTTGCATTTTCAACACCTTTTGGAAAGGTTGTTTACCAGATTTAGGAGTAAGTTCTTGAGGACATCTTATCTCCTATATTTGTGATTTTGATGCTTTTGGCTTACAGATAATAAAACCCAAGATTCACTGTCTCCTTTTGCAAGAATGGCAGCATCCGTGTGCCATGGCATAGAGGCCATCAGCCTGTGGTTCTGGTGCAGCTGAAGGTCATTTGCCTTGTTGTGTTTGGGCTCTTTCTCATTTCTCTCGTCACAACAGCCCAGAGTTTCTGTGTAAGGTCAGGGGAGGCTGCTGGCCAATCGACATCATGGTCACTAAACCAGCTTTTGTTGCCTCTAGCAGTTTGGGCCGGTACCAGTTCTGCTGTAAAATTAAACCAGCACGCTTTGTCGTCATTGCAATGAGGAGTAATGACAGCAGAGGGAGCTGGTCAGCAGTGCTCTAGAATGTCCTGCTGGACGCTGCACTGACTGTGGGCTTCAGAAAACCCAGTAGACAAGAACCAGCAGATGATAGAGCACCCAAACCGTCAGTGACCATGGAAACGTCACACTGGACTTCAGGCAACGTGGACCCTGAACCTCTCCAGTCCTTCTGGGACCTGGATTTCTAAATGATATGAAAACCTTTTTCCCTTCATCTGAAAATAGGACTTTGAACCAGCATTGACCAGTTTAGTTTGTTTTTCTCTTTCACCCATGTAAGACTCTTCTGACATGCCTGGTTCATGAGTGGCTTGACACCATGTGAGACCTGTGGCCCACGTGGAGGGTCCATCTGTGTGTATTGGCCCTGGACGCACTAACCAGATGCATGAATGAATTTAGCTTGACAATCCTCCCAAGGCTACAGTTGCCCTTGTTGCTTATCTACTTTCCATGAATCTTCTAGAACTTTTTTTACCAAATTAAATTGTTTTGAGAGATTTTTGGGTTTCTACATCTGTAAGCCATAATAATCAGAATTACAAGAAATAAAAACTTGAAATATTTCACTCCAGCGTGTAATGACTGTCTACCTTTCTGAGGCGAGGGACAAAAATATAGAACTTTTTCATAATATCTATATTTTTTTAAGCTGAACTTGTATGTGAAGTCAAAGACTGGTGATCAAGGACTATCTCAGAGTCTCTAACGCTAATTAATCCTATTCCATCAGATTGAGGTCAGGACTTTGTGTAGGCCATTAACGTTCTTTAAAGCCAAACCTGCTTCTCCGTGTCTTTATGGATCATTGTAGTACAGAAGGGATCATTTCCAAATGGTTTCCACAAAATTAGATGCAGACAAATGGCCAAGTTACCTTCACCACAATCTTCTCTGTGCTAAACTTTATTCTTAACCAGGGGCCCAGTTAATCATTAATCAGAAAACAACTTTCCACTGGTTAGACTCCAGTGGTGCCAGGCATTACAATGGGATGACAGACTGGGGTGGACCTGCCTGGTCATGGAAACCCATCCCATCAAGCTCTCTGTGAACTGCTTTTAAGCTTCACAGAAATCCAGACAAAGTTTTGAGCTCTGAAGCCATTCAGAGCTACAACCGACCTCACTGTGTGACTGTACACCTGGTAAAACATCTGGTCGATATTTTTGCTAAGAGTTAATTGAGTAATATTTAGTAATGAGGAGCTTTCACCAGACTCCTGATAGAGACCTGTTCATTTACAACTCTTTGTAAGAGCAGTCTGCACACATAGATGCTGGATTTTATCCTCTTGTGGCCACAGAGGAGATGAGAATGCCTGAGTGTGGAGAACTGGAGGGAAGACCTGATACCTTTGACAATATAGTTCATATAGTATTAATAAATGAATAGGTTTCAATCTGATTTGTTAAAAAATGACACTCATGTTCAGCCAACTGTAAGACTAGTAAATTGTGAATTTCTAGAAAGGGCAACCAACTCTAACGATTCATTGTGCAGACTGCGATTACTGACTGCAGTGTCAACATGCAGCTCAGACCTCTGTGTTAGAGGCTTGTCTTCCTGGTTCCAGTTTCACCAAAATGCCAGACTGTCAGGGATCTACTTGCAACAGTTGAATTAAAGACATTTAATAACTTTCTAGTTTATGAACTGAAGCCATCATCTACAAAATCTGACTGAATAAAGTAGTTTCCTTCTGGCTGGCAGTTACAGATGCAGCCACACAGACAAAAGCGACGTTGTAGTGATGGTTTTGTTGATTTCCATCTCATCTTTCTCTTCAGCTCCACTGCATTTCCAACCATGGAAATTTGGCCACCCTCCAAAACCGACATCAGTACGCCTTTCTGAGGAGAGTCATCTTTAAATCAGCAGGATCACATAAAAGAACCTGGGTTGGAGGCCACGATGGCGTTAAGGTGGGAGTTTCTTTAAACTCTTCGTATGTGACACTACATCTTTCTCTTCTCCTTATTTGGCCTGATCTACAAATAAGGAGTGCTAAACTGCTTGAGTGAAATAAAAATAGAAAATAGCACTTGCCCTGTTGCATACGATCTACAGAGATTGCACGTGCAAAGTGCTTCTCCTTAAATTAGGATTTTGCATGCTGGCTGTCATCCTGGAGCGTTTTGGAGAGCAGAAGTATAATATAATTACATAAGAATAAAAAAACATTTAATTTAGACAGGTATGCAATGTAGTCCAACAAAACAAAGCTGTAGAGGTTTTAGGTACAGCTCCTCCGCCTCCCAGTATTTTGCGTTTTCTTAGCGTGTTGTTTGTAGATTAGGTTTGCACGTGCTACCAACTTTGCCCCTGTTTTTGTACACGCAAACCTTTAGAAGATCAGGTCTTAAATGTTTTGGAGCTAGGAGGTTGAACAACGACTAGGTGGGGTGGTCTGTGCAGGTTTTGCTCTTACACTGATGTTTAAATTGATTGTGTTAGGAAGGCACTTGGCTTTGGAGCAGAGGTGAAAAGTTTGACTTTACCCCATGGGGCCCTGGAGAGCCCAACAACTTTGAGGGAAACGAGGACTGCATGGTGATAAACGTCCAAGGTGAGAAGTTATAACCAGATGCAGTCAGAATAATAGAAGATGTGATTTTATTTTGCATGCTGTGAATTACTAATTCACTAAATAAAGAAATGCTTAATTAGAAATTACAAGTAAAGTATCTGTTTGTCACTGGAAAGTGTGCTACGATTTCTTTCATCATCTTCCTCTTTCTTTTTTTTTTTTTTTGCACGTTTTATCACAGGACGAGATTACGTCGGTGATTTTCGCTGCAACCATGAGAATTCCTTTATTTGTGTCAGACGGCGATAACTGAGTCCAGATTGTCCTGTTGTCTCATGACGATGTGTCACTTCCAGCAGGATGTCAAGACAGCGTGGCCAACCTCAAATCTTATAGTCCATTTTTTTATATTAGTGTGATTTTAAGGTTGAGATTAGAATATTTTGCCAGAATGCCGACTCATCAGCATCAGGCCACGATGCTGTTATCTATGTTCTGAGTCAGAGTTTCAGTAGAGAACAGTGAACATATACAGTAGCTATATTTTGTATAATTTAGCCTCCTGCTGCTTGTGAAAAACAGATGTTAGTCCAGTTGTTCAGACTTCACAATGAACCTTTTCATAAGCTGGGAAACAGAAAAAAGACTTTACCATGTAGCACTTTCTAAAAAAAATAACCATTCATACACACATACTGTACATATTACCAAAAACATTGGCAAACATCAGTTATGTTATTTGAAAACCTGCCTACGAGGCACAGGGGATTCCTGACCAATCTGGCGGCAAAACATTAGTGAGGTCAGACGGGGAGTTTGTTCCAGAGCTGGAGAGAATAGAAACTAAACGGTACTAATTGTTTTTGCTCTGATCCTGGAAGCACAAAGGGAAGAGGTTTCTGATAACCTGAGGGTTTTTTCCTGATTTACACCTGACCAGCAGTGATGAGTTGAGATAATTCAATGTAACTGAGTGTAAAAAAAATAATAAACAACAAGAATGCACATGTATAGATGTTAATCTATAAATAATCTCTAAATGACTTCAGATAAAATTTGAATTTATTATTTAAATTAAATTTTAATCAATTTATCGTGTTTCCTGCTGATGCAAAATGCACACTGAGTCTAGTGTGTTGTTGACCCATTTGTCTTCTGCATCTTAAAGTCTAAATGGAAGCATGTTTAAAAATAATAGAGGGTAAAACAAAATAAAAATAAAAATCTGTATTTTAAAGTTATTGCTTATAGCAATGTCATAGTTTAAGCAATAAAGGGATGAATGCTGCAAATCAATGACTCAGTACAATCAGCTGGGTTTTGTTAGATAGCAACTTTTTAAACTACTTTGAATTAAGTTTACTGTACTGTTTAATAACTAGGATCAATTTGAATTTATGTGTGATTGAACTGAAATGGCGTGAATATACTGAACTGAACTGAATTACATTTAATGAAGCCAATGATGTTCCAAGTTAAAACCTGAAATGTTTTCACATGCAAGAAAATGGTTGTTTAAATGAAATAAAGGGTGATTCAATGTTTGCTCAATATGTTGCATTTATTTCTACATTCCTTCGATCAGTACTCAAGTAAGAGTAGCAGCACTTCAGGATATTTTTACTCAAGAAGGAAAAAGGGAGACATCTAAAAAATTCCCCTGGAAACTGTAAAAAAAAAAAAAAAAAGTACTTGTTAAAAAATAAGGCTACTAAAGAACAGAGTACTAGAGTGGTACTGTTTGATCACATTTTTAAAAAGAGTTTAATATAACAACAAAAAAACTAAAAATAAACATTGAACCTAATGTTACATGTTAGAACAGGGTTGTCTTCTTCAAGTGAAAATGTTTGTATCTTAATTTAACCTATAAATGGCGCAACAGCTGCTGGGGGAACAAACTTTCCCTAAACTTTCTAAGCAAACTGGGGAGCAGAATGTCGCACAAGAACTCGCTTCCATAAAACATGCATGAGAGATGGCTTGACCGCATACGACAAAATAGGAAAATGTATATTTCTCGTTCCTTTGTTGGTGTGAATAACAATTATAATCCACACTATAATTATATTTTTTGGTTACAAGCTAATATATGATACACGTTTTTAGCTATTTGAATTAAATCACCTTATAAAGGTAAAATAGATCCTCTTGTGGTTTATATACTGCTCAAAAAAATAAAGGGAACACTTTAAGTGTTAAACACCTGTTTAAGTGTTCCCTTTATTTTTTTGAGCAGTGTATATAACATTTCCCAAAGTGAACATTTCAAGAAATCTGTTGTAAATAATTCGGTAACATAAAACCTGTAAAGGAAGCAACAGAACCATCCTGTACACCCCAATTTATATATATATATATACTTTATTTATTTTTTTTTATTTATTTTTTTTTTTAAGCAAGAAACAGACGTATTTCCCATTTCCGATGGACATTGAATGTGGCACAAGTTCTCCATGTTGTTACAGCCGCAGCTCTGTTAGCTGTAGCTCGTTTCCAACTCCATCCTGGTGTTAAGCTGCGGTCGCTCCGTGCTCGTAGTTCCGCCAGGGAGCTTATTTAGTGTAACACGCAGCTGGCGTGCTGCACCAAATTTATCCGGCCATAAACAGTTCCTGCAGCTGCTACAGCTCCCCATACATGTGCTCCTACCGGAGAGGCGGCTGCGTGGATCCATCTATTTTGGAGACGTTCCTTGAATCGTGAAGGGCCGGAGTAGGTAAGAAGCATGCTGAGACTGCTGGCAGGGTTTATAAATGCTACCGATTAATCCTGCAGAACACCGAGGGACACTGAAGGCGCCATGAAGTCATTTGGCTCAGGTGTGTTGGGCCCTAAAGAGCAGTTTTTGGGGACCGCTTCCCTTCAGCTCAGGTTATATTAGCACCGTTTGATCTGTAAACATGCAATCAGTAAAGTGACAGGAGGATCCGGTGTTAGTTTTAAGTTAGCAGGTTTTATGGATTTCTGTTTGTGCATTTCAGCAGATGAAAGGTAGATGGTCGCTGACAGGGAGCAGGGCTCCACAGTCAGCACGTTGGTAACCTTTGCTTTGCTTTTTTCAGTATTGTCATCAGTTGTAAGCACTCAAAACCTTACCCTTGCTCATGCTTACTTGTATATTTTCAGCCTATTTGGGAGGAAATTTTTAAAAATCTGAAAAATTAATATATTGATGCCTTTAAAAATGCTGAGTAATTGAATACCTAAATGAGTATAAACTCCATAAATATATAATTTTAGGATTGGGTTGAAAGAACTGGAATGAAGACACAAACACAGCTTCATTTTTTTCCCGCAGTAAAATCACAGAAACTCTGATGTATGTTTTTTTTTCCAGCCTTGTTTCTCACTATGGTGAACCAGGTGCAGCAAGTGGACGGCAGCTGGCAGTCGTGTCGAGGCGACTCCAGCGGCGCCAGCAACAGCAGCGCCGAGAGCTCCAAGGAGAGCTCCCGCTGCTCCACCCCGCTGCCGGACGCAGACCGCTCCGATCGGCTGCGGGAAAAGATGAGGAAGAGGATGGACTCCGGAGATCGGTGGTTCTCCCTGGAGTTCTTCCCTCCACGCACGGCCAGCGGTGCTGTCAACTTGATCTCCAGGTACAGGAACCAGCTTTCCGACCTTTGACCTCAGGCAGACCACGACAGAATATTCTGCTGAAAACCCAAGTAATGTGGAGACGTTTGGGAAGAACAGAATTGCACCCAGCTGACTGACAGCATCTGAATGCCATGTCTGAAGTAATGGACAGGACTTGAGAGATGCTTAATTTTTCTGACAATAATCTGTTGTGTGCCAAGTTTTCCGCTTGTTGGTGTCATATTACCTCTCCTGCATGCGCACGCACGCACACACACGCGCACACACACACACACACACACACACATGTTTGCGTGGCTATCTTTGTGGGGACTTTCCATTGACTTCCATTCATTTCTACAGCCTTAATCTTACCCTTATCACAACCCTAACCATTACAACCTAACCCTAACCTAAACTCAATTCACACCTTAGTCCCAACTCTGACCCCTGCATTTCAGACCAGTCAAGTTCTGCCACATTAAACTCACTTGTCGGTTTCTCATGGATTACGCTTTTTGAACACATGCATAGTCATGTTAGGGGCATCTCTAGACTCTTAACCACTTTGGGGGCATGAAAATATCAGAATTTCTTGTCACACTGAAGTATTAAGATTTCCTTAAAAGCGACAAACACGGCTCACCATACCTCTCCTCCCCAGAACACCTTCAACACTTCAAAATATTCCAGCAAAATCTCAGATGAGAACATTTCAGAGCTTCTTTTTAAAGTTTATTTCTGATGTGACAGGTTTGACCGTATGGGTTCTGGAGGACCGCTCTTCATTGACATCACCTGGCACCCAGCGGGAGACCCCGGCTCAGACAAGGAGACCTCCTCCATGATGATTGCCAGCACAGCGGTGAACTACTGTGGCCTGGAGAGCATCCTCCACCTGACCTGCTGCAACCAAACCAAGGAGAAGATCACCGGCTACCTGGCTAAGGCAAAGCACCTGGGCCTGAAGAACATCATGGCGCTGAGGGGAGGTACAGCGGGAGACACGAAGGGCTCAGGAAAGGTGTGACCTGGGGAGGTTTTCCTTGGATGTGTGTTTCATCGCCACGCCTCAGGAGATAAGAGCTGCATCAGTGTGTGGGTTGAGATTCCTGGAAAACAAAGAGCAGCGCTTGATTTAGACTTCTGAGAAGCGACGTGTCTGTGCAGGCTGCTGTGAACGGCTCCAGCTGGAACTGCACTGCAGCGTCTCCTCAAGCTTTCCCAGGGTTCTAGTCTCTAACCTTATGTCCTCCTGTTATCTGACAGAGTCGCTGCCGGTCAGGTTTTCCACAGAATTTCTCATTCTTGGAAAAGTGTGCAGCGTACATCGAGCCAAGATTTAGAGTGGCAAAAACCGACAGAAGACTCTTTACAAGCGGGTGTCTTAACCTTCGCCTTGGCTTTATCTGGTATTTTTTATCAAAAGTACGGGATGGGAAATATGACAAAAACAATTCATTTACAGGAAAAGAATGATCAGGATTTTTTTACTTTTTCCCTTCATAAAAGTATAGCTCTGAAATTAAAAACATAACGTATAACTTGGGTCAAACAATATTTCAAACCGACTTTTGATGCTCTTAGACCGGGCTCTGCGGTTTTTACGATTTATTTCTGTCCAGCTGAATGAAAATTGTTTAGAGCCACTGATGTTACATTATCTTTTTGAAAAAGAGAAGTATAATTTAGGAAATTGGTTCCCCTTTTCAATTTGTTTCTTTATTCTTCGGTTTCAATTCCCTGAGGCATTTAAGGACCAGGAGGCTCATATGAGGTTCATATGATTATATAGCCTGTCTTTGCCCCCATTAGATAATTATTGACATTATATTATTAAATCAGACGGTTACTGATGAGAGGAGTGCCATTGTTAACATTTTATTGCTATTTTTATGCCTTTTATGCCATATTTGCTTCTATGGGATGTGTTGATATTTGTGTAAAATATAAAAATCTAAGTTCCTAACTAAGTGATTAGAGATCTAATCATTTAGATGAACATCTCCTAAAAGATGTTTCCCTGCTGCATGAAGCTGTTGGTGCCATTTAGTTTTATTATCTGCTGCAACTTGGGTGAAAGTGCAGCCATTAAATAATGTTTTATTTTCAACTAACTATATTGATACTGTACTGCTAAAAAACGGGAACCATTTCATACCATCTGTAAGGTTAAGTGCTGAACTAACACCTGTGGTCCTCGTTTTGCCAGATCACCCAACATGGCCGACATTAAACAAAGCTCTGGTTCTCTTCAGATCCAGTGGGAGACGACTGGGAGGATGAGGAAGGAGGCTTCAACTTTGCCGTTGACCTCGTTAAGCACATTCGATCAGAGTTTGACGAATACTTTGACATTTGTGTTGCTGGTAAGTTTTCACAGCAGAGAGAGAGCAACACACTTCTAGCAGGTTTATGTACCCAGGGTGTTTCTAAATGGAGCATTTATCTGTCAGGACAACCAGACTCAGCTGTGATCAGTTTGATTTCAGGACTGACCTGCTGTGGTTCATGTCTTCACTCTGTAACCTGCTCTAGTCAGGCAGACTAATCTGTACTTCCAGTTGTTTTAATTAAAGGTCTTTGTGCAGGCTACCCAACGGGCCACCCTGAGGCAGAGAGCTACGAGCAGGATCTGCGGCACCTGAAGGAGAAAGTGGATGCTGGTGCAGACTTTGTCATCACGCAGCTGTTCTTCCGGGCTGACACCTTCCTGAAGTTCCTGGATGACTGCAGGGCGGCCGGGATCACATGTCCCATCCTTCCTGGAATCTTTCCCATCCAGGTACTAAAGACTTCTTCCAGGAAGCTGTAAATCATCACCACGAACCCATTGACCCATTTTCCTATGAGGCTTTTTTTTTCAGCTGCTACACATTTCACTGTGAAGTCACCTGTTCATTAAGTTAAACGGTGCATGAAAATCTTTGGCCGTTGTGCATAACAAGCAGGGAAGAAAACTTCCTTTTTGACGTTTACAACCAAAGTTATAAAAGCCCAAACATATGTGATCATGGACCTGTTGAGGCTCCGTGTATAACATGTAGTGGGATCTATGGACAGAAGCTGTTTCACATGTTCAGCTGTCCTAAAAGAAAGGTGGCTGGTTGTCTGGAAATGAGAAAAAAAGCCCTGAATTCCTTCCTCAACACTTCATACGTGTTCAGTACATGCAGATCTGCTTTTAGTTTCACTAAACTAACCTAGTGTGTAACTTACATGAGATGTAATGTACTGTAGCAGAAGATATACATCCTCGCACAGGTATAAATCCCTCACAGGACCTGCAGCAAATGTTGATTTATGAAATTCATCTGTTTTTAAGATTAGTTTTATGATTTAGCATCGAATCACAAGTTAACAGCGAATCAAAGTTGGTTTTATCTCAACAAATGTTACTGCTGGATGATAAATTGTTCCAAACGTTATTGTGATAAACAATATTATTATTATTATTATTACTTGAAACCATTTTCAAGTAATAAAATGGTAATAGCATAATAATGCAAGTTCACTGTCTCAAAGATCAATACACTTTAAATTCTAATGAATATTTAACACTGGAACTGGAGGACATTTTAAATATCCACAATAAATAAAGCAATAGAAACGAGAAATAAAATGAATCATGAAGTCCCTGCTAGTTAAACTATAATATAATTTATTGTCCTCTACTTGGCACCAGACTGAAGACTTTTGTCATGTGGTAGGAAAGGGAGAAAAGAGAAAAACAAATTGTGTGTATTTTCCAGGGATACCAGTCGCTGCGTCAGCTCGTCAAGATGTCTAAACTTGAAGTACCGGAGGAGATCACTAAAATCATAGAACCCATCAAAGACAACGATGCTGCTATCCGGAACTATGGAATCCATCAGGCGGTGGACATGTGTCGTGTCCTGCTGGACAGTGGAAAGGTACCAGGCCTCCACTTCTACACTCTGAACCGAGAAGTTGCCACCATGGAGGTCCTCCGACAGCTGGGCCTGTGGGTAGAAGACCCCAGGTCAGTCGAAATCTACTGGCGACGGAGTAAAAGATGAAACTATACCCCTAACTCTGGCTCCTGAACCTGTATCGTTTTCCTTTCTACACGCTCTTATCCTGTGTTTGGCAAATGTTATTCACTAGCTGTTACCTGTGGAGCACTTAGAAAAACAACCGAGGACTCTTTGGCCTCTACCAGCAGCCATTTGGAGGGCTGCCAGTCCGACTCCCTACATACACTGGTGTGTGTGTGTGTGTGTGTGTGGGTGTGTGTGTGTGTGTGTCGTCTACAGAATTAAGAACTTGCTGTCGACTAGATGTTGTGGAACCGATAAGAAAATGTTTAGAAGATGTTAGTCTTTAGACTTGGCTCCGAATTTGTTGGCAAGAGTTCCAGCTTGACTTGGAAAAATGACATGTGAACGTCTCTGCTGAGTTTCCATACTGGGTTCATTCACCTTGGTAGATATTGAACATTCTCTTTTGGTAAGTTCAAGGTTTCCCCCCGAAAACTTGCTAAGCCCGGTACTAGTTCAGTCATTCATCCAGCGGCCTGCCGTGCTTTTGAGTTAAAAAATGTTTCAAGTTGACAGGAAATTTGAAAATATCCCTTGATAATTACGTGTTATTGAAAGGCTGGAGGATTAATACTTAAACTCCAAGTGTAAAGTCTTAAAAGATGCAGACATAAAAAAAAAAACTTTAATAAATAAGCAATGCTAAGCCTGGTGGGGGCACAAGTAAAGCCTGGTGGCCCGCCAGCCTTTTAATACGCTGAGGGAAACCCTGAAGTTGAAATTCATTCAGGTAGAGTAGAGTTCCTAATTACTCTTAGTCTTCATTAAGACGAAGATGCATTGAGACCTAGTTGGAGCAGGTCCTCTTTATTTCTTGCAAACTTTCTGCAAGCATCTGGCCATGAAGGCAGATTTTCTGTGGTCTGCAAACTCACAGATTGTTGTTTTCGCCAGACGCCCTCTTCCCTGGGCCGTTAGTGCAAATCCAAAACGTAAGGTAGAGGATGTCCGACCAATTTTCTGGGCCTCCAGACCAAAGAGCTACATCTACAGGACCCAGGACTGGGATGAGTTCCCCAACGGCAGATGGTAGGTCTAATCGGACACAGATTACAGATTACTGCCTAATTCTTTGATTTTTCTAAGTAAATGTTTCAATTTTAGAAACAGCTTGAAGCATTGAGCTTACAGCAGAAGAGGACAAAGTGAAGCTGAAGTTTGGTTACTGACCGACTGTTCTGCTGTTGTCTTTAGGGGAAACTCTTCGTCTCCAGCTTTTGGAGAATTAAATGACTACTACCTGTTTTACTTAAAAAGTAAGTCCTCTAAGGAGGCACTTCTACAGATGTGGGGGGAGGAACTGAAGAACGAACAAAGCGTCTTTGAAGTCTTCACATGCTACATCACAGCACAACCAAACCGAAACGGACAGAAGGTAATCAAGTCTACCTGCAGGCACTAGCCATGTGAACGATCTACTGTTTAACCACATGTTGATAAAGTCATGAAAAAGTGAAAGCAAATTAATTTTTTTTTTAAAATGCAGAAATAGTATGAAGATGTATTGATAGTCTTAAAGAAATCTGCAGATTTATGACGAACAGTAGGAACAGAACTTCCTGTTCCTGAAGTATTTTGGTAGATCTCACCCTGTACTGCTGGCAGGGCCGGCTCAAGGCATAAGCAAACCAAGCAGCAGCTTAGGGCCACCAGGAGGCCCGGTGAGTGGAACAGATATTTTTTTTTAAGTAATGATTTCTATGTGATTATATTAACAAAAACACATGTTCATTGTAAATTTTTGATGTTGTTTTTTTACAATAATGTACTTAATCATGTAAACATGATCATGTATGCATGCATGTTTGTATAAAAACAAAAACAAACAATGCTTAGCCTGACAGGAGGCAAGTAAAGCCTGGCGACCCGCCAGGCTTACAATACACTGGGGGAAACCCTATGTCCTATGTGATACATACGTAAAGGACATCATGTAAAAAGCACTGGCAGAAATGCAATAAGTCCATAGCAGGAGTACAAATGATCTACTCATCTGCCTGTTGATTGCAGAAATAGAGGGCCTTAAAACCAAATTTTGCTTAGGGCCCCATGGAGGCCTGGGCCGGCCTTAACTGTTGGTAGTTTTCAAAAAACTGCTTCCTAAGCTGATCTGTGCAAGCGAAAATCAAATGAATCCACACAGCTATGTTCTCAGTGACTGAGACAAAATGCTATGTGTGGCGGGTCATCCTTTTCCAGCTGCCATTGCACTGGTAACTTGTAATGAAGTGGGTGGAGCTCCACTTGGGTTGCCAGGTGAGGTCCTGGGCATGGCTTGGGGTTGCTTGGTGTCTGCAAAACAGCTTTGCAGACACCAGCAGAACATTTATGTAGCTCTTATTTCCCTCCAAAAAACAGCTGTTTTTTTTTTTTTTTTCTTTTGCTGTTGGCCTGTTTTAGAAGCAGGACATACCCAAATGACAGAACCAAAGCTTCCAAAAAGTGGAAGTTACAATACAGAAGTCAAAAAGTGACTTCTGTATTATAATGGACCTTTAGAGCCATTCAAATCATATCTGCCCTTGAGCAACCACAGCTCCCTTCATTTTGACATTACAATTGGAGTGATTGCTTAAATCATTGATCAATGAGTAAAATGTTAGGTGTTGCCCTGTCTGATTGATGAATGGGACTCCTAAAGCATCTTACAGTCTGCCAAGGCTCCTCATGTCTCTCTCTCCATCCCTAGGTGTTGTGCTTACCCTGGAACGACGAGCCTTTGGCCCCAGAGACCAACTTTTTGAAAGACGAGCTTGAGAAGGTTAACAGACGTGGAGTTCTCACCATCAACTCCCAGCCCAACATCAATGGCAAACCATCTGCGGACCCTGTGGTAGGCTGGGGACCTCCAGGAGGATATGTCTTCCAGAAGGTGCTGACTCTCTTTGTTTGGTCATTCTCAACAAAGACGCTTTACTCTGAAACGTCGCCTCAGCTCTCCGCTCTTCCATCCAATAGGCCTACCTGGAGTTTTTCACCTCCAGTGAAAATGTCACAGCCCTCCTGAAGGTCCTGAAGAAGTACGAGCCTCGTGTCAACTATCACATTGTCGACGTGCATGTAAGTCTGAACCGAGAGTCCTGCTAGTCACTGTGTGAGTGCAAGTTGTATATGGGCCATATTGGATGTTTTGTGTGCAGGGACATAACATGACCAACGCACACGAAATGCAGCCTAACGCAGTGACGTGGGGCATCTTCCCAGGCAGAGAGATTGTCCAGCCCACTGTAGTGGACCCAGTCAGCTTCATGTACTGGAAGGTCTGTAGCTTCAGGAGCCTTTGGTGAAGTTAGCAACCTTGTCATTTCACATGTGGACTCCTGGAACATAGAAGTTCTTCAGGAACTGTATCGGTTTGACTAAATCGAAATCATTTAGCGTAGACGCACCAGGAAGGTTATGAGGTCTAAACATGTTTGAATGGAAAACATTTAGCATGGATTTTCAATTTTCACTAGTCATCGCAACTTTTCCGCAAATCTGACCAGCCACCCTAATGCTTTCTGTATGTCCTTATTTTCCCACCAATCACCGCAACTTTGCTGAATTTTGACCAATTGCTTTGGTCCTCTTCTAATTTAACTTCCTGTTTGGCAAAGTCTCTTAAGAGCCAAACCTGCAAGATGAAACCATGTGTGATCCAAAACAGTATCATTTACCTTGTTTGTTTTCTTTTTTTGTTTTGTTGCAAAAACCATTTTGAGATGTTTTTTTGGATTTGCTTCTTCTGTGTAAACAGTTCATGTTACACAAAACGTTTGCACTTTGACAAAAGTGCAAAAGATGAATAGATTTAATTTCTATTAAGGGTTATATTTCAAGAAGACACTTGAACATGTTATTTGCACTTTAAATATTAACTATGATAAAATTTCGTCTTTTGAGAAGCTTATGTGCATCAATTACAACTAATTAGACCATGTCGTGGTAAAAATAAAGATAAAAATTTTTTAGCAAGATCAACTGCAACTTTTTGAAACGGGTTGCGGTAAAATCAGTAACTGGAGGTTCAACAGATCGCAAAAAAAAACTAAATTATGCCACGAATGGTAAAGAATTGAAATTAAAGATTTTCTTGCTCGATCAAATGAAATAAAAAAACAAAAATGTTGTATTATAAATTGGTTGAAAACCATTTTTCCTCTGGTTGCAGTATAATTTAATCATCATAGTCCAAAATAATTGTGCAACTTTAGAGATAAAAACAATTTTTTGTTTTTAATTAAAGGCAATGGAGATATATTTTCCGGTCCTCTGAAAATGCATTGGGCATTTTTTTTTATTTATTTGTTTATATTTATTTTGTACGTCATCAAGCTAATCAGGCATTTTATTTTTGTCAGGCTTATAAAAATGTTATGTCATTCACACTTAAAAAAAAAAAGTCTTATTTCAGAAATAAATGTCTCCCTTTTCCCCCCGCGTCCATTGAATAAATTGACTAAACCGTCTCATCACGGTGCTGAAAGAGCTGCACAACGTCTAAACGTGGCAGACTTTGTGTAGAAAGTGTTGGAATCATGTTTTTATCGCTGCGTTTCAGGACGAGGCGTTTGCTTTGTGGATCGAACAGTGGGCCAAACTCTACGAAGACGAGTCGCCGTCACGAATGATCATCAAGTACATCCACGATAACTACTTCCTGGTCAATCTGGTGGATAACGACTTTCCCCTGGAGAGCTGTCTGTGGCGGGTCATCGACGACATGTTCGAGTTGCTGGACGCAACGCCGGAACCGCTCAACGATGAGGCGGCCTCACAGTAAACTACGGCGTTTCTAATGACTTGTTGAGGAAAGAGACAATTCAGTGAATTATTTCGTGTTGTACTTTTATTTTTACCAACAAGAGTGCCTTGGTAAGATACACAACAAAGCTTTTCTAGTTGGTGGTTAGTGGAAGGGAAAACGGTGCTAACAAAGAAACTGAACTGTTTCAACGTCATAAACGATGCAGCACAGTTTATATTTCACCACAGATGTGAAATATGAAGTCCATGAAATGAATAAAAGACCAATTCAACTTAGCGGCCCCCTACTGGAGGGCATCGCTGCTGAGGAGAGACAAATAAGGAAGCAAACACAAAATATATGACGCAAAAATAAATGTGGGAATAAAAACAAGTCTGCAGAATGCACACTGAAATCTTAAGTTAATTTTCATTTGTAGATACATTTTAACGGTTTGTATTTTCTTTAAATGTTTCTGAAATATTTGTATTTTTTGTAATTTCAATTACAATTCATTTAAACAGGATCGTCTCAAGGTTTCATTTATATCTGGTTTCTACATGATAAATATAATATATTCAAATTAATCCAACTTGAAGATTCGCTACAGTCACGCAGACTGGATTGAGCTTTGCAGCAATCTTCTGAAAAACCTTTACTTTTTGTTTTTTTTTGTTGGTGGTTATTGATGATTAGCTGTCTGCTACTACTTTAAGTAGGACAGACTTAAAGTCCTACTTTAAGTCTGTCCTAATATTATGCATTATTAATGCGTTAATAATGCATTATTAATGTATAATAATGATTCTGCATTATGATTTAAGTAGGACAGAATCACTGTAGTTTGCTTGAACTTCTCATCTTTTGCCAGCTCAATGCTAATTGGCCAAAGGGTCTAAACAAAACAAGCATTAATGAAAATGTTTTTTAAATGTTTCTAAATTTGTAATCGGCCGAGGTTCCTCCTGTATTTTACAGTTTCCCTGAGAGATTTGACGTCATATTCCTCTGTACACAAGCTGACAACAATGTCATAAATATTACTAATTGCTAATTTGTTCCAATTAGCACTATCGCTTTTCAAGAAAATAAAATCATTGGTTATCATGTTACTTGAGACTTTACACATTTCGTTTTCTCACCACAGGTAGCAATAGATAGTTTGGGAAAAGCTGTTCAGTTTGTGAAAGTCACATTTGTTTGTAACCTTCAACTGAGTAAAGATCTTTTTGACTTATGGATCTGTTTCCATGTCTTTTCATAAAACGTTATCAGAAATAGCAGATAACAGAAAAACTACTTTGACACGACTTTGTTTAATGCGCGTTTGTGCAGTTGTTGCCTCCCAGATTTCGTAGAGTCTCCTGTGTGAAAAGACTTAATATTTTTTTTCTTTCTTTGCTCTTACAACAAAGGCCTATGTAATCAGTAGAAGTCTGTGCATCAACCAGATCTGTGTTGTAATATTGATAGGCTGTTGAAGGTTTTAAGTCATCAGCCATGACATGGCTGATGGTCCAAAGTCCAGGTCATAACACTGAATGGTATGGTGGGGATTTTCCACTCAGAGTCACTTACTTGGTCATTAGCTGGTCAGGCCAAATATGTCCACACAGATGAATGGCGTGAGGGGGTGGAAATAAAGTCAAACATCGTGTGAGCTGGACGCCCTCAACTTGACCTGAGTCCCTGAGTTAATGGATTGAGTTTAAATTTAGATTTAGAGTGACTCTCAAAAGAACGTGCACACTTTAGACTTTAGCACCAGCTTAGTTTAACCTCTAGGAAAAATAAAAACCCTAATCGTCAGTAGGTTTTTCAGACGGAAACAGACTGCCATTCTTCACTGAACAAAAAAAGAAAACATCCACGGCACAACAGGAATAACTTGAAGCTGCTGCTTTCTATGTGATTTTAGTCGGTCGCATCATTGTGGAGGACGTTTGGGCCTTTTTGGTTTGAGTAGAATCAAGTCTGAAGTATTTTGTGATTTTTATAAAGTTCAGATTAAAGTCAGTAAATCTGTGATGCAAGTCCAAATCACATGATTCTCCAAATTATTATGCAAGTGATATTTTCTCAGATTTTCTTAAATGGTCAATGCAAATGATGGTCAGTATAATTTTCAAGTCATGAACTATTACAGTATAAATAAAATTTTACTGAACAAAGCTCCCCATGAGAACAGTATTTTTCTTTTTAAATAGAAAACTCAAAATGCACTGATCCAAATTATTATGCACAGCAGATTTTCTAAAACTTTTATGGATTATGAAGAACTGCAAACAGTCATTCTTTGAATGTGCAGCATTAAGTGGTCACATGTACTAAAATCAAAAGCTATTTCAATCAAAAACATCATAACAGACAGAGTTACATGTTAACATAGGACCTTCTTTGATATCACCTGCACAATTCTTGATCCATTGAACTTGTGAGTTTGTGGAAAGTTTCTGCTTGAATTTCTTTGCAGGATGTCAGAATATCTTCCTAGAGCTGCTGGTTTGATATGAACTGCATTCCACCCTCAGATCTTCTGCTTGAGGAAACTCCAAAGGTTCTCAATAGGGTTGAGGTCAGAGGTCAGAGGAGGATGGTGACCACACCATGAGTTTCTCATAGCAGCCAATGACACAGTGGTATTCCTTGCAGCATTCATTGTCATGCATGAAGATGATTTTGCTACTGAAGGTTCGGCTCTTCTTTGTGAACCATGAAAGAAAGTGATCAGTCAGAAAGTCCATATACTTTGCTGAGATCATTTTCACACCTTCAGGACTCTGAAGGGACCGACCAATGATTCTCTCCCCATGACTTCGGCCCAAAGCATGACTCCACCACCTCCTTGCTGACGTCACAGCCGTGTTGGGATGTGGTGGCCGTCCACCACCAATCCACTACTGCATCCATCTGGACCATCCAGGGTTGCACAGCAGTCATCAGTGAACAATGATTTTAATTTTAATTTTCTGTTTGAAAATTAATCTTCATGTACAGCTGGGCCCACTGCGACCGTTTCTGCTTGTGAGCTCTGGTTAGGGGCCCAATAGTAGGTTCATGCACCACAAGCCTCTGGAGGATCCTCCACCTTGAGGTTCCAGAGGCTCCAGCAGCTTCAAATAACTGTTTGCTGCTTTATAAGGGCATTTTAACAGCTGCTCTCTTAATTTGATGAATTTGTCTAACAGAAACCTTCCTCATTTTGCCTTTATCTGTACAAACCCATCTTTGTTCTGAATCAGCCACAAATCTCTTCACAGTTAACGCTGAAGATAACGCTTCAGTTTTCATTAAATATCTAATGTGTTTTAATTGTTTATGCAGCAAATCTATTTTTAAAACTCAAATCGACCAAATAAATTTGGGACAGACTTTCAGTGTGGATAAAGTGCAGGTTTACAAATCAAGGAAGTTATAATTATTTTCACATACTTTCAACACAATTGATATACACCAATGTCTAGTTGTTTATTTGGATTTTGACATAGCTTAACAGAATTAGAACTCCTAATTTGTGCCGATGGCAGGAAGAGGTCACCAACTTTCTGCAGAGTCAATCACTACAGACCTCCAACCTTTATGTGGCCTTCAGATTAGCTCAAGAACAGAGAGCTTCATGGAATGGGTTTCCTGGTCGAACAACTGCATCCAAACCATACATCACCAAGTGATATGAAAAGCATCAGGTGCAGTGGTGTAAAGTACACCGCCACTGGACTCTAGAGCAGTGGAGGCGCGTTCTCTGGAGTGACGAATCACGCTTCTCCATCTGACAATCTGATGGACGAGTCTGGGTTTGGCGGTTGCCAGGAGAACTGTTCTTGTCTGTCTGCATTGTGCCAAATGTAAAGTTTAGTGGAGGTGGATTATGGTGTGGGGTTTGTTTTTCAGGAGCTGGGCTTGGCCCCTTAGTTCCAGTGAAAATAACTGAATGTTTCAGCACACCAAGACATTTTGGGCAATTCCATGTTCCCAACTTTGTGGGAACAGTTTGGAGCTGGGCCTTCTTTTCCACCATGACTGTGGACAAATGCACAAAGCAAGGTCCATAAAGACATGGATGGCAGAGTCTGGTGAGGACAGAGTCCTGACTTCAACCCGATAGAACACCTTTGGGATGAATTAGAGTGGAGACTGAGAGTCAGGCCTTCTCGTCCAACATCAGTATGTGACCTCACAAATACGCTTCTGGAAGAATGGTAAAAAATCTCCGTAAACACTCCTAAACCTTGTGGACAGTCTTCACAGAAGAGTTGAAGCTGTTCTAGCTGCAAAGGGAGGAACATCGTCATACTGAACCCTGTGGACTAGGAATGAGCCTGTCCAGGCCTGTGATGGACTGGTGACCTGTCCAGGGTGAACCCTGACTCTCACCTGTTGACAGCTGGAGGTAGGCACTAGCACCTCTGCTAGTGCCTACCTAGCAGACTATGGCAACTCAGTTTGATAAGGGTGTAAGAAAATGGATGGATGGATAAGGAATGGGATGTCACTTAAGCTCATATGTGAGTCAAAGCAGATGAGCGAATACTTTTGTAAATATAGTTCATGTAGAGATGAGCTGCTGCTCAGGGTGTGGTCTGCAG
Organism: Xiphophorus hellerii; assembly: GCF_003331165.1. Classification (NCBI taxonomy): domain Eukaryota; kingdom Metazoa; phylum Chordata; class Actinopteri; order Cyprinodontiformes; family Poeciliidae; genus Xiphophorus; species Xiphophorus hellerii. The sequence continues at coordinate 7,160,334 of NC_045672.1, read as the reverse complement.
AGAGATAACAGCACCATCTGGTGGTGGCTCGATATCAGCATTTGAACATGAAACGTCACCAATCTCTGTTCCACAGACGGTGCAGCAAAAAGCTACTTTTGAGATATACAAAATAATATATAAAAAAAACCACATTCAGGCCTTCTGTTTAATATACCAATCACATTAAACTGTATGACATTTATTTAAATGTTTTGCAATGCCTAAATAAATTAATACAAACAATGTTTTCAGGTTGTTTTTTTTTATTTTCTGGTACACACTGAGACATTTTAAACTAATAAAATACAACTATTACACACAATACAAAGTTGATTTAAGTTTTGAGTACCAAAACATTGACTTATGACTACCTGTGATGATAGAAATAGAAGTACAGTATGGATAGAAAAGTTCTTGCACTGAAGGAGACAGTAAAATGTTAAAATTAATTAAGCATACACACATTTCACACACTTGACCTATCAGACATTGTATCTTATTACACACATTATAACACTGAAACAGCTGGTTAAAGTAATAGACAATACAAAACCCAAAATGACAAATTCAATAATTAGCTTCTGTAAATACAATAAATGAAGATAGAGCAAAAACAACCTTGAGACTGATGCAAGAAGTCAGCCATCGCAAACCGCAAATTCAATTTACTCTTTCTGATTTACCAAAAGTCTTAGCTGTTGGAGAGTCTGCATTATTTTCACTTTTATGGCAGATTCATAAAATAAAAAATTCATTTGTGCTACAGACTAAGGCCACAATGACATCTGGTGTTACAATATAAATCTATAAATATCAATGTGAATATTACACTAGCAGTGTTACATCGAGCCGCTAAGCGTGAGGGTGACTTGTTGCAGGTGCGTGCCGAGAGCGTCTACAGGTCAGGGTCATCCCCCTTGAGCGTGTTGAATTCTTCTGGAGCTGCATACTTTTCAGCCCCCTGACCAGAGGAGTGACGGAAACCTGCTGCGATCTCGTCAAAGGTGCGACCCTTTGTCTCGGGTACTTTGAAGTAAGTGAAGACGAAGAAGCCAAGCAGCAGAACGGTGAAGATGATGAAGACATAAGGACCGAGGAGTTGCTGCGACAACAAGAGTTTAATTAGTCATGACCAGGCGATGAAAATTGTGAATGCAACATTACAGCTTGTTAAGTATTATTAAGTATTTATTTAGTTTCAATTTAATTCATTATACTCTTATTGATGGGGGAAAAAAATAATCAGACTTCTATGAACAGAGTCCAAGTTACTGTTTAGTTCTATTTATCACATAGAGTTAATTTCCATCCTATGAAACTTTATAATAAAAAGAAATTAGTTATGAATATTCCATAAGGTCAAGATGCTGATATGTTTTCAAATATTTTGCACAATAATTGCCTAAATCTCACTCTCTGACTGTTATTAAAAGAGCAGAAATTTGAGTCAAGTAAAAAAGAACAATGCCTTTTCCTCACAGGAAAGTCCTTCACGCTGCAGGTCACTTCCTGTTTCTGGGAGTTTTATCTGCATTCTGATCGAAATTGAGCCCTTTCTTACCTCAACATACTGGAAGCTCATTCCCACTATGAAGTTGGCAGACCAGTTGCAGAAACCAGCAACTGCAATGGCAGCAGGCCGGGGCCCCTGGCTGAAGAGCTCAGCTACGATGAACCACGGGATGGGGCCGGGGCCGATTTCAAAAAAGGCTACGAAGCTGAAGATGGCCACGATGCTGACATAGGACATCCACCTGAGCTGGTCCTTAGCAGCAAAACAAAATGAGGCACATTCATATTGTACAATAAAAAAGTCTCAGATGAATACAGTATCAAAGGTCAGGAACACCTACCAACAGTGCCATGGCAACAGTTAAAAAAACAGCAGACACCGCCATCCCCATCAAACCGATGAGATGAAGAGGTCGTCTGCCCACACGCTCCACCACAAACAGCTGCAGCAAAGAGACAAAATGCAGCACTGCAAAGTCTCCCAGAGGCTTTGCATCTCCTGCCCCGATGCTCTTTAGTAACTTACAGAAACAACAGTAAAGGCAGTGTTGACCAACCCAGCACCAATGGTGGCATACACAGGCTGGGAAACACCTGCTCGCTCAAAGATCCCAGTAGAGTAGTAAAATACCTGCCAAGGGTGACAATGATCAGAAACATAGTGATACATTTTGGTTCTCCAGACACAGCTGTTCTAAAGTTACCGAGACCAGGACAGTCTAATTTGATTTGTAAGATTTGGGTCAAATCAAATTGTGATTGTGCTACAAAATGGCACCATGTGCCTGGAAAATACATAAGACCGCCTCTTCAAAAGTCTTTGGTGGTCATTTTCACCACTATACAGTTCGGTTCGTTTGTAATCTTGGTGGCATTGAAGGTTGAAGAGATTGCTGATAAAAACGTTCTCTTCCCTACTTACAGCGTTGATTCCGGACAGCTGCTGCGACAGCTGCAGCATGACGGCAACCAAGATGGGCTGGCGGTAGATGGGAGAGCGAACCAGCTCAGGAATGGTCACTTTCTTCTCCCTCATCATCTTCTGGCTCTCCTCCCTCATCTCCTGTATGTCCTCACTCACCTCGTCGGTGCCCCGCAACTTTATTAGGACTGGAGAAACACAACAATCACCTCAGCCTGTTTGGAAAACGCTGACACAGATAATGCAGGCCTCAGTGTAACCTGGTTTTGTGTTAATAAACCAGATTTGGTTGCAAGTAAAATTTTCCTATTGGTTTTAACTTTGCGTCTAAAATCAAGTGAATTATTTAAAGAGTATTTTAACTGTTCAGAGACACACTACAATCTCCATCAATCAATCAATCAAATCAATCCTCCTTCATCACCCTCAGCACTGGCTCACTGCAGGGCTGCGTGCTGAGCCTCCTCCTCTTCACTCTGCTGACACACGACTGCTCAGATGTCATATAGTGAAGTTTGCAGACAACACAGCACTAGAGGGACGCATCACGAACAGTGATGAGTCCAATTACAGAGAGGAGGTGGAACATCTGGTGCAGAGAAAATAACCTCTGCATCAACATGAAGAAGATGGTGGTGGACTTCAGAAGGGACAAGGATCCTCTTCAGCCCCTGTACATTGGAGGAGCAGCTGTGGAGATGGTCTCCAGCTGCAGGTACCTGGATGTGCATATATCCAGTGACCTCATAAGGCATACCAACACTTCCCGTCTGGTCAGGAAGACCCACCAACGTCTCTACTTCCTCAGGAAGCTGCGGAGAGCTGGACTTGGGAACTCAGAACTACTGAGGAGCTTCTATCATTGTGTGGTGGAGAGCGTTCTCTGCACCTACATCACCGTGTGGCACAGCAGCTGCACTGCTGAGAGGACGGTTCTGCAGAGGGTGGTCAAGGCTGCACAGTGGGGAGCAGCCTTTCCTCCACCTCAGACCTCTACACAGCACGATGAAGGAGGAGGGCCTCCACCTCATGAAGGACTCCACCCATCCTGCACACAGACTGTTCCAGCTGGTCCACTCAGGCAGGAAGCTGAGGAGCATCCAGAGCAAGACCCAGTTTCTTCCCTTCAGCCGTCAAACTCATGAACTCAAGCTGCACCAAATGCTTCACCTCATAGATTATTTACCCACACACACGTATCTTTATATCACATAAATTCATTTATCATTCATTAATTTATTTTTGTGTGTAGTAAATTTCTTAATCTGGGACCTGAGTCCGAATTTCGTACCACAAACAACAAAGGGTTGTATGTCAATAAAAAAAAATCCTTGAATTATTTAGAGTATTTTACTGTTCAGAGACAAACTACAATCACAGCTAAGGATCCATATCAAGATATGACTTAGTAGTTTACTTAGCTTGCCATGATAAAACACGTTATTAGAATTATTTATAGTCAAATCTTGTGAAGAAGCTTCATACTGGATCTATCAGGATCAAAAATGTAAAAGAAGCAAGAAAGTTTGGATGGCAGTGAAAGTGAAGACTAGTTTTATTTGTCATATTTTATGTAACGTCACTGAAGAAAAGTACTTGTTTCATGACTCCATATATATATTCATATACTGTATATATGTACACACAGATGAATGTGCGTAGATCTTACCGCTGCAGGCTTTGCTCTCTTCATTGCAGTTAATGAGGAGGTAGCGGGGGCTCTCTGGACAGAACGGCAGTAGAGCACACTGCAGCAAGGCCGGCAGCAGAGTGAACCCCATCAGCAGCGGCCACAGGGATGCATTCCCCAAGATAGATTCAATCCCAAAGATCTGCAGCACAACACAGACCTTATGAGAACTGAAGTAAAAACAGAGCAATTATAAAATGGTCAAAGGTTTTCAGATTACACTAAAGCAGCAAAAAAATAAAAAAAAAATTTTTGTCCAACAAAAATGAGTCACTGTATATTTTGATTTACAGTTTTTTCAGAAACTCTCCTGCTGCAGTTCTCTGATCTCTGCCAGATGTTTGCGTTCTAGCGGTTCATTTCTCTGTGGTTTTCCCAATAACTCCATCTAATGACACCAGGGGTTACATTAATATGAGTTCTCATTTCTAACGGTTTCTAAGCCACAGAAGACCTTGGCTTTATCGCTCACTTGCCTCAGGCAGTCACATCACAAGTTCAGAAAAATTTCCTGCACAACACTAGTAGAGCTAACTAAACAGGAAGAGCTATAGGGTACAGTCTGAAACTAAACTACATTTGTTACTACAACCCTGTAAATGGTTATAAATATTTATATTTATATAAATATTGCAGCTGCAATATGTAAATATTATTTGACATATTTGTTGAAACTGTCTCTAGCAATATGACGTGTCATAACAGTATGGTATGAGACAGATAATCTGTGAAAAAATTGAGCTCCTCTGCCTTCTCCCAAAACGCTAAATGGAAACAACCAATCAGAGCCAGGAGGCGGGACTTAACGCTTGTCCATCACAAACTTGTATGCGCTGCTAAACCCCCTTCACTCAGCATCCTGCCCTATTTAGAAGAAACGTCAGCGAATTCTGCAGCGAATGGTATAAAAACGGCTCTGGATTCTTGTGAAACAAGCGACGTGCCAAAGTATACCTGATTCTTAAAGAGGAAGAGGAAGACTGTGAGGATCTCACCTGGGCCATGAGGATGCCAATCACCACACCGAGCTGATGCAGAGTGCCCAGGGCTCCGCGAAGAGATGTTGGAGAGATTTCCTCAACATACATGGGTACAAACCCCGTCGAGAGGCCAGAGTACACACCCACTATAAAACGTCCAATGATGAGCATCTCAAAGGAAGCTGCCAGTTTGCTGAACCCCATAAACACAGCAGCAAGGAAGGCTAACACATTGGCCATGAGCATGGAGTTCCTCCTTTAAAGATCAGATTCAGTTTACCATTAACAATCTACTTTTATGTTCCGAGCCAAACTCCTTCTCTCCGCGAACGACATCTTACCTGCCAAAGCGGTTGACAAAAAGGCCGACAGAGAAGGAGCCAAACATTCCTCCCACGGAGAAGACGGCCACAGAAAAAGACCACAGAGCTGTCAGAGTGCTCTGAGAAATGGGTTCTGAAAACCTGCTGATCCACGTCTGGTTGTAGAAGCTCTCAATGATCTTCAAGACAAACAGTACAGCGGAAAACAGGCAGGTCAAACCTGCTCGACTCAGACGGTGTGGATCCATGTGAACCGCAGGAACATTTTGGAGACTGAACTTTTCTCCTGTGTCAGTGGGATAGGAGATGATGAGATCTCTAACCTGAGACGAGGCAAGCCGAAAGCTTCGCCTGGGACAAGATGTTTCCGTTTTTCTTTTCAGAATAGATTTTGTTATCATCACTAGAGACAAATCCAAAAGGTATTATGAAATTTAGCTGTATATTTAAAAGGCCACAATCTCCTACTCAATTAAGTAACTAGATGTGGAGAAAAAATATATTTCACGTTCTGCAGAATTTTGTGAAATAACTTCAACTGCTACTGTGTTTCATTAAATAAACATCTGATTGGTTAACCTGTACAGCAACTTAGCAGCCGATCAGTCACTTAGTAGTAATTTGATATAAATGATATATCAACAAAGATTTCCATCATTTTTTATGATTTATTTGCCATTGTATCTCCATTTTAAATAGAAATTTGTATATGAATAAAAAATCATTTGAAACCTTTTCATTTATTTTATTGTGGCACTTATGATCTTCCATACATAACATCCTGGGTAGATTAAATCATTTTGTATTTAACACGCCTAGACTTGAGCTGAAACTATACTGAAACTTCCCTTCTTTGAACTTCTGACAAGAAAGTCTGGCTGCTTGGAAGAAAAGATGAAGAAATGTTGTCTATATCAGGAATGTATCTGCTTCATTATCTGGATACAAATAAGTGGTTTGATATGGGAACCGTCCTGCACATGTAGAAACAGCACAGTGTGTTTTTCTGCTTTCTTGGTCACTTTCTCACATTCTGAGGTGCGTTGATGACACCCGTGTTGTAGCCAAACTGCAGAGAGCCGATCACAGCCGTCCCCACAGCCAGCATCAACTGGGGCGTCACCTGTATATGAACAAAAAGTTGGGAAAAGAAATAAACATTTAAAAACGACTCCGAAAAATATCAGGACACAGAAACATTCAGTTAAGTTTTTATTCCAATGGAATAAGAGAAATCTGAGAAAAGTTCCAGTTTTGTGGGATTGGATCACAATAATGAGTGTTTTCTGTATTTCACTGTATTAGACAAACTGGGCCATTCATCTGTGAATGTGGATTTTTTTTGTCTTTTCATTTGAGTAATAAATATTCCTTTTGTAAGTTTTAAGTGGTGTTATGTTTGATGGGGGGGAAAAAAGCTTTTGATGACCTGCGTAAATTTGTATCGTCTTCAAAATGATAAAAACACAAAAAGCAGCATAAATAATCACAATGTGGAGTAATTCATTGACACCAATTTAGTTTGACTTGAAGGTGGAGGGAAAAGGGACGGAGGCGAGGCACCTTCAGCCAGGCCCATCAAACATGTCCGACTTTCTCCTGTTTATTTTAAGACCATTATTCTACAGTAAAGGTGGAATCATCAATCCACTCGTCGACAGATCAACATTTTATTCACATTTCCAAGCTTTTCCAATGTTACATAATATATTACGTAATCACGCAGACTGTTTTTGAGGTTTGGTTTTGTGCGGACTGGCAAGAGGAACTCGCCCACATTTTCCAACCATATTTTGCTGAATAAAGCCGAAAAACAAAGAGCTACCAGGAAACAATCCAATTACAAATGAACTAAAGATCTTCTCACATTCAAATAAATACGTTTTAGATACAATTTGAAATAACTTAAATAGTAGCTAAATAGAAAAATACCTTTAAGAATCCAAAATGAATGGACAGAGTTTAAGCTGGTTGAAGTGACTACTCTTGCACAAAAATATTGGGGGGGAGGGGGTATATTGATCAAGCAGCAGTTACCTTCCCGCTGCACTCCATATCAGCTCAGACAGTCCACACTTGACCTCCAGATTATGAAAAGGAGAACGATAGTTGTTAATCTGTTCCCTCAAATTAATCTGCTTTCAAGCAAAAAGTGTTCTGCTCTGTTATTTAGTCCCAAGTCAGTGTAAACAAGCGTTTACTTTCCTCCTCCATTCACCTGCAGAAGTAAGAAGCTTAGCGACGTCACCGCTAAGTGGATCTTCACGCTCTGATTGGTCGAGAGGGGCTCGCAGTGAGACTAACACATGTTTATCAGAGTGCTAATAGCAGCTTAAACAGATTGACAATCCTTAAGAGATAACTTAAGGAAAGCACAGAGCACAGACTTAAAAACTATAACATAAACTTGCTCAACGGCCAAATAAAAAGCCTTTTGTAAAGCATCTATTTCTCTTTCAAGCAGACAGATTTTCTTCTGTTCCTGTCAACTGGTCTTGATCAATAATTGTCCATTTCCAATAAAAGGGAACTTTTGGGGCTGCTTCTACGGTATTGTATTCTATTCTAATTGAATTACGTTTTAATTGGTGTGGGGTGCAGATTCACAACAAAACACTTACAAAACAGGTCCTGTCAGTTCAGGCCTATCAAATAGACAGATTCAAATTCATTTACATACACTCCTCTGTGATCCTAGTTTATAAAAGCAGCTCGATTCTCTTTTTTGTTGTGTGTGCTCTGTCTTCTCAAACCCTCAGTCATTTGTACCAGACGGTCGATCAGGCCGAGACAGATTCTGGTTCTGCTGGAGGGTTCTTTCTGGAAGAGGGGCTGTTCTTACACGCATGGCTGCTGCAAAGTCAGTGACTCAATGCAAGTAATGGTGCACTGTCACTACATGCTTGTCCAGGAGGAGTGAATGATGCAAGTCAGAAACACAATGAATTTTATTACTGCAAGCTGAATAATAAACTGAATTTGACTGCATTGTTTTGATCATTTGGAACATTTTATTATGCGATTATATTGGATTGGCTATGAAGATTTGTTGTGAGTGATTGGGAACTATGTCAATATACACTTCAACTGATATAAAAAAATTTGTGCCGACTTTTCAAAAAAGATTTTATCTTTTAAGCCTTGGCACACATCTTATAAACGTTCCAGCCTAATGTAAAAATTTAATTCTCCCTCCCATATTCCAAGCTAATATCTTAATGCCAACATTTTGATATAATGAAAAAAGACATATTGAATCCTGATGCCCATCATCCATCATCCAATCGTCTGCTTAAAGCTGCAGTACGCAACTGTTAAAAAAATGTTTTTACATATGTGCCCGGTTATGACAGAGGATCTGTGAAAAAACACAAATTGAGTCCCACTCTCTGCATTAACACACTTCATTCTGAAACAACTGAGAGCCCGGAAGAATTTCTTACCACTGTCAAGCATGCTTGTGTATGTGCTGCTCACAACCTCCCCCTTGCTCTCTGTTGTGCTACAGCTACTTCCCTACAACATAACCTGTTATGAGTGATAAGGCTAGCATGGCCATAGTTGGCGGCGGTAAGTTGTTCCTCCGCCATTAGCAAAGCTGCAGCCCATACTGCGGCCACCGAGTGGCGCTAATACGTGGACAAAAATGTAAAACAGCAGCAACGCCAACTTAGTTTAACTAGACATTTTTTAAAAAGGTAATATTAATGAGCAGTACTTTACAAAAAACAGCTGTTTTTTATTTCACAATAATGCATTATGACAAAGTCAATAAAACTGCAGTGAAACAAATCTATGGCCAATAAAAGTCTTACCCGCAGCGTTGAGCTCTGGCGAAGAAAGTTTATTAGAATTTAAATGGTTTTAAATAAAGATATGAGATGAACTTATAACTTCGAATAAATGTTGGCAATTGTTGCACAGCGGAGAATGATGTGTAACATATTTATTTAGAATAACTCCGTAAAACAGATAAACAGAGGGTTAGTTATGTCTGCTCTAAGCACGTGGTTGACATTTTAATGAATAAAAAATCGTTTCGTAAATGAATAATTACCTGGTTTTTGGTTTAATCCTCCTCGGTTAAAGGTTTTAATAATTTTTTTTTGTGCTAGACTCTGTCCCCAGCTGCCAAATTTCTTGGTACACGAATTACTCTTATCGCCCGGTTTATGAAAACTATTAGTAAAAAAGTATTTTGTCTCAGCCGCAGAAGCCTAAATCGTCGATTTGTATCACGATTTTGATCGTTTCTTGGAAAATCGACGCTTGGACGGGTAATCACGAATGCTAGCCCAAATCCAATTCCTTCAAAAAAGAGGTTCTGTAGTCTTGAGTTCGTGTGCCAACTTCTTCACTGCGCGCCCTCTGCTGGCGAAATTCATAAATTTTTAAATATAATATATTCTAACAGTACTGTCACGCTGCAAGTGACCTTTAACATAATAAAATGGGGGGCTACTATTTTCCTGCCTTGCTCTCTTTCATAGTGCCACACTATGAAACCCTATAATGATATTTTTAGTAACTATATTAAAGACCGTTTTATGACGGTTCCTTTCTTTTCCTTTTGGTGCAGCTAACACACCCAGCCAGGATGAGACGGCTCCTCCTAATGTCTGGCCCCTAATGTGTTGACCAGTGTGTGTCTATGTTGTTCCCTGGCGCGTGCGCGCGTGTGTGTGTGTGTGTGTGTGTTGCGTCTCGTGTCAGTCCGGCTTAACTCATGTTGCCTCTCTAATCCTCTGATGAGCTCTTTCTAATTCTATTCAGAAGACAACATGGTGACATCTGATCTCGCCACAGCTTGTTCACAGATACAAACGAAACAAACATTATCTCTGCAGCAAACCTCTGTGCAATTAATATTTCTAAAGCGGCCATATCCATGTCTACATGACTTATGTTAAATAACCAAGACGGTTATTGATCAGTGAAAAAAAAAAAAGTTTAAACTGTATTTTGTGTTGTCTTTTATTAATACATTGGTTTGATGTTCTGAAACACTAAAGTGAAACAAACATGTCAAACAATAGGACATCAGAAAGAAACACTTTTTCACACCACTCTTTGGCCCAGTCCCAATACTGGCACTTGCACCCTTGTGTCCTTTAAATGCACATTCAAGGTTTGAGTGAGTAGTGTGTCCCAAACTCTCCACATCCACCCTTCCTCCACCCCTATTTTGGATCCTATTTCCGTCCTTGCGCTAAGTCCACATCCATGCTAGATATTACATATACAGTATAATGCTTGGTTTGCCAAAGTATTTAATTTATTTCTCCGTTTTACTGATTAAAGTTAAGCCTTCAGACATAGTAGCTTTTTTTTTTCTCAATGTCTTATCTGAGAGCTGGAGAGTATTACGTTTGTAAATGGATAATTTGCTTATTTATTCCTTGTAGAAATGTGCTATACTTGTTTTAGAATCAAACAGATTTCCTCGCCTTGTAACGTCTTTCATTTTCTGGAACCTCAACTCCTGGCAAGACTTTCCGGTTGTCTCCCCGTTCTCACTGTAGAATGACAGACTTAAAACAGTTTACCTTGTAACCTTTCCCAGGTTACAAATAATACCAGCATCTTTGGTATTATATTTTACACATTTGTATGCTCCAGAACTTTAAAGAGCCCAAATGTCTCACTTTTTTGGGGGAGAACTGGTCAATTGATCATTGTTTTCAGTCAATATTTATGAATGCCATTGTTGATGAACAAAACTATTTTACTGGTGAATCGTGAGTTTAAAAAAAGTGAACCAACGTCTAAAGGCAAATTTTGTAAGATGGCCTTGGAGATCTGCTTTGTCATGAATTGTGGCTGATTGTGGTGAGAATGGACAAGGTAGGACTCAGGTTGAAGTGAAACAGTGATGGTTTTAATGGTGATTAGTTCACAAATCCAGCAAACAGGTGAGCAAGGAGCAGGTAAGCACAGGGAGTACACGCGACAAAGATGCGACAGGGAGCAGGTGACACAGGTGGGGTTAAATACACAGAGACTAATCAAGGGGAAACGAGAGACAGTAGGAAATAATCAAGGGGTAGCCGTGACAACACAGAGACTCAATTAACTGATAAAACACACGCAAAATCCAAATCCTCACATGCTTGTTACAATCTTTAAAAACAACAAAAAAAGCTTGTAAACAAAGGATTGAATATAACTGTAGCATAAAGGATATCCTCATTGGTCGATCAGATCCAAACACTAACTAATTTGGTTCTTATAGAACAATCAAGGTTGTTAATTAAATGAGCTCCAGAGATCCATGTGTCTGACAGACGTTTCCTGAGGAAACGCAGCTGTGGGAACGTGTGAATGTTGAACCATCTGTAGTTGCAGAACAACTCTTTTCAGCTGCTGCTCACGTCAGTCACTTGGACTGTGCATGTATTTACTTTTCTGTGGAACCTTTTCCATATTGATCTGAAACCACGAGCTTTTTCCAGTTTGCCTTGGGTGCAGAACTGCCCAGTGGCAGCCAGATTGTTGCGCAACCCGGAGCGCTCTTCCCACCCTCTCTCCATATTTTCTCTGATTCCATATGTTAATGGCAAATAGCTTTGGAGGCCGTTAAACACTGAAACAATTCAATAGCTCCAGTGTTTCTTGGCTGACCACGGGTATGCAAAACCCATGAAGCAATCCATCACGGCTGACTCCTCTCTGTTACTCTTGTTAGGGAAGAGGAGTGTCCCTAAATGTGACATCAGGAGAAACCTGAAACCGTTATTTCCAGCAGCCCTCCCATTACTCTGTCTACTCTCACGTTTGTTCCCTCTTTCCCCCGAACCTCTCTCCGCTCTCTCAGCTGGGCTCCAAACGGCCCAACTTTTCCACCCTGTCTGCCTAAACTGCACCACCTATCCTTCCAAGAAGTGCCACCGTGGAATTGACCTCCTCCTGGTTCTGCTTCTGAAGGTAGGTCTCTGAACGTGCTGCCACGTGTTGGCCGCTTTGACAAGATCTGCTCAGGACGAGTGAGGGAGCATGGGAGAAACGCTCTGACAGCTTGGTCAAACTGGTTTCACTGGGCGTTTCACTTGACTGTGGTAACAGTGTTTGATTTAAACTCTTTTTAAATCCAGCTGATTGACGCTAACTTTACTTACTTTATAAAACAGACCAGAGAAAACATTTTTAGAACACATGACATTGTCATCAATTTACATTAAATTTAACCTTAAGTAAATTATTGTTGTTACAGTTATTATTATTGTAGAAGTGAAAGGGAGACATTATTGGTCAATTTTGGCTTTATGCAGAAGGTTTGATTATTTTTGTTTTCATTTCTACTTGTATGAACTTATCTTTTTAGTAACGTGTAGTTGACAGAAAAGTATTAATCATAAAGAAGGAATGGGGAAAAAGCACACAAATAATGTCACAATATTTGTAAACATTTAATAGCAAGTTTTTTGCTTGCTGAAGACATGCCGTCATAAAACAGAGCCTCTGTCTTATATAAGCTGTAAACCCACAAGGCCCCTGTCAGGAAAAGAGGGCTGGGCCTCTCCCAGGAACAACTTGTTCACTGTTGCTCCTCGGTTTGACATAGAAGGCAGAGTCAACAAAGAAGATTTTCAAACTTTGAAATAGATATTTTATTTCAGGCTTTGGTCATTTTACAAAATTTTACTTGATGGGGAAAAGGATTACCTCGTGATTTTGATTCTCTTAAACAATGCTTGAAGCAGTTTTCAGCAAACCTATGGCACAAATTGGTGTTCAGGAGTATATAAAAACGACTTCAGGGGAATTACTAAATAAGTTGATATAATGTTAAAGACTGTAAATAAATGAGGCAATGAAACCAAAGGAGTTCAGTAGAAGAGCACAGGTCATCTGAGTTACTGCAGCAGTACTTTGATAGTTGCCAGGTTGTATGGTTGGTTCTGGGGATCTTATCAGGATTGCAGGTGAGGGACTGCCTCACCTGCCGTCCCTGACTGCATGTCACTGCTCCTGACCCCGAATGATGACCCCGATAGGAGTAGAAGGGGCTGCACTTTGAGGATCACTTCAATCCAAACACCATGTCCTCTGTAGAAAAGGCAGAATCTGAGAACTTTGGGGAAGATGAGTCCATCACGACAGTGGATGAGATTCACCCCAAAATGCTGAATTTATTGTTTGGATGTCATGTTGAGGTGCCTCTTTAACAATGCAAAGAGTATTGGACAACACTTGCTGAGTGGAGACTCAACAAGGGCTTGTGGTCCAAATTTCTTTTGGAAAAAAAAAAAGCAGGGGCCATAGAGTATTTCAGCCATTGAAAGATCACAGTCGTTATCCTGCTTGGAAAACTTTATTCTTGGATGTTGGAAAAGAGAGTCCAACTAACTGTTGAATGTCAGACTCTGGAGAAACGGCCATGGCTTTCATCCTGGCTATGAAAAGGTGGGCTAGATGTTTACCCTGGACTGCAGAGGGGATTCTGGCTGTCCAGTCTACATGTGTTTCATGGATCTGGAGAAAACTTAAAACAAGGTTCTTTGGTGCATTTTGTGGCAGGTGATGACAGGTTAAGTGGTATCGTCCCCTACCTTGAATTAAACACGTGGTCATAATTTTACAAAAGCAGCTAAGTTTGTCCAAGGCCCAGGCATGGGTTTTGTTTGTTTGTTCAACCTTTTACCAAGGGCAGCTACAGTATTATATCCGTCACTGAAAAGTACACATGATCAGGCATCTGTTTAAACAGAGATTCAGGACAGCACAGAAAAGAAGCTCTGAAAGCTGGTTGGATCGTTGGTTGGGTGTGTGTTCCTGCGTCACAAAGAGTAAGAAAATGTTGGCTCAAATGTCTGATTTCTCTTATTTTACTTTTGCTGACAATTGTTCATTCTTATTAACAAATCACACACACTGTGTGATATATATACATAATTATATGTATATATATTTGTTTTAATTTTCCAGTCTTTCTGTTATAGTGGAAGAAATATTTATCCGCCAAGACAAATTCTCATAATTAGCCCTGCCTTTACAGCTTAAAACATAAATGGTCAAGGTCTAAAGTACCCCAGTTTGTCATCTTTGACATGGGAGGTCGGTTTAAACAAAATCACACATTCTGTCATTACTGAGGCCAACATGGAGGAGAATTCCCATGTCGGAACCATCCAGGGTTGGCCCCATTCCAGCCTCTTATCTGTACAGACATGTCACTTTCCCTGCAGTTTGCAGAACATTTACCCTCCTTATTGCTTATCTCCTCTGTCTGGGCTCAAAGTTAATAGTCTCTTTGGTCCAGTTTCATTAGCATCACCAACAAGATAAACACTAATAAAAACCAAGTGGGCATACAGCAACTGGTTTATTCATTCTGTCAATTATCTGACTCATTTCATGCAAGATATGCATTGCAAAACAAAAACATCAAAATGATTTCTATATTTGCAGATCTCCTAAAATGGTGGCTAAGTTGAGATTCTCTACACATTAAAATTACTGTAAATAATCTTTCTGGTGGAAAGAATTACACCAGCTTGCTCTGTCTTATTTTTCTGTTAAAGTTCATAATGTTTTTGAATCTTAAATAAGGACCCCATTGCTTTTCAGGCTTTTTCCCATTTTGAAATCGCTGAAACATGCAGGAAATTAACTTTTTTCCATTTCAAATTGGAGACATCAAAACTCTCTTAGCGTTGATGTTTTACAAATAACCATCTTCACTCTCATTGTCTTTCTATGTTCCAGAATTTAAACTCAAACCCTTTACTCTAAATATGGAAATGGAGAAGATCGCAAATGGGATTAACCACAACGGGACAATGGAGGCAGGGTACGTATCCGCTGTGTGTCACATTCACTGACTTGCATTTAATCTCTATAATTTGTGTAAAATCAAATACGATAAACAAGTCTTTATATTGCAGAATACCACCAGAGGAAGAAAAGTTCCTGCAGCACAAAGACAATGATTTAAAGAGGCCACAGTTCACAGATGTGAGTAATAACTTTGAAAAGATTGAAAAGCTTCTCTAACCTGAGAAGCTGCATCTCTTCTCAGCTTAGAGAAGAGATGCTTTATGATGAAATAATGTTTTTATACTACTGCGTTATGGTTTTGAGGGTGCCTGCTGGACCATTCAGAAAAATAGAGATGCAAGTGTAACTCTTGCCATTTGTAAATTTTTTATTTGTGAAGATCTCTTGTATTTTACCATTTGCACCCTTCTGGGCAGTACTTCAACCATATTGAGAAACCCTTTTAAAGTTCATCAGTTAATATTCAGCCAGCTGATATTGACTTGCACATAGGAGCATGTATGCTTTCTAAGTACTCAGGTGGTTTGTTGACTTTCTATGCCTTTCTGCACATCCTTTTCCCACGTTTATTATTTATTCCATATACCATTCCACTTCATTGTACATATTTTCAATTTTATGAATGATGTTGGTTGTTGTCAATAAACCTTTTTAATTTCATGTCAATAGAAATACTAAAAATGTGGGTGCTGGCGAGCAAGATGCGGCGTAAGACGAGATATGGCCATTTTCCAGAGCTCCTGCAAAATCAGCATCAACTACGCGTCTTGAGAACTGTTGTTAGGTTTAAATTACCTGAACACAGACACAAAGAAGAGACAAGAGTCAGAACTTAGTTTTTCACAGCTGAAACCCAGTTACAGATTTCGGCCTATGTGCTGAAGTTTCAACTGAGTCTTGCCCTGCTTTTATTAGAATTAGGAACACCCTAGTTACATGACAGTGTGCAGCCCTGAAGGGAGGCGCAACAAAAACAGCTGCACACTCACATGAACACAACTCATTCATATAATCTTCAAAAGCATATTTCATAAGAGTGCCAGTTTGCAGTTTCTCTAGGCCATCACTGTTGGAATGTCTCGTTCATGGTACCCTCCTCTTCACTCCTCAGCAGGCCGCTTCCCAGTTTCCTGTAGACATCTCTCACAAAACAGACAGATTCTAACAGTCCTCAAATATAATGATTAGTATTTATATAGGTAATTATTTTAATTCTACCAACTGTCTTAATCCTTCGTAGCATAGATTCGGCAAGGTTCTGCAAACATTCCCCAGAGAATCTGGTCCATATGGACATGATGGGATCAAGCAGGTCCTGTGAGATGCATCATCCTTTAGGAAATAATCTGCTGAAGGATTGTGATTTTGTTTTTGTTTCTTTCACTTTTAGGTAACTTTTGTTTTCTGACTGTTGAACTTTTTATATTTTTCATTGAGTCATCATCTACGAATTATTCATAATTGAAATTTGAGAATTTTCTGAATAACATGTATATGATGAACACAACTCTACAGTATTTTGGATTCATTGACTAAATTCTAATATTATGTCTTTCCCAGTTTGAAGGGAAAACCTCCTTTGGGATGTCTATTTTCAACTTAAGCAATGCCATCATGGGCAGTGGCATCTTGGGGCTGGCTTATGCAATGTCAAACACTGGCATTGTCCTTTTTCTGTGAGTAACACAAATATATACTCTTTATTACCTGGAAGGACATAATACTTTAATATATTGTTTCCCTCAATATCTCCCTCACACACCCACACACAAGTAGACATAAACGAGGTCATGCTGTTTTCCAACAGAAAGAAAGTGCCTACTGTTCCACCCTTTATTTTATTCTTTAAAGGTTCCTCTATTGAGTTTGTGTCTTCTCACCAATATTTGGGCACTAAGGATTAATGGGTTGGAACTGGCACATATGCAATGTGCCAGTTACAATTTAAGAAGCTTACCAGAAAATGCCTATGCTGAAAAGAACAGTCTCTTCCACTGCGAAGAGGGTAGAGCCAATTCAAACAACATAGCTATTCATGTTCATTCAATATTTGGAAGCGTGGCCAACACGGACTGAACGGTTTCCTTCACGTCCTCCGCTCCCATTCCTGAAACTACAGGCAAACTACAATTCTAAAAACAAAAACACAACAAAAAAATTGACATCATTGTTCACAACTTCTCCTTCTGTTCGTTGATTGGTCCGCTGAAAAATCTACTGGAGAGAATTTAAGTCAAGGGGAGAAACCCCAGACTGCTGTAAGCTAGAACTTTTTTCAAGTGGCATTGCACAGGAAGGCAATGGCCAGGCTAACCTGTTTCGCTCATGTTTTCAGAAAAAAATGTAAATATTAAGCTTGAATGTATTATATTTTGTAAAGCCCTGTTACAAAAGTAAGGAATTAAAAAGTTCAGAGAACAAATTCTTGACTTTTTGTCTCCTGCAGGATCCTGCTTACATGTATTGCCTGTTTATCTTGTTATTCCATCCACCTTCTGCTTCGCAGTGCTGGAGTGGTGGGTGAGGGCTCTTTCTCTCTTCAGTTCTTTATGTTTGTAGTTGAATCGGATAGAATTGTTCTTAGAATCTCAGTGTTAAATACTCATCTCTTCAGGGATCCGTGCCTATGAGCAGCTAGGCCAGAGAGCTTTTGGACATCCAGGAAAGATCCTAGCAGCTGTCACCATAACACTCCACAACATTGGGGGTAAGACCATGGAAAGTGTATGGAGAGATGCAACACCTATGGCAAGTATGGCATTACATTATGTCTTATGACAACGTGGTTAACTATGTTTGTCTTTAACTGCAGCCATGTCCAGCTACTTATTCATTGTAAAATCTGAGTTACCACTGGTCATTCAAGCCTTTCTTGGACAAACATCTATCACTGAGTGAGTATTGATCCAAAGAGTTTGTGAAATATATTTAACTTCACAAAATCAATCTAAACAAGAAAAATACAGTAAACAAATAAAAAGACACCTTCTCCTAAGATTTTTAATGGCAGTTTGACAATTTGAAGGTAATTGCCAATCTAACATTATAGCATCCAGCTGGTAGCAAGCTAGCAGCAATAGCCCTCTGACTCACTAAAATCTAACCAGGTCCAAAGTTTGTGTGAGACATAAAACAAATGTTAAGAGAACTAGTTTCTGTGCATTTAGCAGTCACTACCCATACCCATCAGCTGATGCCTCCTATACATGAAAGTGAGAGGAAGAAGTGTTAAGCTTAGCGTGTTTATTTACCTACAGTAAATCTTAATACAAATGTGGAAGAAATGTAATTGAACACAAGAAGTTCAATTAAAAAGAGGTCTTGTGCGAAATTCTGTTACCCTGTGGAAATCTGTGCCCCCTGCGTCGGGAGCGTGCATTGCAGCCAGAGAGGCGGATCTGACCATTTTCACTGCGCTTCTGATCGATTTCTCGGTAAAACAACTCATATAATCATGTCAAGGTTGTAACATTCAGTTTAATCGGCAGCTGTTTTAAAAAGAAGCAATAACAAAATTGTAAAATAAATAAATAAACGAGGTTTTCTTACGCCGTTTTGTGTTGTTATTTTAAACGCCAAGAGAATCGGTCTTTTTCCAACTTTTGCCACTTAAGTCTGACTTGAACACAGTTTTCCAACACGTAGTGTGTATTTCTAATTTTTCATTGCTGATATAAGAGGATGGAAGCTGGTTGATAGCAGGGCACAAAAATGAAGACTTCCTGAAAAGATAAGAGTGTAGACTTTCTGGTAAATCCTGGTCTAATGTAAAATATGACTGGATTAAGGACATTTCTAGTATACTACATGCTATCACACATAATATTTTTTGAGAATTTGGAAACAGTTGCTCTTTAATTCCCAAAGTTATGGGGGGAGGAGAGGAGAGTGGATATTTCAGCTGCCTGAAATTATTTGCCAAAGTTAAAGGAGGGGAACCAAATATTTTAGCCACCTGATATAATCCGTTCCCTACGGAAGAGGATTGGGGCCACCGAATTTACAAGAATCGTCATCACAGACCTTCCGGAATCTTTTCTTGACGGGCTTGATGGCCTGGTTCTGAGACTGCTGGAGGTCTACAGAGCAGCAACCAAATCTGGAAAGAAGCAGCCACTCAAAGACATTTTGGACTGCCTTGCAAAAGATGTGAGCAGAACTGAAGATGGCTAGAAAACAAGGCATAATTTGTCAAAAGATATTCATCTTACTGCATGTCTCATCTCTTGCAGGACACAAATCTTTTTGTAGCATTTGTGTTTGCAAAAACTTATTTTTAGTCCTTGTTAAGACATTAAGTTGACTTTAATCTTAATAACTTATTGTCTCTTAACAAGGACTAAAAATAAGTTTTTGCAAACATAAATGCTACAAAAAGATTTTAAAGAAATGATAGCAAGAAAGAGGAATGGGTAAATATGTAAACAGTTTTTGTAATAACGTTTGTTAGTCTTACATCACACATCCTGATGACAGTTGATGGATCTTCGCCAGATATATAGCGTGGCAAACCAAGCAGAGCAGCAGCCCTTCTCCTTCTCATTATGTTAATTGGAAGTAACTTATAGAAAAACGTTATAACTAATCGAGGGCATGACTTTTAACAGTGTAGAAACAAGAAATACACATAATTAGAATCACCAATGAAGAAAAGATGTAGAAAACACGGCAGAATTAAATGGAAACAACTGAAGAACACCAAAAGAATCTGAGGAGGATGAAGGCGGAACAGCAGCCTTGGAGGACACCGGCGGCGGAGCAGAAACCTAGGAGGATGCCGGCGGCAGAGTAGAGACCTTGGTGGACGCTGGAGGCAGAGCGGGAACCTTGGGGATGTGTCCCATCCTGGCTGACCTCCTGAGCCTTGTCGCTATGAAGCCCTGGAGGCAGGAAGGGAGACCGACAGAACTTACTACGAAACCCTGGAGATTGGACAGGAGACCAACAGGACTCGCTATGAAGCCCTGGAGGCAGTCCAGACCGACGGGACTCGCTAGGAAGCCCTGGAGGTCAGCCCGGAGACCAAGAGGACTCGCTAGGAAGCCCTGATGTTCAGCCAGGAGACCAAGAGGACTCGATATGAAGCCCTGATGTTCAGCCAGGATACAACGGGACTCGCTAGGAAGCCCTGGAGGCAGTCCAGGAGACCAACGAGCCTTGCTATGAAGCCCTGGAGGTCAGCCAGGAGACCGACGGGACTCGCTAGGAAGCCCTGGAGGCAGTCCAGGAGACCGACGGGACTCGCTATGAAGCCCTGATGTTCCGCCAGGATACCAACGGGACTCGCTAGGAAGCCCCGGAGGTCAGCCAGGAGACCAACGGTACTCGCTAGGAAGCCCTGAAGGTCAGCCAGGAGACCAACGGGCCTCGCTATGAAGCCCTACCTCTCCTGCCAACAACTTTCAAGCGTTAAGCTCTCCCGCTAACGGCCCCAAGTGTCAAGCTCCCCTGACACTGCAGTCCTGTTGTCCTCAAGCTTTTCTGCCACCGATAATCAAGCATGAAGCTTGGAGCCCTCATGACACTTCTTTATTTAGAAGTGCCATCTTTCAAGCCAGTGCCTTAGAGTGCCTCTATGGTACATATTCAGAAGTGTATTGATCACACGTCTGAATACAGACGGCCGAATCTGTGGCTGGTCTGAAACCGACTGGCTGCTTTCGTGGCTTTCCTCTTCAGATGGCTACTGGTTCTGCTGTTCCACTCTGTCCCTCAGCCTTTTGTTCAGCTGATCCACTTCAGGATGCAGGTTGGTGTTTTCCTCCTCAAAGGCGGTGTTTAGGTGGTGCTTTTCAGCTTCCTGCAAGAGATGAGACATGCAGTAAGATGAATATCTTTTAACAAAAATAACAAATTATGCCTTGTTTCTAGCCATCTTCAGTTCTGCTCACATCTTTTGCAAGGCAGTCCAAAATGTCTTTGAGTGGCTGCTTCTTTCCAGATTTGGTTGCTGCTCTGTAGACCTCCAGCAGTCTCAGAACCAGGCCATCAAGTCCGTCAAGAAAAGATTCCAGAAGGTCTGTGATGACGATTCTTGTAAATTCTGCCCTAATCTGAGGTGATAGAATATAAAACTTGTCAGGACACTGTTAACTCAGTATTAAATCACTAAATCTCTTGGTGGAACTAATTCAGTTGTGCGATTACCTGTCTCTCGTGGAACAGAGCAGGCCATCGGGAGATGAGCTCTGTGATGTGTGGTTGATCTCCTACAATGTCTTTCCTACGCTGAGAAAATATAGCAACCATCAAATCCTCAAGCAGCGGATGTTTTGGGTCTTTCTTCTGCATTTCAGCCTCCATTATCTTGCGCTTCACCTGCATGTTTGTCTCCAGGAGAGACGAGACAAAATATTGGGTTAATGATAACACAAGGTTTTAAAACAATTTAAAGCAGGGGTGTCAAACTCAAATACACAGTGCGCCAAAATTTTAAATTGTACAAAGCCGCGGGCCAAGGTTGAACAAATCAATCTTTTAATATAGACCCAAACAAGTTTTGATTTAACAATAAATATTGAACAAGCAAAGCTTATATAACTTAAAAGCGCAGGCGTGCAAAATTGAGTTGCTAAAAATAATAATAAAACATATAAATGGCATATTAAATAAAATTTAAATAAAAATTTAATGTCTCCTTTCTCAGGTAAATGTCAAAATTAGCTTCGTACACAGACTAATAAATTTGAAAATAAAATAACATAACAACTATGAATAAATCATTAAATAAACTATGAATAAACCATTCAGGCCTTGGAGTAACAAGAAAATGTGCGTAGAAAACGTATTTATTGCTCATTTTGCGACACACTGATCTACTCTGATGCAGCCAAGTCAGATATCTGGCATCTTTTTTTGGATGCCAGTTCATCAATGTCGGGGCTCAGGGTTTGAGCTGAGGAAACCTTCATTATCGAACAAAGGTGTTCGTCAGTCAGACATCTCCTGTGAGACGTTTTCGTCATCTTCATTAAGGAGAAAAGTTGCTCACATACATATATATGTAAACAGATATTCTGTCTCCCACCTGTCTAGAAAAGTTATATTTTCTGTCTTTCTTTTTGCCATTTTTTGGTAGGGTAACACAGTGACAGCTGTAGTTTGAGGTCGCAGTGTGGTTTGGGGGAGAGGCACGGGGATGCGGGATGCGCCGGGGCTTTCAACCGAAGGAGTGCGCAAGAAGATGGATCACCACCTTCCTAATACATCCATGTCCGCTACCATAAGTGCTACTGCCACAGAGGAGGATGCGTGTCTGCCTCTGTCCTGATTGATGCGCCAAAAAAACAGCAGAGCATTATAGGATTTGTAGTATAAGCAGTGAATGCGGCGTCAAAGCGTTGCCAATGCATAGTACCGGCAGGCCGGCTCTAATATTAATTTGAAATTGCCTCGCGGGCCAAATATAATTACAGTGTGGACCAACTTTGGCCCGTGGGCCAGAGTTTGACACCTATGATTTAAAGGAATCATCACTGACTAAATGGATGCTGCACTTTGACAGTAAAAGAAATAAAATATTTATTTTATCTTATCAATTAACTTAACAACTTGTTACTCAATATAACAATGAACTTAATAAAATAAATCTATGAAAAACAGAACAAAAAAGTATTTTAACATTTAAGATAATCAGTAACAGCAGTGTGGGGCAAGGCAAATCTTTGAAATTCAAAGATCTAATTGACTGTAGTAAACTAAAATTTTACAGCACTGTCATACTATGTATTATGAGTGTTTTTATGCCTAAATTACTACTAAAAGTTATGTATTTGGTCAATTTGTTAACATTAAAATTATATGTTAACATTGTTAACCTATACCCACCTAAGAGAGATATTTTTTTTATATTCCATCATCAACATAGACATCTTTAAAGTTTTCATAAGTTGTCTAAAACAGTATGGCAGTGCCTCTTATTAAACCAATTTGTATCATATTGGCTATGAAAAACAGATAAGGGCTGACCAGCCATTTTTTAAACCAAGAGCGTAAATGTATATAAGTATATACCCATATATATGCAAGTATATATATAATTTCTTTAACAGGGAAATTGCATTTGTCACCGTCAACCAGAAAAGGGACACACGTGCGCACAACACATGAAACAAAGGACACGGCTAATTACTGACAATAAACACGACTAATTACTGACGCACAGCCTTTCCCGAAGCCGCTAATTCCCTGCAGTCAGCACGTCGATGCAAAACTTTGACCAAGCGCCACATATGTGTTTCTGAGGAAGTGTACAATACAAAAATCGTGGTAGCTGCTTGTATTTTCTCTTAAGAAAAGTTCTATAAGCGCTACCGAGTAGCATACTGCGTTTAGCTAGGCTCATCTGCATTAACTAACTCCTGCCCTCGACAATTAGCAAGCTGTTGTTTTATGTCCTGTGTTTAAACATGTAACAGAGACACGAACTTTTAGCTCTTAACATATTCTAAAAATGGATGGTGTTATCAAAAAAAATGACAAATGAAGCTTACCTTACTACTATAACTCCAGCTCGCTTCGCATTTCGAAAAAATGTCCCGCCGAATTTGAACGCCTTTGGGACTGAGGTCTTGGAAAAATTGGTATTCATCCGCGACTTTGCTTTCGACGTCCTTAATCTAGTCAGGTGGTGTTCCTCTTCTTCATTTAATATGCAATTCTAACTGGGATGGAGAACTTTATAAAGTCTGACTAAATCTTACATCATATTTAGTCCCTTATCAGATAAAGAGCGAATTTCCTGCACTATTTGTATCTCGCATTAATATTGCCAGTGATGATCAGTTTTTATAAGATCCGGTTACCATTTTAAAACTCGGATTGTCACACATTTAAATTTATGTTTTACTGAACTGACTCACATCCTCGAGTTGAAATGCCAGTAACTCAGGAAATTAAATTGAAATTACATAACTTATTACGTTAATTGGAAGTAACTTATAGAAAAACGTTATGGTAACTAATCGAGGGCATGACTTTTAACAGTGTAGAAACAAGAAATAAACATAATTAAGAACAATGAAGAACAGATGTAGAAAACAAGGCAAAATTAAATGGAAACAACTAAGGAATACCAAAAGACTCTGAGGAGGATACTGGCGGAACAGAAGTCTTGGAGGACACCGGCAGCGGAGCAGAAACCTAGGAGGATGCCAGCGGCAGAGTAGAAACCTTGGGGGACACTGGCAGCGGAGCAAGTACCTTGGTGGACGCTGGAGGCAGAGCGGGAACCTTGGGGGGGACGCTGGCAGCGGAGCAAGTACCTTGGTGGACGCTGGTGGCAGAGCAGGAACCTTGGGGGATGCTGGAGGCAGAGCGGGAACCTTGGGGGACGCTGGCAGCGGAGCAAGTACCTTGGTGGACGCTGGAGGCAGAGCGGGAACCTTGGGGAAGTGTCCCATCCGGGTTGACCTCCTGAGTCTTGTCGTTATGAAGCCCTGGAAGCAGACCGGGAGACCAACAGG
Organism: Xiphophorus hellerii; assembly: GCF_003331165.1. Taxonomy (NCBI): domain Eukaryota; kingdom Metazoa; phylum Chordata; class Actinopteri; order Cyprinodontiformes; family Poeciliidae; genus Xiphophorus; species Xiphophorus hellerii. Next base: position 7,135,684 of record NC_045672.1, on the reverse strand, counting down.
ACTCACTAAGAAACCCTGGAGATTGGACAGGAGACCAACAGGACTCGCTACGAAGCCCTGGAGGCAGGAAGAGAGACCGTCAGAACTCACCACGAAGCCCTGGAGATTGGACAGGAGACCAACAGTATTCGCTACAAGGACCTGGAGGCAGGCCACGAGAACGTCAGGACTCACTACAAAGCCCTGGAGATTGGACAGGAGACCAACGGGACTCGCTATGAAGCCCTGAAGGTCAGCCAGGACACCAAGGGGACTCGCTAGGAAGCCCTGGAGGTCAGCCCGGAGACCAACGGGACTCACTAGGAAGCCCTGAAGGTCAGCCAGGAGACCAACGGCACTCGCTATGAAGCCCTGGAGGTCAGCCCGGAGGCCAACGGGACTCGCTAGGAAGCCCTGGAGGTCAGCCCGGAGACCAACGGGACTCGCTAGGAAGCCCTGAAGGTCAGCCAGGAGACCTACAGGACTCGCTATGAAGCCCTGGAGGCAGTCCAGGAGACCGACGGGACTCGCTAGGAAGCCCTGAAGGTCAGCCAGGACACCAACGGGACTCGCCACGAAGCCCTGAATGTCAGCCAGGAGACCAACGGGACTCACTAGGAAGCCCTGAAGGTCAGCCTGGAGACCAACGGGACTCGCTATGAAGCCCGGGAGGTCAGCCCGGAGGCCAACGGGACTCGCTAGGAAGCCCTCGAGGTCAGCCCGGAGACCAACGGGACTCGCTAGGAAACCCTGAAGGTCAGCCAGGAGACCAACAGGACTAGCTATGAAGCCCTGAAGGTCAGCCAGGAGACCAACAGGACTAGCTATGAAGCCCTGGAGGCAGTCCAGGAGACCTACGGGACTCACTAGGAAGCCCTGAAGGTCAGCCAGGAGACCAACGGGACTCGCCACGAAGCCCTGAATGTCAGCCAGGAGACCTACAGGACTTGCTATGAAGCCCTGGAGGCAGTCCAGGAGACCGACGGGACTTGCTAGGAAGCCCTGGAGGTCAGCCCGGAGACCAACGGGACTCGCTCGGAAGCCCTGGAGGTCAGCCCGGAGACCAACGGGACTCGCTATGAAGCCCTGAAGGTCAGCCAGGAGACCAACAGGACTCGCTATGAAGCCCTGAAGGTCAGCCAGGAGACCAACAGTACTCACTATGAAGCCCTGGAGGCAGTCCAGGAGACCGACGGGACTCGCCAGGAAGCCCTGAAGGTCAGCCAGGAGACCGACGGGACTCGCTAGAAAGCCCTGGAGATCAGCCAGGAGACCAACATGACTCGCTATGAAGCCCTGAAGGTCAGCCAGGAGACCAACGGGACTCGCTAGGAAGCACTGAAAGTCAGCCAGGAGACCGACGGGACTCACTATGAAGCCCTAAAGGTCAGTCCAGGAGACCGACGGGACTCACTAGGAAGCCCTGAAGGTCAGCCAGGAGACCAACGGGACGCGCTAGAAAGCCCTGGAGGCAGTCCAGGAGACCGACGATACTCGCTAGGAAGCCCTGGAGGTCAGCCCAGAGACCAACGGGCCTCGCTATGAAACCCTGCCTCTCCTGCCAACAAGAGCAGAGCGGGAACCTTGGGGGACGCAGGAGGCAGAACGGGAACCTTAGGGGTCGTTGGCAGTGGAGCAAGTACCTTGGTGGACGCTGGAGGCAGAGCGGGAACCTTGGGGGACGCTGGCGGCGGAGCAAGTACCTTGGTGGACGCTGGAGGCAGAGCGGGAACCTTTGGGGACGCTGGCGGCGGAGCAAGTACCTTGGTGGACGCTGGAGGCAGAGCGGGAACCTTGGGGGACGCTGGCGGCGGAGCAAGTACCTTGGTGGACGCTGGAGGCAGAGCGGGAACCTTTGGGGACGCTGGCGGCGGAGCAAGTACCTTGGTGGACGCTGGAGGCAGAGCGGGAACCTTGGGGGACGCTGGCAGCGGAGCAAGTACCTTGGTGGATGCTGGAGGCAGAGCGGGAACTTTGGGGAAGTGTCCCATCCTGGTTGACCTCCTGAGCCTTGTCGCTATGAAGCCCTGGAGGCAAACCTGGAGACCGACAGGACTCACTACGAAACCCTGGAGATTGGACAGGAGACCAACAAGACTCGCTACGAAGCGCTGGAGGCAGACCGCGAAACTGACAGGACTCACTACGAAGTCCTGGAGATTGGACAGGAGACCAACAGGACTGGCTACGAAGCCCTGGAGGCAGGCCACGAGAACGTCAGGACTCACTACGAAGCCCTCGAGATTGGACAGGAGACCAAAGGGACTCGCTATGAAGCCCTGGAGGCAGTCCAGGAGACCGACGGGACTCGCTAGGAAGCCCTGGAGGTCAGCCCGGAGACCAACGGGACTCGCTAGGAAGCCCTGAAGGTCAGCCAGGAGACCTACAGGACTCGCTATGAAGCCCTGGAGGCAGTCCAGGAGACCGACGGGACTCGCCAGGAAGCCCTGAAGGTCAGCCAGGAGACCAACAGGACTCGCCACGAAGCCCTGAAGGTCAGCCAGGAGACCAACGGGACTCGCTAGGAAGCCCTGAAGGTCAGCCAGGAGACCAACGGGACTCGCTAGGAAGCCCTGAAGGTCAGCCAGGAGACCTACAGGACTCGCTATGAAGCCCTGGAGGCAGTCCAGGAGACCGACGGGACTCGCCAGGAAGCCCTGAAGGTCAGCCAGGAGACCAACGGGACTCGCCACGAAGCCCTGAATGTCAGCCAGGAGACCAACGGGACTCGCCACGAAGCCCTGAATGTCAGCCAGGAGACCAACGGGACTCACTAGGAAGCCCTGAAGGTCAGCCAGGAGACCAACGGGACTCGCTAGGAAGCCCTGGAGGTCAGCCCGGAGGCCAACGGGACTCGCTAGGAAGCCTTGAAGGTCAGCCCGGAGACCGACAGGACTCGCCAGGAAGCCCTGAAGGTCAGCCAGGAGACCAACGGGACTTACTATGAAGCCCTGAAGGTCAGCCAGGAGACCAACGGGACTCGCGATGAAGCCGTGGAGGTCAGCCAGGAGACTGACGGGACTCGCTAGGAAGCCCTGTAGGCAGTCCAGGAGACCAACGGGACTCACTAGGAAGCCCTGGAGGTCAGCCCAGAGACCAACAGGACTCGCTAGGAAGCCCTGAAAGTCAGCCAGGAGACCAACAGGACTCACTATGAAGCCCTGAAGGTCAGTCCAGGAGACCAACGGGACTCGCTAGGAAGCCCTGGAGGCAGTCCAGGAGACCGACGATACTCGCTAGGAAGCCCTGGAGGTCAGCCAGGAGACCGACGGGATTCGCTAGGAAGCCCTGGAGGTCAGCCAGGAGACCGACGGGATTCGCTAGGAAGCCCTGGAGGTCAGCCAGGAGACCGACGGGACTCAATAGGAAGCCCTGAAGGTCAGCCAGGAGACCAATGGGACTCGCTAGGAAGCCCTGGAGGCAGTCCAGGAGACCGACGATACTCGCTAGGAAGCCCTGGAGGTCAGCCCAGAGACCAACGGGCCTCTCTATGAAACCCTGCCTCTCCTGCCAACAACTTTCAAGCATTGAGCTGTTCCGCAAACTGCCCCAAGTGTCAAGCTCCCCTGACACTGCAGTCCTGTTGTCCTCAAGCTTTTCTGCCACCGATGATCAAACATGAAGCTTGGAGCCCTCATGACACTTCTTTATTTAGAAGTGCCATCTTTCAAGCCATTGCCTGAAAGTGCCTCTTTGGAACATATTCAGACGTCTATTGATCACACGTCTGAATACAGACGGCCGAATCTGTGGCTGGTCTGAAACCGACTGGTTGCTTTCGTGGGTTTCCTCTTCAGATGGCTGCTGGTTCTGCTGTTCCACTCTGTCCCTCAGCCTTTTGTTGAGCTGGTCCACTTCAAGATGCAGGTTGGTGTTTTCCTCCTCAAAGGCGGTGTTTTTCTGCTCTAAGGCTCTTTTTTCCTCCTCCAAGGCAGCATATTTTTGCTCCAGGGTGGTGTTTTCCTTTGTCAGTTTATTTTTTTCTTCCTCCAAGTCTGTGTTCGTCTTCTCCAGGACAATGCGTTTCACCTCCAGAGAAGTCGCTGACAGCAACACCTTGGTTTTTTCACGCTCCAGGGCCCTTCTTCTCTGATTCAAGTTGTCGATGTGCTGCTGCAGGTCGTTGTTCTCCATCTCAAAAATGATGTTGTCCCGTTGCAAGTTTTGGTTTCTCCGGTCCAGGTCGCGATTTATCACCTCCAAAAAGGGGATTCTCTGCTGCAGAGTGGTGTTTTCGTGTACTAAGGTGTTACATTGCTCCTCCATGGCGGTGTAATCCTGTGCCAGGACGGTGAAATCCTGTTCCATGGCGGCATTTTCCTGTTCCACGGTGGTGATTTTCTGCTGCAGGATGCTGTTTCTCTGCTCCAAGGCAGCCTTTTCTTTCGCCAGTACGTTACTTTTCTCCTCCAGGGCGATGTTTTCCTGCTCCAGGGTGGTGATTTTCTGGTCCAAGACTGTGCTTTTCTGCTCCAGGGTTGTGTTTTTCTGACCCAAGGCAGCTTTTATCTTCTTCAGTGAGCTGTATTTCTGACCCAAGACTGTGTTTTTCTGCTCCAACGTGTTTTTGTCCTGCTCCAATGTGGTGTATTTGTGCTTCAGTGTGGTGTATTTGTGCTTCAGCGTGGTGTTTTTCTGCTCCATGGAGTTGATTTTCTGGTCCAGCGTGGTGATTTTCTGGTCCAAGGCAGTGTTTATCTGCTTCAATGTAATGTTATCCTCCTTTAAAGTTTTATTTTGATCAGACAGTTTTTTAAATTCACTGTCTTTCTCCTGAAGCAGCTTGTGTATGTCATGTGCAGCTTTTTGAATGTTTCTCGCTTGCATCATCAGGTCCTCCTTTGCTTTTATCAGCGACTGTCTCTCAGCTGACATCATGCTGATATCTTTCAAGATGTCACGTAGCTTCTGTGTCTCTCTAGCAAGTTGGATGTTGTCATTGCAAGAATCAGAAGACGATGCCTTGTTGCTGTTACTCATTTTTGATTCTTTGTGTCTAGACAAATCCAAATATTGCTCAAACTTGTTAGGAGACAATCCTTCTACTTGCTTCTCTCTCTCTTCTGCAATGGTTATGACGTTTTGACGCAGCCTAGCTCAACAAGGAGAGTCACTCTTTGTGACGTCAATGTGCATGATGTCACAAACTGATGTCACTACCTCAGCAGAAACACCAGAAAACTGCTCAAGTTTGAATAAAAACAAACTTTATGGCTGAATGCAGCTCGGCTTAGCATTTGGCTATTGGAGACAGTTCAGCTGGTAATATATCACCAAGACTGAAATCCGCACTTGGGAGACGGCGGCTCTTGAGGACAATGGACTGGCACAGCAGGGTGCGAGGACCAACGGTCAAAAGGAAACATTGTGCCCAAAAACAGAAAAGGGGAAACGGGCGGGCTGGTTGACCCAGCTGATGATTAGATATATCTCTATATTTCTATCCTCCCCCCATAACTTTGGGAAATAAAGAGCAACTGTTTCCAAATTCTCAAAAAATATTATGTGTGATAGCATGTAGTATACTAGAAATGTCACTTAAGTCAACTTTTGTCAGACTTAAGTGACAAAAGTTGGAAAAAGACCGATTCTCTTGGCGTTTAAAATAACAACACAAAACGGCGTAAGAAGACCTCGTTTATTTATTTATTTTACAATTTTGTTATTGCTTCTTTTTAAAACAACAGCTGCCGATTAAACTGAATGTTACAACCTTGACATGATTATATGAGTTGTTTTACCGAGAAATCGATCAGAAGCGCAGTGAAAATGGTCAGATCCGCCATTCTGGCTGCAATGCGCGCTCCCGACGCAGGGGGCACAGATTTCCACAGGGTAACAGAATTTCGCACAAGATCTGCGCCAATCCAGATGGAGAAGCAGGACAGGACTCACCACAAAATGACCTACAAATGTTTATTATGTTAGCGAAGAAGCATTGTGAGATGCAAATGAAACTTATACCTGGAGGAAGAGGGCCTGCATTCTGTCAGCTGAGTGATGTAACAATATCGTCTGTCATTGGCCTTTTAAATTTGGTGGAGTAAATAGTGACCGGCTGATGGACAACCAAGCAATAGCAGCGGTAAATTTACAGCTGAAAATTGCCATTCGTCCCGCAAAATACGGAATCGTCCCTTATTTGGCTGGTAAATGTTGCGTCCAGTATTGAACTGATATGGGATAAGATTTGTTCCGTATTTCTACAGATGTCCGATAGGAACGCCTATCAACGCACATACCAACACCAAGTGTAACAATAATGACGAAAATAAAACGCAGGCAATATTAAGGTCAACTAAATTGTGTGGCGGGACCTAAGCAGAACGCCACCGAACGCATGCTGCTGTCACGGTTGCCTAGAAACGGTCACTACGCTTCTAGCTTGGTAGCAGCTGCGAACTGCTATCAAGTCTAAACCAGCTAGCAGAGTTATCGCTCATGCTAAGGTTGAGCAGTGGGTTGGATGCTGCGAAGGCATTTAGAAATTGTAACACACTTTCTATTTGGAAAAAAATATCACGTTTTTTCATGTAAAATGGTTCAAGTCCAGTTAAAGTCATGACTCATTGATGTGAAAGTTCAAGTCGAGTCTTAAGTCTCTTTGTGATATTTATTCATGAAAGTTGTCTGACTCAATTTCACGTCAAATGACCCGAATCCACTTCTCTGGTGAAAAACAACACAAGGAAATAGGAGCAAAAGAAAATGTAATTAATCACAACTTTTATTAATATGGATAAAAGATAGGGGTCTGCTAAATAGCTGAATCGACGTCCAGGAAAAACAGAAGATCATCATGTTTGTGTCTTAATGTTTCTAAAAGTATCAAAGCCGTCAAAACTGGATGTTTTGTTTTTTTTTATCTGGAAAGAATAAATAACTTTTATTTGTTTTATGCATTGTGTTTTATGTGGCCTTCTGTGTTCTGGCCTTAGGAACTGGTTTATGAATGGAAACTACCTGATCATTATTGTCACCATCTGCGTCATCTTCCCACTGGCCACAATGAAACATTTGGGTAAGTCTCTGTCCCTTAGCATTCTCATGGTTAGCAGTTTCTTAAAATGTTTCAAAGGTTGATGTTGCCCAAAACATTAGGGCAGTCTCCCCCAATATATTTCTATGAAGCAAGACAAACCCTTTTTGTAATAATACATCATTGGATATTATTTGTCAGGGTTTGAAAATCAGGAGGAAAGTCAGTTACTTGGCCCAATTATTGTTAAGTCTGCTGATACAGAAAACTAAACACAACCAGAAAACTTTTGAAAAAGACAAACTGAAGAGCATTTCCATGTTCTTGCCAGTCTGTCCAGTTTTATCTGTAGGCTGAGCCCCAAACCCCAAAGCTAATATCAAAGCAACAAAGTTTTCATTTGAACCTCACATATATGAAACAGGTTATTTCTAGTCTTCAAAAAGAACTCAGAATTAGTCTGTCTTTACTGTAAATGTTAACTGCCAAATGTATTTTTGTATATCTGTGGATATATTTTTCATCTGTGTGTTGCTTTCTGCCCCTATGCAGGATATCTCGGCTATACAAGTGGCTTCTCTCTTTCCTGCATGGTCTTCTTCCTCTCTGCGGTGAGCTGTCACAGTGCCGAACTCTGTGGGTTTTATGTCAGGAAAATCCAAATGCACCACAGCTTAAGTTTCAATTCACCAACAAGCAAATAAATATGTGAAGATACAGATATGAATTTATATCCTAATCTTCACTTTCCTGACTGTCCTTAAGAAAGTGTGTTTTTCCCCCACATGAGGATACTTTTCAACAGAGACCTGAGTCCAAACAGCTCAAACTATGTCGAAACCTGGCCGACTACCAAAGATAGATTGATAGCCATGCTATTCAAGATGAAATGCAATGAAACAAACCTGGCGTTTATTTTACATTTAACTTTGGGCTAGTTATTAAAATCCATTTAGAAGGTCAACAGCAACCCTTTTAGAATGGCATTTTTAAAGAAAAACAAGCTCCACGAAGAGCCTCTGCACAAGTTTCTACAAACTTTAACAATCATCCAGAGAATGTTACGTTTCCAGAAATATCGTTTCCTTAACGGGATTGCATACCGTTGTCACCTCAGGTCATCTACAAGAAGTTTAACATTCCTTGCCCGCTGGAGACATTCGGTAACTTCTCTGCGACCGCACCCGTCTCTGACGACACCTGCGTGGCCAAATACTTCACCGTCAACCACGAGGTGAGGCTTCGTCCTGCTGGATGGGAAGGAAACTCACTTGCATGTTCATTGGGACTGTGGTGAGCTGTGGTGTTTAGAGCTCAGAGCCTGAGCACATGCAGACTGAAGCTACATGTGAGTGCCTCATGTTACACCTTCTTCGAGTTTTGCCCATTAATCTTTCACTTGGTTTCTAGACAGCGTATACCATCCCCATCCTGGCATTTGCGTTTGTATGTCACCCTGAAGTGCTTCCTGTCTACACAGAGCTGAGCAAGTAAGACGTACAAAACAGATGGTAAACCATACCAATAATTTAATATAGCGTGCTTTTTTGATTTATGAAGATACATTCTTGATTCTGCAATGGTACCCTTGAATTGACTGATGAAGATATGAGATTCTAGAAAGCAAATTGAACTATAATCTACTAAATTGAAGGCGTGTTAACCTGCTGAATCAGAGGAAGACATTGAATTCTGTCATATTGCCATTTTTCAGGACCGTGGCACTTCTGGCATGTTTCTTCAACTATACCTTTGTTTAATTAAGAAACTTCTCTCATATTTTTCCCATAAGTCCAACCAAGAGAAGAATGCAGACCATTGGAAATGTTTCCATCTTCGGGATGTTCATCATGTATTTCTTCACGGCTATATTTGGCTACCTGACCTTCTACGGTGAGCACTTCTCAGTTTAGTTTAATAGAAACAAAACAATTCATTTACGTTCTGTGCATTTAAATTGAGAGAAATGTCAATTATAAGCGTACAAAAATGTAGGTTCAATTGGAAAAATTTAAAATAGACATATACACATTCTGTCTTGATATGGACTAAATCACTTTATGGTGCTAAGTTGTAAAAGAAATTTATATTATTGCAGCAAATCATTGACTGTGCAGAGATCTCTCAGCCTGAGCAAACATAGTTGAGAGGAATAACTCCGACATTTTCATTGTATACAGTTCTGATTGTGCCCTGCAAATGGATCACAAATTTATAATGATTGTTCTGTATATTTTTAAATGTCCATCCGTTGTCTGTATATGTGTGTGGGGGGATTGAGCCTGTTGGGTCAGCTGAAATTTCAGGTGCAGCAGTGTGAGCGCTGTTCAACTGGAAAATTGGTAACTTTGAATTAAAACCTGAAATCAAAACTGAAAATGGACACTCCATTAAGAAATGATAAGGTGTGAAATTCAAAAACATATTCACTCAAACTACCAGGTGGGCTTAACATTTGGGTGATTTTAAATGACCTATTTGACCTCTATGAGAATCCTTCCTTCTCCAAAGTGATCCTGCTCTGACTGACATTTATAGCAAGTATTACACCAACTTCTCATAAGTCCACAAACCCGTGTTGCAAGCTAACACTAAATGTGTCTTATTTGACAGATTTATTGCCTGTGGAGTGAATGTCCTGAACTCTGTGTCTGATTCCACAGGAGGCACGGAAGCTGAGCTCCTCCACACCTACAGCATGGTGGATCCTCTGGACACGCTGATCCTGTGTGTGCGACTGGCCGTGCTGGTGGCCGTCACACTCACTGTACCCGTTGTCTTGTTTCCGGTAAGAATCTATTGGGACACAGGAAAAAGGTTGATAATACACAGGGCTGTGCAGAGACAGGGGCGGGGGGGACAGGGGGTCAAAGTTAAAAAGGGGCACATTGATCTTAAAACACCGTACAACAACATAGCAACATATTAATCAGTAATCTAATATTTAATTGGATCATACTGTATCATTGACATCATGTGGGGTCAAAGCAAAGCAAATATAGTCTGTGTTTTTCCTGACAGGTATAATGTTGCTGTTTCTGCTGCTGATAGTCCTGAAGGTCTGTGTTGACCTGAGACTGTAGCTGTTAAACATATCATAGGAGAAAGAGAAGGTCGCTGGTTATGAAGTTATGAAATAAACAAAATGGCTGCTATTTTACTAAATAAGCCCTACTACTTCTGTTTAAACTCCATAGCAACTTGGCTGCACACTGCTTTAAAGACCAAAAAAGCTCAGCAGGGATAACTCTTCATAATTTTTTGTTGTTAGCACCTCTGAAAGATCTATAATTGTAAGAATGAGAGATATCCAGGCTAGGAAAACTCAATAGCTGCTGGTAGGCCCCCTTCTATAATGGTTTAAATTTTAACACAGATCTAAAACTGTAGCAGTCATTTACTGATAATGACAATGCTGTTACATTTTATTTAATGGTTTCAGCACATGTACATTTAGGATTTAATTAGGAAGTTTACTTTGTAAACGTGCAAAGAACCATCTTGATAGTTTGATTGTTGGGCCTGAGTCCTCCCCTCAGGCACGTGCAGAGGGGTGGGGGGGTTAAGGGGGCCCTTTTATCCTTGATGCCCCTAGTACCCTTTTTGAGCTGCGTCACGGTGACAGTCCTCTACCGTTTTTTTATATCAAGCTATCTGGTTCTGACCCACAGCAGTGGGACTGACTGAGGCTGCCTGTAGCGAACTGGGCATTTAGTCCAGCACTGGGGCATTTAGTCCAGCACTGGGCATTTAGTCCAGCACTGGGGCAGAATGATGAAGTTAAAGTCAGAAGTTTTCTCTGCAGCGGAAACATTTCTGTGTTTAGAGGAGAGGAGGATTTTTTCCCGTTTTTGCGAGAACAATTACGAAAATATAAATAGAAACAGTTTTTCTAACTTCAATGTCAGACCTACGTTTTTATTCACAAACAAGTGTATGTTGGGGAAAAAAATATATTCCTCCCCATAATTTGAGCGAGGGCGCAGTTTCGCCCCCCGTTATACTTACCATGGGCCTGATGTTTTAACAACATGGAGGCAGAGGCGGTGAGAATCCGTTCAGTCATTAATAGATTGAGTGAAACCATACTTGTTTATTTTGCTAGATTGTTATTTTTAGATAAATATTACCGTTGAGCAGCACAAGCAGGCCTCCTGACGCACAGATAAAAAAAAAAAAACTCAAAAAAGGGCACTTTGAAGCATCAAAGACAAAATTGGCAGAGACTCACCCCCCTCTGCACGTGCCTGATAATACAGAACATAAACAAAAATTAGCTTGATTACTATCTCTAGCAAAAGAGTTTCATGTTTGATACCAATGCCTGTGAAGCCTCCTGATAATCATATCTGTGTCAGATTCGTCGTGCGCTCCTGCAGCTGCTGTTCCCAGAAAAACCCTTCCGCTGGTTACGTCACATCGCCATCGCTGTGTGCCTGCTGTTCGCCGTGAACCTGCTGGTCATCTTTGTTCCCAACATTCGAGACATTTTTGGGATTACAGGTGAGATAATGGAGCTGTAAGCAGAACAAAGACTAATGCTTTTGCTTCTCCAGAATAGCCCAGCTGCAACATCATAGAAACATCTGGCAATATCTGGCAAAAGACCATGAGCCATTTCTCCTACAACCACTAGACTCACACGTTTGTTTTGGTTGTACTTAGTGGTATTTACCCAGAATGCCGTGCAAAAGCAGCTTGATTCCTGCTTTTGGAGCAGCCTCTGGTCCGCTTGGCGTTCACATATGCATACCAGAGTTCACTTGAACCGAACCGGTTTGTAGGGGGAGCAGAGTTGCTTTTTTTTTACACCATCAGTTTGATGGCTACAATAGCATATTAGGGCCAGTGTAGATAGAAAAAAGGAAGAGTAAATTTCCAATAAACTCAGAAATTTTGAGATTAATCTTTGAAAATTTTCAAGAAAAAATAAGGAAATTTCAGAGTTCTAAAAGTCGAAAATTTTCAACTTTACAAACTCGGAAATTTCCTTTTTTTTTTTTCTTGTTTTGTCTAGAATTTAACTTACTCCTTTTTTTTTTTTCTATGGGTCTATGCAACATTGTAGATTGCACATTCACTTCCCCAAACCAACAAATGTTTTAGGCAAACAAAGTGGAGTTTTATTAAATTGGACTACGTAGGGCTGATGTGAATACTCTCTTAGGATTAAGCTAAAACAGATTAAACAGTTGGGTTGTGGTTTTATAATTAGCTATCTATTAAGCTAAGCTCCTAAAAGGTTTCTTGTGGCAGTTAGATGAATTGTTGTGTCTAATCCTCTTGTGCAGGGGCGACCACTGCTCCCACCCTGATCTTCATCCTTCCTGGGATCTTCTACATTCGAATCATTCCCAAAAACCAGGAGCCCATGAGATCCAGGCCAAAGATCCAGGTACATCTCTCTGACCCAAGTCTTGAGCAGAGGACTTGCTCAGAATGACAGTCAGTAAAACATTGATGTTGATGGTTATCTGCTGTTTTTCAGGCTGCTTGTTTCACCACTTTGGGTTTGATCTTCATGATCATGAGTCTGACCTTCATCGTACTTGATTGGATAAGCGGAGAAAAGCGAAGTCTCGGCGGCCATTAACACGTTCCCTCCCTGACCTTTAACCTGTTGCTGTGTCCCCCCCTTCCAGGACTCTGAAAGAAAACTAATTTTTCATCTAAAGATGAAAACGTCTGTGAGACTGACATTATTCTGGCTAGGACTGGCTGTTCCTCCACTGTGACAAGCAGGACATTTCAACCCTGATGCTGGGATAATGTTCGCTGCATGTGTTTAACTCGCAGCATTCATGATTTCCGACAGACCCTCAACCACAGAAAGCTCAGCGCTTTTCCTGAGGCTAAACGTGGCGTTTTATTAGCAACGGTTTAAAAGTAAAACTCTACGACAAAAAACGGGGAGCGATCTTCTTTTTTTTTTTTTTTCTGATGACGTTTCATGACGAAAATGAGCTTATTTACAGAATGATTGTGAAATCAATCCGAGATGGTGCTTAAAACTTGGCGGACCTTAAAGTAATCTGAGAAAAGGGCGATCTTAGGTCAATGCATTTGCTCTCATCAACCTGTGAAGAACTCAATGTTTTTGTTTTGTAATTCTGTAGAAAAAGACATAAAACACTACAAGAAAACTGTCTATGAGCCAAAAATTAAAAACCCTTAAAGAACTGTGAATGTGTTCATTTGGTTGGTTTGTGAATATTCTTAAATAAAATGTATAAAAGAATACTTGTCTAACTAACGTATGCTTACAACCTGCATTATGTCACTTTATGCACCAAAGAGTCTACATACTGTTGGTCTGAGTATCACCAGAGGCAGATTGAGTCCTTGAATCAAAGTGACAAAGTCACGCACCCAGATGCAAAAATCTAATTGCAATATATGGTATTTGCTCTAGAGCCACAGCTATTGTTCAACCAATAATAAATGAGCAGAAGCTTAAAGCTGTTGATCAAATTAAGCCTATTGCTGTCATGTCCACTTTCAACTTTCTGGTGCAAAAATCATTCAGAGAAAATAAGGTTGAAACCTAAGTACAGTAGTTTGACAGCTGGCCACAGTAGTCCACATAAATAACAGAGTGAATAAACTGGCCAGATGTAGGGGGAAAGAGGCAGTGGTTGGATGAACCCAGAGGATGATCGTGAAGATATTTGAGAATGTGTGCTCGCTTGGAGCTTACAGATTGCGGCTGCGAATTGAGCCAATGAAAGCGCAGTTTTAATCAGAGAAACATGAAACAGGATGGAAACTGGCAGTAGACTCCACCTTGTTCTCCTATTTCAGGTGTGGGTTATGGTGAACCAATCAGGGTTAGCATAAGATCAAGGTAGACTGGGAAGAGGGAAAGACCAAGAAGGCAAGCTGGTGACGAGTTTCTGAAGTGATTAAAGATGGATCTTTGGGTTTTGGGTGTAAAGATGGGTAAAGGATTACAGTCAACAGCAGATGCATGGGCGGGACATGGCAGGGGAATTGTTTTATTAATTTGGAGTCGATGAGGTTTCCCTTGTAGCCCAAATCTGGAAACTCATGAGATGGATTGTTTTGTTTTGTTTATGGCCACCCTCTGGTATTTGCAGATCAATTGACAGGCTCCCAGAAAGTTTGGTAGACATTGTAATGTCCTACTGTTGTCTTCCTTCCTCCAGCAGTCTTGAACACCAAATCAGGGGTTCCTCTGAAGTTTGTCTGGCCTGGAGGAGAGAACCTTGGCAGAAGAGGTTGGCATGCCAACAACGTTTCTTAAGCTCCTTTCCCGTTTCTCTCTTATTAATCGTCGATTCAAAAGGTTAGAGAGCGTAATTCTCCCAATGACTTGGACTTATCTCTGCTGCCCAGCTTATCCTTTAATTGTTTAGGTTTTGAATGAAAGCTCCATGTTTTATTATTTTCTAGTCATAACCTATCTTATAACCCCCAGCTGGTTGTGGCAGATGGTCGCAAACACTGAGCCTGGTTCGAGCGTTTTCCCCTTTAAAGGAAGGTTTTCCTTTCTGCTGCGGCTACATGCATGCTCAGTACAGATTGCTGCAAATCTGTGATTCAAAGGGATCAAGCAGGATTTTCTTAGCCTGAAGACTTTTTACTGATTTAATTCATAAACTGAATTACACTGATGTTTTGATGACTAGGATCAATTTTGAATGTAATTGACTCCATGTATGATATGATTTACTTTTATCATAGGGAACCTTGAGATGACATTTGTTATCAGTTGAAGGCATGGAAATATACCGAATCAAAATCTGCCACAAGCATGAATAACTTTGAGGTTTAAACGTAAATTTCAAATAACTGTCACTGTATCAATTAAGTCGGTTAAAAAAAAGTAAGTCCATGGATCTGTAAGGCATCTTTATTTAAGCTGGTACCATGTATACAATACTCTGCTGATGAATCTAGAAAACATTTCCATTTAACTACATTCAAATTCCATTTGTTCAACATTTTATGCTCAAATATGATCAAGAAAGAACACATAACGTCTGAAAATCAAACATCAATTCATGTATCAAACAATTTGACACTAAAGAAGAGCCTCTGCAAACAGATCATGAAGCCACCGTATGCGGCCCAGAGTCCCATTTCACAAAACAATCAAACCAGTGGATGGACCATCAGAGCTCCGCTGTAGATTCAGTTTGAGACGAACGAGACAAAATCCATCTCTCCATTCATTCATGATGTGCATTAGCGTTACTGGTTTTTCGACGGTACAAAACCAGCCGGTCTCCATGTTAGCCAACCTCAGTCTCTACAGCATCTACCTGAAGAGCTGCTCCTGTCCTGCTCAGACTGCTTTACACCACCGGCTGTTGGCATCGGTGGAGCAGAGCCTCCTCTCAGCCCTCTCTGACTTTGGCGGCCAGTGCAGAGTTCTCCTGTCGGATCGCTTTGTAGTCGTCCATGATCCTCTCCAGGTTGGTCACGGTTTTGTTACAGTTTTCCGTCTCAATCTGCAGACAACGGTCAGACAACAATACATCAGTCACAGAGAAAAGAATTTCTATTCACCCGATAACATGGCAAAAGCTGCCGCTTAAGGTTTTGTATGCTTGAATTTGGATATACAGCAAAAATAATGTCAGTCTCAAAAAACACAAAAAGTTTGGCAGATTTGTTGACGTTTAAAAAAAAAAAAAAAGTAGCTCGAGGGGTTTGAAAAGGCATGAGATATAACAATAAAGTCGCTAAATTAGTGACTTAAGGATGTATCGATCTAGTTTTTTCACTTCCAATAACCAATACATCTGATTTTTAGTGAGTAGTAATCCCGATCCATTACAGAAAAACTAAAGCTAAATCAACTTAAAACGTTTATTTCTTTTAAACAAAGAATTAAGTGCACTGAATTACACATTTATTTGAAAACTCTGCACCAGTACAGCACACTTACAAACACCAAGAGCTTCACAAAAACTTTGTTCAGTGAGCGCAGTCAGTGCAATTACGAGTAGAACAGTGTAAAATAAATAATAAAGAAACTAAAAAAAACAATAGTTTGACCATCTTGGTCAAACATGTACAAATAAACTCCAACAAACCTTTTTTCAAACGGTTGAGAAAGTGAAATTAGTCGTTCTAAATATTATCTGGATTGGTGCCCTATCTAGAACTGTTTTCAATATGGGGGCCGATACAGATAGTGAAATTGAATTGGTGCATCTGTAGTGCAGATGTGGCCTGGTGGGTGGGTCTGTCAGTTAGCCGTCTCTCACAACAGAGCGCGGACAGCAGAGGCTGGCTTGTAAAAATATACTAAATTGGTGGATAAGATTGGCTCCACACGGCAGCGGCACCAGAAATGACTAGGGGTCCGTTGGTGTACACATTTTACTCAGACTTTTCCAGACTTTGTTTAAGGACGTTACTATATTTCAAGACATTTAATGAACTTTAGCAGAAGATCATTTGAGTAAGGGAGAAAGAAAGCGACGTTGTGGGCAGGCAGATGCAGTTGACTGCTTCAGCACAAAAAAAGGAACATGAGGTAAGTCTGCTGAGGCCTACTTGTTCCTCCAGATCTCGAATCTCTCTCAGAATTGTTCCCGTGTCCTCAATGGTTTGGATCAGCTGGTTACAGTTCTGTAGTGAATGACAGAGACATAACAGGAGACCGTTTCCTGACATGAACCAGCACAGACGACAGAAAGACCAGGGTCTCGGACACAGTGACGCACCTCATGTAAGGCAGCCAGGTACTTGTAGGATTTGCGGACAGACTCATCTTTCTTGGCATCCTAAACAGAACAACAGCAAAGGGATTTATTCTAAATGAAACAAGAAAGAGATACATTATTGATTCCTGGAAGCAGCTCCATGAAAAAAAAAAAAAAAGATAGTGTGATAGAAGATTTTTGCAAAGTGTCTATGAGAAGTGAGAGACGAGCCTGCTACCTTAAAGACCAGCTCGTCAGTCACAGCAAACGTCCGGTCCAGTTTCCCAGTGAGGCTGTTGATCTCCTTCTGCAGCTCCTTGGTGTCTGACAGGATCTGAGGAGATCCCACGATAAGTTGGTGAGAGAAATAGCAATGGTGGCACAACAGAGTCCAAATTATTTCTCCTCAACGTAATGTGACCAACTCCATGAATCCTAGAAATCTGTGAATTAGCTTGTGCTCTTCACCAACTTCTTCAAATCTCACCTTAGTAATTTCCTCCTTCTGTTTTTTGATATTGCCAACAATCTCTAAAATCCTCTGAGTGTACGCTGATCGAGACACGTCCTGGGGAAGGCTTTCCAACTCAGTCACCTTCAGAGGTAGAGAAGAGGGACAAGGCTGACTCAAGCACAAGCAATTTGAAACCAATCTGGTCAAACATAAAAAAAAACCACAAGAATAAATAAACTTCTAAGGGGTTGTTTCAGCATCAGTCGGGCCAACAGTGCCACACGTCGCATTTGACTTAAACTCCACATCTACAATATGTCCACTGCCTACAGCTGGTCTAAGCCACTTCACACCACTAAAGGTCTAAAAGATTGTTTGATTTATTGTCATCACAAAATCAAATAAAAAATTTTGCTTGTGCAAAAGAATAAAAAAAAAAGCACATGCAATTACTGAAGGTGTTGCGTGTGAAAATGCTTTATTTCAAGAATACTATTTCTGACTAGTATTCTGCTTTACTCTAGTTCTATTTCTTCTTCTTTTTTCTAGTCAGTGGGTTTTTTCTCACTGACTAGATAAGTGAGAAGAAACCCAAAATCCAGAATTAGTCATGAGCCATACTGCACTGTGGTGCAGCTGCAACTAGGGATGCGTGATATATTGGAACCAATATCGGTATCGGCAGACATTAGTCAGCTTTTAACATATCAGTCTGATTTTAAAGAGCTGGTCTGATACTGATCACTGGTGTTTATTTCCATCTTGTTGCTCTTTGTTTCTGGAGGAGGTTGCTTATGTGATATTTATTTGGTCTAGTAACGGTGATGGTGATGCAGCACGTAACTGTAAACAATATAAAATGGTTATTGGCCCAAATTTGAATATCGCTAGATATCCCTAGCTGCAACTCTTCTCTAGTCTCACAAACAGGAATGCATTCATCACACAGTCATAACAAGAAAGCCACTGATGAGGCAGAATTAGCAGACATACCAACTGCTTGTACGACTCTTCTTTCTTCTTCGCCTCCGCTGTGGCCGCACGGATTTTGTCGTGCAGAGACTTGATCTCTGAAAGCTTTGTGGAAGACTCAAGCTGCGGAAAGCAGAGGCAACATCAGCGCCACCAGAACTGGCTGAGCAGAGGTTATATCTACTCCACCACTCACATCCTTGGTGCTGCAGATTTCTTTTAGTCTGCGATGTTCTTCAATGAGCGGAGCGCGATGTTTTTCCCACTGAGATGCCAGATTTACCACCCGGTTGGCACTGGCCTCCACCTGGGACTGCAGGGCCGAGCAGAAACAGGGGAGTGAAAAAGAGCTTCTCTGAGGCTGGCTAAGAGTTTCCACAAGATCCTTTCTTACCTGAAGCTTCTGCAGGTTGTTGTCTGCGTCTGGCAACAGATCAATAGTTTTCTTCTTTACCTGCGTCTTCTCCTCATTTTTAGTATTTTCCATCTCCCTCTGCTTCAGTTCATCAAATACCTACCAGCAAAGAAGCTTTTTTAAGTCAATATGTTTCTAATATTTTTAAAGATATGACGTTTACACCAGTTGTCCCGGATAACAAAGGGATCAAAGCAAACTAATCCGCACATGACATAAAGTGGTATAAAAACTGAAGACAGAGGAATGTATTCCATTCTTTGGATAAAAAAAAAGACACATGCTGTATGAAGTAACAATTCACAGGTATTTTTCATGTGTTCATTTTAACTCATTTTTATTGTTAAAGGTGTTTTAACACTTTAAGTTCTCAAAAGGCTGGGAATCGAACCCAGGACAGCCACGCCGAGGTCAGTAGAATCTACACCAAACAACGCTCTGATCTTAACACAAACTATCTGAATATTAAAAGTTCTAGTCCTTTCTATGGACGTCAGATTTTCAGTTCTTTCAAAGGATTTTCAACTGGGAACATGTCAGGTGACCGACTGGGCTAATCTAGCAGTTTCACTTTATTTCTATGAAACCAAAATAAAGTAAAGTTGACTTTTTTGGGCCTTATATCGTGTTCTGATGGCATTCCCTCATCAAAAACATACTTGGAGTGTTGCCATGATTCTATCATATTTGAGGAATTTATTAAGGTTTTTACTTTTTAAATAGTGGTAGATTTCAGCTGTTTTTTGGTTTTCTAAGCCTTTTTGCACATTATTTTCATGTGTTCAATACTTAGCCCCTCTTTTATTTCCCTTCATTATCATTACAACTAACTTAAATTCTTCTGCTAGATTACTTGGGCTGTAACATATTGAAGTTGCAGTGGTTAACCGGTTGGGCAATAAATTTGCCCTGATTTCCTTCACTTTGGGAGATCAGCTGATCCTCACATGAGAAACCAATCATATTACCAATCTTATCTACTTTACTGCAAGTCTGAAAATCAGCCTCTGTCCCCTTGTGACTGAGGTTTGAGTGACAGACCAAGTCTAGTCTGAATATGTGATTACCAATAGTCACCCCACCGTTGCCAACTTAGTGACTTTCTTGCTATATTTAACAACTTTTTTTCTGAGAAAAAAGAAATCTCTACTGGCCAAAACTGGCATCAGATTTTTAAAGATTGCTGATCGGCCAGAAAACTGACTGGGTGCACCCAGAGGTGTTAGGCCTAAAGCTCTAATTCTATTTCTTCTTCTTTCTTTTTTCCCTTCGCAAATATTTATTGATACTCACACAGCACCAAGTTTCAGAATAAAATACAATTATTTCCTATAAATTAGGCTAATTCCATCTCTACTGACCGCTAGAGGGAATGCGTAAAGCACTGAATGATTATTCTTGCGCCTGCACAGGTCGAGTATCTTATACCAACATGGTCACATGACCCACAGTGACACTGGTGAGGAAGAAGGACATCTAAATGCTGCGTGAAATACCTGAGCATTAGTGACACTCATGTGCTTCATGTCTGCCACCATCAGGTCGACGTCACTGCAGAGCTGCTGAAGCTGCTGCTGCAGGGCAGCCAGCTCCTCCTGCTGGCGGAGCTGAGCATCACCCTCCGACTGCCGCCCGGTGTGGACTGGGCTCGGTACAGCCGCAGCCTCCTGCGGGAGCAACGCACAGTTAGCGCTGAACCCGTTCTGCAGAGCTCCGTCTACTCGTCCGGAGGCGCTCACCTGTGTGAAGGTAAACTTCTGAGTGTGTGTGAAATGGCTGCCCTTGGTAAGGATGAGGTCAGAAGGGGTGGAGCCTCTGAAGGTGTGCAAGAGGTCAGACAGCTCGGAGGTGGAGCGGGGAACGCCGAAGACACTTTCGGGAGACGGCGCGGCGGCAGAGCGCAGCTGCTCTTCAATGCGTTTACGCAGACGGGTCAGCTTCCTGGAGCGGTACTCCTGTTCAACACGCAGGAAAACACCGAAATTACACATCATACGCACACACACACAAACACGCGTATTATTCTCACTGTGACTTTCAAACATTTTTCATCTGCAGAATTTAAAGCCTGAAATTTCTTATCGTTTCCCTCAAAGCTTTGAAAGAAGACGTGAGTTTGGGAATGACCTTTCTGAAGCCAAAATGAATCAATCGCTCAATACCTCCCTTCATTGAAGGGTGAGATATTTGAATGTTTTCACCAACGTGGTGTGATCCTTTTGGCTTCATCAACAAGAACAGATGCTGTGACTGGATGTAGTGAAATCCAAAATGTCTCTAGATGACGTGAGATGTTCAATATGAGGGAAGAAAGCCAAGAACAGATTTAAGAATGAGGATATGTCAATGGTAGACTGTGTCAGGAGTATTTAAAGTTTTTGACAAGGAATTTATATAAATGACATTTCCGTAATCAAGCAAAAACAGACAAGCTCAAGACACTGCTGTTTTTCTAGCCTCAATAGAAAGACAAGATGTAACTGGAGATAAAAAGTTTCAGCTCCATTTTTTCCCCACCAGCTTGTTTAAGCAAGTTTATTGTATAGCACATTTCAGGAACAAGGCAATTCAAAGTGATTTACATGATGAGAACAGAAGAGAATAAAAAACAAAGTATTACTGCTCCTTCCTACCCACTTCTCGCCCTACTCTGCTTCGACTTGTCCTGCTTTTTTTTTCTCTCTTTTTTTTTTGCAGCCTCTGTTTGCGTATCCGCAGAATCTACAAACATCTACAGAACAGGAACATCTAGTTATAGATTCAATCAACTAAAAACTATTAGTTATATCAAAAATATCACAGAGAAACCCCTGGTGTACCTACTCCTTTGTATTATCTGATGACTTATAGAAATTGTGGAGTACTCATTATTTAGATTGAGTTAGATTGTTATATTAGATTGTTTAGATTATCACGCAGAGCAAGTTCCACTAGTTTTTCCAGAGAAATTGCTTCTAGCTTATAACTTATGGAGTTTAGCTCAACATTTAGCACCATCTACTTCATAGAGTCAAACATGGAGAACCAACATTTAGTTTTATGGCGACATTTTCCTCTCTTTTTGCTCTCTCCTTTGGTTTGTTGTTTTGTTTGTATTTCCTTCTAATTCACGTAAAGCACTTTGAATTGCCTTGTTGCTGAAAATGTTCTATATAAATATAATTACCTTACATTGCAGTATAATAAAGGAAAGTAATAAAAAATTGGAATACAGGTCAAATCAGCGATGACCAATCTACTTAATGCTTGAATGGAGATGTTGTAATGTAGAACAGTGTATAGTAACTAATCTTATTTATCATAAGAGTAGTTACGGTAACTAATCTTAGCTCTTGCTAAACCCTGAGCTAGTGGGAGCATGTAGACATTAAATAGGAGGCCTTCTTGGGGAAACCCACATGTGACTAAATCAATCTTCAAATGATGAAAAGTGTCAAATAAATGGAAAATTTCACTGGATGCTCACACATGACACAGCTGATTGTGTCCTTTCACATGCTGGACACTGAGATGGAAACCGTGCAACGACGGGACGGAAAAAGAGGAAAAAGTGTTCATCCCCTCTGATAACACTGCAACGCTTTTCTGACGTGGAGCGGCCCTGACCTGTGGCGTGAGGCGGGACAGCAGGCCCTGACTCTTCCACTCGGTATCCCACTCCTGAGCACTGCTCAAGTCCGCCGTGTGTTGCTCCAAGATGGACGACACCATAGAGGTCTGACTGGGAAGCTGAGCGGTGACAGGAAGGAGGAAGTCTCTCTGGTAGTCCTTCACCTCTGTAAGTGCAGCGCACATGCACACTCATTTCATTCAACTAGGAAATATACTAACATTTTTATTAACCTAATGCTTTATCCTACATAAGATGTCAAATTTGACAGCAAGATTTATCCTGAATAAAACAGATGCTCGATAGTCTAACTTCCTCACTCAGCAATTTTGTTTGCAACCATTATGGTAAGGTGCAGACTTCAGTGTTGGCCATTTAGATCTTTTTTTTTGACATCCAAGCTTTTTTTAAATCAAGAAGTGTAATAAACTTACACAGTTACATAAGACTGTTTTTGCCTTTCCTTGCCAATTAAATGCAGTCTACCACTAAGCTCTACATATGATCAATAATAGAGAAAACGAGTCAAGGACAGAAGTTCTAGACTAAAAATTAAAGGATGAATGGTAAGGCAGAGGATTCCCATTACATCTAATGTAAAACTAACACAAAAGAGCACCATGTTGACATTCGGACATGGTAGTGGTCATGTGATGGAGCTCTGCTCTACTCCAGAATATCCTGAAGGAGAATGTTTTGCTATCAGCTTGTGATTCTGCGTTCAAGGACACTTAGGTTATGCAACAGAATAATGATCAAAAGTGCACAGCTAACTGCACCGCTACTTGGCTCCAAAAACACAAAAAACAAAAGCAAAATGAAGGTTTTTAGAGTGGCCTAGACAAAGTCCAGACTAAAATCCCACAGAACTTCAGTAGCATCACCTTAAACAGAACAGATCGGCAAAGAAAAGTTAAATACTTGATGCCGAGAGTGACACAAACAGTGATCAGGCTTATGGACAATCAATTTTTCACAAATCACATCAAAAGTAGTTTTTGGATTTAGACGAGTGACTTGGTCTGATTTTTTTAGTGATCTGAAACATTTAAGAGACATAAAAGCCAAATCAAATGGAATGTGAAAAGGGATAAATGATTTTTAAAGTACTTTACATGATCTAGTTGCAACTGAAGAAGAAACCATGATGAGTTTGAGGTGAGGTGGTAAAACCTGCATCATTCAGTACAACTCAAACCCATATGGATTACGTTGCAGCCCAAGGCTCCACCGTGTAGAGGGTTGTTTTTGTGCTTCATACTGAGCACATAGTAAGAGAACTGAAAGGATTGTTTAGCATTTTGCTAACTGAACATAAACTCTGTTCTGAATCAGCCATGTGTCTGCAGCAGAGGACCTACCTTTGAGATACTTCTGGCCGTTAGTGCAGTGTGGGGAGCTGAGTGGACGGACATGGAAGCTGTGTGATGCTGCTTTATTCTAAAACACAAGGAAACGGGTTTCAGCAAAGATGGGAATGTTTTCATCCAGCTCTCAAAATCGGTGTACTTTCAGGCAGTTAGTTTCTTCGTTTGAAGTGAAAAATGAAAAAACAAAAATAGACAAATTTTGTTTGTTTTTCGTTTATTAAACCAAAATGAGAAATCGGATGACGGATCAATCCGCCTCGTTTTCCGATTTCTCATTTTGGTTTAATAGACAAAAAAAACAATATGCCTGAAAATACACTGACATCTGAAGCTTCCAGTTGGCTTTTTGCACTGTATCAGATAAGCCTTTTAAATTTTAAACACTCAGGGCGTGCTGTGGTGGCGCAGGGGGTTAGCACGCCCCACATTTGGAGGCCTTAGTCCTCGACGCGGACGTCGCGGGTTCGACTCCCGGTCCCGGCGACCTTTGCCGCATGTCCTTCCCCCTGTCCTCGCCCTCTTTCCTGTCTGCCTACTGTACAAAAAATATGAGCCACTAGCGGCGCAAAAAACTCTTCGGAGAAAAAAATGGAAATAAAATTTTTTTAAACGCTTTAAAAAATTGTTTGAACAAAGTTACAATGCTCAATAAATTTAAATACAAAATTCAAAAACTTTGTTTCATTCGGACTATGTACAAAGACAACATTTAAAATGGACTAAGGCCCCCTTATGTAAGTTGTGCTAAACCTCTGCGCCACCACAGCACCACATGATTCCAGCTTTTTGAGTCCTTTAGTTGAAAATGGAGAACAATTTCAACCTGGGTGAGGATAATTTGGTTTATTTTATTGGGTTTTTAGCTTTTTTTTAAAAAATTTTTTTAAGCATTTTATTGTACAATTAAAAAAAAAAAAAGAACAAAACTACTGTATTTATTCCTGTGGTGCTCCCGCTGGGAATAAAATTATTTATTCAAACCCTAACCACCCTCTGCCTCCCTGGGTTCTGACTCACTGGCTCCCCTGTGTTGTCATCAAACTTCTGGGCGTGACATTAAGACAGCTTGGAGTTTACATATTTACAAAAATGTATGCTATGAATACATGTTGAAAGGACAGCGCTCACAAAATCCAAGGAAGTAAAAGGTTAAGTAAGAATAAAGTCACCAGACTGAAGACCAAGCACAACTAGGGATGCACAATATATCGGCAGTAATATCGGTATAGGCCGATATTAGTCACTTTTTTAACACAGCGGTATTGGTTATTAATCAAGACCACTTGAAAAATGAGGACGTCAAACTGTTTAAAAGGAAGTGTGAAGAAATGGCCTGTGCTTGGTAAATTAGTCAAGCTGTGTGCAGCAGATGCATCATCAGTTACTGCCCTCACATGTTGACATACCTGAGTTTCACAGTGTAACGGCAACCTGCAGTTTAGAGGCACCCAGGAAACAGCCAGCTGGCCGCTGATTGCAGCAGCGATGGCTCTATGGAGGACAGCCGATTTACCTGCAGGAAGAGAGAATAACCGTGGTGATGGAGTTATGAATACATGCCTTTATAAAGTCAGGTAAACAAAGAGGAGACTTTAAGCTAGTAGTACTTGTCTATTTTTTTACTCCCTGTCAAAAAGCTATGACTTTCAATTCTTTCTCATTCATTTTATAATCGGAAATAATCGGATATTAAGAAGGACTGGTATAAAATGCGTATATTAGAATATGTTTTCTAACACCATTGTGTGATGCTTAAATTTAATGTTTTCTATTCGGGGTGACATTCTTTTGCCATTCTGGTTCAAAACTGTGGGGCCAAATTGGCCTCATAATTGTTAATAAAGACAGAAAACAAGGTCCAAAATTACAGTTCAGATTCAAGGGATTTGTTGTGCCGTGTGTTTACACATGCAGTGCAGCATGTTATTTTTCAAAACCAATCACACAAACGGTTCGATGAGGATGTTCTCAGAGGACGAAAATATGACACTGACAAATTTGAGCAGTATTTTGAGACAGAATGTGGCTGATTCATCTGAAGCCCCGCCCCCATGCCAGACAAGGCCAGAAGTTTGAAACTGGGAAAAAAAATGGAATCTAAAAAATAGCCGTGGACTCTGTTGAAGTTTTAAATTGGCCTCGACTTATGCAATGCGCCAGTTCGACGCTATGAAGCTTACGAGAAATTGTCCGCACATTACCGTTTCCATGGGAGCACGGGCAAAATATTGCACACAGCCTGTGAATCCTTATGTACAGGTGATGTACAGAACATTAATATTCAAAGAAACCATTCTCAGTTTGTCGTTATGAAGCGTGGTCTGTATTTTAAGGGAACATCTGGATTGGATTCATTTTGGAATAAAATATGTCAAAAGTGAAGTGCGATGACACACTGTAACTAAGTGATAGTCGATACTTGTCATATTTTTTTCTCAAATAAAAAGGAACAAAAATATTCACACATTTCACAGCTTCCTTTTGCTTTAACACGCCAGGAGAACAGCAAAGCTACACGGCCTGTACTTTTGTAATATTAGACTTCTTGAGGATGACAGCTTTTCCTTTTTTTTTTTAATCGTTAGCCATCCAGCTGTACCTGTGGGCTGGTCCGAGGCCTCAGAGCTCTCCCTGGGCATTTTCTCCACCAGGTACATGAGCAGCGAGCGAATCTCTGGCTCATTACTGTATAGAAAAGTCTGGTAGCCAATCTCTCCTTTATAGCCGACGTCCTGGAAACACACGGGTAAAAGCGTCAGCACAGTATACTGTACAATAAGAAGAAAATGTGCAAGATGTGAGAATGTTAGTGAATTTTGTAACATGACTTGTATTGTGTAGTTTTAAAGTGCTAAATGTAAGATGGATAATGCTAATTTGAGGTTCGAAGTTTCTAGTAGCTTCAGAA
This sequence comes from Xiphophorus hellerii, assembly GCF_003331165.1. Lineage (NCBI taxonomy): Eukaryota > Metazoa > Chordata > Actinopteri > Cyprinodontiformes > Poeciliidae > Xiphophorus > Xiphophorus hellerii. Next base: position 7,109,320 of record NC_045672.1, on the reverse strand, counting down.
CATAGACTGTATAACACAGAAGCAAAGGAAAGTCTTTTATTATTTCTGCATCAATGTGAAAATGTGTGTTTGACATCCACATAACAGGTTAATATTTCAGCTAATATTTCCATTAAATAATTGTATTGTCTGATCCCACATGAGCACTTTTTTGGCAATGTGCACGAGGACCGGCCAAGAAAAAGAGACACCGAGTTCAAAAAACAGGTTTCATATATGGACTCCAGATGCATTAGCAGACCTACAGACACTGTGACCTGAACATGCCCATATCAGGAAGACAGGCGTGTGTAAACCTTGAGGAGAGACTGTGCTGGCCAGAACCCTACAAACGGGGTGCTGACCGAGGGGATTTCACTATGATTGGGCCAAGTTTTCCTCGCAATTTGGTTCATGCTGACGTATTCTGCAGTATTGTAATGCAACTTTACTGTTCAAACAAAGCCTGCAGAGTCTTTTTCCTGCAACATCACCACACCAGCATCAAGAGGAGACTGACCAGAAGACACCATACAATCAACATCAAAATACCATATTAGCAACTACTTTAGAACCTGCTGTACAGCTGGAAGGAGTTCTTTTCAAAGAAAGAAAGAGGCAACTCAAGCCTTTTCCAGGACATATCGCTGTGGAATATTGATCTGTTAGCATGTAATGACACTCATCTGTCACAATGTGTGATTTATCCACGTGTCCCTCTAGAAACAACTTGCTGGGGAACCATAATCAGAAGATATGATGTGTGGGCGGATCAGGGCAGTCTTACCTGGCAAGCCTGGGCCAGGCTCATGCCCACCCTGAAGCGGGCAGACATGCCCGGAGGCAGGGAGGTGGGCAGCCCTTCCCCCAGGGCCGGATCGATCACCCGGATGCATCTGACCACCGCCTCCACGATCAACTCACTGGTGAACTGGTTCAGCCTGTCGACGTCCTCGCCCACCTCCCTGTGGGACACAAACCACACAGAGCCCGTCTGAGAGCTGTCAACAACTCTAGCCTGCAGGAACACGATGCAGACACTTACGTTCCGACTTGTCTTAGAGCGTGAATCAGGATTTTATCAACTTCCTCCATCGCTGAGCTTTCTCAGGAAATATTCTAACCGAGTGGCAGGAATCTAGCGAAACAGCCCGACTGCAGACAGATGCTTTATTAACATGGGTTAGCTTCCATCGACTGCTAGCAACACACCAGCTCCTATTTAGCAACTACGGCATTCCTCGCCTCCATTTTTCCCTACCAGCTTAGCTAAAAGACTGTACGTAAACAAAATACTCTAAATCAGTCCAAAACCCTTCCACAATCACGTCCAACCGGCTCTAGCAGAGCTCAGAGCTGGGAGTTTTTGCTCAGAGTGGAAGTAATCGTCGACAGAAACAGAAAGGCTTTCTGGGAAGCGGAGTTTTCACTGAGTCTGTATCAGCTGGGAATCTAGGAGACGTGCACAACGTTGAAATACATATCCCAGCATGCACCAAAGCAGAGCGTCTCGTGACCTGACGCTGTGTTCGTTGACAGCTGATGGAATCAGAATCGGCTTTATTGGCTAAGATCGTGTTCACAATTCACAAACAAGGAATTTCAGTTCTGTTTAATGTCCAGGTGTTAAATATAAATATGAAAACTTTAGATTAAATAAAAAATGAATCATAAAATAAACAGCATGTACAAATATTTTTTGTATTACAAATAGAAACAAGGCAGGTTGTGATAGTTGTTCCAATATGTTTATGTAGGTTCAGAGCAGAGTAGCTGACCAGTGAGGTTCACCATGTTCATTAAAGAGACATTCTGTCTCTGTAGCGCCGACCAAAAGGTACAATTCCTAAAAGTTTGTGTCCAGGGTGTGTGGGGTCTGAAGAGATGTTAGCGGCCCTTTTCCTGACCTTTGACCTGTACAAGAACTGAACGGAGAGAAGGTCAGCCCTAATGATCCTTTCTGATTGTTGCTCTCTGGACCGGTTCTGTTCTGTTGATGAGCCAAATCACCAAGCCTTCTTCTGAACAGTGACTATGTGACACAGTGTTCAAGATGGTGAGGGGTGGGCTGGGGGCTGGGGGGGTCTGTTAGTCCAGGAAACCAGCTGATCCACCTCCCATCTACATGCAGACTCATCACTGTCCAAGGTCACACCAATAACAGTGGTGCCATCTGCAAACTTCAGGAGCTTCACATGGGTCACTGAGGTCCTGTCATCCGAGTACAGAGAGAAGAAGAGTTGGAGGTTCTGGTGGTTCTGGAGGTTCTGGGGGTTCTGGTGCTGGTTGTTCTTAAGGGTGAAAAGATAAAAAGGAAAAAGAAAGCATGAAAGAAAAAAAGATAGAGAAGAAAGAAAGAAAGAAAAAAATGGAAGAGAAGAAAAAGAAAGCAATCGATGACATAACCACCTTAACCAGCAGATGGCGGTGTTGCAAACGCAAACTTCCCGGAAAAAAATCGAAGCAGAAGGAACTGACGGACCACAGGAGCTCGGCTGGAATTAGCATCACCATCATGTCTCGGTGACCGAGTCCGTGTACCAGGGACAGCATCCTGAGAGGGGCCTTTCTGTTCCGAAACGGGATCCTTAAGATGGCAGGCGAGGAGGAGAGGGGAGTGGTTCGAGTTAAAGTCAAGGTAGGCTGCGGACGGCGGTGGTTGGTGGCGGCTAGCTGCGCCGTTAACCCGGTTCTCGTTGTGTTTACGTCTTTGTCGGAGCAGCTGACCCCGCAGCAGGTCATCCTGGACACAGTAGGTTCTGCGGGGTTGAGAAGATGAGCTCAGAACCAAACACTGTCTATGTCTGTGTTGTTTGTTTCTCGCCGGCTTTGTTTACTGTCGCGGATTTGTGAGGCAGGAGATCCACGCAGCTCCTACCTCCTTCCTCTTATCAGCTGCTTTTATAGATTATGTCCACGGGTCACAGCTGAGGCTTTAACTCTGCTGATCAGGGATCAATAAACAACTCTCTTAGCCGAACACTGAACCTGGGGACTGACGTCACCTCTTCGGTCAGAAGCCGCGTGCGCGCGCGCGCTCCGTTAACGGTGTGACGTGATTTCTCCGCCAACCTTTGGAGAAGAGGCTTGTTGTTGTTGTGGTGATGCTGCTTTAATACCGGCTGCAGAAATCAAAGTGAAATTGTTAAAAACCCGGAGCTCGAACCCCACAAGAGGCGCTTCTGTGAAACGATGAGGATATTTTATAAGATTTGTTCAGATTCATAAATCAGATTCATAAATCATCCTCGTTCAACCCTCTTCGTTTTTCTTTATTTACAATCTGCCAAACTTTTCAAAATGGCCTTTGGCCAATAGCTTCCTGGTCTTTCTGAAGATCTGTGTTACAGATGGCCTTGGGATTTTGGATGTACTTTTTATAGACCAATAAGATTTTAGCAACTCCTATGAGATATAAACGTTACTAGGCAATAGATGGTGCAGCATACTGATTCTGCCAAAATTGGTAGTAAAAGTGGAAATAAATAGATGCTTCATAAAGTAACTAATGTGGCATAGAAGTATTTTTTTAGCTGAAAATGCGTACTTTGCTACTTAACAATAGTCACCCAACCAGCCAACACAGTGACTTTTTTTTTTGCTATATTTAGCGATATTTCAGACTGAAAAAAATTGGTATTGGCCAAAATTGGAATCGGCAGGTCATGCTTTTTAAAGATCGGTAATCTGCGATTGGCCAGAAAACTGCAATCGGTGCACCCCTAGTCAGAATAATTGATAACTAAAACATTTTAGTAATGATCGACAACTAAAATAACCTAAAAAAATAAATTTTATCTGTGCATGAAAGCATGTTTCACCTGAGAGATTGGCGTAGTAATGAAGCAGAGGAACACTTACCAGTTGAGTGATAATAAAATCATCTCCTTTTAGAGCAAATGATGCAGCGTTGTTGTTTTATACTGTATTGATTACAATTTATTGCCATGTTTTTTGCATGTGTTGGACAAACAAACCTTTGTTGAATTGATACTTTAGAAATTGTGTTGGGATTTCTTCTAGAAATGCGATGGGGCACTTCCTGCGGAGTCTCGCTCCTTTGCTGTTGATCCTCAGATAACGTCACTGGAGGTCCTGCAGCATATCCTCATCAGAGCCTTCGAACTCAATGGGTAAGAAGCTTCAGGTTGAGTAGATCTAATCTCAAGAGTTGACTTGAATGGGTTCTACTAAACATTTTCTTTTTGTCATCTGATTGGGGAAAAAAACAAACAAACTAGGAAGCGGAATTTCAGTGTCAGCTACTTGTCTCGAGATCGAAGCAGCGTGGAGATGTACCTGTCTCTGCTGTCTGACTGGGATCTGGACATTGCATTTATGAGTGCAGCCAAGCCGTTCCTGCAGCTCAAGATGGATGTGAAGCCTTCTGAGGACAGTAAGAACAGCAGTTCAGTTTTAAAGCAAACCATGCCATAAAGACAGTGAGCCGTACCGTAATATTTACTTGGCATAAAATAAGTGTAGTTAGTCTCATCTGTTTTTGCCTGGCTTCAGGTCCAGTAATGGAAGACTGGGACATCATAAGCCCAAAAGATGTGATTGGTTCAGAGCTGCTGCTTGGAGAAAGGACCAGGTCTTTGGCTTCTGCAGCCCTTCCCTTCACTCAGTCTCTGCTGTCCCAAGTACGTTCATCTCCTTTCAGATGCTTTTTGTATTCAATATTTTCTAGGTTGCACTGATAAATCTGCCTGAATTTTGGGTGATTAATGATCTGATTTTCAGACCGCAAAAGGTATCAAAATCAACCATGCCTATGAGTGAGGGCATGGCATAAAGCCCCCGACAGCATGGCTCCTAGGATCACTGGGATCTAATCTAATCTAAAAACACTGACTTTATTTTCAAGAAGTGATCAAGTTAGAATAGTTCTTTGTTGAATCCAAGTGTTTGTTTCCTCGGTTGTGTTCAGGTGGGACGGACCCTGTCCCGAGTCCAGCAGGCCTTCACCTGGTCTTATGGAGAGGAGATCAAGCCTTTCAAACCTCCACTTAGTGATTCAGAGTTTCACAGCTACCTTAACGGACAGGGCCAGCTGACTCGGCCTGAAGAACTCCGACTGCGGATCTACCACGGTGGCGTGGAGCCGTCGCTGCGAAAGGTTTCCACTACATTGAAGTTAATTTATTCCAGATATATAAATTATACTCAGAGTGAGATACTTTGAGCGTTAATTCTACTACTTTACATGTTTATGGCTTCCAGCCACTGACAACCAAAATAACTTTCCATGCAGAAATTTGAATGTAACATCAGACCAATATGTAGTTCAGAAATGTGGGCCAACTGAAAATGTATGTAATTTACTGTACATTATATAAACTCAACACTCGGTCGGATCTCCATTCGGCTTTCATTACACTCTTTAAGCCACCAGCTTCATTAGCAATGACCATTTGTGGCTTAACTTCATTTTGGATGACATCACTGACTGTCTGCTATCAGTCGGCAGTATTCCCCCTGATTGTGTCGGCCATAATGTGGTCATGAAATACTACTTCTGAACTAATTATGCATGTTGGTCTATTGTGGAGGAATTCTGGACCGGTCTTCTTTGCAGAATTGATTTACACATTGTGGCACCGCATAGTTTAGTGGTAAAGCAAGTGCACTAAATATAGAGACTATGGCCATGATTTGACATCGGCTGGACTAATATTCAAATAAAATTGAAAACGGGAAGTTTTGGCATCAAAAAATTGTTCAAAAACAGCATATGAGTTAGTCATTCTTTACAGTGCAGGTCAAATCTTAGCTGCCCATGCCCATGAGTTTTTGACTAAACTGTTTGTCTTTAAAAAGGCATGCATGCATATACCATACATACGTAATTTCTGAATATTTCACTGTGGTTATTTGTTAGGTGGTTTGGCGGTACCTCCTTAATGTGTACCCCGATGGACTGAGCGGTCAAGAGAGAATGGACTACATGAAGAAGAAGACGAGGGAATACGAGCAACTAAAGAGGGAGTGGACAGCCAGGGCCAACCACGAGGACCTGGAGTTTATCCGTGGGAATGTCCTCAAGGACGTCCTGAGGACAGACCGGGCTCATCCGTACTACGCAGGCTCAGAAGACAGTCCGCACCTGACTGCCCTAACAGACCTGCTCACCACATTTGCCATCACACATCCTCAGGTGTGGACACATGCTCAGTGCTATGAGTTTTTCCAGTTTGTGGCTGTCAGGGTGCAGCAATCTTCAGAAAATAGATGATAAAAAATTCCCCATCACTCAAAGGAGTCCACTAAAGGGAAAGAGAGAAAATGGTGCACTTACCTTTTTGTATATCACCTTAGGTGCTAAATGTGTACAGTACAAAGTGTTTGTGTCAGTTGTGAGTCAACTCTCCTCAATCTGAAATGTTCAATTGTTTCCCTGCATTGCAGTTTTCTGGATGTCTACGTTTCTGTACAGCGAGCTCTGCCAGCCAGTCACTGCTCTCAGATTTCAGGCTATAAAAGCTGAAACTGTGTGCTGACTATTCATCGCTCCTTCTTTGGTCCATTAACTTTACTCAATGCTTGAATGAATTTGTGGTCAACTGGCAACATTGTAATGTAGAGTTGTGTAGCGCCCCTGCTCCAGAGGGGTTTTGCAGGGGCTGGGGGAGCATTGGCTTATTTTGACAGCGGGCGGACTGAGCAAGCTTTTACTGTAATACAAATACATCAGCAAACCTTTATGTAACCTTTTGAATAAAATAACCAGGTATATTATACAAAATAAAACAAGAAAATGCACACCAAAAAGAAAAATCAGACAGGAAACAAACGTTGCAGAGCCCTGATTCTTCTTTTATATATACATTTTTCAAAAAACATGGCCTACATGGTTTTCTGCTTCCCAGCAGAAGGACATTATTCACACATTCCTCAACCATCAACAAGAGAAAGAAAGCCATTCTGTTCTAAACCGCCCAGCTTTTCAATCATTATCCTGTACCATTTCTAATTGAGGGGCGGATTCAACATTTACATGTCTGTATAAAAATAGACACAAAACGCTTAACTAATAATAAAAAAAACAAAACATTACCATTATTTACAGTTAGCTTTAACTACTTCAAAGCTAAAACAATCTAAACCCAAACCGAATCCAATCTCCCCTCCCTCTCAGTCAGTGTGAATTTTATTTAAAACTATTAGGTGGGCGTAACAAACAGCATCTGACATAAGATATTGGAAATTAATGTCCCATTAAAAATACACGTATTTTGTGTTGCTTGTTTATTTATAAACATCCTCATTTAAATAATAGCGTGACACCAGCATGTTCTCGCTAACTTTGTGATGAGTTAAACTTTGTTTCGCTCATCATAAAGAAACTATGGTAAAATTTTTATGAGGTACTAAGTTCAAATTTTGATTTAAAAAAAAACAACCTGTTTCACTTGAGTAGCCTACATTATTTTTGTACTCTTTCCACCTCTGCTGGCATGTATAAACACTGATGAACAATGTGTGTGCTGTGGTGGTGCAGGGGTTAAGCACAGCCAACATAAGAAGGCCTCAGTCCCAGTGTTGTATAAAGTACTGAAATCTCAGAGTCAAGTAAAAGTATAAGTACCTCTACAAAATATGACTTTGGTAAAAGTCCAAGTCACTGACTGAAATGTTACTTGAGTTAAAGTCTTAAAGTATCTGAAACTTCTTGTACTTAAGTATGGAAATTACTGTAAAAATGGATGTACTCAAGTAATGTAATGAAAAGTACAAGTAAAAAGTAAAACAAAGCAAATGCAGTTTGAATGACATTTTTTATATTTTGGTAAACTTGTCAAATACACTTAAAATAATGTACCCAACCAAGTGCAGGCAAAATTAAACCTGCTAATAGATATACCTGCAGGCATCATTTAGTTAAGAAAATTAGGTGCTTTACCTATAGCACAAGGTTAACTTAACCTGCTTTACAACTGAACCAGCTTCTTAGTATACCCTCCAGGACAGAAAATACAAAGTTTTTGTAAGCCTTAAGTTTTTCCTTCAAGTAAGGTCAGTGCTGAAAATGAGAAAAATAAATAGTACAGAAAATGCGGCCAACATGAAGAAAAAGAGCTGTTACGATTACTCTACTTCACAAATCAGTGAACCAGTCAATCCTACAGTCAGTAGGTGGTGCACACAACTGGTCATTATGCAAAAGAGAAAAAGAATTGGGAGGGAAATGCAGCTTATTGGCATCTGTAAACCTGGTTTTGAACTTGCATGCCTTTCCTATATTCGTTAAATTTAGTCTAAATTGCTATCGCTATGGCTTCTGCCCCCCCTTGAACAGAGGAGTCTAGGTAGCCTGCTACAGTCAACATTAGGCCTAAGCTAAATACACCACGTATGGAACTGAAACAATGCCAAACAAAGTTCATTTATGGTCAAGATTTCACAATACAGTAGTGCCTAGTGACCAAGCTATAGTTACTGAAACAGGAGGATTATAACCATTTCATAAGAAGTTACCTCGATGTGTTTCTTCAAGTTGGACGGGGAGTTTTTGTAAGACAGAATTTCCACATCTTCGGGCAGGAATAACATAAACTGCATGCGGTACGACGAATCTTTAACACCCACGAAAGAGTATATTGTGTTTAAATAAGGCCATGGGCTCTCATCACCAGCTGGTGGTTCCCCTGGAGCCGTGTCCGACGTAGTTGCAGTCGTTGTGGTCTCCGTCTCCTCCTCCATGTGGCTGCTGCTGATAGCGAGACTTGCTTTGTGTTTAATGGGAGAAGCGAAACAGGTGTATCCTATTGGTGGTGATGAACAAGCCCAGGCAAGCAGGCTACCGACTTTGTTCGGTAGCCTGCTTGCTACTTGCTAATCAGTAGGTGGGGTCAAAACACTTGCGTTTCTCTCTCTCGCTTTTTTGTAACGAGTAACTAAACCACACATTGAAAATGTATCGGAGTAAAAGTACGCAATTAAGTTCGGAAATATAGTGAAGTAAAAGTGAAAGTCATCAAAAATTTTCATACTCGAGGAAAGTATGAAGTACTCCAAAATATACTTAAGTAAAATAGTGAAGTATTTTTACTTCGTTACTATACAACACTGCTCAGTCCTCAATGCTGCTGTTGCAGGTTCGATTCCGCGGCTTGGTGACCTTTGCTGCATGTCCTCTCTCTCTCTTTCATTAAGCTACTCCTGTCTTAGCACTTTCAAATAAAGGCCACTAGAGCATAAAAAAACCTTTACATTTGATTCAAAGTGCAGCCGTTCTGAATGACTGCATACCGGCTTACCTTCACCCCTGAGCACACCTTGCTGTACGCTGAGTGTTAGGTCTGTCCCAAAGAATGACTTGCAGTTTCACTTTTGTATTTGTTGAGTATTGCTAACTCTTTTGTTGATTTTGCCTACAGTAGGGAAAACACACAGGACATCAGTAGATTCAATTTCAATTCACAAATACTTTATTGATCCCAAAGGGAAATGAAATAAGACTGAAAATAAATTTTAAACTGTTTAGTGTGGAACTACAGCGACGCATTCTTGGTACAAAGTAAAGTCATTTGTTTCACCACATCAAGATTGAGGAGGTGAGGAAAGGAAGAGGAACTGCTGCACAAACAATCTTCACCACGTCAAAATAAGAGCATGACTACTTGAAGAATTGAAGAAGTCGATAACCAAAACTTCTACGGATGTCAAATTTTATTCAAATGAAGGTTTGCAAAACAGCAAAGCAAGTTGCCGCTTACTGTGTGCCAACTTACTTATTTTATCTGTAAAACTTATTTTACAGATTAAAATACATTTATTTTAATCTGTAAAAATAAATTTAGGGGAAACTAAGTGTGCTAGAAGTTTTCAAAGTTGGCAAAAAAAAAGCGTCAAGCAAATAATTTGCCACGCTGTTAGCAGGTTAGCGGGAGTGTGCTCATCACTGTCATTCATGCCTTATATCCTCTGTCTTTTTTAAAGCACATATTCTAAGCATATTATTTGACTAAAGACGTTTCTAACTTTCTGCTGATGCTGTTTTTCAGATTTCCTACTGCCAAGGCATGAGCGACATAGCCTCACCTATACTTGCAGTAATGGACAACGAAGCACACACCTTCATTTGTTTTTGTGGCATTATGAAACGCTTAGAGGGAAACTTTCGGCCAGACGGGCAGCTGATGTCCATTAAGTTCCAGCACCTGAAGCTGCTTCTGCAGTACTCTGATCCTGAGTTCTACGTCTATCTGGTGTCCCGGGGAGCCGACGACCTCTTTTTTTGTTATCGGTGGCTTCTCCTGGAGCTCAAGCGAGAGTTTGCATTTGATGACGCTTTGAGGATGCTGGAGGTAACCTGGAGCTCCCTGCCCCCAGATCCTCCAGAAACCGAGGTGGAACTTGTGGGGCCACTGCTAGAGGGAGAAGAAACAACATCGTGCAAAGACGAGGCTGTTAACGGCCTTAAAGACGAGGCGGTGCAAAAAGAGAAGCAGCGTAGACGACATATGCTGAGGCCATCCAGAGAGGAAACGGATATGAGCAGGAATCCCATCATTGAAGGGAAGGCCGATCAAACTGTAGGCTCTGGTGTAGAAATGGAGGGCGTTGAAGATGGTCATTCTGAAGAAATGTCAAAGAAGTCAAATTTGCAGGGTCATTTCTTCCAGAGACAACTCAGTTTTGGGGAGTTTAAATACTACACAGCTCGAAGTCAATGCAGCTTTGATAAGGAGGATCAAGAGCAGCCTCAGAGTTCGGTGACTTCGGAAGCAAACAACCCAAGGCGGCAGTCAACAGTTGACAGCGAGGACGACCCCGGAGAAAGAACACCTCTCATTACAAACTCTGACTACGGTTTGTCTCCAATAACTTCACACGCTCACTTCACTGGAGGACTTCCAGTCTGGAAAACTGGCTCATCCGTCTCTCCCACACCTTCCCCTATAAACTCCAGCTGGCCAGGAGTTTCTCCGGACTTTCCTCTAGTGTCTACAGCTTCATCTGCAGCCAATTTAAGTGAGACCTCACCAAGAACTGGCTCTAAAGTATCAGCCTCTTCAGCACAAGGTATTAGCTCTCCAACCGGTACTTCTAAAACATCAGCCGCGTCTCCTCCCCCTCAGAATAGATCCGTTCTCTCCTCACCCATTTTGTCGTTTGGCGGAGGCTCCTCGGCGAACAACCTCCCCTCGCCTGGCAACAAATCCCCCAGCACCAAAGCGAACACACCAAGCTCTTTAAAAGCTGAAAGCACCAGCATCAAGCCCTGCTCTTTGCCGCCTCCTCATGAGTTCGGCAAAGGGAACCCCTTCATGCTGTTCTTGTGCCTGTCCATCTTGTTGGAGCACCGGGACCACATCATGAAGAACAACATGGACTACAATGAGATCGCCATGCACTTTGATCGCCTGGTGCGACGCCACAACCTCAGCAGGGTGCTGCAGAGAGCCAAGGCCTTGTTTGCAGACTATTTACAGAGCGAAGTCTGGGACTCGGAAGAAGGGGACGAGGTCAGCTCAGATTCCCCGACAACAGCGGCCCCACAATCCCCCTCTTCAACCATCTCCGCCAGACCCATCTACAGCCCGCTTGCCTCGCCTCCATCATCACCTAACTCGACTTACAACCTGGCCACCACCATTCCCTCCCCTTCAGCTCAAGTCTCCCTTTCCTCTGTGTCCTGATTCCCTCCTGCATCACTGGATTTTCAATGGATTTCTCAGATGACTCTTGGTAACCTATTGGAGATCTTTTTCTAACAGCCCCTTCCCTCCTGTTGAATTGGCCTGTCACCAATCTGCCCATGCTATTGTATGCCTGATTACATGTATTCCCTATATCTGTCTGCATCATAATGTTTCATCTTTCTCTCTGATCTGTCTGAAATATGGACTCAGACAGCTTCGTTGGCGGCTGTTTCCTCACAGGCTGTTCAAGCATGAAATACCCATTCAGTTCTTCTGCATTCGGTAACTGAATGGTTGATCTGCTCTCTTCTTTGTAGCTTTGCTTACAAGTTCAGTTGCAGTCATCTCAGAAGTGTCTCACCTGGAACCCTAATCAAAGTCACCAGAGAATATCCACAATCTGGCCTCATTAAACACAAAACTTTTGTCTGTTCCTCTTAAAAAAGAAAACTTTCATGCCTTATACCCTCTGTCTTTTTTTGATACGTATCCAAGCTGCTGTACTTTTGGTTTTGATAGCTCTCTGCATTGGGTCGAACTCATAGGCTGTATGCAAAAAATGGACGTAGCCACTGTGATGTCAACCATTGCTTTGTATGTATTATTTTAATTCTATTTCTACATTATGGGGGCGGCAGGATATCAGGAACACATGCAATTTGATATACAATAAATTAATGTCTATTAAGACTGACTCAATTTTCTTGAGTCTGTCTTATTTCTTGGTGATTTTCTCATTGCTCTTTATGAGCTTCAGGATCCATCAAGTGTTGACATCAGTAGCAGTAAAAATCCATCCAGCAGGTCGAATATTCAGCTAAACGCAAAATTATTCATACCTTTGGAATATCTTTTCCTATGTTTTCTTAACTTTTTAGAGATGTCTGACTCATTTCCTATCAAAACCTCTCTCGGTTGAATGGAATCATTTAAAATCTGGATCTCAGGGTTATTAGTAATTTGAGGCTTAACTGTGTTAATGGATTGCTGAATTTGCATGCATGGCACTTAAAATATTTCCTATTGAATATTGCATCCAAGCAGTGTTTTGTGATTGCAATGTGGAATACATTGATACTGCAACAGTTCAATATATTTTGCTGCTCTCATAGACATGGAAAGCTAATTGTTCTTTTATTTTGTTTAGTCTAAAGTGTGCTTTAAAACTGAGCTCTTTTAATAGTTTACTGCAATAAGTAGTGGAAAAACAGTTAGTGACTATACATTGTGAAATACTTTTTCTCAATGAGACTCTGCCATCTATGGGCTCATCAGTGGTGCTGTGGTTGGTCAAATTGGATCCATGCCCCAGCCTTCCAGCTGGATGTCCTAGAGTTGGTCAGTCTACTCCTTTAGTTAGAGCAGGGGTGTCAAACTCCGGTCCTCGAGGGCCGGTGTCCTGCAACTTTTAGATGAGCCTCTGCTGCACCACACCTGTATAGAATAATTAGGTCATTAAGGCTCTGGAGAACTGATCTACACAAGGAGGAGGTAATTAAGCCATTTCATTCCACTGTTTTGTACCTGTGGCACATCTAAAAACTGCAGGACAGCGGCCCTCGAGGACTGGAGTTTGACACCTGTGAGTTAGAGGCATGCTAAAGGAGTAAACAGCATAAACCAATTTAATGTTGTTTACCAGTTATTTTATGACCCAGGGTCCATATTCTCAAAGATTCCTCTCAGAGAGCTTCTATCTTAAGCTCGAAATTCCTGCCAAGGACTGCTGGCCTAAAAGAGTGGCAGTAAAATCAACTTTTTAAAGCTTTTCATCATGCTATAATGTTACTCCCTCATCAAAAACCTGCCTATAGTGCTGCTTTGAGAAATCCCTACATTCCCATGACAACCAATCATTTCCCACAAAGCTCCTCCTTGGAGCTGCAGGCTCCAGCCGAGCAAGCTGCCCTTCCTCGTGCCTGACCCACTCAGCTCCTCCAGACGGGCGGCAGCAGCAGTAACTGGCAAACACTTGGTGGAACTGCAGCGTCCGCTGAGGTCATTATAAGGACCACGTCTCAGTTCAGCGCTCCTCAGAACGGTAGTGAGTGGCGTAATGGAAAGTACTGTTTGTGATGATGTGCTGAAGGTGGATAAGTAGTAGGAAAGAGCAGGAGCTTCTTAAAGAGACAGAAGCCAAATTTTAAGGCATCAAATTTCTTTCAAGTCATGTTACCTTCATAACAACTGAAGGTAACGTAGGTATTTGACTGCTATAAAATGCCACTATGTGCCTGGAAATGCATAATACCGTCCCTTTAAGAGTGATTCATTCAACTGCTGAGGTATGGGTTGACATTCTTCTCTTGGTGATGAGGTGTGGTTGACCCCGTTGCTATGGGTGACGCTGTTCTCTAGGGACTTTGATTATTTGGCCTCTACTGGTATTTAATGGAGGTTGGTAAATAATTTCATGGCGTATTACTGCCACCAACTAGTAACAAGTCTGGACCAAATGCCCCCTAATTTTGATTGTACAGAAGAAATGTTCTAAGAAAAATCTTGAAATTCGAGAAATTCTAAGAATTGTCCTGCAATGACATCTGTAGAAGTCTCTTTTAGTCTCAGGATTTGTTGAGAATATGGATCCCAGCTTTGTTGCACTCCTTCTTTGGGTTGTATTGATACCTGGCTTGTCTTTGGTGCCAACCTTTTAATGCTCGTCAGTGTCTTGTAACTTGCGAGGGCCCTGAGGGATTCTTCCGGGCTGCTCCCGACAGATGTCAGAGCCACACCAACATGGAAATCCTGATTGGGCTGAGACTGCGTCCATCTTTGGCATACAGTGTATGGTCCAGAGTAGTCATGTTGTACCTTGCAGTGTTTCTAGATTTCTATTTAAACCTATACTTATGCTATATACTGACGAGACAAAAGCATCAGTGTGTTATTTTTGAAGCCTTTTATCTTGCTCTGCACAGCTTGATATTTTCGCTTTGTCGCCTTTACAGGTCAGTTGTTCTTAAAAGGACCTGGTGCTTCTCAAGATATGTGAAAGATCAAATCAAACGTTTTAGCATATGTGAACCTGAGAGATGTTGGGTTGTTTAAATGACGGACTTAACCTCATGCTGTATGACGCAGAACTAAGAGCTGGGCAGACCATGCAAGACATTGTTTGTATTGACACGCATTAATGAATATACAATTAATGATAAATTTCCACTAATGATGCAAAGCTTTTTATTGTTAAGGGGATCCCAGATTGAATGATGGATGTTACTGCTGTGTTTTTTAGCCAACAGTAAAACGACCACAACAGCAGAACAATCTGGAGCACAAGTGCCTCAAAATTTTCAACTTTGACTTATTCCTTCTGTGCTCTCTGTAGTTTACAACACTTTGGGTGAAACTAAGTAACAAAGTGAAATATAGTTAAGCACACGGTGATTTTTGGAATCTGTTTAAAGTTTTATTGGTAATTTGACTCTATATTGAAGGGATAACTTCAGATTTTCAGTAGAACCACTTGGTGTTTTATTGAAAAGTTGCTTACTCAGCAACTTTTAAATGTCCGTTTCTAACCTTTAGATGGGTTGTTTGAAGAACAAACTTGAACAAACGTCTGGAACCGTGGTATTGTCTTGTTTGACTGTGATCCAACTTTGCACCAGCCTTTTCAGGATTTTATTTCCTACTTTTTGCATGATTTAGTTAATGAGAGCATGTCTTGATTTCAGTCTATGTTTACCAAGTGTTTTACGTTGCCTGAATTATTTCTTTAAAGGTTTCTCTAAGATATACCTTTGAATAAAGATTCCACCCCTTTGAGCTAAAGAGGACTTTCTACATCCCAACCTTTGTCTTGGCCGGGAAAACGAGTCTCCCAAAAGAGATCTTGAATTTCTTCCAAATGTAACAGATGAGCTTGTTTTGTTTTGGTTTTTGAAACAAGATGTTCCAAAAAGAGTTATTCTAAGCGATCATCGCCTCATTTATTCCTGATCCACTAAATTAAATAGAATCAGAGGTGAATCGACTAAAGCAAACGATGTTGACTAAGGATAAAAGCAGAGAAAATTCCCCCTAAACTAATAATAATGGGTCAGTTTTTGCAGAATAATTTCATTTTTATAGGATTAAACCAGGAACTACATCATGTTGTGATTCCAATGTTTGATCTGAACTGTTTTCTTTTTCTCATGATTGTAACGAGCACAGACGGCACATGTCTTCTTGTTCTGTTAGATGATCTTTTGTTATTTTTCCTATTTTAATGATGTTTTCATGGTGACATGCCTTAAATGAGTTTGATAGATCACATTGCAGCAAGGACTGGCAGTCTAAGCGGTGCAGGTTCACCTGCTGGAGCTTTTTCTTCGATTTAACTCCTGAACCTTTCGGTCGCCATTAAAATGAACCACCAGGCAACCAAAAAAAAAAAAAAAAACTAAACAAAACAATAAATATTTGTTGTGGCAGGTCTAATTTTCGGTTTTGGAATGTTTTTCTTAAGACTGGCGACAGTGATGGTGAAACAGAACAGCAGGAATTGTTGATGTATGATTTCTCTACCAAACAGAGAGTCAGGAATGCAGCCAACAATTCAGCATTACCAGCTTTACTGTTTTGCGTGACACTCGAAGCTCGTCTGCAGCTTCTCTTTGTGGTGCAGAATGATTTACGGAGCTCAAGAACAAAATCTCACATTTCTCCAGATTTCCCCATTTGACTGTTTCTTTTCGTAACGTGGAGAGCGGCGTCTGTCTGCAGAGACCTGCAGTGAGCAGATGGACTTCGTTGAGCTGGTGGTGAGATGCTGTTGGTTCGAACTCAACTGATGTCACTTCACACCAGTTCATCTTTTAAACGCATATTAATGTTGTTTATTGTATATTGGACACAAATAAACAATCATGCATCTCACTAGTCGGTTTTGTCGTGTAGTCATTTTCTGGATATCTAAAATTCACAAAAACGTTTGACAAAATCCAAATTTAGTTAAAGGTTATACATTGCAGTTTTGCCAACCCAGCAGATTTCCCTTTCGCTTTCTCTAAAGCAAAACATGAGAAATAATCTAAAAAAATGTTACAAAAAAATAAGTATCATTATAAAAGAGGTTAAGCGACAATGGACTGATTCTTCAAAACAGGAGAATCTGTGTTATAGATTCTGTGTTAACTTAAAGCCAGAAACAACACATTGTTAAAAAGTGAAAATACAAAAAAGGTTTTGGAAATGTACAGTAATCTTTGTGGTAGAAGAATAATAAAATTAAATGTGTAAGACTTGAAGGAGAACATCCCATCTTTCATCATTGAAATAAAAATAATAACTTAATTTGTTCTGTAACAGAATAATAGAAGAAAACACTAATAAGCTTGGCACTTAGATTCAAAACTGTTGCACAATAAAATGGAAAATAATAAACTCAAGTTTGTTCCCATTTATATTAATTCATTTGTTAGATTTGTCAGAAATTGATTGTGCATGTGAATTTCTCTTCCTTTCCCTCAAATACTTGTTAAAAACTTTGGATTTGCTAAAGGAGATCTTAATGCCGACAACAAATGGCATAATATGAGTTACAACAATACCTATTTTATCTCTGTGAAGAATAAAATAGTTTGAAAATTAAATTTGAAAAAATGCTTCAATAGAAACCCAGCTGTTTTAATCCTTTTATTATTTATTGAACTGTCATTTGGAATTTCGTTATTTCTTTATTTTATATTTGGTCAGTTTGCATTACCATCGTCCACCAGCTGATGGCGGTAATGTTCCGGCTCATAGTAAGGCAAGTACAAAACGTAACATTTCCGCTTCCGGTAGCGCAGTATCCTTCTCGGGCAGGAGAAATGTTGTCCCGATTACCGCGGCTGGGGCTTGCGTTGCCCCGGTCGGTTTCTGTCCTTTCGACCCGCTTCGTGTCGCAGTCCAAGGCGGACAGCGCCATCTCCTCCACGGCTGTGACGGATCCGTACGAGCCCGTGAATCAGTCCGGACACGGCGAGGTCAGCCCGTACGCCAAGGTGAGTGCAGCTACTGGACCTCCTGCGAACCGAGCCTGCGCTGACGGGACTGTGTCCTGGCGGGGGGTGGTTCTGTTTACTTTACTAGTTTATTATGTGTTCAGGTGGGTTTGCGCTGTGCTGCAGGTTCAAATGTGACAGTAAATCTTTATTGAGAGAACCGTTTTTATACAAACACTAGCTAAACAGACAAAAACAACGCTGGTTGTTGTTTTTGTTGTTACAGCAAAACTTTTACAGCATAAAGTCCTGCTGTAACTTTATGTCCAGAAGTTACAGCAAGACATAAAACGAAGTATAGAATTGTAAAGTTTGCTAAAATCTACATTTTATCCAGACAATGTGAGGCTTTATTAGTAGTCTCTATATAGGAAGAAAACAATTTAAGCAATTTAAGTTCAAACTTACAGTTGCGATGGATAAAATTACTTTAATTAAACAAGCAAATCCCCTTAATTAATGAAATAATTATTTTAAACAGATACATCTCATCCCTCTCAGGTATGAATGTGTATTTATAGATTTGACTTTAGATAGAATATTAAATGAGGAGAGGCACAACTCTTGACAGCTGAACGTAAAGTTAAGATTATTTTCTGTTTGTCACCATTTATTTTTTGAGCTCTTGAGTATTTCTTTCTTATAAACCTAAACATTAGGTTTTAGCTAAACATTAGGTTTAGGTTTATTATTAAGTTTAGATTTACTAACAGATGATGATCACTAGATCTTTTTTGTCACATTCATAATGGCAGCATGTATCATCTCTGGTATACGGACTTGGGTGGTCTGTATACTCAATTATTACACTGAGGGATTAATAAGCCCTCAGTGTTATTACCTTGAGAAATAATGAGATTTGGTTATATATGAAAACAGGCTTTTAATGCTGAAAAATGACCAAATGTTACAAGCCATACATGTCACACAAATGGAACAGATACAGAGTTGCATTCACCGTCCATCGCTGGGCCACACTGAGCTCACCTTATGGATGGAACCAAGTGAGGCAAAGATTGTAGAGCGAGTTTAGCTTTTATTCCTCTCCGCAATCTGTTCCCTCCCTAAAGAATTGTGTTTCATTTTGTTTATGTGTGACTATAGCCAGTCTTATGTGATATGGTTATGTGAGCAGCAGCACGGTGCGTGTAAGCAGATAGGAGATAGAGGAAAACACAGAACCCATAACAGTCGTTTCAGGTCAGCTTTCGACAGCCTTCTCTTTTTTTAAAGAGTTTCTGATTTATTATTTTTGATCAGAATCCAGACTTCCATGGCTTCTCCACCGATCCTGCAGAGGATGAGAGGAACATGAAGGTGGGCTTCTTCCTGGGCATCTCTGTGGCTCTTGTTATCGGAGGAACCTTTATCCACTATTTACCAGACCATGGGTAAGATTATTATTATTATTATGTTTTATTTAGTTCTGTTCAGATGTGAGGTGACAGAGGTCAGGGAGGCAGGAAGAGTTTATTCAGAAATGTTTGGAAGTGCAATATGTTTCGGCTGCTGTTTGAAATATTCCTTTAAATCTCTCTAACCCAAGAAGCCATGACTGTCAAAATTGAACCCGTCCTGTATGTACCCAAAAATGTTGTCATTGTTCCGATGACTATTGTTGCAGAAAGTTTGTTGGTTATTCAAATGAAAAACAAGACTAGGCAAACCTGTCATAAAAAGCAATGACATGATAAAGTAAAACGAGCTTGATCGTTTCATGATTGTTTTTCTTGCGTTTCTACCAAAGACTGGTCGACAAAAGTCTTCAGTCTGGTGCAAAACGTATGAAAATGTTTTGAGACCATTTTCATGTTCCTTGAAAATGGTCTCAAAACAATATGATTGTTTATAGAAATAATTTGGCTTAGTGTGGTTAAACAAAACCCCACTGCGGTGTGAATATTGCACACACTGATATTGTGGTGAGGATATATCCTGCGTATGGCGCCGCCTTACAATAAGCAGTACAGTAGAATGATGGGAATCAAAAAGGTGAAAATGGTTTCACAGCCCTTCACAAATTGATGAGCAACAGCTCGTGGCTGCTACCTCTTTTGTGTTTTAGCTTCTTAGTGGAAGCAGGAAGGAGTTTTCCTCACTACCGCTGCAGTTTGTTAAATAAGGATCCAGTATAAATTAATGAGGCAAGCGCTGACGTCAGGGAAGACTACAAAGTTAAACGGTCCTATGTGGGCACTTTCATGTTAACATGAGGCCTGACCAGTATTTGGGGTTGTGTGGCTTCCAGGATGCGGAAGTGGGCCAGAAGGGAAGCAGAACGACTCATTCGGCTCAGGGAGAAAGACGGTCTGCCGCTCATCCAGGAGAATTACTACGACGCCAGCAAAATCATCCTGCCCTCCTCCAGCGAGGACTGACCCCTCCTGCACTGTCCCACTCTATTTCATGGTTGTTGTAAATCACTGATTAAATAAACTATGTTCTCATTGGATGATGTTTGGGGGTTTTTTTGCCTTCACATCTTGATTTTCAATAGTCAAATATAGCTTTTAGAGATTTCACCAATAAAATACCAATTCAGTTCTGAAAATGTTTCAGTTCACCCATATTTGACAAAAAAAAAAAAATCATAAGAAATCCAAACAAGATGTAATGACTCACTAGAGGGACCCAGAAAATCAGCCACGACACAGGAGTGAGCAGAAAACTCAGATTATTTATTAAAAGACAGCTCAGGCCGGCCACACTGGACCGTCAGCTGCAGCACTGGCCTGACGATCAGGTACAAGGAAGAGAGCAGATGCTCCACTGACGCAGGGCTCGGGAGGGAGTGCCCCGGGGAGGAGAAGCGCTGATGCTGGCCAGCGCACTAACTCTGAAGCGGCAGAAGTCCAGGAGAAGTACCAAATCCAGATCCAAATCCTTGGTCGGACGGGCTGAGGTCATGCACGATGGGGCAGAGAGCAGAATCCGTGGGAGTGGGCGTGAGCGGTGGGACCAAAACAGGTGTGGGTCGAGATCCAGATGGGCAAAAGGCAACAGCAAGGTGAAAGGGGCAAATCCGGGGAACAAGAGTGTGGTTGCAACGATGAGGGCGAGATGGGAGTGCTGGAAAACTACTTGCTGAAAGCGTTCGATAATCTGGCAGCGTGGTTGTGACGGAGAGA
This sequence comes from Xiphophorus hellerii, assembly GCF_003331165.1. Taxonomy (NCBI): domain Eukaryota; kingdom Metazoa; phylum Chordata; class Actinopteri; order Cyprinodontiformes; family Poeciliidae; genus Xiphophorus; species Xiphophorus hellerii. The sequence continues at coordinate 7,088,590 of NC_045672.1, read as the reverse complement.
GGCTTAAGAAGGGAAACAGGGAGCGACAAGGAATAAAGGAAATGAGGGACATGACATGGATCGGCTCAAAACAAAGAACACAGAGCACCATGTGAACATCACACAGGAAGTAAAATGAAGGCAAAAATGTATGTAAAAAAAACAACTTAATTGTCACGATGGCCATCAGTTCATTTTCTCCAGTTAACCAGCGCTGATCCTTTGTTGCTGCAGTGAAGACATCAGAGCTGTGGCGTGGACTGGTCACAGTGGGCTGAATGGCCCCAAATCCTGTGAAAAACCTAATGAACCATGAACAGCACGGCCTCTTCTACTTTATCTGGAACGTAGTTCGAGGGTGAGATCTCTTCCTGCTTCATCCTAGCAAGTGATGACTACGTTAATCTTCGACAGAAGGCGGTAGAGTCACGGGCACCCGGCGGAAAAAGAGCCTGGAGCCTCTGAAGAGCTGACCCTGAAGGAGGTTGGGGAGAACAGTTGAGCTCTAAATGTTCTGAGGACAGGAAGATGGACATGTGGTCACTGCAGGTCAGACTGTCAGCATACCTCGGTACTCAGATGATTCCAGCAGTGCAGCCAGGATGTAAAGACAGGAAACCGAGGAGGAAGACCTGCAGCCAGACTGGAAACACAGAGCTGAATGAGTCCGAGCGGCAGCATGGAGCAAGATCAGCTTCTGTTTTCTGTGATTCTGACAATCAGTTCAAGGTGTTGTCTAAAGCCTTCGGGGAATTAAACAGAGTCCGACTTTGATCTGTTGCTTTAAATTGAGGAATCAGAGTGAAGAGTATCAAATTAAAATGAACTTCCAGGTTGTTAAAAAACAATCTGCCAGACCTCATCAAACAGAAAACAATAAATCGCGCCTCACTCTGTTACTCACCCACAGTTGTTGACGGCCATTACATCAGCAACCAGCGTGAATGGGTAAGTCAGGACCCTCAGTGTGATCTAGAGAAATGCAGTCAACATTAATGTAACCGCGGACCATCAGTAGCTGTCAAAATGAAAGTGCTATAATAATAATAATAATAATAATAAACTTACACTCATCACAAACTTTGTGTAGTTTCTTAGTGTTGATGCCTGACTAAACTAAAACAAGAACAGGAGTTAAACAATGAACACTGATGAAAAGGTTAAAGTTTTCCATTTAACTAATAGTACAAATTTCATGTGGAGTCCCAGACAGCTTTGATGGTGCAATACTAAAATAAACGGAACAGAAACATCGAAACCAACGATGTGATCTAGCAAGAAGAATGAGACAATAATTAACAGACTGAACTGATGCAAACAGGTCGAGAGTTCAGAGTTCATGATCCTTCAGGTGACCTTTAACACAAGTGCTAAGAGCCTGTGGAAGACGGTCTTAAAGCTGGAGGTAAAACAGCTTCGAAAGCTGTGAATACACTCACCGGCCACTTTATTAGGTACACCTGTCCAACTCCTCATTAACATAAATGTCGAATCAGCCAATCACATGGCAGCAACTAAATCCATTTAGTCATGTAGACGTGGCCAAAACGCTCTGCTGCAGTTCAAACCGAGCATCAACATGAGGAAGAAAGGTGATTTAAGTGACTTTGAATGTGGCATGTTTGTTGGTGCCAGACGGGCTGGTCTGAGTATTTCAGAAACTGCCAATCTACTGGGATTTTCACACACAACCATCTTACAGAGAATGGTTCGAAAAAGAGAAAATATCCAGTGAGCAGCAGTTCTGTGGGCACAAATGCCTGTTGATGCCAGAGGTCAGAGGACAATGGCCAGACTGGTTTGATCTGATCATCGCAAATCTTTTCACGCTCCTCTCCAAACCATCGGGCCTCAATATTAATGCGTGTTCTGACCAAACAGCATCACAGCTTGGATACAAACAGCTGGCATACGTACGCTGTCGTCTACAGCATAGGTGTTGATAAGGTAGGCCAGCAGGTTACAGCACCACAGGAAAAGGACTTCTCCCAGCACATGTGGAACAAAACCGCTGCAAACAAGCACACTGATCAGACCTTTAGGAATTAAACACACTGTAAGGACTGTAGAGCTACTTACGTATAAAATCCAGACAATCCTTCCTCCTTGAATATCGTCATGATACAACTGAATACACCACTGCAAATGAGAAAACACATTCAGCAATATTTCACCCGACACAAATGATACCATATAATTACATCAGGATTAGTGATTAAAGACTTGACTGGGGGGGATGAAGGGAAGGGCGTCTTCAATTTAGATGTCTCTGCAAAATGGAACCTAGAATAATCTTTGAAAACCTCAACAAGAAGTCTGGACTAAACTAACATGTTGACTTTATGTTAAAGTCTTATGTTGACTTATGTTGAAACAAAGAACAGTTCTGACTAACTGGAGCGATTCCTACCGATAACCGATCAAAGGAATCCAATCACTAGTGAACGACACAACACTCAGCAGCTACGATGACTTAGATTCCTCTGAGTAGTCCTGGAGTTGTTTTCTCTCCACCGGTATTTGTAACTTTTCTTTTGTATAGCCCGGTTTTAAGCCAGGTTTACATAATTATTTTTAATACAATCCTTTTGTAAGCTAACTGTAGAGTGGTGACCTCAAGTCACGGCGAATACACGGTCGTTTACACGCAGTACCTCGTGGACCACTAGATGGCGCCCGCGGACCACCAGTGGTCCAGGGACCATAGTTTGAGAAGGACTGCCTTAAAGTGATAATACTTTAAGGTACAAATATGTTTGACTAGCTTCAACTCCCCTTTTTTTACTTTTCAGTTTCTTGTAAAAAAAAAAAAAAGAAAAAAAAAAGATGTTCTGTTTCCTGGAAGTTAAGGTGGCTTAAAATTTTACCAGAAGTTTAGTTTTAGCACAATATGCTAAATTATGCAAAATGTAAATTTTGCAAAAGTATTCACATCACTTGGTACTTTTCTGCTTTAATATTACCTTTTTGGATGATACTAATCAAATTTGCTAAAAAAACAAAACAAAAACAAAAAAACAACCCCAAAACAACAACAAAAAAATACATACAAGCTAAATATTTCCTCATTTTGTCGTTTCTGTTGGGATTTGTGTCATTTTAGACTTTGCTCTTACATATAAAACAATTAACAGCTGCTGAAGCCTCATCCCACACTCGGCGTCACCAGTTTTTTTTTTTAAAGCACATGGAAAAGCTAGTTGTGCCAGGGCAGATTGCTCTAAATGGATATCAAGAGTTGGTATCCTGATTGTGTGAGTGAGTTTTTGTCCCATCAAAACTGCCTCTGACTTCAACATAAACAAATCACATCAATGAAACATAGGGACTTCTGTTTGTATGACCTTGTTTGTTAAGGGTGAGTGTGCTTGTGGGGACACAAAGTTGCTAAAAGTCACCAGGAAGGAGTCAGTCTGCCATGTCCAGAACTCAGAAGGACCAAGGAAGGGAGAGCACAATGCAATCTCCCTCAACGTGGATCCCCATCAGTGACTAGCTCTTCCCACATCTGTGTTGACTTGGAAAACTTTATAGGAAGTTATTGTACTGTACCTGGACCAGATCTTGTGACCTTACCTGTACTTGGTCTCTCTGCCAACGAACTGGGCCATGCAGCGCACTGACATGACTGCCAAAGAAATACAAAACAGCCGATCAGATAATCTACTGACTCTGGTGTTCACTCAGAAGCAGCACCGCACATCACCTTGGCTTTTATCGGACTGATAACAGGGCGCGTAGTCTAGAGAGCGGGAGACACATTTGTTGGTTTCACCAGTTAAGCGTTAATTTCGTCCTGCGTAAAAAAAACAATGCGCCACTTTGGCTTCTTTTGTCTTGCTTGAAATTGTTCCATTTGCGCCATCCGAGTAAAACCTTGTAAATGACATGAGGCCCAGAGGCAAGTTCAAAACCTCTGTAGAGGAAACCATCTTATTGAGGGCATACCATGAAAAGGATGGGTGGCCACTCTGGACAGGCACCGAAAGATCATATCATGTGATGTCTGAGGGGAAAAAAAGTGGAAAGAAGAAGGCCATTATGATTTTTGATTTCAACATGGCATGCTGAAACATATGAACTGTCAGTTTAACCCTCGTGTTACTTGGATTAAAGAGATAGAAAATACTGTACTGCTAATGATTCTTCAGAAACCATTGACCTCTCACCTCTTGGACCAATTTCCTAAAGGAATTCTGGTGCTCATCTTTTTTGGACTGAAGCACCCTCTGGTTATAGAAAAAAGTTACCGTTTGAATAAAAAAAAGTTGCATCTGAAAATAACTGTTGCTATCAGATCTGTGTTTATTAATGCAGTGAACATCAGTAAAAAGCAGTCGGAGCTCTGAGAACAGCATCTAAATAAATGAACACAAACATTGAACATAATAAGTCCATCTGGTGTTGCACAGGAAAACTTCCAGGCTCTATTACTTTCAGTGTTATTTCCAAGTATACAACAAGTGACTAAAATTAGTTTCTGTCTCAGGGAGCAAAGCATGAATTGCTGTGTTAATATCACCACAATATTAGTCTCTTTCTTACCCCTTCAATTTTGCCCCTCACCAAGGTAGAGATGGTGCTGGATGCTATACGAGGTGAGAGGCCCCGAAAGAGTCCCAGCTTTCCATCCACTCTGAGAACATGCTGAGCTGAAAACAAGCACACTTCCTCGTAGCTGTTCTGAACTACAGCGGCACAGTTATTTCTTAGTCAGCACATTTAGTTGACACGTTAAACATGCTGCGACAGACTATATATGCCGCAGCATATATAGGTCATATACTGTGCCTTTTTTAAAAAATAAAAAAAATACTTTATTAATCCCACAAGAAAATAAAATCTGCTCATCATTAATCCACTTGTGTCTTCTGGAGTTTCAGACAAAAGCCGATCCAAGCTGAATCAGAGAGCATGATCCTCACAGTGTTGCCTCCTTTTGTCCAGGGATGTGACTGCATCTTCAGGTGTAATGATATAAACATGCCCAACCAAATTGGAGTTAAGTGCCTTGCCCAGGGGCACATCGACATGTGACAAGAGGAAGCTGAAATCGAACCTACAACCTTCCGATCACAAGACAATTACTGTACACACAGAGTCACAGTCGCCCCCACAGAAGAGTGCTTTGGTCTTTGGATATCCCACATGTGCAGCCACGTAACTCACCGTAGCTGAAGAAACCAGGCAGGTATAGAACTGGTCTTCCAAACATTGTTGACCCAACAGCTGGAGGAAGAGGTTCGTGTCCCACCTGGGAAAAATGAAAAAAAGGGAGAGAATACAAACTGATCTGAGGTGGAGACAGAGGTGATACTCGCCCTGTATTTACTTCCCAGGTGGAAAAAAAAAATACTTTAGTATATTCCAAACATACGTAAGTGCGTATGCGTAAGTACATTTTAAATATACCAAGTATTATCATACTTATGATACAGTATTATCATCAAACACATTAGATTAGCTCATCCAATGCGTTTGATGATCTGTAACATCTGTAACAAAGAAATGACAGATAGATTAGATATGCATGTACATTCATATACACATATAATCTACCTCATCTGTCTCATCTCTATATATTTCGGTCGGTCGGCCCAGCTACCTGAATTAGCAGTTTAACGTATAGGAGCGGGTGTGTGATGGTAGTAACAGTCGCCCCTAGCAACACAACGGCAGCGTCCACTACCACGGGAGTAGAGGGCATCCTAGTCCACGCAGGCTTCCAGTGTGGGTTCTACTGCACGGAGATCCATCTTTGGTCACCGAAACACACACATCCCCAGAGAAAATCAGCTGGAGCTAACATGACTTCCGCTCTGAGCTCTCACTCTCAGCTGGACGCGGTTCCTGAGGTGAAACCGAGTTCAGCTACATTAACGTGTCTGATTTTAAAAAACAGAACAAAAACAAAAAGTAGCTTACATCCTTTATCACAGCACTATTTGGTTTAAAACAGGTGGCTGAGATCTCTCGGCGGAGCAAAAACAACTGGGCGGAGTCTATCCGCTGACGTCACATATTTTATGATCTCAGACGTTCGGTCGTCAAGGTGACCAGATGTTACCAAAAAGCAGAATCAACAATAAGGGCTTGTAATCAACTTGGAATTTTGGATGATCTTTTATGTTAATGCACTGTGACATCTGGCACACATATCACAATTTGTGCTGTTTCCTTTATACATATTTATATTGATGGTCGTTTTCTTATCTTCTTGCTTTATTTTATGCTCCCCCTGGTAAATTATTGTTATCTTCCTGAGTTTTGTTCACAGTACAATTGTATTGTTGTTTATTATAATAAATAAAGTTAAAAAAAAAAAAAAGATGGCCAGATGTTATATGGTGCTTTCACACCAAACGCTTTTCTGGCGTCAGGTTTACATTCAGACCCTAGTGAGAAAAAATATAGATCCTTTAGTATATTTCAAACATACTTACATTTGTGTAAGTACATTTTAAGTATACTAAGTATTAAGTGTAGTATATAAATGAAGTACACTAACAGCATGCTTGTACCAATTTTGACATTATAACTTTAAACACACTTAATACTGTTATCTAGTATTAAGATAACAGTATCTTAACAATATTAAGATACTGTTATCTTAATAACAGTATCTTTAACAGTAAAGATACTGTTAATATTGTTAACAGTATCTTAACAATATTAAGATACTGTTATCTTAATAACAGTATCTTTAACAGTAAAGATACTGTTAATATTGTTAACAGTATCTTAACAATATTAAGATACTGTTAATCTTAGTTAAGATTAACAGTAAGATGTTGTTAACAGTATCTTAATACTGTTAAGATACTATTATCTTAACAGTATTAAGATAACAATACTGTTATTACTATGATAACAACAGTATTATTATGCTGTTATTAACAGTATACTAGTACTGTTGATAATCTATATGTATGATACATAACTGTATTATCACATACAGATATGCTACATAAATCTTGGCGAGCTAACCAGGAGGAGTTTGTACAGAGCTGAAGTATTGCCTTTTTCTATTTTGTTGCTACCATGAATGTATTGGAGAAACATGGGTTTAAAATCCCTAATGCAGTGCTGATTAAATATGTGACGAACACAGAAACTGATAATGTAGTAGCTGATTTTCTGACAGGCTATGGGTCAACGAAAAAGTTTGAAGTCATAGCTTATTCTGATTCCGTTTTCCACAGCTGCATAACTTTTGAGTTTGCCTCAGGGAGTGTGTTGGAGAGGTTACATAAAATCTTGTACACCTAGACTTGTCAAACTGAAAAAAATGACTTATGAAATCGAAGAACTGTCGGTGGTTTGCTCGGAGTTTGAAGCCAAAAATAAAAACACAAACGTACCTGAGATCCTGCTGTGTCAGACCTGCAGCGTTCCAGAAAGATATTTGACAGCCTACTACCACCAGCTGCAGACATGGTTAAACATCTTCAACCAGATGCACCTCCTTTAAGTTACCTCAGAATCCTTGACTCTGCCTATGGGACAGTCCAAGATGGTGACGAACTGTATGCAAAATTTATGGAGCAGTTTCAAATCAGCAGGTGAAAAACCATCAGTCTATTTACAACGCCTGCAAGCGAACTATGAACTATGCTGTAAGGAGGAGCGGAGTGCTAGCTGCTGATTTTGAAAAACATTTGCTGAATCAATTCAAGTCGTGGCTGTTGTGATCACACCTTAATTTCTGAAGCAGAGCAAGTCAAAACCACCATCTTTGGAAGAGCTGCTAATGTTGAGAACAGAAGAAGACAGAGAAGCTGCTGAAGCTCAGCGTATGAAACAGCACCTTGGTTCCAGTAAACCCAGAGCTAGCGTGCATTCACATCACGCTTATGCACCAGCTGAAGAAAAGAGTGCTTATGATAACCTGTACATCGGCTAACTTGCCAAGCAGTTAGCTGATGTCCAAAAACAGTTGGCTGCTCTTACCACTGCTCAGTCTGCTCAGAAACAGTCTGTTCTGCCTAAATCTCTGCATGTTGGCAAGTTCAGTCAGCCCCCACATACTAGTAAATGTGCACCTCAACCCTCTCACAAAAAGGCAGCTTTTTGTGAGCCAGGTTACTGCTACAGCTGTGGGGAAGATGGTTGTTTCCTTATTGTCAAACAAAGGGAAAAAAAATACATGTTTCTGAAAGGGATTTTTGTCAAGAATCCCTGGAGTCATTTCTGCTCCAGCATTTATAGATCTGTCAGACATTTATAGATCTTTGTATTAAAGGAGTCACTGCATCAAAATCTTTATTGGTGTTATTTATAGAGTGCAGGCCATAAAGGCCCATTTTAATGGAACATATAAATTGAGTAGAGCTGTATCTTCCTGCTCTAATCCTGCATATTGGCCCTTATCTTCGAACCCATAAAACTAATGCTTTAGGTTCATCTGGAGAGCATGTGATTTAGGATATGGCTAATATCTGGAGCTCCCACAGATAGATCTGCTTTAACTCCAGGTGAAGGGAAGGGATGGAATGGCTTAAACGTATTTGTGATTTTTGACCCTCATCATTGTCTGGTTTGAAAAAGGTTGGTACATCCAACTGGAAGCAATAGTTCCAACTTAAATGAAACTTAATTTGTTATAAGTAACGAAGTTAAGTTTACGTCTCGCGCAGTTGCTCGAGATGTAACTGCAGTTGGTCTGTGGCCATCTTTACAGGCCACAGACCAAAACAAACATTATCCCGGTGTTTTGATTGTGTTACCAACTGCAGTGAAGTCAGTTTCGAGTTGGATATCGGATATTCCAATATCCGCCGAGCAAGCGGCGTTTAGCTCAAGGTTGATCCGATTTATGAGCGCTAATTCTGGCCAGCCACAGTCACTTAGGGACTGTCAACAAATTTCCAAACCAAACACTCCTGTCAAACAAATGCTTATAAATGCCTTGCTTGTGACCAACTGATACAAAAAGTGGTAATTCATGCTTTTACATGAGACACACTACCCTCTGTTAAATGTCAAGTCATATTCAATATTTTAAATAACTTTAATATTAAATAATAAAATGTTTTCTTCAATAGCTTCCATATCGTGTCACATTGACTAGAAATCAGTGTGTAATTGTTGTACTAAACTGTATATATGAGGCACACGCATTTTTACTCCATTTTAACTCATTTTTTTATTTTTGTTGCCTTTTTTTTTTTTTTAGTTTAACTTTAGTATTTCTCTTCAAAAGCTTTTAGGTCATGTGGCCTCAGGTTCTGGTTCTGGTTCTGCTCTGCATCCCCAGAACCAGAACCAAACAAGGAGAAGCAGCATTCAGCTTCTATACACCACAAATCTGGAACAAACTTCCAGAAAACCGTAAAACAGTTGAAACACTGACTTCCTTTAAACCTCGACTAAAAACTCACCCGTTTAGAATTGGACTTGAAACGTAATCAATTACGAATTTAACGACTTCATGTAATGTTACATGACTACGTAACATGACTTTGTGTTTTTGATGATGTAAGGCACTTTGAAATGCCTTGCTGCTGAATTGTGCTATACAAATGAAATTTGATTGATTGATTGATTGATTGATTGATTGATTGATTGATTGATTGTCAGTGGGTCACATGACATGTGAGCTGTTTAACACCTATCATATTTTTTAAATATAAAATAACGTAAAAAATAAAAGTAAAAACACCTAAAATGGGGAATAAAGATTGTGCCTCATCTGTGCAGACTGGTAGAACAATTTCACACAGATTGTGACTCCATAGGTCACATGACCTAGAAGCTATTGAAGAGAAATACTAAATTATTATATTAAAGGATTTCTCAAGCTTTCACAACAGAATCAAGGCAACAGTCCAGGTGTGTTTTTGATGAGGGAATAACATAATATGATGTAAAGGTAAAAAATTTGATTTCACATATCACTGCAGTAGTATATTCATTTATGCCTTTGGTTATTGTTCTCTGCCATAGATATCCAGTGGAGCTACGTTGAAAGAACATCAGTCAGATGACAGACATGGAAACATCTTGCTGGCTGCTTTCGGTTCTCTGTGATCGTCGATGACAAAGAGAAGATTGTGAAAGACTTCAAACAGTGGTCCATCATTTACCGCAATCATTGCTCTATTCAACGGTAATGTTTCTCATCTTTAATTAAACAATTAACTACGTTAATTAGCTGCTATTTTGTTGCAGTTAAAACATTTGAATGTAGGGTAAAGAATCGACAGCAGCCAGCAGACAAATAAATAAGACCCTGATTCAAGAGCCTAATTTTCTACAGTTAGTGGATTTGCAATATACAAAAAAACAAGAATAGAGATAAAAATCTTTATGTGTGACTGTAAAACACATCCATTTAATATCATGCTCTTTTTAGCATCATTAAAGTGATGGTTGTTCTAAATGTTTTCTAGATTCAAGCCTTTCAACCCTGGATGTCATTTGGAGCTTCATGTTTCTGTGTTCAGGCCCTTTATGTGCACAAGTGCGGAAAAGCCGACACCAGAAATGTCAGAGGAAATCTTTGAGGTTCAGCTCAGCGAAAAGAGCAGCACCAGACGACAAGAAGAAACCAGACTGCCTGGATTCTCCTAGAGACAGACCAAACCTCGCTTTCCTGTTCAAACACTGTCAAAATACCAAAGCCCAGAACATACGACCAGTTCCAAAAGAGACATGGACTTTGGGATACAAAACTCTTTGGACTTTATTAAGTACAAATACAGAATCACAAAACTCAAATGTGGATGTTGGCCTGTGAAGGCAGATGTTAACTTGTGGAACCTGCTCTGTCAAAGCAGAGCTGCATTGTGGTTGTTGGACACACACCTTTAAATTTCAGACTCATTTATTTCCAAGTCCACCATGTTTTCCAGTCTTATGTAGTTTTCCACACAGGATTCCCAAGTCAGTGGATGCACCAGGCCACTGTCTCTGCAGGTCCTCAAACTGTCCCTAGAGACGGTCATGGCCACATTGACTGCTGTTTGACTCGGTCATAAACTGTCCCAGTTCCTCCTGGGAGTCAGGGAACCTACAGTCTGTCCTGCCAAACCCAGGAGTAAAATATGCACAGGACGCATAGATTACTTATATATTTACATTTCTTCATTCAACTGTCACCACCAACTGTTTTGACTATTGTTGAAAACTGTTGTAATGCTTAACTGTATTTATGTCATCAGAAATTGTTACAATAAAAAGTGATATCCTGTTAACACATGGCTGATTTTATTTTTCTTTCTTTTTGTTTTGATAAATTATTTTTGAAAGTTGCCAAACAGACAACAAATTAACCAGAGGTTAATTAAATAAATGAGAAGAAAGACAACAACAAAAACCCCTGTTAGGTAGGTGGAACATGACATCCGGTTTACCAGTGAGACTGGTTGGCAGGTCTGATGGGATTTGTAGTCCATCTTTCCTGGCTTTCATCAATGTCACATTGCAGCAAACCCATGAACACAAACCACACAGGTCTGCTCAACAACAAACCAAAATTATAACAAATTAAGGAAAATTTCAGAAAAGACACAAACAGTCTAGAATGACATCATTGGTTTCCATAAAATGGATCATTTCTTAATTTTGCTCTTTAAAGAGCGAAGGCTCATTTGAACATTGTGTTGTTGGCAAGAAATCCAGAACTTCTGCATGACTGCAGCCGTCATGAAAGTACGTCTTGATCAGATCCTCTTCTGAGAGCGAGTCCAGCACCGACCCTGTTAAACAAAATAGAGCAGAATAGAGAAAACTTTGACTGTCCAACAATGGAGAAATTCAGGTGCTAAACTAACAATGCGACACACAATTAAAGCAGTTCGGTTCACATAAAGGTAGAAGATAAAATATGTAAAAACAGAGTAAAATGCAGTAAAGGCAAAAAATTCAACATAAGTACTGTGGAGTTATTAAAAGTAGCATATAAATACTGTATTCAAAAGTAATGTGCAGTAAGGTATGTTCATTGAAAAAAATCTTCAAAAATCAGAATCAGAATAGCATATTTACTGATAACTAGCTGGAATTTGTGTCTCAACAAATGTGGTTTGTTGAACCAAAAGAACTTCAAGACTATTTACCGACGTCTTCGCCTTGTGCCAAGAGCTGCACATTTTTCCCACATGAAAAGCAGATCACTTGAAGTGTCCCTAGATTTTTCACAGACGTCGCAAAACATGAAACATGGCCACCTAAAAAAAATAATAAAAAAAAAAGCCACAGTTGAAACCAGATATTTATACACCAAGAGAAAGATACAAACATATGTCTCTGTCTGTATCGATAGATTGAGATCCATTGATGGGTAAAAGAGTTCATTTACACTCTCAAAGTGTTAGAATTGTGCATTATTCTGGTGTTATTTTATGTCCAGTGTTCTTTCAGCACTGGGAGTTTGGACCCGAATGATGGCCAAGTTTGGTTTACTCTTAAAGTGCAACATATACACTTCACAATTTGCAGCGTAGTTGTAAGTTTCCCACCTGCAGTCAGAGTTATCGTATCAAGGAGGAAGCTGCTGCTGCTCAGAGCAGCACAGAATCTCACATCCAGTTTGCATCCAAATACGTAAAACATTTTTGAAAACTCATATTTTTGCAAATTTGTCAATTTTTTTTTGTGCAAATCCAACATAAAGTATGTTACTTAAAAACTACTATTACGTTAAAAAGTATTGTTACTTTTTTAAAAAAAAAATAATACTTTCTGCCGTTGGTGGTATGTTTCAGTGGGAAACTGATTTCCAGCCGACGGAGGGCAGCAACGCTTCCTTCAGGCTGAATGTTTTTCTGCAACACTGAGTTCCCAGGATCAGGGCGCAGCTGTAAATGTGACAGGACATCATGTCCTGAACACCGTGTGCCTCTGTACAGTGTGCCACAACAAAAGGCCGAGCCGCATCGAACCCTTTAAAGCCAGCCGTTAGACTGAGCAAGGCGTTCACTCCGGCACCTCAGTTCACCGGCTGATTGGATGATTGAAATGATGTATACTGGCTTCGTATCGAGGTCAGTCGCTGCAAACACTGTGTGGGCAAAACAACAATGTCTGCCGTGTTTTAAAATCTTTCCATGCGAAAGTACAATGCCTATAAAAAGTATAGGAAGTTGTACCTTTTAATTGTGCTTAAAATGAGTCATGAGCAGATTAATGTGACATTTTGGACAAAAAAAAATTGTATAATGTAACAGTAAAACCTGATTTCTACAAAATAATGAACTTTAGATAAAAATATGTAACCTAAAATAATTGCGTAAACAATTATCCAGTCAGTCTTTAGTATATGCACCTGGGCTTTGACTGGGCCACTCTAGAACATCCACCTTGTTGTCTTCAAACCGTCTCTGTGTAGCTTTAGCTGGATGCTTCAGGTTGTTGTCTGGCTGGATGGTGAACGTTATCTGAAGCCATAGCTCTATGATGGAAGCTAATTTTCCTCCAGGAGTTTTAGGTTTTGCTGCATTTATTTTACTTTCCACCCAGGGCTTGAGAGGCCTCACTGCATATTGTTCGATGCTCCATTCACTGACATGGGACTGTCATAATGTAGCCAAACAAATATAACACAAATAATTTTTGTCGACCCATTCGTCAGTTTTCTTGAAGGGTTTTGACCTAATCAAGTGAATCCGGTCATCTCACATTTTGCCACTTGAGCTGACCAGAGTTAGAGATAAGCCAGTGGAGATGATTGTAGCCCAAGGGGACGGAAATAATAACACTAAAACACTGCGGCAAAAAAGAGAAGTACTAAAAAGTTGTAATCCAGACTAGAATTAATTTCTGTGCCAGTTATTATTAATTACAAGGAAACAGAGGCTCTCATTGCCATTCATTTGGCTTCGGCCGGTGAAGAACCTGGGCAGCAGTTTGTCTCCTCCATCTCAGCTGCTGCAGCATGTAGCTTCTTGTAATTTCTCCCTAGAATGGTTCGGTCCAGGGATCCTCGTGTCCCGATGTTCCGGAGCTTTTAGATGTGTCCCTGCTCCAGCACACCTGAATCAAACGACTCAATCACCCCTTCAGCACACAGTCAAGTTCTCAAGAGTTTGACTCAGGTGTGTGAAAGGGTTGTCGCTATGTCTCTTCCGTCTCTGGAGAGCTACAGGACCGACTTCGGAGAGCCCACAACGTCACCACGGCCCCTTCATGGCCCCTTCACGGCCCCTTCACGGCCCCTTCAGGGCCCGGCCAAGTCTTACCCTCAGCGAGGCGTTTCAGTGCAGTAAAGAGCTGTTGTCGTCCTGGACACCGCAATTTCATCCAAGCCCTGAAAAATCCTCTTTTTCTTAAGGTCCCGATCCTGATTGTTTATATTTGTCTCTGCAATATTATTTTATATTTATTAAAATATACTTACTTCTTCTTTTTTTTTTTTGGCACTGCCTTTGAGAGTTGCTATTTTTTAAATTTCGTTTTACTGTTTTGTACAATGACAGTAAAGAGACTCTGATTCAGAGGAGTGAATGCTGAAAGTCAGTGACTTGATGCAATCTGCTGGGTTTCCTTAGATAGAAAACCTTCAAAACTATTTTTAGCAATGAACTGAACTACTGCACTGCTTGACAACTAAGATCAAATGGAATGAATTTTTTCTTTTTTTTTTTGTGAAGTGCCTCAAGGCAACATTTGTTGAATACTGGTGGTGTAGAAAAGAAAACTGAATTGAACTGAAAAGGTTGCCTGGTTGCTTGAAAGGAAAATCTAAAAACACGTCACTGCACTGAAACCATAAAGCACTGCAAGGTGAATCCATCTATAGGAAATGAGACAAACTGTGCGATAAAGGAAGACTTGTTTGGAGTGAAAACTTGTTTTTTCCTGCAGCGTCGTCCTAAAAAGAATAACCATCATCTAGGCCAGACCAGGCTATGTGGAACAAGCCGCAGGTCATTTAAAGTTTGTTCTCACAGCAGATTAAAGGCAGGTGGATTAGGATTACTCAGATCCATGTGTGTCTGTCCACACTTCCACAGGAGAAGAGAGGTCAGGAAGTGACGAGCGCTGGGATTAAAGCCCTGACTTGGGTCAAACGACAGACCGACTGCACACACACACACACGCACACACCCCCACCCACACGCACACACACACACACACACACACCCACACCCACACCCACCCACACACACACGCACACACGCACACACACGACATCACAATCTGATGTTAAAATAGAGCTGGTCATGAAATGTCAACAGTTCAAGCACAGTTCAGGTGCAGGTCTGAGCGGCTAGTGCAGAACACGACTGCATCCGTTTAAAACATGAATCAATGAACTTCGTATCGCCAATTTAAGACGGATGTCAGCTCTGAGGTTCAGCTAACAGTAAGTTTAACTGATACCAGCAGGAAGTTCTGGATTCAATAAATATATTGCAAATGTATGAATTCAACAATTAGAAAATATCTAAAAGGTTCTTCCAGCTGTGTGTTTTGCGTAATCTCATTTTTGCTTTTTTGTTGTTTTTTTTTTGTCACATTTAAATGTTTCAGATCTGTGATGAAGATCTTATGGAAACACAAAGAGAAACAGAGAGAGTAATCACATTTCAGTTCAATCTCCCAATCCCAGGTCTGCTTATTGACAGACGTGTGGAGTCAGGAAATCTCTTAAATATGTTAAAGTCTACATAAAGTAGACTCACAGGAGATTACAGGTCTAAAAAAAAATAAATCAACCTGGCATTTCCCCGATCTACAGGAATTTAAGAGCAGTTGAGAAACCGACGTCTGCAAAATAATCTCAATGCTTTTTGACTCCAGTAATCCACAGTGAGACCCACAAACAGTGAAAACACAGGACAGTGGTTAGTCTTCCCAGTAGCGGACCAACCAAAATGATCCCAGGCTCCCTGGCTGCAGGAGGTCACAAAGAGCCCAGGATATTAGGTCTCAGCAGGATGTCTTCGAGGTGAGGTCAGAGATCATGAAGCATTCGTCCCCAAGGATAATTATTTCCTTATTGTTTTTAAAAATCAGTCACGATTAACAAAATCTGGCTTTTTGATTAAACAAATTACCAAAACAAAAAACCTTTTTCTACTGATTTCTGCAAAAAAAAAAAAAGAAGTAAATTTTTAATAAAAAATGTGCACCTTAAACCCTTTATTCAGTCCTTCCGGTCCGTATTTAGTATTTGCGCCTCCGGCTGATGTGCAGTTACCTTTGTCTAATATTAAAATGAGTTTGACGGGAAAAAAAGAGAAAAGAAAAAACACAAACAAAAGAAATCTGTAAGGTGCAAATCAATCCCTCAGCACTGGAGTTAAAATCTGCTAGCAGTTTGGAGATAATTTTGTGTTTTGAAATATAGAGAGATATTCCAGTAAGGCTTTTCTGGAGGAACCTTCCTAGGACTGGACTCAGTTTGCGTTTACGTCACAGTGAACGGTCGGCGCCGCAGCAGGACTGGGTGAGCCTGGTTCTGAGCCAGACAGACTCTCTGAGGACAGCTTGTCTGTGTGGTTCTAACCCGATGTCAGGTCTGCTGTGTTTCTATGTGACCCCTGTGTGAACTCTCCACGAACTCCTCATCAGAGATTCAGAGTGGATAGAAAAAAAGAAAACCTACCCTGTGCATTTGGTAGGGGAGCGGGGAAGACATGAGATCTCTAAAACACAGATCTGACTAAGACAGACCTGCAAGGCATAGATCTGACTTTGATCACAGAAGAAAATAATATAGACATATTTCGTTTGGGAAGGCTCACTGAAGACTGACACAGTAAAATCACAGAATTATGTAAAAGCTTTTATGTGCTCTCCTAATCTGAGCCTGTTGTTCTGAAAGGAACATTATAACAGGGGCTGCAGAGTGAAATGATGAATCAAAAGTAAAACCAAGAGTGATGGTGGAGGAGCCTAACATCGGGTTAGTCGTCAGTATTTCCTCATGGAGATGCTGAGGCTGAACGCTGACACATTTTTATATTCATCGCTGATGTAATCTAATGTTTAAATGTGATATATGTCAACATTTTAGTTCATGTTAAAATGAACTAAAAGGACAGACAGACAGACAGACAGATAGCTTACAGAAGCTGTTTTTAGGCCAAATGTTGTAAACTGACTATTTCTATAAATGGAGCTCAAAACACACAGCAGGAAAAATCCTTCAGAAGAATAACATTGCAGTAAAGCGTTGCCTTACTTTACGTTTTCAAAGAGGAAATCTCTAAATATTCGCATGCCCACGCTTTTTGAGCCGCCGTGTCAGCCATTAAACTTGACCGCCAGAGCAGGCTAGTTTTTGTCCTGTCCATTAGCATGTCTAGGAATAAGGCTTTAGCACTTTAGCCCTAGATAAATATTAACCTCACACACCTTAAAACTGAAGACATTTTAAAATCCATCCATCTTTCTACACTCTTGTCCCTAGTGGGGTCAGGAGGTCCTGGTGTCTATCTCCAGCTAACGTTCCGGGCAAGAGGCGGGGTCACCCTGGACAGGTCGCCAGTCTGTCACACCTAGGGAGAATTTAGAGAGACCAATTTACCTAACAGTCATGGTTTTTGGACTGTGGGAGGAAGCCGGAAAACCCGGAGAGAACCCATGCATGCACAGGGAGAACATGCAAACTCCATACAGAAAGACCCCGGGCCGGGAATCGAACCCAGGACCTTCTTGCTGCAAGGCAACAGCTCTACCAACTGCGCCACTGTGCAGCCCCATTTTAAAATCCTCATCATTAAAACACAATTTACTTAAAGCCTTTTAAGTAAATCAAAAATGTTTTGTAATAAACACAAGCAAGATTTTACCCTGAAAGTTAGCTAGCTAGCTAGTCTGCTAGCTTGGTGAACTAGCCTAGCAGACATGTACTTCTACTGAAACGTCTTTATTCCTGCTTAGATCCAAACAAGTGAGTTCCCTCACTTCCTATTCTGATAATGCAAAGTTTATCAGTGAGTTAATATTTTTCAGCTTCTTTCATTTGTTAAAATAAATGCAAACTGCATCTAACGTAGCAAGTTAGCGCGATGCCTTAACTATTAACAGAGATATTACAGCTTTTTTTTCCCCCCAAAAAAAATCTGCCCAGAGTTTGTAGATTATGAAGGGACAAAGTAGAACATGCAGAGAGAGCATTATTAGGATTCATGTGAAAAGGTGACATTATCTATTTTAGCAACCATAAAAATCGAAAGCAGCATCAGTTCCATTTTGGGACTTCTTCCCTTTCACAAAATGACTCATTAAAACATACTTGAAACACCTCGACGCGGTCAGAGTGCAGTGTTCGAAAGCAGATAAAGGAACTGATCAATAAGTCTTTTATGAGAAACTGAGGCCTGAACAGAAAGGCAGAAGCCATTAGGCTCATTAAAGATTACTCAGCTGCATCAAACAGGACGCCGAGCATATTGTTTTGGCTTCCTGCATGTCCACACTGAGCAGAAAGATCACAAAGCCTTCACGCATTAGACGGCATATGGTTGAAAGGACAGAAGCTAATGGAAAACTTGATGATCAATAAGACAAAGAAAAACAAATATATTTCAGAAATCAATATGCCGAGCCCATGTGTGGAGCTCAAAATGTCAGATATTTACAGCACTTTTTTTTTTTTATTGTTTACTTGTCGCTTCTCCCAGCACACACACACACACACACACACACTCCTGACATTTTGTCTTGTTCATCTCAGTTCTCCGTTCAAAATCAGCAGTTCAATATTTCAGGATGAATCTGTTCACTGGAGTTCAGCTCATGTCAGTCATTTTACATTTATTTTAGTTTTTGTCAGATTAGATTCAGTGGTCATATGTATTTGCATAGAGATCTTCCATTTTAATTCACCTGATTTCCGGCTCCATGCTTTAACATAAACACTATCGTTCTGTGAAACGTTTGTTTCTTTTCTCAATCGACACTGAAGGGAAGAAACAATCAGGTATGACAACAAAGGCTGAGGTCCAGCCAATCGTTGGATTTCTGGGCATCAAAATCGGTGACCTGATGTTGTGATGACCTTCCCCCAGTGAAAAAAAGTATATTAAGTATATTTTAAATAACTCAGAAATAGCTATTTCTGAGTTATTATTTCAGAAATAGTTATTTCTGAGTTATTAGAAATAACTAGAAATAATTATTTCTATTAATAATAATTATTATTTTGGATTAAATAATTAATCCAAAAATTTATTATCTTGGATGTAATAAAAACACATCCAAAGATAGTTTGGATGTGTTTTTATTTCTTTCCTTCTTACAGAAAGTTTCTGTTTATATCACAGGTTTTGTGGTGCTTTTCTATTCTAAAGAAAAAAGATCAAACTTCACATATTTCACAACGAGATATTAATATACATAGAAAAACCTCCCATAAACCGGAATAACAGAACGTACGATGGGCAGCGTAAGAAAGGCTTACAGTATTCAACTATGCCCCATGAACTAATCAGTACAGAAAACGCGAGTGGAAAAGAAACTTCCCGTGTCCCACAGGGACTCCACAGATTCGCAAACAAAAACTCAGAATTGCAAGCAAAAGTTTGAGAAGAGCAACCAAAGGTTTCTGACACGCGCAAATACAAGTTTATATTTTTGCAAACAACTTTTTTTTATTTACAAAACTAGTTATTTTAATTTGTAAAAATAGCTTTTTATATAAATTTAAAAAAAAAATAATAATAATTTTAAAAAACCCGTTATACTTCCAAACGTTTTTATCACAATTTTATTTCTTTTTATTTATTTGAGATTAGGTGTTTTTGATTGAATAATTGCGAAACAAATTTAACTCCATACAAGTATTAAAAGACAGGAAATCCTGCTTTCAGACTGAAAATGTGCGGCAGAAATGTATTTAGTCATTCTTTACCTAAAACAGAGCTACGATACTAAAATTATGAGAAGCTGAAGATTAAAAACCAAGATATACAGATTTGTGTTTTTTTTATTGAATCCCTTTGAAAATATCTTTATATCTTTTCATCGTTTGTCGAGAGTGGCATGACGTAACAATATAATCTGAATAATATGTTTTTATTTGTATATAAATTCATCAGAATCGGCTTTGTTCGCCAAGCTGAGCACAGAAACAAAGGATGTGACTTTGATTCTGCTTTTCTTTCAGGAAGACCAGGCTGAATTTAGGTAAATATGCCTGTTATCAATTTGGGCACACTTCCTATGAAGTGTTCACCAGACCACCTAGGGGTTAAACCATCTCTGTGGTGCTGCCCTGAAGGTAAAAGTCCAAACCGTTGTATCCAGAATGTGTGGGGTCTGCAGACATGTCAGCTGCTTTGTTTTTGGTCTTGGTTTTAATAAACTGAAAGGAATTGAACTGAATAAAGACTGAATTGTATGATTATATATGAACTTGATTTGAAAGGCATTAAGAAATGATTTAAACGAACTGGATCGTTTCTTTGGACCACGGCTATAGTTCAAATTTAACTTCAAAGTAAATAATGTAAAAATGAATTTAATCGTATTGGATTCTATTGCTTGAGTTAAGAGTGCGTAAATAATGTTTTCTAAACATTTAAATGCAGCCAGAACGATTGATGGAATCTGGAAAAGATCTTCCATTTGCATTTGCAAACATTTTCCAGACTGCAGGATGGATTTAGTTTGGAGCGATCAAAGGCCGTCTGGTATTTCTAGGCTGATAAAACGGGATTAATCCAGTGGGAATTCAACCTCCTGCTGCTTGAAAACACACTGCTGGTCACAGTCGCTGTAAAACAAACCAATCTTCTGCTTGCTAGGCGTGGATGTCATCGCCGAATCACACACCGACTTCCACGAACACACATTTTAAGCTTTTATTTGCCGAAAAGTTGTCAAAGATATTTACAGCAAAATAACAAATGCTTTCCTCAAACATCTAATGGCTCCTGTCAGCTTTATTAAGAACGACAACAACAAAAAGTCGCTATTTTACACCTGAAAGACGATTCTGTACACACTGAAACATGGAAAGAGTTCAAGGTATCATCCACAAGAGTTCGAGGAGGGTGTGGCTCTGTGCAGCATTTACAGTGAGGCAATTAAATCTTTTGTTGCATAGTGTTCAAGTGAAGTTATCAATATTCTGCAAAAAAGGTACATGGAAAAACAGCAGCAGGAGCAAGTGAGCACAAACTGTGACATGAACTATGACCTTTCACTGCGTTTGGTGGCTATAAAGATGAAACACAAAACGGGACAGAATGAACACCTTCCAGGTAAAAAAAAAAAGAAATAGCTCTATTACATCGTAGAACTGAAACCTTCACAGTTTGATGTTTGGTACCCTTTAACATCTACAGCTCCCGTAAGAGTTGGACATTTCATTTTGCTACCAGATGTCACTTTATTTCACACTCTGAATATTTAATGCAGAACCAGCTGCTGGCATTTTGACCACACAAGTTACTGAGAGCAAAAACACAGTTATGGCCGAGCAGGAAAACATGAGAAATGCTGAGAAATTTAAAAACTGCAGTATGTAACTTTTATAAAAAAATAAAATAAAAAAAGTTACATATCTGTTGAAACTGTCACCAAATCGTGATAGTGTAATACAAGAGATAATCTGTGTGAAATAAAAGGTAAAGTTTCCCTGCCTTCTCCCAGCAGCACAGGAAGGAGGTGGAGGAGATCAATCTTTTAACAGACTGTCTCATAAACTGTCACGACATGGTGACAGTTTTAAATACATATTAAAAATAGTTTTTATGAGTTGCATACCACAGCTTTTATGTAACTCATTTGCTGTTCTCAACAACCTGAGCTCATAGACTTAACTACTCGCTGAAGCCCGTCGTAGCTTCCCCAACAACTACAGAGGCCTTTCAAAACAAAAGCAGCCTTCTCAGACTTCCATGCAGAATTAATCTACATATGATTTTCAATCTTCCTGCTGATCTCATGCCAGTCTGAGCGTCCAGATGTACCCAGAGGAGGGTTAAACACCACCATCTGCCTTTAGATAAAGTCCTGGTAAAACCCTTATTGGAGCTGTAGCTTTTAAATGAACACACTGTGGCTCGTAGGTGAGATGTACATTTAGTAAAACTCTGGGAAAAAGAGAGGTGTTGGTTCCAGCCAGAACCTCGGAAACAAGAATAAAACATCAAGTATGGGGTCAGATGCTTTCCTACTCAGCCACTGTGCACCCTATCCTCACACCTAAGACGTTACTACAGACCGTTGAGGGTGATGAGTGTTAAGCAGGAGGTAGCATCACGCTACAGAACTAAAACAAGTCTCAGAACTGCTGTGGCTGCAGAGCCAAGTCACTGAAGGACACTCAAGTCCCAAAGAGAGGCTGGTGACAACATTTCGTGCTCTCTCTCTCTCTCTCCGTTTGTTCAGTCATATTCCCCTGGAAGTCCTTCAAGCTCTGGATTTTTCATTTGCCTTTAGGGCTCTATAGCAGACAAGTCCAAACGTCCTGTGATTTCCTGTCTAACCGGTCAGCAGGCTACAACCGAAAGAGTTCAAATCACTTCAATAAGAAGCGGGAAGGAACCAGAGAAAAGGACGAGTGTCTCCGTGTGCCTTTGGGATTATTCTCAGATGGTACAGCTTCCAATTTCCTGAAGAAACCCCCAAATGGCACCGGACAGTGAAATATTTAAAGACTCAATACTGCTCACGTGTAAAAGCTACAAAGTAACCCACTTCACACCATCCAAACCCGTTACAAAATTGAAAATATATAAGGTGCAATGCTGGAAATGGCTGAAATCTGCACATTTTCTTATGTATATAGAGGTTTTCTGTTAGCCTGTCCAAAATGCCAAACTCAACCTCAACAGAAAAACATTCAGTTGCTAAAACATCTGCTAGCGCTGGGAAAAATCATCAAAAACCAACTCCTTGGTCATGAAGAACTCTTATGGCAAAGGAAAACCGTGTGCACTTGGTCCATGAGGGGCTCTTTGGTTTGAACAGGAACTAATGCCCAGTAAGAGTTTAAATGATCTTGTTTGGTTACAACTGCACAGGTTGAAAGGCCTGATATGACGAGTTCGCCTCCACTCTAAAAACCCATCAGATCTTCATCTGGAATGTGGCGCAGATCATCATCAACACACATCGCTGTCGTTCTCTGTTTTTAAGCTTCTGGGAGATTTTTCTGATTCCTAATTGTGCCTCAGTGTTGAACTCCGAGAGACCCCCCGACTGCCTCCTCTGAAATCATACCCGCTCGATGAATCATTCAAAACTTTAAAAACAAAAGTGTTTGCACATTTTGCTAGCCTGAAACTTCACAAGTTCGCAGACTTCTCAGGTTTCCATCTTGGTTCAGAACCTTCAGGATGAATTCTCCCGCGGGTCCAGTCGACTCGGGGTGAATCCTCTTAAAGGCACAGGGATGTTTGAAGGTAGCAGTCGTCTGTTCTTCAGAGTCATTACTCCCACGAATGCTTTAATCGGTGAGAACACGGCCAACCTGCCTCATAGTTCAGTACAGTACAAAAGTTAAGGAAGAACAAACTCATAAAACAAACTAGATTACAAAATGAAAGCTGCTTTCTGATCCAGCCAGCACTCTGACTTCACTCTGACATTGTCCATCTCCCCAGTAAGCGAATAGAAAATAAAAATGAGATTGTAACGAGTCTATTTGCATATTTCTCTGCCCCAGAGGTTTGGAATAATGCTCCAGTTTGTCTTGCAGCTCAGTTCTAGATCATGAGTCTTCACATTTCAGGTTGTCAGAGTCCTTCTTCCTTCCCCGTCCACTGCCACGGAGACAACAGGTCTGCAGAGAAACAGAGTGAAGAGGTCAGAATGAGGCGACGACACACACACAGTGACTTTTGAGGCCGTCAGTTCTTACTGCCAAAGAATCTCTTTATGACGAAAGAAACCTAACTTTTACAATCCACCTCCAGCTTTGCTTTGTCTCATTCAGTAACAGAAATCAAAGTTAAATTTTATTCCTCAGAACCTTGAGCTCTGTGAGTTTCCTCAGCAAAAATCTTTTCCTTTTTTCACGGGCAGAGAGGTTTCCTTTTTACTCTTTGTGGTTCTTCACAATCAAAACTGAACAAGGACATGATGTCAAAATAAGTCCCAGGTTGCTCGAGTATTTTCCCGCAGAGGAGCAGCAGTGGGAAGTAACGGCCTCAGGAAAGAGCAGCTGCACTGGAATCGCCTTACTGGACAAACGTCGCGTTTTCTGTTCATTGAACCGATCATGTTGGGATTTGCTGTAGGTTCAGCAAAAGAAACTGCTCTCCTTGTGCATTTAGGATTGGTTTAGACATTTAATATTTAAAATTGTAGTATCTTGTTTACATTTCTAGAACTGGTTTTGGTTCTGGTACAGGGTGAGATAATATCCGTCAACCACAATGGTCTGTCCAAATATCCAGCTATAATTTTTGTGTAAATTAGAATAATAAAAATAAATTTGCTTAATGGAAACCACACTTTCAAAAGAACACGTTTCTCAGTAAAGGTTTTTGAGTTGGAATGAAGTGGTTTTTCAGCTGCATCAAAGGTATTGTATTTTGTAAAACTGCAATGGAAGCACTTTTTTTGTTTTTTAATCACGAGTCATGTGATCAACAACCGGATATTGTCACTGGCGTAAACCATGAAGAAGACAACAGGAAGTAGTTGGAGCATCATGGCGCGGCAGGGTTTTTTTATTGCGTGAATAAACTTATTCAGATGTTATTTTAATTGTGTTTGTTATTTAATTACAACACCATGATTGTGAAATTGTGGGGTTTTTAGCGGAATGTCAACAAAGGTTTGGACTTCATGCTCCATGAAGACCATGGACTTTACGTTGCTCATTAGCATTGTGAGAGCTGCTCTAGGTTGTTCTCAGTTGATGTTCAGACATAACATTCAACCCTCTGCTTTCACAAAACAAAAACAGATATAGGTTTGTTCTCTCTAGAACATCTCCGAAGAAGGCGTTGCTGGACAACAGACTGACTGGCAGAGAAATTTGTCAAATACATCTAAAGACATAGAAGAAACATCAACTTATATATAATGAGATTTCAATATTCCAGAGTAAAATCATCTACATTCGTATGTTAATATTCACGAGGCAAAATGTGTGAAATTATTTTCAGAAACTTCTGGGTATAGACTTTTTTTTTTTTAACAAACATTCAGTTTACATAAATTTATTGCATGCATAGCCACACACCTAATAACTAGTTTAGAATGGTCCTAACCAACTGTACAAGTATTGGCACCATATATCACCATATATATGGTGATGGTGATATATTACCATATATCACCATCATGTATTAGTATGTGTGGAATCAAACAGGATCTGTGGCCATGACTGAACAGAAGGGAAGAAGACCAAGTGTTATTGTGGGGTAGAGTCTCGGCCGTAGTTTGTTCCTGGAGGGAAGCTTGCTGAACCTGCGTCCATGTTGGGTTCAGCGCTCGGCTCCAAGAATAGCCCAGCGGCTGACGTGCAGCGGCTCGTTCCCCTTTCACAGGTTGCATAACAGCAGTGCACATGTTAGGAACACAAGCTCAGCTGGAGGCATGCGAGCTGGAGAGCCTCCACTCCGTACTGCTGACTCAGGATTTCTAGTATATCACCTCCAAGTGTGTGCTTAGTTTTTGTTTAAATCTGTCAGTAGAGAAAAAACACAAACCACCCAGATGCTAAACATCTAATTTGAGGATATATTATAATGCATCAACGTTGAGCTTAGTCCACTTCTTCCCAACAGAAAAACAAGACTGTCTCCATCTGACTGTAGCGATTAAAACAGCTTCAAGAATATTTTGGATTATTTTAGGTGAACACCAGTCACGATCTGAACACCTGCAAAGAGTTCTTCAGTAAGCATCAACAAGATCAGCATTGTCAGATGTACTCAGACGTGTACAGTACTGTCTCTTTCCTCCAATAAACTGGTCCTGCTCATGTCTGAAACTAATGCCTGACCTGAAGTAATGTTTCAAAGGTCTTTTGTTTAATTGCAAGAGAAAATGATTGGAGAACAACCAAAGAAGCCCAAATAAGAAAAAAGTGGAAGAGAACATTAAATAGTGTTCCCTCTTATCTGCGTTGAAATTTGCTTATAACAGTGCTCTGCATCACCAGCCTTTCGATGGTATGAAGCCAAGTTTACATCATCAGCAGTTTCATAGAAATGCTGATGAAATGTGTTGATTTGCATGTTTTACCACCTCTAAACAACCCAGAGCCAGCAGGAAAGCCAACATTCCCTCACTAATGGAAATGAAGGGAACTGTTAGCATTATTAGCATACAAATAAGAGGCTTTCAAATTAAAAGCAGATGTTCCCGTTCTGTCTCATCTCACACTTCAAGTGTATTTCACAGCCTGAAGTCCTAATCTAAAGGCTGTTTCCACCAGACCACTGTCTGGAAAAGGCTGGTATTTTCGGATGTTGATTGGAGAAACGTTCCATGTTTAGACCATCGAGACACCTCAAGTCAGCTGCAATGTTCATGCCAATGATTTTTGCACATCATTGAACATGCATGCACTTGTAACTCTTAGCTTCCATTTCACTCATTTTCACCTCATCGTCAACAGTAACCCGTCAACAGATCTATTCTTCAGGAGGAATTGTGTTAAACTGAACAGGTTAAGTAGCAGAGCACAGCACAATGCTGTCTGCCATTGTTTTTGTTATCTGCCATTGTTTTTGTTTATCTGCCATTGTTTTTGTTATCTGCCATTGTTTTTGTTATCTGCCTATGCATGTGTAGAACGAACCCAGCAATCGTTCATTCTGCGCCTCCGCGCTTTCACGCCTGCAGACGCCTCCGTGGGGGAACGGTCCAAAAACGATCTGACGTGAGAGACTCCTGTCACTAGAGACGTGTAAACAAATAACTAGACCACAACAAAAATGTTACACTTTCACCCAAAATTACATTTTTATTGCACTGGGAAAATCTCATCCATCCATCCATCCATTTTCTTCTGCTGATCAGGGGTCGGGTGAAGCAGCCCAAGTAGAGAAAATAGATTGCTCGATAAATCAAGCCTTTTGACTCAGCGCTCTCTTCACCATGACAGACCATTACAGCACCAGCTTTACTGCAGACCCCGCTCCAGTTCTCATTCATTCATTTGTGAACAAGATCCCGAGATACTTGAACTATTCCACTTGGGGCAGAACCTCTTCCCCGACCCAGAACAGACACTCTACCCTTTTAAGACCCTTTTCATTCTCATAATGTCAAATTATGACAGTCGCTATCTTATGTCATACCTAGGTTTTGAAGTAATATTCATGTTGTAATATTTACAAAATGTAGGATCTTCTTGGCAGAAAAATGCAACTACTTTTTATACAAGTGTAAGTAAAACCAGGCAATAAGTGTCACTTATTTCATAACTATAGAGAAAAAAAAGTTTGGTAAACTCAATGGACTAGCCATATGCTGACAAGAAAAAAAAATCTGATTATTCCATTTAATTTTTAGGGCACAAACAAACACAAGGATAGTCTAGCTTAATTTTTTTTAGATGAACATTAAAAACATTAAAAGGTACAATAATTTTTCCAGTTTAAACACTCAGCAGAGACACAGGACTTTCAGATCCCTCCTTATTTCAGCAGATGCTGCCAGTGCCCCTTTTCATCAATTATTTACACCCAGAGAGACGGCTTTTCTGCTTTATTATTCACAAAATGATCCCATTAACATCACAAAGGCACGACAATATAACCACACAGAGCATGGGACAGATCCGTTCGACTTAAAGGGGATTGAGAAGTGTAAACCAATTAGATCCAACACAGTCACCATGAATGAGGACAGCAGACGGGAAAAGATGTGGACAAATGTTATTCTAAAGCACGGCGTAGCCACAGTTATGCCTCTACTATCCATGAGCTGTACATTTCTGACCAGACTCAGGCTTTTCCTCTTCCTTAATTTAAGTCTGATTCATTTTACCACAATGTTATAGATTTAGAAATCTATTTTTGTGAGTTTTCTGCTCAATTCTGTTAAACTTCCTGATAAACAAAAACACACTGAGGTGTTTCAGTCGACCAGTTATGCAACAGCTCGCTTGTGTAACCGGCTCTGAATCCCAGAAGAAACATTTTTTTTTACAGCCTCCCCAATCACTGAACCCAGACTTTTACAAGCATGCTATGGGCACAAATGTGATGGACACTCCCAGATCTCGGAGAGCTGCCTCCTTCTGGTTCCCCAACTTCTGTCCAGAACATGTTGTACAGTACAGTGTCTTTCAGAGGAGTACTATCAAAAAGTTTGAATTATCTGAATCCTGTTTTTAAATGCTTTTGAGCATTAAACTGCGAAGCAGCAAAGCCTTGGAGGCATTGGCATATTCATTAGAACCGCTCTGCGCGGTGAAATGCCTCAACTTGTACAACGATTGTCGGTGCTGTCAATTAAAAAAAATATATAAAAATTGATTCCTGAAGTAATGAATTACTTCATTACATTCATTCAGAGGAAGAGAGGAGCTGTCAGAGCTCTGGGCTGTTTAAGACAGAGAGGCGTAAGCCTGGCACGCAGCGAGAGGACAAAATGTTCCCGACCAAAGCCTCCATAAGCCTTGAACCAGCAGCACTCGCTGTCCAGCAGTGGAATCAGATGGGAGTTTGAGGACCGGTCAAAATAAAAACATGCACATGATTTTCAATATTCTGATTTCACCTAAAGGCAACTCTATGAATGACATTTTCACTTAGAGGACTTTTAAAGCCGTAAAAACACAGTAAAGCACAAATATTAATTACCAACAGGGCCGATACGATTCATTGAATGATTCCAGAACCTCAATGTTTACAATTCTTCCAGGCAAATTGTCTGCATTGAAGGTTCATTAAACTGTTTTACCATTTACCTTGCTGTCTTCCAGCCGGATAATGGTTTGTGCAGCTAAACGCTCTCACTTCCAGCGCTAAGTGCTGTTAGCATCTGTGCAGGGAGGCGGCGGGGGACAGAAAGAGACAAAAACCGCCAACGGCATGGGATCACTAAATAAAAAAGATTACACAGCTCTGTGTGTGCACTGCAGAGCAGAACTGGTGTTTCACATCAGCCTGACCTCCGACCTCAGCAGGAAACATCCATCACATGCATGGAGTTCACTGGTGGCTGCTGGGATCTGATATGCAATGCATGTACAAGAAAATACTTTTAGGCTAACATTGCTGAATAAGAAGAGAATCTACCTGAAATGAAATAACTAAAAAGTGCAGTAAATTAGAAACGTCTATTTAAAAAAATGTTTTTTACGCTTCAAACTTCACTGAAGGTGATGTTTGAATTGTATTGTGTTTATTAAGACTTATAGACTATATAATAAAAATGGATATAATTAAATGTTTTCTTATTAAGTAAGGAACAGAATAGTTTTTTCTTACAATTTTTTCCTTTCATATTACTTTTATTAGCTTAAGTAGCAACTACAGAACAAACAGTTTACTGGAATACCTGACGGATTAGTTGATTACTAAAATAATAATTTACAACAGTAGAAAGATAGATTGTTCTATAACAGTGGCTGACACATTAGTAACTAATACCTGTAACAATATACAAATCTATACGTTAGTGGTCTGTTTTGAGTACATTTCAGGATTTATTTTGCGTATGATATTTTATCTTGCCATGTCGTTTAATTGGATTTTCAACCGTTTGTTCCACTGGACCTCATCAGAACCACAGGCTGGTTTTCTCCATGCATCGATGCAGGAGCATGAACAACCATGGATGAAGTGAATAATATTGAACACACTTCCCAATAGCTGACATTTTTGTTTAAATATCCCTTTTTTGTAATATTAATTTACTGAGACATTGAACTTTGACTTTTTGTCACCTGTAAACCATGATCACTGAGATTACAAGAACGTGGCTTGAGAGGATGAATGAATAATATACAAGTTTCATAACTTTTTCACAATATTCTAATGTTCTGTGCTGTATAGTAAAACAGGAGCTGAAAAAGTGGTTTGCTTATAAAAAGTTACCATTAAATGAAAAACAACTAAATTCATCATATTTTCTGGTAATCAAATCTATAATGATGCAAAGTTTTAAGTAAATGGAGTTGAAATTGATAGTTTATCAGAAAATATTATTCTAGACAATAAACTCAGTTTTAAGCCTCATATTGAATATATTAAATAAAGTCATAAAAACTATTGGAATGTTGTTTAAAATTAAAGATTTAATAAAGGTAAAAGGCTTGAATGTTGTACACTCCTCCTTGGTTAGGCCCTATTTGTCATATTGCTCAGAAGTTTGGGAAAATGCAAGAAAAAGAACCATTGATATATTAGTTAAGTTACAAAAAATAGCTTTTAGGCTTTTTAATAATGTGGGATATTGTGAACCAACTAACTTTTTATTCAAAGTAATACTTTTAAATGTAAAAACATTGTACATACTGTATATAAAAAATACTGTATAAAGCTTTGAACAAAAACCTTTCTTCTGAAACTCAGAAATAATTTAAGTTAAGAGAAAATAAATATAATTTGCGAGGTTTGTTAGAGAAAAAGAGGTAAAGTTTACATGTGTTTCAGTTATTGGTGCCAAACTGTGGAATGAATTGAATGATCATTTTAAATTATGCCCTTTCTTTAAAAGAGCCTTAAAATGTGAAATGATAAAAGCTTATACTGTTATGTAGATGTTTCTATGTATTGTGTAACCATGTAAGCAGGTACTGCATGTGTATTTTTGTACATACATGCATCTTTAAATATAAATGTGTGTGTGTGTACATGTGTGTGCATATGCACACTGTATGTAAACATATTATTTCGACTTTACTCTCATAACTGAATTCTTTAAGATGTTCTCTGTGTGACTGAGTCATAGATTCTGCATAATGCAAGAGAAATAAAACCAGGCTCCACGTTGCTCCATCGCAGGTTTGGCTGTGTTCATCCTGCCGTTGTCAGCTCCCTTCAGTTTAGCAGCTGCAGACATGAACACCCCAGTAGCAGGTCCAACACTCCTCCCCTTCTTTCCAACACTAATCACTAATCCTTCTTTCCAACAGATGACAGCTTTATCAACTGAACCAGTGCTAGCCTGTTGCGTAACCGTCTATCCCGTCGTGCCACAAGAGAACGAGGCCAATCGGAGGCAGCAGGGAAACGTCCCGATTGCTCTGCCCCGAGTGCCCTCCACCCGGAGCAGCTGGGCGGTGTTATGTCACAGCGTGAGCAGCCTGTTATGACGAAGAGCTAACAGAATGGCTGAAAGGAGCGCTGAGCTAATTTGCCAAACAAACCCAGAACTCGGGCCTGGTCAGTGGAGAGTTCGGGTTCAAACAAACAGGCGGCCAGTTTGGGTCGCTGAGCATCCGCTCAGCGGCGGTTTGATGTCATGCAGGGAGCTTCTGCTCCAAATAGCAAACTGAGACAATTAAAATCTTACAGGGACACTTTACTGCACTGCTGCCACCACAAACACATTTTTGCTAAAGAGTTTCAAATGGAGAATTCACATGCAAGAAAGATTAAAATAATCTCCCTCTATAGATTTAAAAATTTGGGCCATTATCAGTTATATAACTAACCTACCAACTGAAGTTGATAACCTAAATGAATGTGCCAACTATAATCATGATCCAAATGTTCAAACTGTTCCACTCCTATTTTGTTGCAAGAGCATGGAGTTGTTAACCTTGTACATTAACATAAATGAATTAAAGTTTAGGTCAGAGTGCATCTCAGATATCTACTGAAAGTAGGGCTGTAACGACTCCAACATGATTCAAGTACCTCAATTATTTAAATTCCTGGAGGCATATTATTATCTGCCTTTAAGTGCTAGCAGCATAACGTCTAATTTTCAAGTTTGGTCCAGGGGGATTTTATTGATCGATAGTCTCTACTGATTGTTTTTCTGGGGATCAAAAGCATACTTAACGTAACTGGCAAGATGCATAGAGTACAGCAGCCTTTCTCCTACCAGAGCTGCTTCCTGGTGGGGAAGCGTGCGGCGGGTTTATTCATACAGGTGAGTGGATAGACTCAACACTGCATTTGGCTGTGCTGTAGTTGATGCAAGTTAATGCAAGTGTAACTTTACGGACGAACCGGAAAATAAATTCACCACCATTCCAGTCTCAGCAAATGTGTGGCGCAGTGCATTGTGGCCGAACTGGAAGATGTGTTTCTGTGTGTGACGGAGGAGCCAAATCCAGTCGTTTACATGGACACAAAAGTATGTGCATAGTGAGAGTTCACCTATTGACTTGACTGAAGATGAATACATGAAGGAACAACTTGTGTATAGACATCTTTGCAAGTCTCTTTGCGAGCCTGCCTCTTTATTATCCTGCTAGTTTTGGGATTTATTTCATTGTGTTGTGTTAATTGTCATGTGGCAGCCATTTTGTTTT
The DNA here is from genome assembly GCF_003331165.1 of Xiphophorus hellerii. Lineage (NCBI taxonomy): Eukaryota > Metazoa > Chordata > Actinopteri > Cyprinodontiformes > Poeciliidae > Xiphophorus > Xiphophorus hellerii. The sequence goes on along the minus strand of NC_045672.1, from coordinate 7,056,309 downwards.
TCCCTATTGTGTCCATATGGTTTAGCTAAACCAGTATTTAAATGCTCTAATGCGTCATTTCAGGAGGTCAGTCTGTCTTTTGTCAGTTTTGTCTTTGAGTTTAGTATTTTGAGTTGACTTCTTTTATTGGCATGCCTGTCTAATTGTTATGTTAATCATTTCTCATTCCTTGGGGGTAAATAAAAACCCACTTCTCTGAATTAATTTCAGCTTCTCCATTCTGCACCGTTTGGTCCCTGACAATGGCACACCTCAATTCACAGCCTGCTGTTAGAGCACTTCACATAATGAGCACGCAATGCTAAAGACATTCGGTGACAACACCTTGTTTTGGGCTTCACTCACACATCCCAGGTGTTAACATCCAATCAAAGGCTGTTTGCCCTGCGGCTCAGATTGTACCCTTCCTGCTTCCCAGTGGCAGCAGAAATGCTGACTTCCATTTCTGATCAGCAGCTCTCTGGTTACCACACCCTAAGTTTTCTTTTTTTTAATCCAGTTTTGAAACTGGATTAAAAAAAAAAAATACAGAAAAAGTTTGAGATTTTGATTTTTGACTACATTTAAAGCCCTACACTCTAAAATGTGTTTTTGGCTGTAGTTAATTTTGTGGACTAATTTACATTAATTTCACTTAATTTATTTGGTCTAGTGATGACAACTTACTATTAATTAACTTAAAAGTTACAAAACTAACTGCCTCAAATTGACTTGCACTATAAAAAGTGTATTCCAAACAAATAAGTTCAACGGCGGTTTCGTATCCTACGTCTGACACAAGATTCACCAGGGATGGATCCTGCACCAACTGTGATGGCACAGGGGTAGAGCACAACTCGCATAAAGAGATCTTAGTCCTTAATGCTGCCGTCGTAAGTTTGATTCCAGCCTGATGATCTTAGCTGCATGACGTCTCTCTCTGTCATTACCCACTAACTAGTCTAACTAGTCTCAAAGGCGGCCTGAGCCAAAAAAACCCTGGTAAAAAAGAGATCATTTATTAGTTTACTTTTTTATTTGAAGTATATGAAATGATTTGAGCAGGACCGACTTAAATTTGTCATTTTTAACACAGTTAATGAATTCAATTATATAAACGGAGTTGGATGAACTTAATGAATTGAGTTAGATAATCATAATATGTTGAGTTTATCCAACTCAACATATCAAACTTAATTGAATTACTTGCTACCAATAGAAGGAATTCAATTAAGTTGGTTCAATTAGTTGAACCAATTAACTAATTGAACTAAGGTAGGAAATGCTACTCAGGTATGTTTAAAGTAGAATTATGTCCACAGCTTTAAGAAAACATGTTCACAATGTGAAATTCTCATATTTTTTTAATCTTTGAGAAATTCAAGACAGTTAATATTTATTTTTAAAAATTTCTACACAATTCCACTAGATTCTCATCTCTCTTCACTGCTTCTTCTGGGGTTTCTCCTATTGAACTTGATTTCTCTGGTAGAATTTCAACCGGGTCAATCAGGAAACCGGAAGAAAGAGGAGGAGACGGCGCAAGTTGATTTTCAATACTAAAAGGTGCGCCGTTTTAGTATTGTAGCCTGTCTGTAGTTTTGTAATGTAATATAATAATAATAATAATAATAATAATAATAATAATAATGGCAGCGGAGGAAGTGAACAAAACAGTTCAGTCTGTGTTGGCTATGTCTCTAAATACTGAATTAACATCACCAGTCATCCAGTTCAGCTCAGCAGTTCTGTCTTCGCAGTGGAGGATGGTTCTTTACAAGTTCTGGTGAGATTCATAGCATTGAACTGGCACGTTACACACATCATGGGGAAATGTTAGTGATTGGGTAATATTTAAAACTAGCAATTATTTCGAGGGTCCAGACATTACGGACAAAGCAAAGAGTAGAACTTGCTTTCTGACCATCACGCTCTTCTGGGTGAGTGTTGGTACTTGTGGGCTGCTTTACCTGCTGCCTGGTGTCTGACCACTCCGGATGTCTCTTTTTTCCTGCATTGAGCCTCGATGTAGCCAAACTCCATCAAGTGTTTGTGTTTTTAAAAGGTATATTAGATTTGTTGTGTTGATGCATTTTGATGTGCTTCAACCTGAGGCAATTTTCCATTGCAATACGCAAACGTCCCCATTCACTCTTGAGCGTTAAAGTTTCACGCAACATTATTTAGGATTTGTTGCTGCGCGCTTGCGCAGTGTGAAGGAAAGAGGAGATGAGCTGCACATGCAGGCTGCGAAGTGAGATACAGGTGATCGGTTTTGGTGATTGGCAACAAGAGACAGTGATCGGCCATCACTGATCATACACTTTCAATCGATCGGCACACCTCTAATTACTACTAACATGGAAGAATGAAAGGCAGCCTACCTGGAGAGGAAATGGGTCCCTACTTGGATGGGTTGGGGTAAAAAAGGAAAGGTTTAGAAGTGTTTGTCATGCAGCAAAAGTGACTTGATCCATTCGTATTTCCAGTTGGAGAGCATCTGGTCGGTCCTGAGGGTTTACTGCAAGCATGTCCAGAAGGAGTTTCTTTACCCCTTCAGTCATAGAGCTCCTGGCCTTCTGAGGGATGTGCAGAATCATCTTGGGGTTCTCCAGCAGAGCTTCCCCAACAGGAATGATCTCAGAGCCCTGTCGAACGTACGTGCCCAGTAGTTCACGCTTCGACTCTGCATCAATGAACGTGATTCGTTCGACCATTGCCCAAATGATGATGCCAAGGGCAAAGATGTCAGCTTTAGCTGTGTAGTGGCCCTCCCAAACCTCCGGGGCCATGTAGAAGTCTGAGCCGCAAGCTGACGATAACCAGAACTTGTTGATGTTGACAGTGTTGTACTGGTTGCTCCCTTTGCCACCAGCTCTCGCTGTAGGATCTTCTTCACTGGTCTTGGAGGTTAGTCCAGCACAAACCTTACTGAGGCCAAAGTCTGCTACCTTAAGTACAGGTGAACCAGATTTCTGCGAGATGAGAATGTTGTCTGGCTTCAGATCCCGGTGGACAATGTTGTTCTTGTGAAGGAAAGCAATGGCACTTGTTAGCTGGAGCATGAAGCTGCTGTTGGTCTGGGGGTCGGGTCGCCGAGACAAGATGTACTGGTTGAGGTCCCCACCTTCGCAGAACTCCATAACGAACCAAAGGTAGCATGGCTCCTCTGGGTAACCCAGGATGCGCTCACCTTAGGATTAGAAGACAATACTTTGTTACAACTCTAAAAGTCAAAAATGCCCAAATTATGAAAGCAAAAATCAAATAATGCTCAGGAACACGAACACAATTATTTTCACATTAGCTCAGCATTAATGGTACTAAACTTTCTACAAATCTAAAAGCAATGGATTTTCCAGGAAAGCTAACGTGGCAAGGTTCTATGCCATGGCTTAAAAATTTCCCAAGTCTCTCCAATCATTCAGATATCTCAACCTGAAAAACCAGAATTAATTTATTTACTTACTTTCATTGAGGCACATTTTCCAGTGCTTCTCCAGTTTCCCAAGGTCTTTCTAAGTTTTACCTTCGACTGCTTTTTCATTTTTCCCACCAGTACTAACCCTATAATCCACTTAGTGATTAAACATAATAAATAAAACAAACAACTGACAAATCTTTGAACAATTTCCAGCAGATTAATCATGTCTAGTCAGGCACTGAAGACCCGACAAAGGACCAGAAATCGGTTGTACAGTTGTCATCAGCTCTTTGAGAAAAGCCTTGTTAACGTGACAAGATGGCAGTAAAAATCAACAAGAATCCCATTTAAGCTGGTTCTTTATTTATTTGTTAATGTAAAAAATGGTCTTAATGCTCCAGTAATTAAAACAAGTGGACTGAAGTTGATTGACATTGGGCTTTTCCATCAGTGTCCCAGAGCTCAACTAGAGCTAGTGTTGGAACCAGTTCTTAACTGGTTCCACAAAAGAACTGGTTTGCTTTTACGCCACCTAAGAACAAAGCCAGTCATGTCCTGACAGTGTTTCAAAAGGTTGATCCTCCCCTGCGTTATTCTGGGTTTATGCAAGTCTTGAACAGCATGGCAACAGCTTCCTTAAAATCATCACCATGACTTATTAAATCCTTCTAACAGCCCCTTCATTTAGTTGAAAATACCAGCTACAACTAAGCAGAACATTGACCTTTTTAAACTCTGGGTAGACAGTAGGAAGGATAGGAGGCAGGCTGTTTTAAATCTGACAAATCAAAAATGAAATTGAACCCAGGGGTTTAACATATGGTGCTCATTACGTTTATACTGGCTGAGTCCATATTGAGCTCTTGCAGAAAGTGATTCTTTCTTCAAGTCCAGCAGTGAACTAGTGTCGATTTAATGTTATAGAATCTGTTTTATTCAGAACAGATCTCTTCATAGCTGCAATCAGCTGAGCTTACAGCAAAAACACAACACTTTGCGACCAGACTGATTTCGTGAAGGAGCAGCGACTGAGGCTTCAGTGAAACTAGATTCATGACAGGCGGAGGAAACCACGTCACTTGTACGCATTGACCTGTCATGATAATCGCTGTGGAGTTGTCACGTATCGTGCCATGCCTGCTTCTTTGCTTCACACTTCTGAAACTTACAAGAATCAGAGCAAAACAAACTCAAAATGTTTAAGTCGAAGGCTTTAACATTGTTGCTGTGATCTATTATTTTCTATTAGATAACAAAGCCTAGAAACAATGTCACTGAAGGATTTTACTTAGAGAGCCAGAACTGTGACACTTACATAACTGCGCTGCTATTAAAAGAAGAGACGCAAACACAGCAGCTGGGTTTAGTTGGAAACATAGATTGAACTAGCAAAGGCTGAGTTAGTATCAATAATATAGAAATAGCAATGATCAGCAAAATCACTAACTATGTCAGAAGAGACAGACATAAATAGGTCAAGTAGAAACCCCCGACCTGATTCGAAAAGTGTCTGAATCATAACTCTGGCTGATTTTTTATGTTTCTGAGTTTATGGTGCAGCATTAAAGTTAAACGTCCAAGTGTTTAGTCAGGAAGAAAGTCTCTAACATGCAGCCAAGTAGTACACCGTGTTCTCGTTTGCGCTGGAGGAAGCACAGCGTTGTTCTCTCTGCGGCTCTTCTAGGTGATGTACAGCGACATCACTGTCAGATAGGAGGCTGCAGAAGGAAATCCATATCACTGGAGTAGAACAACGTTTCCCTTCAACTACAGTAAAAAACGGTGTAAATGCAAACTACTTCATCTGAGTGCAGAGTTAGCAGCAGCAGGTCCTAATCTCACAAAGTTGCATTTTATTTTGAAACACAGAAAGGTGATAAGTAGTTATTGCTTTTAAGCTAATGTTAGTCATGCAGGCTAAAAACTGCATTACATCCAATCAATTGGCTAAATCAGAAGTTTTCTATGCAGCAAGAGCATCAAAGTTTGGCTACATGTTGTTGACACCAGTCAGCACATTATCTCCTGAATAAACTCAATTTGCAGGCCCTTGTTTCAGGTTTCAAGGCCTCTGTCTAAGCACTGAGTGTGTTAAAGTACAGGTACCTTTGAGGGAGGTCTCCACTAGCCGCAGGTACTGCTTGGACTTCTTGTTGCCGTGGCTCATCTTCTGGGCCAGGCCGTTCCGCTGCAGCACGCACTCCTCTAGTTGAACCACATTCTGGTGTCGGTTCTCTAGGCTCGTCAGGGCCCAGAACTCGGCCAGTGCCAGTTCGACGTTTTCTGGGGCGTCGCACTGGAGCCTCTTCACCGCAACCCTGGCCCCTGTTCTCCGGGCCACGGCCTCGTACACCACCCCGTAGCTTCCCCGGCCCACCTCCCGCAGCAGGCTGTACCGCGGAGACACGGCCGCCGCCGGCCTGGAGGGGTCACTCCGGAGGAAGGAAATGGAGAAGCAGTCCTCGTCGTCTTCCTCGTCCATGGCCTCAGCACGCCTGTTGTTGTTCCCCACTGAGAGGGAGCGGAGGACCTTCACCGCCTCCCGCTTCATCTTGGCGGCCACGCTGCGCCTGCAGCCCCGCACGCCGCCGCTTACCTTTCTTCTTCTCTTCCCGTCGCATATATCCATAGCTTATTTTTCGTCGCAAGCAAACATGAGGCGATTACGTGTTTATCTGTCATTACTTAAACTCTTGCCAAATAAAAGTTGGCCGTTCTTGCGTCTTCCTGGTCGAAGGTTTCGGAGAAGTTAAACCTCTGCCTGTCTAAAATGGCAGACTTACTTTTTAAGCTGTTAAAATGTTAAAAGTTGCCGATAAACCTGCCGATGCGCCACAGGCTGCCCGTCCAGATGTTCTAAATATTTTCTGCTTCCTAAACAAAATGTTCCAGCTCTTGCAGAGAACAGAGGGCGTGGCCAGAGCCGCAGCTCCGCCGCGCAGTGATTGGCGCAGAGAGGAAACGCTCGCTGACATAACAACTGCGTGTTTGTTTTAGCTTTAAACGGACAATTGTTATTGATGGTAGGCTAATTGCGTCAAAAACACATGTTTGCAGCGGGGCTATAAGTTATTATCCAGCGTAAACGGTCCTGTCCTCCGACTGTAACGTGGCGGTGGGAGCACGTGGACTCAGGCGTGCTGCACGCGCGGCTTTAAATCTGTCAGGTCACAACTGCGCGTGGGGTTGCACGTGGGTGGATGAATGGACAGATAGTAAAAATGCAACATGTAAGTAACATATAGCCCACATTAGTGCAAAACATTGTTTAAGACAACCAGATAAAGACAATGTACCGGTGCAGAATAGTTTAGAGACGTTTTTGGAGAGGGAACAAATCACAAAGGTTTTCTTTTTTTTGTTTGTTTGTTTCTCCCAGAAGGAAGAAGCTGAACAAGACAGTGAAGGAAATGTCCTTTGTGATCTAGGAAGCATTCCTGACCACATTTCCTCATCTGAACAATATAAATATTTCCAGAGTCAGTCCTCACCTCCACAACCCAACACACAAACCTGCTGTACAAATGTAAGCAACTTCATGCAAATTTAAGTTCATTCATACAGATTTTCCTGGCTTCTCCAACTAATCTCGTCTCTGAAGTTACATGTATTACTTTTTAAAAAAAATTAAACTTAGCTCATCAAATCACAATCATCAAAACAATGATTGTAGAGTCAATTAGTTTTGATTCAACACTTGAAATCAGTCAGTTTTGGTTTCAGTCTAGATTTTAAGAAAAAATATAAATGCTGATGCATTTATTTTAAACATGTATCAGCATTATCCTCCTGTATCTTAAACGAGAACATTCAAATCTCCAGTATATGTTTGAAACACCCACTGACTCACCAGACATTGCTTTGTATTTATCCAAACCAAAGCCGTATAAAAACACTGTAACATGTAACTAGTTAATGATTTTTTACAATCACTTAAAACATCCAGCAGGTTTCTCTAAAATGCACCTACACTGCACAAAGAAATTAGTTCAACCAACTTAATTGAATTGCTTCCGTTGGCAACAAGTAAATCAATTCAGTTTATCCAACCTAATTTATTAAGTTTAACCGACTCAAGTTATTAATTGTTTTTTTTACTGAATTCATTAAGTGTGTTTAAAATGGCAAATTTAAGTCAGCCTTAATCAAATCATTTAGTTTACTTCAAATAAAGAAGGAAACTATTAAATGATCACTTTTTCTTATCAGGGTTTTTTTTTGGCTCAGGCAGTTTTTATATGAGACTAGTTAGACAGGATAGTGGATAATGACAGAGAGAGAAGACACGCAGCTAGGTCATCTGGCTGGAATCGAACTTACGACGGCCGCACCAAAGACTAATATCTCTTTATGTGAGTGTGCTTTACCTCTGCACCATCACAGCACCCTGCTTGGTGCAGCATCTGTCCTGCTAGAGCTTGATCATGACATCAGCCGCAGGCTGCGAACGCGGCATTGAACTTAATTGCTTCAAATACACTTTTGAGATTTGACTGATTTGAGTAAGAGTGACTTAAATGTGTCCTGCTAAACATACTTAATGAATTAAGTTATAAAAACTTAGTAAATTGAGTTGGATAAACTTAATGAACTGAATTGGAGGATCGTAACATATTGACTTGGTCAGACGTGGGATACGAAAATGGCATTGAACTCAATTGTTTCAAGTAAAGTAAAAAGTTCCCTTAAACTACAACGGCCGAAGGTAGTCCACGTAGACAACACTCCTATGCAGTCTAGAGATTGTCCAAATGGCCTGAATGGATTGTAAGTACCCTTAAGTACCCTTAAGTACCCTGGTAATGGCCTCAACGCATCTCACAGTTGCACAATTGTTCCTTAGACTTAGACTTCGACTTAGACTTAGACTGGATAATGCAGCACAACATCAGCTGCAAAAGGTCACATCTCTCCAAAAACACTTCATGTATGCTTCAAAACTAGACTGAAGAGCATTACCTACAGGAGATCTGATCTCCTGTTGGTATCATAGATACCCACCCCCAACATGGACTATTCACACTCCTACCTTCTGGCCTGACGGTCAACGACCACATGTACAATAGAAGAATAGAAGAATGGATCAATGGAGGCTAATTTGAGCCATCAGAGTCGTCAGTTTGGACAGGGTCTTGTGGCCCTGTTTCAGCCAGTCTGGGGAGAAATCGAAAACCTAGCCGTCCTAGTGTTTTTAAGTTAATTTCAGTCAGTTAGACGTGTAACTTTTAAGTTAATTAAACACAAAAAAAGTAAGTTGTCATCACTAAACCAAATGAAACAAGTGAGATGAATGTAAATAAGTCCATAAAATAATCTACAGCCACAAACACCTTTCAGAGTGTACATCTGGTTTTGTGCCGTTTTAACGCTCTGTGTGTGTGTGGCGCTGCATAAAGCCATCAGAACTGTCTGGATCACGGTGACGTCTATTCACCCTCTGCTTTTGCCAGCAGAACGAAAACCCCACAGAGCTATAAATCCATCCATTGTCTTCTTTCCTTTCTTGCTGCGCTGCATTCACAGTCCTGCATACCAGTCCTTTCGCTGCCCCAGAGTAGATGTGTCCACTGTCACAGCTCAGCAGCCAGTAAAGCTTTATTTGTGGAACTTGTCAAAAGGGGGAATTAACTTAGGCTTAGACCTCTCCACTGAAATCAGCAGGAATCTAACCGAGTCCACAGCACTGTGAACTCATCAGTGGGCACTGAACTGCATTACGTTTTAGTTTATTTTTTAGCAGAAAATAAGGGAGATTTAAGCATTTTTAAATTAGCTTAAGTTTTCACACCAATTTCCAACGTTAAGTTCAGTTAAAACCAATCAAGATTTCACTCCAATTCCATCCATTCCTCCGTTATCCGGACACTCTGATCCTTGCAGGGTTGGGAGTGGGGCTGGTGCCAACCCACCTCCAGCGACAGGCAGGGAACACCATGCAGTTCTCATGTTCATCCCCCTCCTTTTGCTTCTGAAGGACAAAGAAGGCTGCATTTCCTGTGCAGCACTGCGACTTTACGTTGATTGCACCTCGGGATGCGTGGTTGTGTGATCAGCTGTTTGTCTAGAGGCGAGGCTCTGCCCAGACAGGGTCCCGAAGGCCACTTCTCTGCAGCAACAATGGCCTCCCTTCACCTCCTGGTGTGCTGTAATGGGCATTGTAGACACTCACTCATTCTTGATGTGAAAAAATGTTGGAGTCGTCTTTACCTACTGCTGCAGGAATTCAGAGAGCAGTAGCCTGCAATTCTAGCAGCTACGCTGGATCAGCGGCTGAGAAAGAATAAGAAAAGCGACAGATGGAGCTAGATAGACGAGATGGGTAGGATATTTGATCACTGATGTATGAAGCCTCAACTCGAAAAACAGAAACACACACAAGACAAGATTAAAATGACAGTATAAAAACGAATACTGCGTCACAAATAGTCTTCATTTTCGTTATTCTTTTCTATACAAGCTTGCTCAGCCGACTGAGGAGGATTTTCGAGAAGCAGATGATTTCAGCAGTCTTGGAAAAGCTCTCTGCACGTCCACACGCAGTGTGTCTTCAGGACACAGCCCCACACCTGGAGAAACTCGTGTGGGGCTGAAAGAAAGAAATATCTTTATTCCAGCGACTTGATCAAAAATATGGGCTTTGCAGGATGACGATCGAGGACTTTCTCCAAATGGCTACTGCACTGGACCCATGCTTCGAACAGAAGACGGACAGCAGTCTGAGTCCAGATCCAGAGGGAGCTGCAAGGGCAGGAGACGAATCATTCATGCACTATTGCTTTAAGTTATTAAAATCTGAGATCTAAAGATTAGCTACGTTCTTTTTAGTCAAAGGATAAAAGGCTGTGGAGACGAGGTAGTCAGCAAGCAGCCTGAGGGAAGGCCTGAGAACGAGGAGGAGAATGGAAGTGCTCCACGTTTCTTTTATCATACTGTTTTAATCTAATTAAATAGAAAGTTATTAATATTCTTTAAAAAAAAAACTTTTTGTCAATGTAATTTCAGATTTTCAAAATTTCATTCATACCAAAGATGCAGAGCTATTTGATCTCATGTCATCCTGTCAGCTAATCTTTTATGTAGCAGCAGTTTGCATTTCAGCTCCTGAAATGAATAATGGACTGTTGTTGTTGGGTTTTTTTTACACCGTTTTCTAATATTTTCTTTACTTTCCACTTGTTTCCACTGTGTGGATAATAAGCACATGAAAAATTATTACCAAAATAACAATTAATGGAGTTATATATTCTAAAACAGCCGAATATTTAATGTTTTCACATTTTGAAGAGAATGATGAACAAACATCACAGAGCAGAGAGTCAGAATCCATCTGTCAGGCTTTTTGATGCTGGATGTCACTTTTTAGCCATTACGTGTGACTCCAGGAGCTATTATGACAACACTAACACTTCAAAAGCATGCTCTCCTGACCTCTTGTGGTGGACTTGGAATAGCACTCTATAAATTACACTTTTATGGACTTTTCACATTTGTGTTCCACCTCCTGAGACAGAAAACGGACATCAAAGCGTGGAGTGCCTTTAGATAATGTGGAGCCGTAAAGACATCCTCAACACCTGGACCTGGTTCAGCTGACAGGGATCAGCTGATGACTTCAGCTCACATTATTCTGAATCTAAAACTTGTTTCATCTCCTACATACAATCAGGGGAAAAAAAGAGGAGAAAACAGTTAGTGTGTTTTGTTGAGTGGAGGCGGATATTCACCGTGGTGCTCTGTGTGTGTGTGTGTGTGTGTGGGTGTGTGTGTGTGTGTGGTGGCTCTGACCTCGCCTGCAGAGCTTTTGTGCTACAGTCGAGATCTGGCTGCATTATTTTTTTTTCCTCTGCTCTGCTCCAGGATGAATATCTTTCACGAGTTTCAGGGACGCTCACTTCGGCTTGTGAGTCAGAACAAAAAAATGGCGTTACCACGGCAACCTGAAGGCCAGTGGCGCTGAGGTAAAACGACGTGGATGCAGATACCGTGATGCTTGTTAGCTGATGTCTTTTGTCTAGTTTCCTGAGAGGTTAATTTCCTGAGCTGAGGCATCAAAGGGTTCCTGAACGCACCACACGGAAGTCGGTATAAGGGGATGGCGTGCAGAGAACAGGGAGGAGGTGGAGGCTTACCTGGAGCAAAAGTTATGACAGATGCCCCAGTTTGAACGGTGTAGGTCACATCCACAGCGCTGCGTAGTGACAACAGCAGCAGGCTGTAAGCTTTTGAAGCGTTTCTTCGGTAGTTTTTATTTGGACTTTGTCTGCCTTTTCATTCATTTCATGCTAAGCAAATCATTCTCATCTGTTTCTGGACCAAATTCTGGCCATTTTGTATGGTTGCTCAACTCGCTCCTTCACTGAGTGAGTTAGCAGATGACTTCCAGCTCTTGGTGGAAAAGCTGAAGCATGCGAGTGAAGGTTCAAAGAAACTGTACTAGTACCGAATATTTCCTGACCAGTCCTTGTCTCTGACTGGGCAGAGTGTAATCAAAAAATAGAAACAGTAAGAAACGTGACTAAAGCCAAAATAAAATAAAAAAAGAAATATTGAACAGGTTGCCCATTTCAGACTGGATCAGAGCATGACCCAGTGCATTTGAGAGATTTAATGGACACAAACATGTAACTCGTTCAGGTGCTGTTTGGATTCACTGCTTTCATTTGTCTGAGAAAGCCTGAGACGAAGTTTCTTTCTCGCTTTGGGACCTAATGTTCGATCGCTTACACTTGCTCCATCTTTTCTTTTGTTTTTGCTCTTCTCCTGTTCATATTTGAAAGACTGATTATTAGAAACCATGTGGGACTGCTTTAGACTCAAGTACCCTTTCAGGATGAAGAAGCTGTGTTTCATCTCCTCTGTGTGGGCAAACAGAGAAAAAAATCCTTCCTCTTAGTAAATATTTATATTCAAATCAGATGTTTCATTGAGTTGTTTCTTAGAAGCGGCACATTCAGCCTGTTGCCTCGTTATCCGTCTATTCTGAGACATCCTGGCCTTTACCGCTGATCCAGAGGTTGGGTGTGTTTTTCAGAAATGTAAGCCTGTTTGTTATCCCTGTCTGGGTGAAGATGTGTTCGTTTCTCACCTTCAGAAGTTGGCGGAGCCGCCTGTGGAACCTGTGAAGCCCCATGTCAGGTGCAACAGGGATTCCAACACCTCGTCTCCACCTGCTTGATGTGGACTGGCAGATTCTGCAGCAAGTTCATACAAAACACATCCACAGCACCCGACCAAAAGATCAAACTTTTTCATATTTTCTTACTGGAATCAGTTAAACTCGGGAGTAGAACCGGTTCTAGTTCAACAAGGAGTGGCTTTACGAATGTTGAATCGCAGGGGTCTTCACACTTTACACCCAAGCCTCGGCGCTTCCGATTCACAGAGCAGTCGTCCCTCACAACTCCCCTGCTCAACTCCTCCAGACTAGCCAGCAGCAGTTAGCAAACACCTGGTGACACTGAGCATCTGCTGAGCTCATTACATGAGCGGCTTGTCAGTGGTTAAAACGTTGTTAAAGGGTTAATAGAGGAGACATGCTGTGATGACTTCCTGAAGGCGGAGCTTCAGAAGGAGCAGGAGTTTTAAGTCCAATTTCATTTATGCTATATTTGATATATAGCCTTTTTATAACAACTGAACAACAGTGTTACTTGATTATGCTATAAAACTGCAGTATGAGCCTGGAAACCTCATAATACTGCCCCTTTAAAATGATTAACGCTGCCTCGTGTCTACACTTACTACTGCATCTTATTACTGTTTATTCTCACATCTTTGACGCCTTATTTCCGGCGTACTGAGCGATACTTTCTTGTATCCACCTGGCCTCAGATTGACACAGTGAGTTAATCTGAAAAGTCTCTTTCATAGTGGTTGGCTACTTTAGAATTAAATGATTTGGTTTTGACTAAAGAAGCAGATATCTTTCACACTATGAAGCACATCCAGCTAGGAGCCAGCAGAGAGCGGTTCCGGCTGTTTTCCATTACAGCCAGGCGAACTGTAGCTGCAGCCCGGGTGAAATTCCCTCTGCATTACGTCCCTCATCATGATCACCCTGATGACTCTCAGTAGAGCACGCGTCCTGAAGGAACAGCTAATTGGCTGACATTTACCACTACTCCATTCTGAGTCAGCAGCCAGGTTTTATCTCTAACTTCTGGGTTTTGCTTGCTGCTTTCCTTTGCAGGTCGTCTGTGTCGATCAGCCTGACTAGAAGCACATGTACGTAAACTGCTTCATTAAAAATAACCGTCATTATTCTGACGTTCAGCAAACGTCTGAATAATTACGTTTGAGAATCCTGACTGACCTGAAGCAGTAAAAAAAACCCATGAATTTAATTCGCTTCCATTTGATTTTCATGTCTGCATTATATTGTTTGACTACTTTGTCGCCACATGTAAAATTTTGTCTTTTTTGCTGTTCCAACGTTTGACCTGTCGATTCAAATGTCAGTGAAATACAGTGAATATCAGGTGTGCAGACGTCTGAACACTGTATGTGGCAGAGTTAAAACCAAACATTAGTTCACTTCAGCTCTAAATAGCAACAAATGTTATCTCAAGGCACTTTGCAAGAGAATCATGTCCAGTTCATATCCCGTTGTTTGTTTATAACCAAATCAATGTGGTTCATGACAATACAATGCTCTCAGACAGACAGATTAGCATAGTGCGGTCCAGTCAAGTTGGTGATAATTATAATACATTAGCGCATTTGTGTAAACATGAAGAAAAAAAAAAGAAGCATTTTTCTCCTTTGTCCTCATTGTAGAAGTCACATTTCTTATCCACATACTCATCTTTGTTTCTTCCATGAAAGCACAGCAACCATTTCCCTGAATAAAAGTGTCAGGATGAGCTGTTGATTTTCCTAGATTGTTTTTTGGATGAGGTGCTTTAAGGCAGAAAAAGAATTAAGCTTTAGTTTGCAAGATACAACGACGTGCAGTGAGGTTCATAGCTGGTGAGGGACTGACTTAATCAAAATCAGATTTACAAATACAGACCCCCTGCATGTTATTGGTTACATATAGAAACTTTGCGCATGCAGACAATGCTGGAGGGCCAAAAGATTATTCTTTTACAGGCCATCCATCAGGTACATGGGGGCTTGACCCTCTGCCCCTTTTATCCTTGATGCTCCTAGTGCCCTTTTTGAGTTTTTATTTTCTTCAATTTTTTATTTTAATTTGTGTGTCAGGAGTCCTGCTTGTGACCCTCAACTATAATATTTAGCTAAATATAATAATTTAGCAACATAAACTAGTCCGGCTGCCTTCGTCTAGTAATGACTCTGAAGACTCTCCGTTTCTCTGCCTCCATGTTGTTCAGACTCCGGGTCCATGGTCAGGAGCAGGGGGGCTGATCTGCGCCCTCTAATTATCAAATTATGGGCAAGAATATTTTTCTCCCAACATACACTGGTTTATGAATAAAAACGCAGGTCTGATGTGAAGTTTCTATTTATTTTTCATAATTGTCATCACAATAGCAGGAAAATCCTCCTCTCTCCTAAACACAGAAATGTTTTGCCTGCAGAGAAAACTTCTGACTTTAACGTCATCATTCTGCCCCAAAGCTGGACTAAATGCCCCAAAGCTGGACTAAATGCCCCAATGGTGGACTAAATGCCCCAGTGCAGGACTAAATGCCCCAATGCTGGACTAAATGCCCCAGTGCTGGACTAAATGCCCCAGTGTTGGACTAAATGCCCCAGTGCAGGACTAAATGCCCCAGTGCAGGACTAAATGCCCCAGTGCTGGACTAAATGCCCCAGTGTTGGACTAAATGCCCCAGTGCAGGACTAAATGCCCCAGTGCAGGACTAAATGCCCCAGTGCTAGACTAAATGCCCCAATGTTGGACTAAATGCCCCAGTGCAGGACTAAATGCCCCAGTGTTGGACTAAATGCCCCAGTGTTGGACTAAATGCCCCAGTGTTGGACTAAATGCCCCAGTGCAGGACTAAATGCCCCAGTGTTGGACTAAATGCCCCAGTGCAGGACTAAATGCCCATGCCTTGCTTCATCCAGAGGGCTCTGGACCCTCAGTTCCTGAGAAATAACTGCTTTCTTACTTCTTATCTTTAATACTGTTGAAGTATTAAATTTTAACCAATCAAAAACATTTGAGAGGAATCAGCTTCAATCAGAAAAAGTCCAGACGGAGCACTGAAGGGAGATGAGATCTGATTGGAATTGCATCTTAAAACAATTTTTTAAAAATTGTATCTTCAAATTGTGTATGTTTTTTTTTCTTTTATTCCATATACGTTCCATCACCGTCTCCAGTTCCTGTGTGTCAACACTTCACCTTTTGTGACATTTTCCAAATGTTAAAAAACAATATAGGAATATTTCATCATGGAAGAAAGTTTTGCTGAACCAGTTTTCTGCTGTTCGTACTTGACTTCCTGTATGTTTTTATGGATGTTTTTCATAGAAAGAAATTACTAAATTGACTTTAGTTTTAAAGTAAGCTGTTTTTAAATCTAATACAGTTGTTTGCACACATTTACAATGGATCTGATCACTCTGCATAGGTATCTGAAAACAATGTCAAGCCACACAAAACTGAACAGGTCAAGTTTGAGTCAGACGCAAAACTTTTTTCTATGATTGTATAACTTTTTGTGGGTTTTTCTTTCAATGTGCTTTACCTCGCTCTCCTCTTAGATTAGGCAGCTTCTCCCGACAGAGTTTATGTATTCCTTTGCCTTGCACTGTTCTTGGCTCCAGAACGCAGGACCAAATCAATCTGATCAACTGACTGTAATTTTCCAACAGGACTACATCAGGTGACCGTGATTTATTAGCTTCAAGGTCATCTTTTCAAACTTCTCATTTTTTAAAAATCTTTTGCAGCGTATTTATTTGGTTTTACTCTCCTACAAGTTACCTTTCATTCAAAAGCTCTTTCACTCTTTCACTACACCTCTGCAGAGCTCAGTTGAATTATACCAACATGAAAAGCTCATTCTGCCCTCAAAACCCATCGACTCTGAAAAATTATCTCTTCATAATGTCATGAGATGTGTGCAAATAGAGAGTGACGTAAATGAAAGTTACACAGCTATTTGTTTTTGCGAACTCCCCGCTCATCGTCACCGCCTTCACTTTGTGCCTCTATTCATTGAGGTGAAAATGTATAAAGTGATCCTCCGCCCATCAAGAAGGTTTATTTCTGCTCACAATGGCAGCTTCTCTTTATGGCTGCTATGGTTACCTTCACACCAGATTCGGTGCAGAGCTCAGGTTGGCGGTGTTATTGTCGCTTGTGCGATCACCTCACTCTCGTCTCATAATAGATATTTTTCATTGGCGGAGGTGTGAGGCATGTCGGAGGAGGCGGGAAGGGGATGGGGGCGCTGCGTTAGCATGTGTGTGTGAGACAATGATGATGCATGAAATGGCATACGGAGAGGTGACAGGTTACTCTTCAAGCACTTTGTCAACCACCGGGTCATGACGGTGGCCTGTTTGGAGACGGAGAGGCTGCTGCCGAACTAGAGCAAGTAGATGGGAAGTAAATGCCATTATTTCATGCCCATTGAACACTAGACAAACAATTCAAGGTAACTCCGTGTAATTGTGCTGTAAACCATAGCACGGGAGATAACGCCAGGCTCTCTTGTGGACTGTGTGTAAGTCCAGGAGCATGTGGGAGGTGGAAGTTGGAGATGTGAAACAGGTGTCTCCAGGTTACTGAAGAATGTAAATGTAAGCGAGACTGCTCAAACAAAAGACTGGAGCATGTATAAAACCTTAGGTAGCATACATCACTGAATACTGACTGGTCAAGGCAGAAGTTGTGTATGCGCGTGTTCTTGTACTTGATATTGTACCATTTTCATGATATTGTAAGGACTGACTGCTCCTCCTGGGGTTCAAAGTCTGTGCTGTTAGGATTAAGGATTAGGACTAACGGGGCGTGCTGTGGTGGCGCAGGGTGTTAGCACGCCCCACGTTTGGAGGCCTTAGTCCTCGACGCGGACGTCGCGGGTTCGACTCCCGGTCCCGACGACCTTTGCCGCACGTCTTCCCCCCTCTCCTCACCCTCCTTCCTGTCTGCCTACTGTGGAAAAAATACTAGCCACTAGCGCCGCAAAAACTCTTCGGAAAAAAAAAAAGGAAAAAAAAAAAAAAAAAAAAAGGATTAGGACTAAGGTGCGAAGTGAGTTAAGGTTAGGATTAGGTGTGTACTGGTAATGGTTAGGTTTAAGTTTAGGGTTAGGCTGTGGAAGTCAATGCAAAGTTCCTCTGAAGATAGGTGAAGATAGAAATACACACTATGTGCATGTGCACACCCACACACACACACACACACCCACACACACAAAATGCACACACAGACTTATATTAAAAAATTTTTGAGATTTTATAAGGTAAATAGAAGCCAAAATATCAGCAGGAAATGCAGGCGTGTCGGGACACACACCTGGGACTTTTAGAAAAATGATGATAAGATTTTTCTTGCTTCAAAGCAGCTGATGTAACCATTAGGACATCATGTGGGCCCCATCTAAATGAACCCAAACTCAAACCAGTGCTAGTTATTAAGCAAAATAGTATTAAGTATTCATTATGTTTAAATGACTAAAAAGGCATTTGCAATCAATTTAAAACATGTAACAAAAACAAATAAGACCATGTAGCAAATCAAAAAACACTAATGAAAAATCTTATTTTGAATTAATCCCACCCCCCTCCAACACCACAACTTGAGTAAGCTGTCACTCAGACTGGGTCGCTCTGAGGTTGAGGCCAGCAGGACATTCGAACTGCATGCAGAAAGACTTGAGACCAAGATTTGAACCGAGGATCATCTTTCTGTCAGTAGCAGGTTGTTTGCCGATGAAACAGAATAATTCATGATAACTATTTAATTTTCAGTTCATGTTGAAACAATTATTTTCCTGCCTAGTGGAACAGCTGGTAGCATTGTTGCCTTGCAGGTTGTGAGTTCAAATCCTGGTCTGAAGTCTGGAGCTAGCATGTTGTCCCTGGGCATTCATGGGTTCTGCCTCCCTCAGTCCAACGTTCACAGGTTGGACACTCTAAAAAGTGTTCTTGGCTGTAGTTCATTTTATGGACTTATTTACATTACAACTTACTTTTTTTGTGTTCAATTAACTTAAAAGTTACCAATCTAATTTAATTTAAATGAACTTAAATAACTTAAAGAAACTTTTTACTTTGACTTGAAACAATTGATTTCGATGCCAGTTTTGTATCCTACATCTGACCAACTCAATTCATTAAGTTTATTCATGTCAATTTACTAAGTTTTTATAACTTAATTCATTAAGTGTGTTTAACGTGACAAATTTAAGTCACTCTTATTCAAATCTTTTTTTTCCCCTAATAAATAATTCAAAACTCTTTGACTTAATTCTACAGAAAGTCAACTCAAACTTTTAAGTTGTTCCAAACTAAAAAACTAAAATATTCAAAATTACATTATCACTTACTTAAAGTACAACTTGAATTAAAAAATTTTAAATGTATGTTTTAACATGTGAATTTTTTTTTCAATGATCCTGTAAACTGATAAAAAAAATATACAAGAACCAACTTAATTGAATTGCTCAACAATTGGTAACAAGTAACTCAATTAAGTTTATCCAAAGAAAATTATAAAATGCATAAAGAATAAAAAATAAAGTTGGCTTCTGGCATAAGGTTCTGTAGCATCCGCTGCAGAACAGCCAGACTCAGATATATTCGTCTCTCATTGGCCATCAGGTTGCTCAACAATCCCATCACTAAGACTGACTGAGAATGCTTGAAAATGACATATATATTTAGCAATATGTTATTATTTATATATTTATGTAATTATAGGTACACTTGTGTTTTTGTGTGTGCTCCGGTGGCCAAGCGATGACATTTAATTACCAGTTTTACTTGCATATCTTTGTGCAACAACAGTAAAATAAGTCTAAGTCTAAAAATCATTCTCAAGGTGGGGAAAGGAAATACAACTTAGTGCAATATCAGAGGCTCCTTTAATCGCTTATTTACCTCCAATATTTAGGACATAAAACTTAAATTCAAAATGACAATTGCCAGTTCTGAAATCAAATGTGCTTGTGTAGCAATACTCACTGCTTCACCATGCGTATTGTTAATTCCTAATAAATTTATAGCGACTCTTTCTGATATATTAAATTCAAACTAGAGCCAGTTTTCATCTCTGTATTTCTCACCTTAAAAATAACAACTTTGTTGGTTTTATGACGCTTTATTAAAATGTACACTTTAGACAATGAAGAAGTCAATTTTGGCCTTGCTTTTAATACAGTGATCAGCAGGACTGCAGTGTGTCTGCGCATGTGTGTGAGTGTGAAAAGCCTGAGGAGAGGATTAATCATTTATTTAAAAAAAAAAAAAAAAAAAAAAAAAAAAAGCCCAGCAGAGACAAACAGAGGCACGTCCTTCAGGAGATGAGCAGAAACATCCAGAGTCTTATTTGGTTTGTTGGACTGGAAGCTCCTGTTATTTATGGCTGCTACCCAAAGATTTTTCTCTCTCTGAGAAACCGATCGACTCTGTTCTGAAACACAGCAAAGGGATAATTCAGAAGTAAAAAAACCTGGAATTTGCCATCTAAAAGTGGCAGGAGACGATGCAAGGCAGGTTTATTTGGGTAGCACAGTTCACAAACAGAAAATTCAAGGTGATTCATAAAACAACAAACAGGCCACAAATCATATGTTCTCAAATCTCATGATTAACATAATTAAAAATCGTCTTTGTGAAATATTGGAACGAGACTAAAATGAATCTATGTTCCAGTTATCACTACAAACGCAACTCTAAGCAAATGGGGTTTATGCATCGATTTAGAGAAATTCAGTGTTTCAGCTGTTTTGCAGTTTTCTGGAAGTTTGTTTCAGATTAGAGGAGCTTAAAGACTGAATACTATTTTTACGTGTTAGTTCTGGTTGGTTCTGGTTCTGGGGAAAGTGGAGGGGCAGAGTAGACTAGAACTAGAAGACAGAGGGGCAGAAAAGTCAAATATATTTAATGTATTTTGGTGCTGAGCCGTCCAGCGATTAATAAACTAACAGGAGTATTTTAAAGTTTATTCTCTGAGCTCTTTGACTTTGATTTTCTGCACTGTTTCAGATTTGTGGTCTGCCTATAATGGCAGTGAGCAAATCCATTCAGTCCGTGTTGGTCAGATTCCAAACACTCATTTGTTTCTAAACTAAGGATGGTTGTCTACAGTGCAAGCAGATTTTCGGTAAGCTTCATAATGTTTTGTTATTGCCAAACATTAGCGATTGGGTAAAATTTTAAACTTCAACAGAGTCCAGAGTGGAATTGCCTTCATATGGGTCTGCGGTGGTAGTGCCACTGTCGTGTTTGAACTATTTAAATATTTCAGAGCAGGTCTCAGGTATTTATAGTTTTCACAGTGGCTGTGATCCCCGTCCAACACCACAGGTCCACCGTACTTTACTGAGATGCACCTACATGCAGCTATTTAAGGGTTTTTCATTTGTTGTCTTTAAACTGGTTTGTGCTGTTATTGTTCATAGTCCTCAATTATAAATAATTCATAATGAAATGCTATTTCCATTCAGTGTCATCATGAACATAATTCTGTGATTGCACTAGTTTTATTTCTACTCGTCATTAGATTTGCATTTTTGTTCTTGTACTGAAGTACTGTTCTTGTAGGCATGTTTGTCACCATGGACACTCTTTACAAATCTCCAACATCCACTTGATTAGTCCATTACAATGAAGCATCGGTTTATCTACTTTAAACAAAACCATGACATAAGAAAATCCAGCTGGAGGCTCCAGCAGGTAGAGGTGAATCATGTTTCACATTTCCATGCTTTGCTTCTTACTGTGCTTGTCATTACACCTCGGGGCAAAGATTCACATCTGTAACGTCTCATCACACAGAAATTGTTTTTTTTTGCTTTTTGTTTTCTCAAACTGACTCACTGTTGTTAATCAAGGTCAGTCTTTCAGGCTCTGTTTAGCCCAAAAATAGCGCTACATTTAAAGAAGGTAAAGTGACGGCTCCGGCGTGGGCACGTTGCTATCTCTACCGTTGAAGAAGACACGACTTGCTACAGGGTAAGATAACGGCGTGGTTATTTCAAGTTAAAGAACTTCATGTTGGCTTTAAATAGTTTGCAGCGTAATATTGCATACTCTAGAAGTAGACAATAATAAATTAATAAAACCATGGAAGAGAAGAACAATACCAGAGTCCACTTTTAGGAGCAACGTACATATTTACCTTACATATTTCAGAAATAAGCAAAAGAAACCTTGAAATAAAAACAAACAAATTTTTTTTATAGTTTTTCTTTGGCTCTATTGGTCAGAAAATCAAATTTATTTATATATATATATATATATATATATATATATATATATATATATATATATATATATATAACATTAATATATAAATCTAGATATATACAGTATACAGTATATATTATATATTAGCATTTTGTTCAGTGCTGCTTCTGCAAGGCTTGCTCATTCGAAACAATTAAAAGAAACGATCAGTTTGAGTTAAAGTAGTGCTGAAATATTGTAGCTAGTTTGCATTTGCAGTGGAAAATGTTAAGATTACTGCATGAATATAAGTAAAACAATGCATAACAGTATAATGATTCTAGTGTAATGCCTGAGAAAGTCTTCTGAAGTGATTTCTCTGGCCTCTGTATTACAGTAAAGTTATTAAATTGTTTCTTCCATGCACCGTCGTGATGTGCTTGACTCCCCTAGTGAAAGAAGACATGTATGCTTTCCATCTGTTCTGTAACCACGGTGGTTACA
The DNA here is from genome assembly GCF_003331165.1 of Xiphophorus hellerii. Taxonomy (NCBI): domain Eukaryota; kingdom Metazoa; phylum Chordata; class Actinopteri; order Cyprinodontiformes; family Poeciliidae; genus Xiphophorus; species Xiphophorus hellerii. Next base: position 7,034,087 of record NC_045672.1, on the reverse strand, counting down.
ATGTAAGTACGTTGATGGAAAGAAACCCTCCCTGTAAAACTGTAAGCTGAGTTCTGCTCTTTCTCCTGACTGTGTTCAGTGAGCAGAGACTTGGAGCGCTCTAAAGCCTTAGGATAAATGCTGATTCAGAATATATTCTTCCTCTGGTTCTTTGGGTTTTGAAAAGGTTCTTCCTCACTCTTTGTTAGAGAAAATTTCCACAACACATGCAAAACATTAACTTAAAAAGAGGAGCCCACAGTGAGCTGATGTGCAAAGGGAGCAGAAGCTGCTCGGAGTTCAGAGGGTTAATGAATCCAGAGACGGCGCTTTTCTGACGGAACTGAATCTCACTTCATTATTGAACACTAAATTAGAGTGTTTCAGTTTTGAGAAAAATTAATACAAAACCAAACAGTGATTAAGAGGAGTCATTAGAGGAGGCTTCTGTGGTGGGCAGAAATGACCTCAGTTCCTTTTCACAGCGGAGCTGAAAAGCCCCTTTCTGACAAACGCTGGCTGGTTTAATCAGTTCGCTGTGTACAGGCAGTTTTCAGGTTTTTAGAAAGAACAGGTGATGGTCAATAGGAGAGATGAAAAACCTTTCTATCGTGTTCTCGTCAAGGGTGTAACAACTCTGACTAAACACCGAGTTAAACCACAGCAAATGATGAGAGGGAGACGTGAAGTAAGGCTGATCATTTACTGTTGGCTTCCTCATTTACATGCTAAGGCAAAAACTGCAGACAGAATGAACACAATTTACAAAACTTAGTTATGTGTCTAAACAAACCTTACAGTACATCAGGTTAACCTCATTAGGAGCTCTGTAGTTACCTGAAATCCACCGTGAACAGCCAGATGAAAATATCAGTCACAATAATTAAACCTTAGTAATTTAACAAAATAATTTCTGATACAATCCACTTTCAGATGTATGATCCGAGATCTATTAGTGAACGGTATTAGCTCCGCTTCACACTACAGACCAGATGGTGGCGGTATTGCACACTTTCAGTTTTTTTGAAAAGCGCCATAAAAAGAAGAACAGCATCATTGTGAAGCCGGGGAGAAGAAATGTTGTTCAAATTTGCCATTTTTACCCACATAATATTGCCTTAAAAGTAGAGAGAGCCTTGATAGTAGCTAGTAGTTTTGGTAAATTGAGGCTGGTGAGCTCCTAGTCCGAGTTAGACGATACCTCAGGATAAACAGGACAAGAAATGGATGGAAATGAAATGTGGGTCACGAAAGGAGCCCGAATAGACGAGATGTCCCAGTAGCTGTAGCTCTGTGTCCGGTTTGGTAACAGCCATTTAGGGTGTAGGTGGTAGCCTCTGTTTAGGGTTCGGCCTTGGTCAGGTCGGATTGGTGGTTTCATATTCAGTACCGGAGGTAGCATAGCTCCGTTTGCACTTCAGAGAGCTTCAAGCTCTGCAGCACGGCATTTAGTTTTAGCTCCTTAAGGGGATGATCGCCTGTTAAAGCCATTGTCATTTTTGCTCGTACAAATGATTCAAAGTCTTCTGGAGAGAAATGTTGAGGGCACAAATGTAGGTCAGTCAGAAGTTGTGTTCGACTCCGGCTCTCTCCCACTGCGCTCTTCTCTGTTTTTCGTGCAGGAAGCCATCCAGATTCACTTTTTTTTTCCCATTACAGCCAATAGTGACACACAGACTTCACCAGTATAACTTCTTCTGTTTGTGCTTCTTCAGAGACAGAATTTTAGGGTATAGTTGTGGAGAGAAGTATGTTGGTTTTGGGAACCTCGGGGTCTCAGTTTTGCTTTTTTTGGGATCAGCTCTTCTAAGGCTGCATTCACACAGCAGGCAAATGCGATACAAGTTTTTTTGCCCAGATGTGATTCACATCCACCTTTTTCATAGCAGTCAGTACAATTCTGATCTTTTCACCACAAAAAAGCCATATTTGTTCCACTTCCATATGTGGTGCTAAATCGGATGTGTGTTGGCTAGTTTTCAAAGTGTAATCACATTTTATCCGACTTTTGCATAATTGACGTGAGATATGCAACACAATTCTGAACCAGAATAAGCCAGAGACTGTAGATCTGGTAAAGTAGCATCAACAACGTAACTCCAAGCTTCCTTCATCTTTCAAATCTTATGACAATACTGTTGCACAACGTCTTTAAAATTGTGAAATAGATGGCAACATCCATTAGCAGAAGTCTGATTGCAGTCAAGATTAATTAGTAGTATGAATGATCATGCTAAAAGAAAATCTGATTTTAGCAACAAAAAATAAATAAATAAATGATCTGAATTGAGCATCAAGACCTGCTATGTGAGTCTAACTCTGAGACCAAACAAAGAGCAAAGTTTCAATTCACTAGTCCATCAACAATCTAAGTCTAAACTATGGTCATGAAATACAAAGACCGGAAGAATGAGATTCAAGATACAAACAGTCAAATTAGCTTCCTCTGATGATCATGCCCAATCCGGTTACTGTAGGGTAACACGATGAAAGATAGTTCTTGTCTACTATCTGGACTCAGCTTCAAGTAAGGCTGTTCCACCTCCACACCAAAAGCGGTCAGTATTCGGTGGTTCATGAATCTGATTGGGATCCTTCCTGAGCGCCTCCCTCTGGAGGTTTTCCAGACATGTTCTATCTACTGGAACATGTCAAAATAATTATTTTATTTTCAATTGATGTTGAACAAGTCTGGAGGGAGCCCAGACGTCACTGGAGGGATTTCATCTCTTCTACAGAACCTCGGGATGCCATTGAATGAGCTGGAGTATGTTGCTGATCAGAGCGATGTCTGGATTTCTCTTCTGAGCCTGTTTCCAATTCTTGCATTAGCAGAAGACAATAGGTGGATAAACAAGGTCTACGCGTCTCTAAATAGTTAGTTATCTGTCTCTCTATAAAGTTTTTATGTTTGTTTTTTTATGATAGCTTTTGTGTTATGGTTTTTATTTTTGTGTTCTTTTCTACTTTGCAAATTATTTAATTTTCAGACATATTTCTTATTCTTTTAATCTGTTAAGCTTGACTATTTTTCTGTTGTTACTTTATAGCACACATAAAAATACATTTTAACACGGCGTCTTTAGACACGTCAATGCGCCTTGTGTAACAGATCGTGTACATTACTGCTGATGAATGGCGCTGACTTATTCAGTGCTACATCAAAACATTAGCAACAGAAAAAAAAAACAGAAATGCTACTTCAGGTTGCTTAGGAACCTTTTTGGCATTGTGGCAGAAACTCGTTACACATGAGATAATGTGATACTCCAACACTTAACAGTGCCGCTCTGAGAGCAACACAGACAAGAAGACTCACTCAGCCAAAGACTTCTGGTTTACAGAGTACCTCACTTCATTAATTAACTCTACCTCAGTGTCATGAGGCACAACAAATTCTCTGTCAGTTCATGTAACTTTCATTCTTCCTCTTTAAACGTTCATAATGCTCATATTTTTATCATATATTGTGTTTATACGATCACTTCACATTGTCTTTCGTTTGTTTGTGTTGTCTTTTCGCGATGTGCCTCCAGAAGAGCTTTTAGCCAAGAGTTTTCCAATCAACAGTAAAAAGAAAACTGTCATTGAAGAGTTACGTTGCCTCCGCTCATCCACAGCGCTGATTACGTGATTGGTAAATAAATAATCTGTTTGCAGTCGCTTGAGGTGTGGTGCAGATTAACATGAAGCTAATGTCACCGGTGAAGCGCTCAGGTGTGTTTTCCCACTTTAGCTTCAATGCTAATTAATACACACACACACACACACACATTTCCGTGGGTGAAGTGTCTTGCCCAAGACAGAAATAGGAGGCAATCCACTGATTGTGGGACAAACTCCTGCAGCCTTTGCCACCATTACCCCCTCCCAGCGAATTATTTTTCCCTCATGTGCCTCTACCTTCTCCTTTCCTCAGCTGCATCCACGTTCCTGCAACCAGCTCATCTGGTCCCTGTTGTCATTCCCACCTTTCCCTCAGCATTTGCTGGATCCTTTCATTTGCTGTATTAGTTGGTTCTCCTGCTCTTGTCCCCTTTGCCTTCCTGCGAGTTTATTTATGGAGTTAAATTTGTTTCACAATTATTCAATCAAAATAATAATAATAATATCAAATAATAAAAAAAGCAAAATTGTGGTCAAAACTTTAGGAATTGTAATACATTTTTTGTTTCAGACAGAAAAAAACAAACTGATCTCAGTTAAAAAAAAAACCTGGTCAAACATTTTTGAATTGTAATAGGGTTTGTTTTTATCAAAAAAAGGTTTTGTTTATAAAAAAAAAATTGTTATTATTTAAATTAAAACCACTAATCTTTTTCATGAAGTGAAGAAGTTATTTGCAGAACATAAACCTTTAGTTGCACATGTCAGAATATTTTGGTTGAGAGCCTAAGATTCTCAAACTTTTGGTTCTGATGCTCCTTTTTTTTGATTGAACTCAAAGAGTTCACCAGCGCACCTTTGTCAAATTGCATTAAGTTGCAAAATATCAACTGCATCTGGAGGAAATATGTGTTAAAAAGCTGTTAAAGCTGAGACTGTAGCTGTTAAACTGACCAGAGGAGAGAGAGAAGGTTATGAAGTTATGAAATCAGCAAATTTGCTGCCATTTTACTAAATAAGCCCCAATGATATCTGACAACTTGGCTGCAGGTTGATTTGAAGATCAAAAAAGCTCAGAGACGTTAACTCTACATCATTTTCCTATGTTAGCTCCTCTGAGATCTAGAAGGTTGTGAGATATCAAGGCAAAGAAAAGTCAGTAGCTGCTGGTAGGGGCCAATCAGACATTCAGGGGCCCCTAGAAATGGTTTAATTGTAACACAGACCATAGATCTAAACCTGTAGTATTAATTTATTGAGAATGACAATGTTGTTAAATTTTATTTAATGCATTCAACAGAGAAAATAAATAAATAAACAGTACAGTTGAGATTTAATTAGGAAGTTCACTTTGTAAAAGTTTAAAGAATCATCTTGATAGTTTAATGGGGGTGCTACCATGGCTACAATATGATGTAATCTTTGGGTTTGTTCACAAATACATCACCGCGACGCAAACATCAGCTGCTGATGTAACCGGTGACAGACCGGCACCGTTATTTTATATCAGGATGTTTGAAGACAGACATCCTTCATATGTGTCAGTGGGACCGACTCAGACTGCCTGTAGAGAACAGGGGCATTTAGTCCAGCACTGGGGCATTTAGTCCAGCACTGGGGCAGAATGATGAAGTTAAAGTCAGAAGTTTTCTCTGCAGCCGAAACATTTCTGTGTTTAGGGGAGAGGAGGATTTTCCCAATATTGCGAGGACAATTACGAAAAATAAATAGAAACAGTTTTTATTTGTAAACCAGTGTATGTTGGGAAAAAATATTGTTTCCCATAATTTGATAGAGGGCGCAGATCCGCCCCCCTCCTCCTCACCATGGACCAGATGCCTGAACAACATGGAGGCAGAAACTGAGAGTCATTACTAGACGAGGGCAGCTTGACTAGTTTATGTTGCTAAATTATTATATTTAGCTAAATATTATTGTCGAGGGGCACAAGCAGGCCTCCTGACACACAGATAAAAAATAAAAAAGAAAAAGAAAATCAAAAAGGCCACCAGGGGCATCAAGGATGAAAAGTTCAGGGGCTCAAACCCCCTCTGCCCCTCCCTTCTGCACCTGCCTGCTGAATTTGTTATCTTTACTACTAATAAACGGTGATATTAAACTTGGTACATGGGACCATTTCAAACTAGACGGTAGATATTGTGAAATTAAAAAGATGTCAATTGGGAGAAATGAATGTATATATTTGCCACCGCAGCAATGACCGTTTCCAGCAAGTTCCCTGAAAAACCTGCGGTGTGTCTGGGCCAGAAAGCTCTTTCTCCCACTCCACGGGAACAACGTGGAGCACAGAGTCGAGGTTTAAAACCTGCAATCTTGAATCCCCTAAATCAGCTGCAGAACGACTGCCGGAGCTGCCCTCTCTCCATCTTCATACTTTAAGGGCTCAGTTGTTTTCTGTGTCGCCGAGGAGGGGAAAATAAAGATGTCAGCGTGATTTACAGCCCGTGTTTTGATCCAGACGCCCCAGAGATGGAGTGATGATCGCTCCCATAGCCCACCTTTCAACATGTGGGCGTTGTTGAAAACTCCTGAAGCGCGGAGGCGTTGGGATCACTTATGCAGCACATTTGTTTCTCATTGGTCGGCGAGCAGAAGTTGATCTGATGACAGGCGAGGCTCCGCAGATAAAAAGGAAGGCGATAAAAAGGAAGGCGACGCGCGAGGAGGAAGTGTTGATCGGAGCGCAGAAAGCTGAAGTATCTGTCCAACTCCTGAGGTAACGACTTCCACTTTATGCTCTTATCCAGCTTTGGGACTTTAATGTAAGTCACTGTTTTTTACTTCCTTATTCAATTCTTTGCGAAATATTCAGAGGGGAAAAAAAATGTTGACGCGCAATTACGCACAGCGCACGAATCCAAAAAATGCACCAAATACATAGGTAGTGTGGTTTATTGTTTGTTTGTTTGTTTGTATTAGTTTTTACGTATTGGTGTTACTCTAAAGACAAAAATGTTCTTCTGTCTTTCCAGGTGAATGTTTCCCATGAGTCTGTAAAATCCTGGAAGAGAACCGTTTGTCGGCCTGTCTTTGGTTTGCGTGCGCCACCGAATCTGCGGAAGAATGGAGTGGTACGTCCTGGCGTTGATGCTGAGCCTGCCGCCCTCCGTCCACACGGACTGCTCGTCACAGTGCCAGAGATGCGCCGAACAAATGCTGCGCCCCGAGGCCGCGCTCAGCAGTCTGGTAGGACCAACTTTACGCGGGGACAAGACAGAGCTGCGTGTCGGCTTTTAATGTTCTAATTAAACCACATACGATAAAACTGGAGTAACACAGAGAGAAAAACTTTAATTTACTGACAATTCAATAACTTTGAAAGAACTTTACTTAATTCAATACATAGATAGCTTTGAGACTGAACATTTAGGTGGTGGAACTCTTTGGGTTTAGAAAATAATTGTCATATTTGCGCTTTAATAAAACATCCCCAAGTTGAGTTTGGCCGTCGTCTCTCACATGTGTGTCTGTGTCATCTCCAGTCGTGCAGCGCGGAGTGTGACGAGGAGGAGCTGGAGAGCTGCGCTCCGGCTCCGCGGCTGGCCGACTTCACCGAGGACCAGGCGGCGGAGGCGGAGGAGACCCAGCAGGCAGAGCTGGTCAAGCGCTACGGCGGCTTCATCAAGAGGATCGACAAGAACAAGAACAAAGTGTTCGTCTCCTCCCCGTGGCGCGACAACTCCGTCCTGAAGGCCGCGGCTCTGCCCGAGAACTACGAGGAGCTTCTGAAGCGGCTGGAGGTGAGAGGCGCGCCCGCCGCGCAGGAGCCCGTCCCGCACGCTTACGTGAAGCGCTACGGAGGCTTTTTACGCAAGTTCGGCCCCAAGTCAAAAAGGAGGAGTCCCGCGGAGGAGGAAAGCCAGGAGCCCGAGGAGCTCCAGAAGCGCTACGGGGGCTTCATGCGGAGGGTCCGGCCGAAACTCAATAACCTGAAATGGGACAAACGCTACGGAGGCTACCTGCGGCGCCACTTCAAGTTCTCCGTCCGCTCTGCGGAGGAGCCCTACTCCTCCTCATCCTCCTCCTCTTCCTCTGCGGAGCTCAGCCTATAGGGGCCCCTGGAAGAACTCACACCGGTGACTTGTCAGAAACCGTCTCCTGCTCATTCCCGGCCGATTCCACTCATCTGTCACCGTCTGTTCGCCAATAAACCATGTCTGTTCATAAGGGTCCCGTTTAGGCCGGTTACGTCCCTGCTTGTCCCAGTTCGAACCACTTATAGCGCACGGTTTGAGCAGCTCCCCCTCTAGACTTGCTGGAAGTTTGGCCAAGATGAGAACATGATCAGAGGAACTAGATAGCAGAACAGCCAGAGTTTAGATCGGCTCCGTCTGAAACCGGTGAGCATCCAAACGGATCGTTTATTTATTTATTTATTTATTCTGAAATTAAACTCTTCAAATACAATAAGTAGGAAAATTTGCTGTGGTGCCAAACTCTTCAAAAAAATCTAACATTTTTAAGGAATTCTCCTAGTCCACGCAGTTTACCTTAATGGGGGATTCCTCCTGTAATTTCAGATAATAATAATAATAAAAAATCAATTAATTGAAAATCTTACACGTCATATAATAAAGGTGAACCATTTGTATTCTTTTTACCAAGCAGAGTTCTTGCGCCACCTCATGGGGAAAACAGCGTAACGTTTGCTCCATCTCGGACAACCCGGAGCAGGTTGCCATGGCTACACCAGATGAATGAAATCACTGAAGTGTTTCTGACTCCTGTAACCGTTTGTTTGCCAAAATGCTTTAAAACTATGTTCAAGACTTCCAGCTGACAAAAAGTTGTAAAAAAGTAATAAAGTGACAGAAGATAAAAAAAAAATCTTTTGTTCCTGTCAATTTCTTTGTGTTTTACAGATGTGATCGTGGGAAAAATCTGCAGCAGAATAATTTTTTTTTTTTTTTAACGTTTGGTCTGGAGACAGTAATTAAGGGTGGAGTCGAGGAAGACGCCATAAATGTTTCCCCATAAAACATAGTTTTAAACCTTAGAGTTCTTTAACAAAGAAGATCCACCACGTCACGCAGGCTGTGTGTTCCCTGGTTGTCTGGTACAAATTAATGTTTAAACTGTATGTAACTTTTAGAAACAATGTTTAAAATTCGTTAAAACTGTCACTATGTCGTCACAGTATAATACAAAAACACAATCAAGCTTCTCTGCCTCCTCTCTGTGGTCCTGCTGCCATCTGCACAAATACAGCGCTCTGTCAGAAACAACCAATCAGTCAGGAGGAGTGTCAATCACCCTAGTGTACCCCCTGCTCACGTTGTCCATCGTTCTCTCTGCTACGCTATAGCTGGTTTCCTACACCGAAATCTGCCATGAATGCTAAGGTTAGTTAGCATGGCCAGCTAGAACAGCAGATAGACGGTTTTCCTGGAATGGCACTAAGTTGTTTCTCTGTCATGAGAACATTTAGCAGCAGGAATCGGTAGATATCGTAAGGACCAGGGGAGCCATGAAGGGGGGAAAAGTTAGGACAATTCCAAGGGCCCCTGACAGACAGGTGGCCCCTCCACAAAATTGTTTTTTTTTTGTTTTTCTTCATAGAAATAGAAAAAAAATTGGGGTCTTGTCAATTACAAAATTAATTATATCGTGGGTTTTTTAAAATTGTTTTTATCAGTAAAAAAAATAAATGTTACCACTCCCAGTAACAAAAACGCACACATTCAAATTTACACTGAACCTGCATGAAATGGTTCCTTCCTGCTTAGCGGCGACGGTGTTCAGCACCAGGCAGATTTCTCACCAGGTTCAAACCTTCCGAGGCTCTAAATGCTCCTTCAGGCGTCTCCTTCAAAAGTCCCGTAGCAAAGGGAAAGAATTCAGAAGGTCAGCGTCATTTATAGGGTTGCTAACGCTAACGTCGTTTCCATGACTTTCATTGATGAAGGCTCGATAATGAATACACGCGCTGGTGCATGAGATAAACTGGACTACAGACGCTGCAAATTGCACCAGTTAATAATAAAAGATTCATGCAGGACACCTTGTGTTGTAGCACATAGTTCAGTTACAAATCACTCTTACAAGGCAAAAAATATATTAACATATATAATTATAACATATGTTAATATATTAATGTTGAATTGTTATCCTGATATAAGTCATTATAAGGAGTTATATGTGTAGCTGCTGTTCTTTGGTGCCACATCTATAATCTAGTAACACCAAACTCCAATCTTTGCTTCATTTGGCGTCACTCTTAAGGTGAGCTGAGCGAAGCTCGGCGCTGGACGGTGAATCTCTCTGTGTGTCTGTTCCATTTGTATCACCTGTAACATTTGATCATTTCTGGCATCAAAGCCTGTTTTACACTAAACCAAATCTCATTATTTCTCAAGGTAACGACTGACTGAGGTCACCAAAAATTCAATTATTTTTGGTGTGTGCACAACTAAACGGATAGTTGTGCACACACCTGTGTAGGTGAACGTCTTACTGCAAAGCTCGATTTCTGTTCACTCGTTTTCTGGCCTTCATTTGTGACCATAAAGAGGCAGAAGGACGTTCACTTAGTCTACAGGGTTTTGTGAAAATGGTAAAATGCTAAGACAATAAACTGTTGAGAGAGTATTGATGAGAACCCGAGGTGAGAAGATTAATTAGGTTGTTTGGTTCGGGGATAGGCTGAAACTCCAGAAAGGGCCGATACCACACTATGCAAAAAGAGACTGTTCCTCAATTTGAGGGGTGGGTCGATCCCTGAAGAAAATTAGAGTAGTGTGTGGTTTTGGGTCTAACGGAAAATAATCATCAATCTGATGTTTTATCAGCCAGCAAATGCACACAGTGAGACACTGTTCACTTCCAGAGCATTTAATCCCAAATAAAGGAGCATGTTGTGCTTCTAGAAAGCACAAGCTTTGTCAAACATATTGGTTAAAACCAGGATTAAAGCACAGGAGGACACGAGACACACCGTCTGCTGACGCTGAAATGTGAGACAAATGGATGAGGAAAAGTTCAAAGTTTGTCCAGCTGTTATTCGCCACAACTTCCTGAAAGCAGTTCGAGTCCAGACTAGCTGGGAGCCCAGCAGCTGTTCTTCTTCTCATTGCTGCTCCTCTTCCTCCTCCATTGCCTGCCCTGGCTGACCTTCCTCCTCCCCGTCAGCCTGGCTTACCTCCTGCAACTCGTCAGCAGCCGTCACCGTGGCGTCCACCACGGTGACGGTGCTGACCTGCTGCTGCACCGCGGTGCTCTGGGTGGCCAGCGGCAGCGTGACCAGCTGGAACTGCGGCCCCACCACCTTAACGAAGGACCCGGAGGCGCCGGAACCTGCGCCGGCCCCCTGACCGGTCGCCGCGGACAACACCGTCACGTTGGAGCCGTCGGCCCCCAGCTCAGAGCCCGAGAGTGGTGAGGTGAGGAGGGTGTAGCCGCCCGCCTGGGCCCCGGCCACCGTCAGACCACTCAACTGGCCAAGTGGCAGGGCGATCTGAGTGGGCGTGGCGTTGACCGCGGCCGGGCCGGAGACGGCTCGGGTCAGCCGGGGTCGTTTGGTTGTCGGTGGGGACGGCGCCGGGGTCAGGTTCATCAGGACGTTGTTGAGGTGCTGAGATTTACTCTTCAGCTCTTTGGCTCGCTTCCTGTGCTCATCACACTGCTGCTCCAGAGCTGAGGAGGGAGACGGACCCAGTCAGGCAGAACATTATGACCACCAGAAAATCTCACCTACCCTAACTAGTACCCAACTGTACCGTTAGACAGTTGGGTCAGAACCGCAATCTGGAAAGATTTTAGAAAACCTTCTTTCCCCAGATTTCTGATGCATAAATAACATAAAACACCAAACTGTGAATGTTGCTGGTTTTTCAAGCTGTAAAGTGAGACTCATCTTCATATGCCACCATTTTAAACATCTTGCTATAAAAACTACTGGAGCTGCATTGGTGGTGGTGATGGAGAAGTTCCTGGGGCCCAAAGTCTGGGCCCCAGGAAGAGCAGTGCTGATTTTGGGTTAGGTTTAGGGGAAATGTTGGGGTTATGCATAAATGTAGTTTACTAAAGAGAATGGAAGTCAAAACAAAGTCTTCAGTTTGTATAGTTTGTCCTGGTTTGGACTGGGAACATGTCCAAGGTAAACCCGCCTCTTACCCAATGATCCATGGTCCCTGACAGGACATGCAGGTATAGGCTGGACTGATGCAGGTCCGCTCTATATGATTTAGCTATTGATATACATACAGGCTATTTTGGAAGCATTTCTGTTCACGAATTTCCCTCTGGGATAAATGTAGCATTTTGAACCTAGAGATCAGGTAAAGTTGATCTCCGTTTATAAAGAACCTGTGGCCAGAGAATGACAGTTTGTCCACCAGCCTTGAGAAAGACTGGGAGTTATTGTTAAATGGAAGAATCTAAAACGAGCATCAAACACATGCCATCTGGACCTCGACGAACGATCTGTCGTCAATGAGCCAATGGTGATGAGGACAAAGCTGGGGAATCAGCCAATAGCTACACAGCTGGAGCTTGGTAATGATCTGAAGGCAGTTGGACTACAGTCATTAAAATACTGGAACATTACACCTTAATGGACTGACTAAGACCTAAAACATACTTCTAAACCAAAACAGAGTGTGGGCAATTCTACTGCAAACCTGTAGATGGAGCTAAAGCTCTGAGTTGAGAAACCTAAAGAGCTGCTGACGTTTCTGTTAAGAGAAATGCATCAAAATCTCTCCTGAGATGTGATAAAACTCGGTGAACAACGTCATGTGTCATCGCTCTGCTTGCTAATAAAGGTTTCATAAAGGCAACTGCTGCCACCTGCTAAGAACCTCGAACATCAGCAGACCTAGTGGAGCCATCGGCTGACGGGGGTCTGACCTTCATCATCATCGGTTCTGGCTGACTGCTGGGACAGAGAAAACTCACCTGCCAGACTGCGGGTGTACTGCTCTCTGTAGCGGTCCATCTGGCTCTTGTGGCTGGCCAGAACCTTCTTCACCAGGTCCAGCATGCCGAAGTTCTGCACTATATTGTTGAGCAGAACAGCGTCTGAGGAACAAAGCAGAGGAGGGTGACGCACCGTCTCAGAAATCAGCTTCCAGGAGAGCCAACGGCAACGGTGCGCGATTCCGACCTTTGACCTCCACCGGCGGATCACATACTCGCTCCTGCAGCCCCGTCAACATCTCCTGCACCTCTTTCTGGAAGTCCTCCACCACTTCCTCCAAAAGGCCCGCCTCCTTCACGGCCCGCCAGAACACCACAGAGTCCTCTGCAGGCCAGACACACACCATGTTATACTGGGTTATACTGGGATCACTGGGGGGGGATACAGGGGGGTCTAGGAGCTGATGATCACCTCCGATCGTCGTGACCCACTCTGAGGGTTCCTCTGTCACATCTGGTAATGAGATAGCTGCTCCGTTCACTGCGACACAGAGCAGATGGGCTTAGAGAGAATCAGGAAGTGAAGCTTTCTACAGTTTATACACAAACAATGTTATAAAAAAGTATCTGTTTCAATACGTATCTATTAGTTTCAGACTTTTTGTCACAGACGTTTCAAACTCTCACCCCAATAAAAACCTAATAACGTTATGATGCTATTTCAATACGTGGCTGTGAGTCTTTGAAATCATCGAGGAGGAATCTGGTTCCACCCATGAGTAAAGAGTTGCATTAATTCGGCCAGGATGTCCAGAATGTGACCCGCCGCTCCCACCACACACTGCTGGATGGGCTCACACACCAGTTGACGGTTCGGGCCGAGGAACTCACAGTCAGCTGAAGAGGCAGAAGCAGACAGCAGGTCGGCGGGCGGGTCGCAGCTGACTGACACCTTGGTTCCCACCAGGTCGATTTTGGTGCTGCGGCAGGTGTTGGAGCACACCTTACTGTGCTGATAGAAGTCCAGCTCACCGGAGTCCATGATCTTCCTGGGACAGGAAGAGAAATGGCAGGGTCCTCACTGACTGGGGAAACAGCGCCACCCTGTGGTTGCAACTGTAAATTATTAATGTATGAAATGAGGAAATAGATGATGATGGCGTAGTCTTCTTTAAAACTATCAATTTTTATTATTAACATGGGAAACATTTCATCACCCTTCACCTTAAAGGGGCAGCATTACTTGTTGTCCAGCCACACAGTGCCATTTAATAGCACAAACAAGTAACTATGGTAACTCCATTTGTAATAACAATGCTGGATGAATCAATTATCACTCAACAGAAATGTGATTTTGTAATTTAACGCCTTGAAACTGAACACGTCTCTCTTTAAAAACGGCTGCTGTTTCTGAGACTCCGCCTTCAGGATTTATCCATTCATGTGTAAATCACAGAAACGCGTTCAGACATTTCAAACTGACATAATGCCACCAATAAAAGGCCAGACCAGCAGTCCCAACCTGAGCATGGTGCCGTTGAGGCGGATAGCTCTCTTCCAGTCCTTTAAGGTGGATTTTCCTGCTAAACACACAAACTCTTTGGGGCTGATGAGCTGATCGGTGAACTGAAAGGAGAAAAACGGATGAGTAAACAGTTCGTCAGGGTGAGCGAGCTCAAATGGGATTCGGCGTGAGCCGGCGGAGCACCTGCACACACTTCACGTTGATCCCAGGACAGACAAACTTCTTCCACACCAGCGTGGCCTTGGCATCTCCGCAGGTGATCGGGTAGAAGACGTCGGCCTCCACGTCCACCTCCTCAGAAAGCTTCACTGCAGAGACGGAGACAACGGAAGTAATAACATTTACGTCACACAATCTCTGAACAGGAAGAGGCCCAGCAGCTATGTGCCATCAGCTCATTCTTCCAGTTACTCAGCGCAGCTCGTTTTTACCAATTACTGCCTCCTCCTTCGACATGGAATCAGCGGTGGCTTCGGTTTCTGCTTCCACTGGCGCTACAGTGAGGATGTCCTCCCTGGAAAACAGCAGAATGTCTGTAAGAGGGATTATAACTTGGAACCCAGAAAAACTAGCTTAGCAGCTACTTTTTAGACTCCTATCCTTCCAAACCAGAAAAGGAATTAGACCAGAAGATACTTACTAATACTTATCTACCAACACTGTATAGGAGTATCTAGTTTATTTACTTTGGATCAACATTATTAGTTTTTTCTTATTTTGCTCTTTCCTTTGTTATTGTTTGCATTTCCTTTTAATTCCTGTAAGGCACTTTGAATTGCCTTGTTGCTGAAAATGTGCTATATAAATAAAATTACCTTTTATCTTAAAAAGATTCTGCTTCCTCTGAGAGACTTCTTCAGATTTATTTCAAACACCAAGCAGGATTCACAAAAACAGATTCAGTTGCTTTTCAAAAGGCTTTATGTCATCAAACCGTCCACATCCAGCCACCTTCTTCTTCTGCACTTTTTGAATCATTATTCAGCTGAACTTCATGATGGTATTTTTCGGTTTTCTGGTTTAATTGACCAACATTTATATCTAAAATCTCCAGACACTCCAGCATCCATGGTGCCTTGCACTCTGACATGGTTCTAACAGAAGCAGGCCGGCGGTATCAACTCGTCCACCGTGGTTTGCTATAAGGTGCCTTTCCACATTTTCACCTTTAACACCTGGCCTGTTTGTTGCAGAAAAATCTAAATCTTTGACCCGATTTTGTAATGCTCGGACAGAGCAGTCGTTTTGTGACATCACTTCCTATCATTACGTCATGGTGACCCGCTGCTGCTCTGCAGAAGATTCTTTACCCAGCTGGTCTCCTAGTTCTACCAGCCTACCCAGTGGATAAACCATGTTTATACCCCACGGAAACACACAGGGTTGCTATGGGAACCAGTAGCTGTGCCTGTAATTATTTAACCCAACACTTTTTTATCCCCACTAAATTTACTTTGATTAAAGGCTGAATTTGTTTCTAAATGCTCAAGTTTGAGATTATCCTGCTGCATTAGCAGCTTCAAGCGGATAATGAAGAATATTGACCACCGCTGTAAATGATGGACAGTCGATTACAGGTATCCAACTTATTGATGAATGTGGACGATGACAGTAAATAAATCAAATTCTCTCGTCACATTTGTAAAGCAGAAGGCGCGTTACCCAGCCTGAGGAGCCAGTTCGGTGGCTACCAGCACGGCCTTGTCTTCCTCCATCACAGAGGGAAGCTGGTTGGACACGACTTCTGGGAGGGTGACGATGACCACCTCACTCATCTCTGCCATGCTGACCACGTTGTGGACGGACGTCTGAAACTGCAACTAGAGCAGAACAGAGATGGTCGTCATCGTCGTTGAACGGAAATGTGGAAAACCACAGAGGTGGCTTTACTTCCCTGTGTTATTTTCTGTGGACATCTGGTCACTGATTGTTTCATTAAGCAGGGCTGCCAACTATTGAGTGGAGCTTGGAGTCAATATTAGTGTGGTTAGAGTCAATATTTTAAAAAATTGAAGTTCTAATAAAAGATATTGTATTTGTTTTAAATAACCAGAAATTGAGTTTGCTTGAAAAAACATATTATTTTCATGAGAACTGAACAAGCCAACTAGTAAGAGACTAATACCTGTGTAGCATGTCTTTATTTGCTCTCTGAGAGCACAAGGTCTGCACACAGTTACCTAATAACTGTCAGATAAAACCATCCAGAAATATTCTGATAACATAGAGCGTAATAAAAACAGAAAGACAACAAACATTATGCATCACATCTACACAAATGTTTTGATGATTAAGGCTTACAGCACAAAGAAGTGCAAAATTATGCTTCTTAGGAAATTAAATGTAAAAATGGATGCGATAGAGATTTGTTCTATTGTAGGCCAAATAATAACAGGGAAGGCAACAGAGCTGACACTGTCCACAAGGAGGGAAAGCCACAAAAGGTCACTGCTTAAGAATCTGGAGATCAGTAAAGAGCGGTATACAAAGATATTAATAGAAAGTTGAGTGGAAGGAGGAAATGTGATAGAAAAAGTAGCATAATAAAAAACTAACGACTAGAGGCTTGATGTGGATTGTGCAGCAAACTGTATTCAACAGTTGGTAGCATATTCATATGGTAAAATGCTGCTGCTGGACTCGGAGCTTCAGGAGCCCCAAACAGAGACGTATTCAGAACTAAGAGTCCACTGGTCAAACAGTCCTGGACCAGAGACCACACCAGACGTGTCTTCACTGTCCTGCCTGGTAACATCGGGCAATTTTTAAGAGGAATTTTATTAACTTGTTAGTTTTTGTCGCAACTCTTTCACTACTGCTGTAGCGATTGAGGGATGAAATGTGAATGGAGATGGAGGAAAATGGAGGGAAAAGGTTAGCAAAAAAATAAGTTTATTTAACAAAATAGTCAGTCCTATTATTTTCACAAAAACAATAAAAGGTGTGTTTTTTCAGTCCATCATTGGTGCCGAATAATTCTGATGTGTAGATGCGATGTAGTTTTAAGCAGAACCGCGTCAAGAAATCTCCGATAAAATAAAAGTTTCCTAAACTATAGTTTCTGTGAAGGTGAGGTTTCACTGACGCAGCGGAATAATCCTTTAGTCTGGAGAATCAGCTGTGAAACACATGCCAACTTCAGCACCAGGTTATTATTCATCTTAAATAATTATCACCGCAACTGTGCTCCTCTGTCCAGATGCCATTAATAAATAAATAAACGGGAGTCTTTACCTTCAGTCTTTGCCTGCTGGCACCGGGAGATGAAAACTGTTGTCCACCTCAAAGCCTCCAGTTAGATTTAAAACAGGACAGACAGACAGATGTCCCGTTTATTTGATTATATTTCTATGAAATAATCAAATCTAATAATGTCTGCGGCTTCAATGTTGGGACGAGAATCTTTAAACTCATGTTAATCTACTCATATCACTGAGCGGTTTTCTTTTCTGTTTATACATTCACCTCTTCCGCCTCTATTCTTCTTCTTCTGTTGAGCTTTGGTAGTTTCCGCCCCCTGGTGGTGAATTCATGCATCACCAGTTTTTGTTCACCAGATGTCCCCAAGTCGAGTCGAAAGCTGAGCATCCTGTTACTTTTAGATAAATCGCTTCTCCAACACACCTGAAAACTCAACAGCCTGATAAAGAAAGCTGGTTCTGTTCTGGGGATGATGATGATGCAAAGAAGGATTCTTCATAAAAAATTATGGACAACCCTGATCATCCTCTTCAGGAGACTGCCTTGGGATAATAGTGTGTTCAGTCAGAGGCTTTTTCAGATTTGCTCTGATTTGAACTGCTAGAAGAGATCTTTCCTGCCAACAGCCATCACCATCTACAAAAACCCTCTGAAGAACCTGAATTAATAAGAGTTACAGCGACATTTAATTTCCCTTTGGATCAATAGATAGATAGACTGGTTCAGAGTCACATTCATTCATTCATTCATTCATTCATTCATTCATTCATTCATTCATTTATTCCTGCACCTTTGACACACACCAGTTTGCTTACAGAGCTAACAGGTCAAGTGAAGATGCTGTGGCCACTGTCCTGCTTCCTGTCTTGTCCCACCTGAACATCGAGATAGATACTCAAGCATCCTGTTCATTGATTTTCTTGATCCTCTTCATTGATTCTCTTGATCCTGTTCATTGATTCTCTTGATCCTCTTCATTGATTCTCTTGATCCTGTTCATTGATTTCAGCTCAGCATTCAATACCATCCTCCCTGACAGATTCGTGTGTAAACTGGCAGAACTGGGAATCCCCTCTTCATATATGGGGGCCCATTTAAGTCAACTTAAAGAAATTAATCCTTGATTTAACATAATTTTGTTTTATGTCAACAGGTTCCATATAATTGTATTATGTTAATTGAAAGCAAAACAGATATAGTAATCTGACATAATGACTTTATGTTGAACTAAAATTAATGAATTAACCCAACTACTTCAGATCACTTCAGATTGACAAAATGGAAGTTAGCTGAACTAACTTAACTTTTTTGTGTTATTCTGACAAACCAAACACTGAGTGAACTTATGTTTCATTTGTTCACTAAACATTTACAAATTATGTTACTTTAACAACTAACATTTGCTTTCCATCAACCGTTGTTTTTTTTTAATATAACTTTTTTTTGTTAAGTTAACTAAATTCAAGTTTGTCGGCAGGTTCCACACAAATCAGTTAAATAGGCTTAACTTAATTTTGTTATGTTCTTTATTGAACACCAGAAATCTTGCACATTACATTATTTTAACCAGGTTAACGGTGACAAGAACATAAACGGACAAACAATAACAAACTTTCAGCTCGAAATAACTCAGATTTGACAACATCAGGCCTTAGCAAAGTCAAAGAAATAGAATCTCAAAGGAGATTTCACAGTAAAACTTCAGTAAATACTAATGTAGAGCATGATGTGATAACACTGAGAATTCACACACAATTTAGCAATGACTGGCTTATTCTTTCTAAATTATCATCTGTGAATGAGGAACTTAAAAGTACAATTAAAAAAAACATTTTCTTTAATTAAATCATTCTGAAAATAACCCCATAACAATGTTTTCAATAATGTTCTTGGTTGTTTACATGATTTGAAACTGATCTACAACATTCTTTTAAACTTACTGCTTAATAATGTGGGCTTTCAATAGTGGTGAATGAAAGAGAATCCTTCTGGTGTTCTCTAAACACCAGAAGGATTAAACCATTGAGGATAAGTGATCAAAATGACCTTAAAGAACAACAAAAAAACAAAATTCATTTCACTCAACTGAAAGATGCAGAACAAAACCATTTAAAGACATGTATAACGATGGATCATTTGTGCTTTTCATCACTTTTCATCATGCCTTCTCATTTACAACATTTCCAGCTACATTTTCTGCATTGAAAATGGTAAACAGTAGTTCTACACCCAAAATACAGTTCTGTCTATTTCACCTTCAATATAATATTGATGGCCCTACTGCCCTTTTTGAGGGTTTTATTTTCTTAACAAGTTTTCTTTCAATTTTTAATTTTTTTTAATCTGTGTGTCAGGAGGCCTGCCTTGGCCCTCAACAATAATATTTAGCTAAATATAATAATTTAGCAACACAAGTTAGTCTGGCTAGAGAGCCGTCAAATCCAGCAAGTTACAGACCTTTAACCTCACATATATGTAAAATAATGGAGAGAATAATAAATGAAAGATTGAGCTACTTTGTCGAGAAGAGGGGATGTTTATCAAAATGTCAAAGTGGATTTAGAAAAGGTAGAAACATTATGGATCCTATTCTATGTTTGGAACATGAAATCAGAAAAGGGAAAGTTAGTAAGGAGAGTGTGGTGGCTGTTTTCTTTGATATAGAGAAACTTTATGATACGATGTGGAAGGAAGGATTTTTAATAAAACTGAAAAAGATGCGAATTAGTGGATTGATGTTTTTATTGTTAAAAAGATACAAGAGGCAATTAACAAAATAGAACACTGGTCTTTGAAATGGGGACTCAAAATTAATTATAGACAAAACAAAGACTTTATTTTTTACAAGGAAGAAATTGTCTGAAAACTGCAAATATATAGTCATGAGTTAGAAAGGGTAAAGCAATTTAAGTTTTTGGGTTTATGTCTGGAGGAAGAACTCAGTTGGAAAGTTCATATTCACAAAGTAGTGGATAAATGTAAGAGAGTTTTAAATGTAATGAGATGCTTGGTGGGGAGTGAGTGGAGTGCTGAGAGAAAAGCATTGAAGACAAAATACACAGATTTAATACAGTCTGTATTTGATTATGGCAGTATAGCTTTTGGATCAGCATCAGCAACATTACTCCAAAAATTAGATAATATTCAGTATCGACCCTTGAGGTTATGTACAGGAGCCAGAACAACTAAAACATCAGATTTACTGGTAGAAATGGGAGAGATGCCACTTCAACTCAGAAGGTTACAGTTAACTTCAACTTATTGGTGTCATTTAAAGGGCCATAATGGAAATCATCCATGTCAAGAAATTTTAAAACCTAGTTGGGAAAAGGGAAAAAATTATTTAATTCTTTTGGCTGGGAGATAGAAAAGATTATAAAAGACTTTGATTTATCTCATATAAATATCAGTCAAACAGTTCCTCTATCACCAGTTTGTCCGTCTCTATTTAAGTGTTGATTTTACTTTATTGGAGAAAAGGGAAAAATTAAACCTTTCAGATTCATGTTCAGCACAATCATATTTGCAGACAGGAGGACGATCCTTTTCAGTTTGCACAGGTGTGCGCATAACACGGCGCATGTGCAGAACTTTCTGTCAGGTATTCTATAACAGCAGTAATCAAACCACTGATAAAAAAGAACAATCGGGACAAATCACTAATGCAGAATTACAGGCCAACCTCCAACCTCCCATTCATCAGCAAAGTTATTGAAAAAGCTGTGTGTAAACAATTAACTAGCTTCCTAACTATAACCAACCGCTTTGACTCCTTCCAGTCTGGTTTTCGTGCTCACAGCACAGAGACCGCCCTCGTAAAAGTGTTCAATGACATCCATATAAATACGGACTGTGGCAGAACCACAGTGCTGGTTCTGTTGGACCTCAGTGCAGCTTTTGACACTGTTGACCATGACATATTACTGAATCGACTGGAGAGTTGGGTCGGACTCTCCGGTCCAGTGTTTAACTGGTTTAAATCCTACATAAAGAACAGGGATTTCTTTGTTTCAATTGAAAACTTTTCATCAAAGAGGTCAAAGGTCACATGTGGGGTACCCCAAGGTTCAATCCTAGAACCCCTTTTATTCAATATTTATATGCTCCCACTAGCTCAGGTTATAACAGGAAATAATATTAGCTACCATAACTATGCAGATGACACACAGCTCTACATTACGATGTCACCAGGTGACTCAGAATCTATCCAATCACTGAACAGATGCTTAGAACAGATAAATGTGTGGATGTGCCAAAACTTTCTCCAGCTGAACAGAAACAAAACTGAAGTTATTATTTTTGGACCTAAAGAGGAACGATCTAGAGTTATAGATGTAGAGTTATAGATCTAGAGTCAATGCACAGCTTCAGTTATTACAACTGAAAACCAGCGATCAGCCCGAAACCTGGGAGTAGTGATGGACTCTGACCTGAACCTCCAGAGCCACATAAAAACAGTCACAAAGTCGGCCTTCTATCACCTGAAGAACATTTCCAGGATTAAAGGACTAATGTCTCAGCCAGATCTAGAGAAACTCATCCATGCGTTCATCTTCAATCGTATTGATTATAGCAATGTTCTTCACAGGTCTGTCCAACAAATCAATCAAACAGCTGCAGCTGATCCAGAATGCTGCTGCTGGCGTTCTCATTAAAACCAGGAAGATAGATCACATAACACCAGTTTTAAAGTCCCTCCACTGGCTCCCTGTAGCTCAAAGAATAGATTTTAAAATACTGTTGTTAGTTTATAAATCACTGAACGGCTTAGCACCACAATACATCAAAGATCTGCTGTTGTTGTATCAACCTTCCAGACCTCTCAGGTCTTCTGGTTCTGGTCTGCTCTGCATCCCCAGAACCAGAACCAAACGAGGAGAAGCAGCTTTCAGCATCTATGCACCACAAATTTGGAACAAACTTCCAGGAAACTGTAAAACAGCTGAAACACTGACTTCTTTTAAATTAGACTAAAAACCCACCTGTTTAGAATTGTATTTGAAATGTAATCAATTACAAATTTATTGATGGAACTTGACTTAATGCTGTGTTTTGATTGTTGATTCTATGTTGCTTTGTGTTTCTGTGTTTGTAATGATGTAAAGCACTTTGAAATGCCTTGCTGCTGAAATGTGCTGTACAAATAAAATTTGATTGATTGATTGATTTGAAATATAGAGAGGTATTGTATAAAAGGGATGAAGAAATGGTGTTTTAGGTCTGCAGATTGGGAAACATTTAGGAATAGTAGTGAAATAAAAATGTTAAAAGTGGATATGAGTAGTAGAATTGATTTAAATTATGTAATGCTTTCTTAGAAGCAGCTAATCAGGCTATAAGGAAGGAAGGTGGGGGAAGGGAAAGAAGGTTTTTACCCTGGTGGACATCAGAATGTACTGAGGTTGTCAAGAAATGAAATAAAGCTTTCAAATTATTTTAAAAAATCACAACTTTCAGAATCTGAATGAATACAAGAAATTGCAAGCAAATGTAAGAAGAATAATTAAAAATGCAAAAAGAGATTATTGGAGGATCATCCATCCATCCATCCATCCATCCATCCATCCATCCATCCATCCATCCATTTTCTTCCTCTTTATCCAGGGTCGGGTTTCGGGGGTAGCAGCTTCAGAATGGAGGCCCAGACTTCCCTCTCTCTCTCCAGCCACTTGTTCCAGCTCCTCCAGGGGAATCCAAGGCGTTTCCAGGTCAGCAGAGAGACATAGTCCCTCCAGCATGTTCCCCTCCATGACATGGGACCTTATTATTTTTTCACAAACTCTTTAACTGTGTTTATTCCTCTCTTCATGAAGATTTGTTGGTAAATTAATTTGTTCCCATGTTATTGAGGGGGAACAGATTATTTCAGGCAGCTAAAACAGCTAAAATATGTGGTTCCCTCTTATAACTTTGGCAACTAAGAAGCAAATGTCACCAAATCCACAGGATTTGTTGTTGATGAGGAGAGGAATAAACATAGTTAAAGACTTTCTGGTAAATTGATTTATTCGCATTTTATGGAGGGGCAACAGTGAGCTAAAATATGTGGTTCCCCCTCATAACTTTGTCAAATAATGAGCAAATGTTTTCAAACTTACATGATTTATTGTTGATGATGAAAGGTGTAGTGGCAATTGTTTGTCAAACCAAACATCCAATAAAAAGTTCCATCCGCCACTATGAGGTACTGGGGTCCAGATTCTTCACGCAGGCACAAAAAGTTTAATGTCCAAACTTGTTGATTATCTTGATTGCTTTTATTTTCCTTTTCAGCAAAACACTTATAACGTTCAAACTTTCCTTTGTTCTCCTGTCTACTTCTGTTGCTCTGTTGCTCTGGTAAAAACCGTAGGCCCCAAACCCAAATGCCTGCTGGTCCTTTACCAGGCCCCTACACTTATAGAAAGTGGATTGATCTACCTCACTTCCTGTCTTTAGAAAACAAATAAATAAGAACAAATAATAAAAACAAAAGATAAATAGAACTGACAATTATTAACCTGCAAATAATACAAAAACTAGAAATGTAAAAATAAACTAACAAAATTCAAATGCATAAAGAAATAAAGAATAAATAGCTCCAACAAAAGGAATAAACAGAGTTAAAGACTTGCAGGTAAATTCATTTCTTTCCATTTTATGGAGGGGGAACAGATTATTTCAGGCAGAGCTTCACTCAGCTATTGGAAAGTCCCCGTGTTCACGCGCTCAACGCATACTTTTAAGACAAAACCTTGATATCTCTCAGCAATAAACAACAAAAGCAACATATTAACCTAAGCAAATAAACTGACAGGTTTCATGTCTACTTCTGTTTTACTGATGTGGTAAAAGCAATTTGTTTGTTACATTTTCATTTCACCCACGAGTTAACAACACTGTTCATATTTTCAGTCTGCCGTGTTTCTCCGCCCAGTCTTTTGGCTAACTGGCATTTAAAGCCCTTCATTGAAAACACAGAGGCCTGATATGAGCAGCTAACAATGTAATTTTACCTGAAGTCTTATACAGCGATGAAGTTAGTTTTCAGTTGAATGTTCATCATCGTCAGACATTCACTTTATGATTTCCTTTGGTCAGCAACGTCCTAAGATCCGTGGTTTTTGCTCTTCGTCGGTTTTCAGGAATGCAATATAAGTCAGAATGCTACACATGCACGCTGGATCAATGCAGCAAACAGAAAGATGCGTCCCCACCCTTTAATCTTTGCAGAGAGAGACCGGGACTTGGCACAAAAGTGTGCTTTTCTTATAAACCCTGCCCCGTTTTGGAAAAAAGGGGCCGGGCTTGAAATAAAAGGCAATTTTTAGACTCTTATTTATCTTTTTATTCATCAACTCCCAAGATAAATCCTTCACAGCTAAACATTTTTCTGTACCTTTCACTATAATTTAGATTTTTTCAGTTTTCTGCTTCGCTTGATCACCACAATTAATAACATATGCCATGAATAAAATGAATATATCCATTGTGATTTCCATTCCTGACATTGTACTTTGACTGGGCCCAGGACTTGGACTAGAAGACACTTGTTTACTTTTCTGAACTGTTCTTTTTTCTTGAACACTTTTTGCTGCCTCTGCATTAGTAATGTTTTTGACTATTTTTAGCAGTTGCGTTTCTGCTGCCTTTTTCTTTGCTTCACACCCTCCATGTGCTACATTATGCTGACCACCACAGTTACAACATTTCAACTGTACATCCGCTCCACATTCATCATATCGATGATCTCCACCACATTTAGCACATCGTTGCTTCTCTTTACACACTGATGAAATGTGACCATACCTTTGACATTTGAAACAGCGCAAAGGAGGAGGGATATTACGGAGCCCCCTAGGGGACATGGGGAATTTTTTTCTTTTGCGTTCCCTCGCAGTACTGTACTGGTCAGTTATGCAGCATAATTGAACACTGTAAGCCTTTCTTACGGTGGGCGCCGTACTTTATGCTTTCATATAAGGTTATGTGAGGTTTTTCCGTGAATGTTAGTATCTTTTTGTGAAATATCTGAAGTTTTATATCTTTCTTTAGGATAGAAAGGTGCCACAAACCTACGATATAAACAGAAACCTTCCGTAAGTAGGAAAGAAATAAAAATACATCCTAATTTGGACTATTTCTGAGTTATTATCGCGGGTAATAAGTCATCTGACAGTTTTGATTGTGTCTCTGTTGTGTTCGTAGTCTGAATGGTTTAAAGAGCTGCTTCCAGTGCCGCTCCATCTTAGCCTTAACAGACATAAACATGCAGTAAAAAAAAAAATCAATTTTCAATCTGTTTTTTGCACCAAACAGTTAATAATAAAAAACACGTTTTCACTGAGGCTCTGTAAGAGCCATATTAATGAAATAAGTAATTATTGATATGACAGGAGCAGGCGGATTTGACACTTAGGTGTGTCGACGTGGGAGTGACGTCACCAGGTATGAATGGGAAGGATACTGGCTTTGTGTGTTTTAGGAAGCGGTGAGCGGGGCGGTCAGTCCTGGCAAAGTTTGGAGCCTGATCATCAAAATGGAATAAATCGATAATTGTGACAGAACAAAGAAAGAAGAGGTTTGGAGTTGATTGATTCACGGACAGATGAGATTCCCCGAGTTAACCCAGTGCGGCCCTTTACCATCATTAGTTTGTCGTGTTTTTAATAATAAAAACTTGTTTATTATTATTAACTGTTTGGTCAGACCTGGTGGTGTCAATGTTTGGTAGCATCACTTCTGTTAGACTGCCCCAGGGAAGCTGTGGCTACTAGCTAGTAGCTTGTCACCATCAGTGTGTTTATTGTCCTGTATAGAGAAAAGGCACCAAACCTATTAGATTTTAATAGAAACATCCAGACAGCTGCTCAACCAGAATCCTTGATATCAGATGTTAGACTATAAAGACGTTTATTTCATTCCTTAGAGAAAATAATCAATCTCAGTCTTTCAGAACAATGACCAGAAAAAACTATCTATCCTATATTATTAATAATAATAATATTACTGTTAATAATAATAATAATATTACTGTTAATAATAATAATATTAATAATAATAATAATAATAATAATAATGCTATTATTATTAAGTAAAGAACAAAGTTCTTCTTACCTTGTACATTCAAACAGACTCCCTGTTCTTCTCCTTCTGCTTGGTCCTTTCATGTAGAAGACGAGACAAATTATTGACTAAACTAAATATTGTTATCAATATCTGTTCACATTACAGTTCAGTTAGAAACCTACTTACCCTTTGGGGTTTTTGTCGTTTTGTAGAAATATCTGTTAAAAATTAAATGTTACAATTATTAAAACAGTAAAAAATAAAATGCTGATAATATTTTAACTACAGTTTTTTCCAACTCACTTGGTATTTTAATTTTTTTATTTTTCCGGAGAACAACACCAACAATTGCTGCTGCAACTAATAAAAAACCCACCAAAAACAAAACACCGATCACAATTCCTGTGATGTTGGAACTTTGTCCTCCACATTCAGCATCAGTTGAAGCTGTTCCTGCTTTTATCAGATGAAGGTTTTCGATTTCACATCTGAAATAACACAAACATGAATCCAGGTAAATCATTTGGTAAAACATTATCCTGTGTTTATGCTGTTTGTAAGAGACCAGCTTACTGTGTGTGAGGCTGACATGACAACATTGTTCCATCAGAAAATGATCCACTGCTGCATTCAGAGCATTCTGTGTCTGTGGAGGCTGTTCCTGGAGAAACACAAATCACTTTAAAGTTAGTCAGAAGATTCTGATCTGATTTTTAGTTCTGACCAACATGTAACTCAGTTTATTCTTTTCAAAAGTCAGAATTCATCTAAAAATAAAAGCATTTATGTGTTGAAGAGAATCAGACCAACCCATCCTGCTGATGTAATGTCCTGGTTCACAGCTCCTGTGTTTCTGTGCTACAGAACAACCTCCTGATTTAAGGTCTGTACAGTAGAATCCCTCCATTGGTTCACAAACTGTGTCTGTAGTTATTACACATTGTTGCTTTTCCTTCAGCCCAGCTCCTGTGAACATATTCAGATTACACATGTATGGAGAAAACTAACAGCAACATGGTGAATCTCAAGACATCTTTAAGTCAGACAGTTTGTCCAGCTGAATAATATCTGAATCGTTTACATAATTTACATTTGTGTTCAAAATAACAGCAACATCACTAACCAGATTTAGAACTGATTTTATAGAAATTATATTTCTACATTGTAAGTGAATATGTATCAGATGTAAAGTGACAGAAAACAACAAACCCAACTTTCATAAACTGAAAGTAGAAAAGGAAAAACATGGAGTGAGTGAAGCATTTATTGCTGAAATATAAAAGATTTTAACACACTGCAGATATTTGAACACAACTGTTTGTGTAGTTGAGGAAGCAGATGTGAAAATTATGAAAGTTTGTTTCAGTTTTATCTGGAGTAGAACCGAAACGCACGTTAACCCCTTAGTGCGCGAACTGCCAGTGGAAAAGCGCCTTTAGAATCTAGAGAGGTATTTGCCCACAGATGCACCCATGTAGAACTGCCCTTGCCCATCTGCAATGTGTGATTAAATCATTAATGTGTGATTACATCATTAAAAGTAGCATGCTGAGAAGGACCAACAACATGGAGTTCAATCGGTGAGGTCATTTTCTTCTGTAAGATAAAAGCCATTCTAAAGATTTTGGGTCTTTCATCTTTAAACTCTGCATATATTTTGAACACAGGTGTTTGTGGCCGTGAATTAATTTTTTATGCAAAAATAAAAAACAAGTTGAAAAGTCACAAACATAACTGCACCTGAATCACAGGTAGAACATGGATTACATCTCTTTAGTCCATTTGGCAGGTCCATATACGTCCCATCTGAACATCTCTGACAGATTGTCCTTTTAAACTCTGTGCAGTCTATTCTGACTCTATGGCCTGTTGGAAAATAAACAGTTTATCATTTTAAAGAATAAGATGGGTTGCATGATGAACAAGATTCAGGCAATGAAAGCAGCCTACCTATAACAGAGTATATATGAGAATAAACAATAATTCATAACTGGAACATACCAACAGGACATTGATCACAGCACTCTTCTCCTATCTTGTATTCAGTTATATCACATGTGATGGAATCGACTCTGAAGTTTCTCATCAGAATAATCTGTGAAAAGAAAAACATTTTTTCTAACAATTAGGATCAGATTCTAGCTGACAGCAGCATTTCCCTTTAAGATCAGTTATTGTTTATCCTGCTTTGATGAAACATTTTAGCAGTTTTATGTCAGCATAACATTAATTTATACCAACAGTTATTTAGATTATTAGATTAGCTTCAACCTGTCCTTAGCATTAGTTGCTGCAATTATCGAATTTAATTCATTTTATTTATGAAGTTTCAATTCACAACACATTTCATCTTAAGGAACTTTACAAGACTATCCACCCAGAATGGCTACAATCTATACAATTCAATTACAGATATCCAAATTTGATTACATACTTCTGCTTTTGCTTTTCTGTGAAACCTAAATGTTTCAGGTCATAAAATACAATTTACATATCAGAAAAGCATAACCCAAGTATATACAAAAGTTTTTTTTATTTTTTTAAAGATAATTTTATTTATCATGAAAATACCAAACCTACAGTCTGAGTTGAAACACAAAATCTCTTCATTAGAACCTCTCTGACAACATGAAGTAACTAAAAGATCTCAAACTGCAACACTTAACATGCTGAGCTAAAGTGATTTAAAAGGAGAAACAAATTCACTGACATCCATCAGACTGGAAAACGTTCCATCACAAAGGCTGGGATGACAGAGAACCTCAGAGAGAACCGTGATCCACAGATGGAGAACTTATGAACTCATTTAGACTCATTTTTCATTGTAAGTTAATATTTATTGTGACTTAGTGGTTTTTGTTTTTGTTGTTTTTCTGTCTCTCTACATGCTGCCAGTCTTGGCCAGGTCTTTATTTTACAAAAGATCTTTTGACCTCAGTGGGATAAAAAATGGCTAAATGAAGTTCTAATTATTATATTATTATTAGCACTTTGAAATGTCTTGCTGCTGAAATGTGCTATACAAATAAAATTTGATTGATTGATTGATTGATTATTATTTTTTATGGAACAGTGAAGATTATTCCAACGATACAAAGTCCACCAAAATGACTCCAAGAGGAATCAACAATCTGTCCAGACAAACTTGTTGATCTAGGTTCACATAAGAAGCAGAAGAACATTTAAATGTCTGAAGGCCTCATTGCCTCAGTTAAGGTCAGAGGTCATGGATAGACAATAAGAAAGAGAGAATGGATAAAGTGGTCTTTATAAGAGAGATTCAATTTCAGAACCACTGCTGACCCAAAACAACATAAAGGTCCATCTCACATCAACTAAAAAAAAACTCCTGATAACTCTCTTGACATTTAGGGAGATATGTTTTTATTGTTCATGACTATATCCCAGTTAAACAAAGCAGCATTCTACTGCTTATTGTTTATTTGTTATTATTTGTTGCCCAGGTGTGTCTGCTCTCTTTGTTTCTAATAAACACTCATCCACCTCTGATCTGCAGGACTACAAGCACTGGTCTCTGATCAAATTCATCAGACCTTCCTCCAGATCTATCAAACGAACCAGGACACCTGCACCTGTAAAACTATGGATCTGATTCTGAAGACAGAGTTTAAATCATTTATAAAATTACCATTTTGTAAAAAAAAAAAACACTTTTCTAATAAATATATAAATTGTTTTGTCATAAATAAATTTACCAGCAGCATAGATGTTGTTGCCCAAGATGTCATTGTCAAAGGCAGGATGAGGATGAAACTTGTCTGGAACAGAAAACCTCTCATAGAGATGCAGGATGAACCAAATTGTGACTCTTAATGCTGAAGGTCAACGTCTGTAAAACAAGAAACACAAACACATTGTTAACCTGTAGGAACTCTGGGAACTGCAGCATGAAGCAGGGCTGCAGAATGTTAGGAAATCATGCAGCATGTGATGCTGTTGTTGAATGTTGAGGTGATAATATGACTTGTGATAAATAAATGGCTAAACATTAGTGATGTCTTTCTTCTACAGTTTTTTCAAACAAACACATTGAGAAAATAAATTAAAGTTTTAAATCTGCTGTAGTTGTAATCTCTCAATGACTTTGTCATCTTAAAGCCTGGAAAATATTTTCTGCTGTATTAAACAAAAATATCACTGGTCTATAGAAAAACAAATTTAATACCTTTTGTATATTGTGAAACTTTCCAGTAACAGCAACAATAATATTTTTCTGTTTACAGATTATTTTATTCCTGTTTGTTACTTTTTGTTTGATGTCATCTGTTGATATTATTGCGCTGCGAACAAGGTGTTTATTTTATTATTATATTTATTCAAATATTGTATGAAACTAGTTTGAAATTAGGTTTGTAGTTTATACTTTAAATTAGGCGCGCGACCCAACGCGGCGTCGCTACCGCTGAGTGATGACGTAGCTGAGTGACAAAACTTCAGCAATAAACAACAAAAGCAGCAAATTAACCTAAGCAAATAAACTGACAGGTTTCATCTCTACTTCTGTTTTACTGATGTGATAAAAGCAATTTGTTTGTTACATTTTCATTTCACCCATAAATTATTAACACAGGACGATACAGTTTGTTGCCAAACAAAGATAAACAGTTTTAATTAAACTCTAATCAGTAGCAACACTAGTTTTCATAACTTTGTTTCAAACTAATCCCTGAACTACAGAACAAAACTCCTCTCCATCAAAGTTCATATTTTCAGTCTTCAGTGTTTCTCCACCCAGTTCTTCGTTTAACAAAGGAAAACAACAACCGTCGTTTATGGACCTCCATTAAAAACACAGAGGCCTGAAATGAGCAGCTAACAATGTAATTTTACCTGAAGTCTCACATCGCGATGAAGTCAGTTTTCAGTTGAATGTTCATCATCGTCAGACATTCACTTTATGATTTCCTTTGGTCAACAACGTCCTAAGATCCGTGGTTGATTTTCTTCGTGTTCTGCAGAAGAGGTACCCAGCTTGTGAAAATCTGTGCCCGCAGTCGGGAGCGCGCATTCAGATCCGCCTCTCTGGCTGCAATGCGCGCTCCCGAAACAGGAAGAACAGATTTTCACAGAGGAACAGAATCACAAGATCTCTTCTGCAGACCTGAGTGAAGTTGGCCCCCCCACCTTCTTCAAATCAGACAAAATTGGTGTCAAACGTTTGTGCTACGTTTGTGCTGGTTTGTGCAGCAAAAATTTTCGTTTGTGCCGCTATCATTTTAAAGATATAAAGAAATGTTTTTAGAGGTCATCAAAGGTCAACCAGCCCCCCCACCTTCTTCAAATCAGACGAAATGGGTGTCAATCAACTCGGCTACGTTTGTGCTGGTTTGTGCAGCAAAAATTTTCATTTGTGCATCTTTGGCTTTGAAGATATCAATTACAGTTTAAACCTTTTGATGTCAAGCAGCTGATTTTGCTTTGAACATATGACTGAAAACTTAAAGCAGAGAAGCTTCAGTTATTCCGTTATGACCAACTCATGATCACAATTGTTAACAAATGACTTTTATTTATCTGGATTATCTGGCTTTACAATTCATAGCACAGAACTTTCAACAACATTTTACAATAACAGCTTAATAGCATAGGTTGGAGGAGAAGCCTGAATATATGTATATATATATTTTTGGCACAGATGAGCTGTCTTATATCATACTGTACTGAAACAGTAACAATTTTGGAAAATATGTAAAAATACATTCCTTTTATGAATCTTGCATACTGCAGGTGCAAGTGGACAAACTTACCTTGATGCACTGCTATGAAGTATTGAAAAGAAGTGTTGCTGTCGATCATAACATTGACCTCAAAAGGGCTGAGTACATGCCAAGCACATGTTTGGTTATTTTCTTATTTTTTGTATTTAAAAAGTACAGTTTGTCTAATAGCACCCTCTAGTGATCAGAAGCTAAGGTACAGGTCACCAAGGTTGTTTTGGGAGGCATTGTAGCAACCTGTTCATTCGAAATAAGACCAAGTTTGAATTGAATTTCTTCCAGGTGAAAATTAAAGTATTCACATTCGTTAGCAACTTACAAAATGATAGCAGTACAAATGACAATTTTTGCTATACAAAAACATAAAATATTTTATATATATATATTTTAAATACCCCTGGAGAACATTTTTCTTTATATCTTTAGAATGATAGCAGCACAAACGAAAATTTTTGCTGCACAAACCAGCACAAACGTAGCCGAGTTGATTGACACGCATTTCGTCTGATTTGAAGAAGGTGGGGGGGCTGGTTGACCTTTGATGACCTCTAAAAACATTTCTTTATATCTTTAAAATGATAGCAGCACAAACAAAAAATTTTGCTGCACAAACCAGCACAAACGTAGCACAAACGTTTGACACCAATTTTGTCTGATTTGAAAAAGGTGGGGGGGCCAACTTCACTCAGGTCGTGAACCCTGGGATTTTGGCCGCGACGCCGCGTTGGGTCGCGCGCCTAATTTAAAGTATAAACTACAAACCTAATTTCAAACTAGTTTCATCCAATATTTGAATAAATATAATAATAATAAAAAATAAACACCTTGTTCGCAGCACAATAATATCAACAGATGACATCAAATAAAACGTAATAAACAGGAATAAAATAATCTGTAACCAGAAAAATATTACTGTTGCTGTTACTGGAAAGTTTCACAATATACAAAAGGTATTAAATTTGTTTTTCTATAGACCAGTGATATTTTTGTTTAATACAGCAGGAAATATTTTCCAGGCTTTAAGATGACAAAGTCATTGAGAGATTACAACTACAGCAGATTTAAAACTTTAATTTATTTTCTCAATGTGTTTGTTTGCAAAAAACTGTAGAATAAAGACATCATAATGTTTAGCTATTTATTTATGTTTGTGTTTCTTGTTTTACAGATGTTGACCTTCAGCATTAGGAGCCACAATTTGGTTCATCCTCTATGAGAGGATGTTTTCTGTTCCAGACAAGTTTCATCCTGCCTTTGACAATGACATCTTGGGCAACAACATCTGTGCTGCTAGTAAATTTATTTATGCTAAAACAATTTATATTTTCATTAGAAAAGTGTTTTTTTTACAAAATGGTAATTTTATAAGTGATTTAAATTCTGTCTTCAGAATCAGATCCATGATTTATTTACAGTTTCTTTTTAAGTTTGACATATCTTGAAAACAAATTCCCTTTTTGCGACACACAAAATACATATTTTAAAATGTATAGAAGTTTTGCCAGAGAGTTTTACTGTCAGAAACGATTGACATGTACTGATGTTACTGATTATGTTATTGGTGTATTTATTCTCTTTAAAACATTTCGGTTTCACAGAAAAGCAAAAAGAGAAATATGTCATCAAATTTGGATTTCTGGAATTGAATTGAATATATTGTTGTGTTTCTTGATATAAATAGTCTTGTAAAGTTGCTTAAGATGAAATGTGTTGTGAATTGGAACTTCATAAATAAACTGAATTAGGGCTGTTGTAAAAGAATATTGTAGTAATGAAGTAATCTATAGAATATTTTTATAATTAATCGAGGAATCAGATCTCTCTCTCTCTCTCCATTCCTACCATTCGCTCCAAAACCATGACAACGTGATTCCAACAGCAAAAAAGTTTTTGTACTCCAACCATCGCGCCGCAAAATTCAACAATCCTTATTTGTCGACAAAACGCCACACAATTCAACACCATGCTGCTACTAGCACTTCACAACAACTCATAGGCAGTAGTAATAGCGCTGCCCTCCACAAATAATGACCCTGGTGGAAACGGTGCTACATAATAAAACATAATTTAACGAAGCTTCAAGGCAGATACATTTTCCTCCAGGAATTTTAATAATCCAGGAACTCGAATCTTTTCAGCCCTAAACTGAATTAAATTCAATAATTGCAGCAACTAATGCTAAGAACAGGTTGACCTCTATTAGAAGCTAATCTAATAATATAAATAACTGTTGATATAAATTAATGTTATGCTGACATAGAACTGCTAAAATGTCTCATCAAAGCAGGATAAACAATAAATGATCTTAAAGGGAAATGCTGCTGTCAGCTACAATCTGATCCTAATTGTTAGAAAAAATGTTTTTCTTTTCACAGGTGATTCAAATGACAAAAATCAGAGTCGATTCCATCACATGTCATCTAACTGAATACAGGATAGGAGAAGAGTGCTGTCCTTTGTGTTCTCCTGGTATGTTCCAGTTATGAATTATTGTTTATTCTGATATTTATACTCTGTTATAGATAGGCTGCTTTCATTGCCTGAATCTTGTTCATCATGCAACCCATCTTATTCTTTAAAATGATAAACTGTTTATTTTTCAACAGGTCATCAAGTCAGAACAGACTGCACAGAGTTTAAAAGTACAATCTGTCAGAAATGTTCAGATGGGACATTTATGGACCTGCCAAATGGACTAAAAAGATGTAATCCATCTTCTACCTGTGATTCAGGTGCCGTTATGTTGACTTTGTTTTCTATTTTTATTTTTATTTTTTTTATGAAATCATTTTCACATCTGCTTCCTCAACTACACAAACAGTTGTGTTCAAATATCTGCAGTGTGTTAAAATCTTTTATATTTCAGCAATAAATGCTTCACTCACTCCATGTTGTTCCTTTTCTACTTTCAGTTTATGAAAGTTGGGTTTGTTGTTTTCTGTCACTTTACATCTGATACATATTCACTTACAATGTAGAAATATAATTTCTATAAAATCAGTGCTAAAACTGGTTAGTGATGTTGCTGTTATTTTGAACACAAATGTAAATTATGTAAACGATTCAGATATTATTCAGCTGGACAAACTGTCTGACTTAAAGATGTCTTGAGTTTCACCATGTTGCTGTTAGTTTTCTCCATACATGTGTAATCTGAATATGTTCACAGGAGCTGGGCTGAAAGTAAAGCAACAATGTGAACGATCTGCAGACACAGTTTGTGAACCAATGGAGGGATTCTACTGTACAGACCTTAAATCAGGAGGTTGTTCTGTAGCACAGAAACACAGGAGCTGTGAACCAGGACATTACATCAGCAGGATGGGTTGGTCTGATTCTCTTCAACATATAAATACTTTTATTTTTAGATTAATTCTGACTTTTGAAAAGAATAAACTGAGTTACATGTTGGTCAGAACTAAAAATCAGATCAGAATCTTCTGACTAACTTTAAAGTGATTTGTGTTTCTCCAGGAACAGCCTCCACAGACACAGAATGCTCTGAATGCAGCAGTGGATCATTTTCTGATGGAACAATGTTGTCATGTCAGCCTCACACACAGTAAGCTGGTCTCTTACAAACAGCATAAACACAGGATAATGTTTTACCAAATGATTTACCTGGATTCATGTTTGTGTTATTTCAGATGTGAAAACGAAAACCTTCAGCTGATAAAAGCAGGAACAGCTTCAACTGATGCTGAATGTGGAGGAAAAAGTTACAACACCACAGGAATTGTGATCGGTGTTTTGGTGGTTTATTTATTAGTTGCAGCAGCAATTGTTGTTGTTGTTGTTCTCTGGAAAACTAAAAAAATTGAAATACCAAGTGAGTTGAAAAAAACTGTAGTTAAAATATTATCAGCATTTTATTTTGTACTGTTTTAATAATTGTAACATTTCATTTTTAACAGACATTTGTACAAAACGACAAAAACCCCAAAGGGTAAGTAGGTTTTTAACTGAACTGTAATGTGAACAGATATTGATAACAATATTTAGTTTAGTCAATAATTTGTCTTGTCTTCTACATGAAAGGACCAAGCAGAAGAAGAAGAACAGAGAGTTTGTTTGAATGTACAAGGTAAGAAGAACTTTGTTCTTTACTTAATACTAATAGTATTATTATTATTATTATTATCATCATTATTAATAATAATAATATAGGATAGATAGTTTTTTCTGGTCATTGTTCTGAAATACTGAGTTTGATTATTTTCTCTAAGGAATGAAATAAACGTCTTTATAGTCTAAAATCTGATATCAAGGATTCTGGTTGAGCAGCTGTCTGGATGTTTCCATTAAAATCTAATAGGTTTGGTAACTTTTCTCTATACAGGACAATAAACACACTGATGGTGACAAGCTACTAGCTAGTAGCCACAGCTTCCCTGGGACAGTCTAACAGAAGTGATGCTACCAAACATTGACACCACCAGGTCCTCTGATCAGCACCAGCAGGCAAGGCAAGTGAACTATCTTGCAGAAGGACGCAACGACAGAGATCGGTGGAGCAGGAATTAAACCAGCAACCTACCAATTGCAGGGTGAAGTTTTACCACCATCGTCAGTAAATGAATTTCTCCATGTGAAACCAACCTCAGACATTTGTACAGTTTTATAAAGAAACCTGATGATCCACCAACTTTAAGATCATTTTATTGATATTCATGTTCTGCTTCACAGGAACCTGACATAAAATGTTAACATTGCTAATATGTTTCATATTTTCTGAAAACCTAGAAACACCTGAACAAATATTACAGTTTTTATTGTTTTTCTTTTGCAGATAGAAATGCACAAATGAATAACTTTGTACATAATAAATTTCATTTTATTAAATACCGTCATGCTTTTATTGTCACAAAGACATATTCACCATAGTGACTGTTGTAGCAAAGTGGTGAAGAAGCGAATTACCAGATCCATTCATGTGTTCATTTGTTCTGCTCAGTAGAGACTATAGATTATATAATTTTAGATAAGAAGTTAATTTAGATGCCAGCTGAGAAATGAAGAAAACCTGAAACTGGAGTCGTTGCTATGTTGAATTTTCTGCTTCTGACTGTAATAATAATATAGTCAGACTCTGACTTGTTTTGATGTCTCTTTGAAGAACAGATATATATATTTTATATTTAATAGGGAGGAAAAATAATGATAAATGTGAAGGATGTGGAGAGAAAGAAAATGTAGAACACATTGATGAACTAAGACATGAACATGAAAGGAAGAAATTGAGAAGAATGGTTGGAAGCACAGGTCAAGAATGGAGTCTTAAAGGAATATTATGTAATGAATGAGGCATAATGCATATTTACAGAATAAGGAAAGCATTATTTATTTATCTTCAGAATACAAAATTTAAAAATTGAATTTGATAGATGTAAAGAAATGTTGCTACACACTCGTGTACAGCAGGTGGCGGTATACACCTTAAATTTGCTTGTGATCCGCCATAATAGAAAATAATAAGAAAAAGATAGAAACGAAGAAGAAGAAGAAAAGAATAGAAACGAAGAAGAAGAATAGAAACGAAGAAGAAAAAGAATAGAAACGAAGAAGAACTCCTTCAGATTCTTCGGCGTTTGTCCACAATCTTTCTCGAAGGATTGTTTGGAGAAACACGGAAGACTGAAAATATGAACCTAAACATTTTCCATAGTACTTAGTTCAGCTTTGCCTCCATCTGGTGTTTTACCACTTTTTGCGACTTCATGGAAATCGATGTATGTCCAGAACAAAGTATTCTAGAAGATAAGAGAGAAGGAGACTCCCTGCTAAACCATTTCCAGACACACGTCAGTCTGATGCCAAGATAATGTCAGCAGTGTTTGCTCCTGCACTTACATTAAGATCCAGAACTTTCCCCATGTGGTCGGTTCTGGTAACAGATCCAGAGGAAGAGAAGGAGCAACAGGATGAATCCAATAATGGTGAAGTTTCAAACAGTGGTGGGCTGGCACAGAGGAACAAAATGGTTCATCATATGCATTCATGTACAGAGGTGTGGAAAAAAATAGTTGTTCACTTTCTAATTTTCTTTTGTTACATATTTGTCACACTTCACTGTTTCAGAAAATAAACCATTTTAAATATTAGTCAAAGACAACAAAAGTAACAAAACAGACATTAAGCTGACAAAACAAAAATAAATTGCAGTTTTACTTATTAAGAAAGAAAAAAGTTCAAACCTACATGACCTTGTGTGAAAAATTGATTTCCCTGACCTGTTAAATCATAACATAACTGGTTTATCACACCTGAGTTCATTGTCTCTAGCTACAACCTGGAATGGTAACTGTCTGCCACAGCTGATCTTAATCAAGCCATAACCTGCCTGACAAAATGAAGAAGATCAAAAAAAAAAAGCCAGACATCATTCTGAGGTCCAGAGAAATTCAGGAACAAATGAGAACGATCAAAAAGAACTGACCTTGATGATCCTCAAGACTTAGGAAAACTTTCTGTGGACTCTGTGTGTGTCCCACTAGATGTGGAGTAAAATAGCACAGCATTCAGAAAAAGATCACACCAGCAGTAAAACATGATGGTGGTAGTGTGATGATCTGGGCTGTTTTGCTGCTTCAGGAAGATTTGGTGTAATAAATATAACCATGAATTCTGCTGTTGAGCAAAACAGCTTGAAGGAGAACATCCTGTCATCTGTTGGTGACCTCAAGCTGAAACCAACTTGGGTTCTGATACAATGAGCCCAAACACACCAGCAAGTTTGGACACATCTTCTAATTCAATGGGTTTTCTTTATTTTCATGACTATTTATAAGGCAAGAAATCCCACTTATTAACCTGACAGGGCACACCTATGAAGTGAAAACCATTTCAGGTGACTACCTCTTGAAGCTCATCAAGAAAATGCAGAGTGTGTGCAAAGCAGTAATCACAGCAAAAGGTTGCTACTTTGAAGAAACTAGAATATAAGGGGTATTTTCAGTTGTTTTACGCTTTTTTGTTTAGTGCATATTTCCACATGTGTTATTCATAGTTTTGATGCCTTCAGTGTGAATCTACAATGTCAATAGTCATGAAAATAAAGGAAACTCATTGAATTAAAAGGTGTGTCCAAACTTTTGGTCTGTACTGTATATATACACACACACACACACATTTGGCGTCCCAATCCACACTTCACTCCAATAGATGGTTGTAATTATTTTTTTTTGCCAACCACCAATAAATCTCAAGAAGAGGAAGAAAAAGAAAAAGAGGGAGCCGAATCTGAAGGTAACAGAGCAGAATCGACACAAAAACTGCAGCTGGCATAAAACTGGTTTGTGACTGAACTCCTTCATCATCCTCAGGTTGAGGATGATGGAGATGATGAGATGGATTTAGGTGACTGGACTCCAGTGCGTGGTAGTAGAGGATCGGGAAGAGAGAGAAAAGAAGATAACTTGTCAGAGACACAAAGTAGTAAACAGAGTCTTGAAGGAAATAGTTTGGATGAAAATAACGTAGTTTGTAAGAGGAAAGTTAGGGAGGAATCTAAACCAATCATAAAGTTTAGGAAGGAGGATGAAGGTATTCAACTCAGTCCGTTAGCTCTGTTGAGAAAATTAAAAAAAGAAGTTTGGAGAGCTGACATTTGCTAAGATCCTTAGAGATGGGAATCTGTTGGTTACAGTGAAAGATGAAGAACAGAAAAACAAAGTGATGAACACCCAGAGTATTTGTAAAAAAATAAGATTACTCAGATAAAGATTGTGGGAGAGGATAAAATAGTAAGAGGGGTGATCAGAGGTATTCCAGTGGGGGAAGATTTAGAAAAGTTCAGACGCAGTATTTATGGAGGTGAAGTCAGCAAAATGAAAAGATTGATGAGAACAGCTGAAGGTGAAAGAAAGTCAATAGTAGTATAAATTATGCAGAAGCTGCTAAAAGAGTGAAGCCAAGAGATGTGATAAGGCAATAAGAGGCTATAGGGGCAGAAGGAAAGGCAGGAGGACAGGAAGACAAAAACTGATCATCTTACAATGAAACGCTAGAAGACTTATTGCAAATGGACAAGAGTTTAAAGGATTTGTTAGAGAATTTAAAGAAGATCTAGATATTATATGTATCCAGGAAACTTGGCTTGATTTTGTTTTAAAAGGATATGAAAGCATTAGAGGAGACAGAGATGGAGGATCTGGAGGAGAATGTATAATATTCATAAAACAAGGAATTCAATTTAGATTATTAAGGAAGAGAGTTAGAATATATTGTTATTGAAATTTGGACAGTAAATGGGCAATTTAAAAGAATCAACTTCTATAATCCATGTAAAAGATTTTCCATAGATTTAATGGAGGAACTTGGTGTTTATTTAGAGGGTAAAGTTGTTTGGTGTGGGGACTTTAATGGGCATAACTCATTATGGAGTCATCATAATGATCAAAATTTGGATATCATAGAAGAAACAATGGATGTTAAAAATGTGGTATGTCTAAATGATGGAAGTGGAACCAGAATTAATTTTAGAGATAATACAGAGTCAGCAATTGATTTAACATTAGTTTCAAATTCTATAGCAGGTGTTTGTTTATGGAAAGTAATCAATAAAACAACTATAGGAAGTGATCATTATCCTGTTATGACTGAAATAAAGTTAAATATAGAGAGGTATTGTATAAAAGGGATAAAGAAATGGTGTTTTAGGTCTGCAGATTGGGAAACATTTAGGAATTGTAGTGAAATAAAAATGTTAAAAGTGGATATGAGTAGTAGAATTGATGATTTAAATTATGTAATGCTTTCTTAGAAGCAGCTAATCAGGCTATAAGGAAGGAAGGTGGGGGAAGGGAAAGAAGGTTTTTACCCTGGTGGACATCAGAATGTACTGAGGTTGTCAAGAAATGAAATAAAGCTTTCAAATTATTAAAAAGAAATTACAACTTTCAGAATCTGAATGAATACAAGAAATTGCAAGCAAATGTAAGAAGAATTATTAAAAATGCAAATAGAGATTATTGGAGGATCATCCATCCATCCATCCATCCATCCATCCAATCATCCATCCATCCATCCATCCATCCATTTTCTTCCTCTTTATCCAGGGTCGGGTTTCGGGGGTAGCAGCTTCAGAATGGAGGCCCAGACTTCCCTCTCTCTCTCCAGCCACTTGTTCCAGCTCCTCCAGGGGAATCCAAGGGGTTTCCAGGCCAGCTGAGAGACATAGTCCCTCCAGCATGTTCCCCTCCATGACATGGGACCTTATTATTTTTTCACAAACTCTTTAACTATGTTTATTTCTCTCTTCATCAACAACAAATCCTGTGGATTTGGTGACATTTGCTTCTTAGTTGCCAAAGTTATAAGGGGGAACCACATATTTTAGCTGCCTGAAATAATCTGTTCCCCCTCAATAACATGGGAACAAAATAATTTACCAACAAATCTTCATGAAGAGAAGAATAAACACAGTTAAAGACTTTCTGGTAAATTGATTTATTCCCATTTTATGGAGGGGCAACAGTGAGCTAAAATATGTGGTTCCCCCTCATAACTTTGTCAAATAATGAGCAAATGTTTTCAAACTTAGATGATTTATTGTTAATGATGAAAGGAATAAACAGAGTTAAAGACTTGCAGGTAAATTAGTTTCTTTCCATTTTATGGAGGGGGAACAGATAATTTCAGGCAGCTGAAATATCCATTCTCTCCTCTCCTCCCCCCATAACTTTGGGAAATAAAGAGCAACTGTTTCCAAATTCTCAAAAAATATTATGTGTGATAGCATGTAGTATACTAGAAATGTCCTTAATCCAGTAATCTGTCATATTTTACATTAGACCAGGATTTACCAGAAAGTCTACACTCTTATCTTTTCAGGAAGTCTTCATTTTTGTGCCCTGCTATCAACCAGCTTCCATCCTCTTATATCAGCAATGAAAAATGAGAAATACACACTACGTGTTGGAAAACTGTGTTTGGTGACTGACTTTTATTTGTCAGACTTAAGTGACAAAAGTTGGAAAAAGACCGATTCTCTTGGCGTTTAAAATAACAACACAAACCAGTGTAAGAAAACCTCGTTTATTTATTTATTTTACAATTTTTAAAACAACAGCTGCCGAATAAACTGAATGTTACAACCTTGACATGATTATATGAGTTGTTTACCGAGAAATCGATCAGGTGGGTGGGGTGTCAGCTTCACTCAGCTTGAAAATGGTCAGATCCGCCTCTCTGGCTGCAATGCGCGCTCCCGACGCAGGGGGAACAGATTTCCACAGAGGAACAGAATCACAAGATCTCTACAGCAGAACACGAAGAAAATCAACCACGGATCTTAGGACGTTGCTGACCAAATGAAATCATAAAGTGAATGTCTGACGATGATGAACATTCAACTGAAAACTAACTTCATCGCGATGTAAGACTTCAGGTAAAATTACATTGTTAGCTGCTCATTTCAGGCCTCTGTGTTTTTAAAGGCGGGCCTTAAACGCCGGTTGTTTTCCTCTGTTAGAAGAACTGGGTGGAGAAACACAGAAGACTGAAAATATGAACTTTGATGAGAGGAGTTCTGTTCTGTAGTTCAGGGATTAGTTTGAAACAAAGATATGAAAACTAGTGTTGCTACTGGTTAGAGTTTAATTAAAACTGTGAAACGAAAATGTAACAAACAAATCGCTTTTACCACATCAGTAAAACAGATTTAGACATGAAACCTGTAACTGTTTATTTGCTTAAGTTAATATGTTGCTTTTGTTGTTTATTGCTGAGAGATATCAAGGTTGAGCGCGTGAACAAGGAGACTATGGCAAGCCGTTTGAGGATAAATTCGGTTTCGTCTGACTTTCCGTAATTACATTGCAGCATTGGCGTAGGTTTGGGTGTGGACGGTCGTGACATGTCACGACCAATATTCAAGGGATATAAAATAGTCCCGACCAATTTTTGCCATATTAATTAAAAAAAAAAAAAAACATATGTATTTTTTAACCAAAACAAAATAAATAAACGAAAATCTACATTGATTAGTTTAATATTTCAATATACTACGCAGTGGTAGCATTCATTTTAAAATTCGCTGTTATGAACTATGACGACCCGCTATTGGCTCACAGAACGTGGATCTACGTTCTTTGATTGGCTGCAACAGGCGGCGGCCAGCTGGTCACACGCGGAACGGAAGCTTGGTCCATGGTGCTGAAAGTGAACGCGTCTCCTTCTGAGTTTGACATTTATTATGAGTCTCCATGTCGCCACCAAAAAAGAAAAGGACGACAGACATTAGAAGTTATTTCGCTACCTCGGCTGTAAGTACAGTGAGGGGACCCATAAGTTAGATATCTATCACGCAACGCATTTGTGGTAAAGTCCGGTGTTTAGTAAGGTCAGCACTGAATGTGAGGTAGAATAGGTCTGTTAAGTATGTAATACTTTTTCACATAGGATGCTCAGACAGCAGAGCAAGCAATTTTATGAATCTTTTTTCCTCTTAAATGCATAATATCTCAACAATTGGATCTTTTTCCTGAAGTGCAAGAAGTCATTTTTTGTTCTTATCTGCAATTGTATAATCAGTAGATCCAGAGGATATTTCTTTTGATCTTACTTGTAATGTTTGCTGAATTTTGAAAAGGAAAAAATTAAATGTTCTTGAACTGATCTGCTGAGTATGACTGTATCTGGTTGTATACACAAGATGTATGGTCTGGTTATGGTTGGGGGGAGGGGGTGATAAGCCAATGTTGTGCCCCCCCCCCCCCCCCCCCCCCACTGGTCAAAGATGGTCGGGGGGGGGGGGTAGTCAGTAAGTTGTAAGGTCCCACCAAAACTTAGACCAAACCTACGCCCTTGCATTGCAGATATCTAAAATTGCATCTTGACTAGACAAAACTACATTCTGACTATCCGGAATGGTAATTTAAGATATCTGTATTTACATTCTGACTAGGAATAATAATAATTCAAGATATCTGCAATTACATTTTGACTA
This sequence comes from Xiphophorus hellerii, assembly GCF_003331165.1. Classification (NCBI taxonomy): domain Eukaryota; kingdom Metazoa; phylum Chordata; class Actinopteri; order Cyprinodontiformes; family Poeciliidae; genus Xiphophorus; species Xiphophorus hellerii. Next base: position 6,990,166 of record NC_045672.1, on the reverse strand, counting down.
GTCAAAATTCCTTTCAAGATATCTCAAATAACGTCACCGGAAGGGTCACACGTCCGTAATTATAATTTAAGATATCTCGAACGTAATTATGACTAGTCAGAATTACAATTTTAGATATCTGAAGTAAGAAATTGCGTGTAAGCCCCTCTTTGGCTGTACTGAGCTGTCCAAACAATTGCCTGAACATTCAATGGCGCTGGCAGTTTTGGACAAAATTGTAAGAAATTGCTACAATATAGAAAGAGTTCTTCAGAATGGGATATGCGGAGAGCGCGATTTTATCATATTAATATTAATATTCCGCAGCCCGGGCCAGGTCAAGTAATAACCAGCTGTAGTTTTTATGCTGCCTATAAAGCTATCTGCCTCTTCGGAAATGATAGTAAAGCCAGCCAGCTCTTGATTTTGACATGCTAGACGACACAAGGCATTACAGCTCCCTGCTTTAGCTCCTCTGAAAATAAAAGCGCACCTCCGGTTCATGTCTGATTCACACTTTAAGTTGCTTTCCAGCGTCTATAAAAGTTTAAAGCTTTGTGTTCATGCATTTGCAATAGGAAATTATGTATATCAGAATAAATGTATACATTGTGTGAAGTGCATAGTGTCACCTTTAGGAGACACGGACACCTGTAGAGGATAGACAGACATAGACAGACAGAGAAAAACAGATGTAAAAAGTAAACATTATGCTGAGGCATTTGAATATGATTCTATTTTAGGTGGTGGAGGTAGACCAGCTATTCATATTAGCTATAAGAGAGCAGATCGACTTTCTTTTGGCCCAAGGTGGGGCTTTGTGGTCCATGGTGGCATCGATGGATGTTCTTGCTTAGTTACTTACTTGAGCTGCAGCACAGACAATCACGCTTCAACAGTGCTATTTCATTTTCTCAAGGCAACAGGCCTCTATGGCTTACCTTCTAGTGAGGTCAGACCATGGTGACGAGAATGTGCAAGTGGCACTGGTGATGAACATCGGAGTCATCTAACTGGGGAATCCATCCATAATCAGAGAATTGAGCGTCTTTGGAGGGATGTGTTTTTACATGTTCTGGAACCATTTTATAGCACTTTTTATAATCTTGAAGATTCAGCCCTCTTGGATCACAGCAATGATGTGCACAAACTTTCTCTTCACATAGTTTTTCTTCCTGAGATTCAAAGCCGACTAGACCAATTCAGAAAGGCATGGAACCACCATTCCTTGCGTACAGAAAATAATAAAACACCAACACAAATCTGGACTGAACAGATGTTGGCAAACATGGGTGCCAACAGCAGAGCAACTAACAACGTGCTTGGGGAAAATTCCAACGCACCAGAGACTCTTGAAGAACTTCTGCAACAGCATGGCCTCTGGCCACTACCAACCACTGATGCTGAAGAGGTTCCTAGTGTAGTTGTAGAACCAACCCAAACCAGGCTCAGTCAGCAGCAACTTCAGTCAGTTAATCTTGCAGTCAATCATATTTCAGATCTGAAGGAGAAATACCAGGCCTGTTGTGCAGAAATAGCAAATGCTTTATTGATTTAAGTACATGTCACTATGTTTGAGGAGTGACAAACATCAATAACATTTGATCAAATGCATTGTTATAAAGATACAATTACTACAAATAAAACTCGGAACTGATATGAGTAGGTAACCTTACAAATTTAATTATAAAATGTTAAGGTGTTTAAAGACATGACAAATTAAATATACATTCTGGAGAGGGAAAGAACAATAGAAATTCTACTTTTGGAAATGTTCATGTAGAAATAACAAGTATATCCCAACCCCCTTTTCAAATGCATCTTTTGGAACCTTTGAGCTTCTTTAGAATTGGATTTTGTTTTTAATCCAAATGAGTCGAGTTCATTACATGAACTAGAACAATCATTACAAAAGATTAAACTACAATGCCCATTTACACAGAAAAAACAAACAAAAAAAAATCTTACCTAAGATTTCAAATAAGACACTTCAAATAAGACACAAGTAAGATATAAGTAACTTTTCATCAAGATATGAGCTTGTTTTAAGTCATTTTTTCCTTAATATTGATGAAGAAGAACTTATTACATTGTTAGATTATTTCACTTATAGCAAGGGACAGATGTTCAGTTATAAGTGAAATTAATATGCCAATGTAACTTGTGATGGCCAAATCCATGGCCACACTCTGATGTCGGTAACTCTTTTTATGCACAGTTTATTTTTTCATATAAACACAACAACACTTTAGTTTCAATAAAAACATTTATTAGTTGATTTGAATCCATTTGTTCTATTTGTTAGCGCGCACATTTAGTTAGCATATGTATTTATATGAAACTTAAAGTTAATTTTGTTTGCTTAAGATTAATTCTGTTTGTTTTCCCACCGGTACTTACCTTCCTTCTAGTTGCCAGACAAAGGATGGGGGCCAGAGCTCAGCAGGCTTAAATGCTGATTGGACTGCACCAACCAAAAAAAAACCATAAATTGTGAAGTCCAGCAGTGGAAAATTATACTTTTTTTTGTTTTTCCTCAGCTGTATTTTTATCATCATTGCACAGTTGTTGTTGAAGGAAGATAAACCCCTGGCTAGTAGCTTAAAATGTTAAGAAAACAAGAAAACAGATCAACATAAACCCAGAAGACATCCCCGTTGCCGTCATTGGTACGTGCCCTTTAAGACACGCTGTCCGTCCCTTCGTTCCTGCGTCCGTCCGTCCGTCACTGTGCTCAGTCTGTGTCTCTAAAGAACCAGCTTGCCAATGATGGCTCCAATCACAAAGAAGAGCAAGCACAATGCGAGGACGCGGGTTGTTTGAGAGGATGAGTCTGCAGACAGATGAAGATGAGCACAGTATTGAAATGCACTTGCCTTACACTGCTAAAGCCATGGAGAGCCACAAAGATGAGTTCAGCATCTTTAAACTCAATAATTGCTGACTAATTGTAGAATATGATTTTGTTGAGTTCCAATTCTTTTCATGTTTTTCCTGCTGGCAGGGGGAATTTGTAGTTTCTTTGTTTAGATAAGTTTTGTGTTTAAGTAAATGTTAGTATTTAAAGTTTAATATTTTTGATTTTCAGTTTTGGGTCTTTAGTTTAGCCAAACTTAGCTGTACTGTTATTTGTTTTTGTGTTATTTGTAATTGTATTCTGTTTAGTTACCCCTATTGTGTCTTAATCGGTCTGATCAGCCAGTATATAAACCCCTGTGTGTCATTTCTTTGTTAGGTCAGTTATGTTTGTTTGTGCAGCCAGTTTGTTTACATTTTTTGCCTGAGTTCAGTTTTGTTTCTTTGACCTCTTTTATGAGCTCAGTTTATCTTTTGTTATTTATAATCTTTGGGTTAAAATAAAAAAACCCTATTTTTCTAATATGTCCTGTGACTCCTCCTGTTTTTAACTTGGTCCATCAAAAGAACTATTTTTTCAACAATGCTAAATAATTAGACTTAAAACAAGCTCATATCTTGATGAAAAGTTACATGTATGTTAGTTTTATCTCTAATGTACTAAGAAATTTGCACTAGAAAGTATTCCAAAACTACTTGATAAGACCTTTTGTTTCTGCAGTGTGGCTCAAACATCCACCTTTAAATTGTGAAACCAAAAAGTGGTTAAAAAGACAGCAAATATTGCATTTACAATTCAATATTTTCCAAGTTTGGCCACTACATTACCTTTACTATAACTTTCTTTAAAACACATAACTTTTCAAAACATTCCAACTCTTTTTTAAAAGAACTGCTTATTACACTTATTAGCTGATTATGCAACACCAAAGGTAGGTGCCTGCAGCATCCCGTCTGTCATGTACTTTGTGAAAGACTCATAATCTGGGTGTACAGGAAGGTAGAGAACTATAAGGCAAGTATTTGCTTCTGGGAAGATTTTGTTGGCCTCATGGAGGAATTTAATTTGTGGACGATGGGGAAAGCCCAGTGGAGGCACCGTGGATGCTTCAGAATCAAACTCCAGTATCATTTCAAGGGCATTCTCCTTCTGAAAGACAAAATGTTGAAATTATTACCTTTGTTATAAGGTATCCAGCATGTACTCTTAAAGACATTGTAGGAGCCATTTCTCCATGTTCAGTTAAATCTTAGAATTTAGATTATTTAGTTTATTTGTATTTTGTTTCTTATTTTCTAGCTGATTAGAGACAACTCGCTGCTGATCGCCGGCCAGTTTGTCATTCCTGAGGTTTGAAAAGCCTCTATAGTTTTAAATTATTTGATAACTTGGCTTTATTTCTGAACCAAATATGAGGATTCGCAGCGACTCAATGTTTTAGTATTTTCCGTTACTGAATTAATGTCTAAATTAAAAAAGGGGGTTGCCACCTTTCATAAGTTTCAATAAGGAACGCCCACCACGGCTTCTCATGTAGATTATGAAAATTGTGAAGTGAAAATGTGAAAACCAATAATTTAATTTCTCATAATGAACAAAGACTGCGATGGACTGGCTACCTGTCCAGGTGTACCCGCCTCTCGCCCGCTGCTGGTGCGAGATGAGAACAAATCGCTTCAATACGGGACGCAAAATACTGGACTATTCCGTATTTTATAGGGCGAATAGCAACTCCAGTGCTAACTAAATAGGCTACTTAAATTATCCCAATTAATATTTCATTATTCCACTAGCACGAAGCTAACGTAGCCTGGTAAGCTACAGTTATACGAACCGACATCTGAACATCTACTTACCTTGACTTGACGTGGAAAAAGTCTTCTTGTTGCAGAGAATAAATTTAATAAATAAATTTCTTAATTTATGTCGAGCACAAGCTGCAGCGCTGAATATTGTGTTGAAAACACGAGCATTTGAGCTGGACTGACCTGACATTGTGGACCACGGACTAGCACAATAAAGTAGCCTAAGGCCAGAATGCCTGTCCGCCAAAATGTTAGTAAATCTGGGACGTTTTGACTAGACAGAAAGCTAATTCAAGATATCAGTAATGTCATTTTGACTAGTCAGAATGTCAATTTAAGATATCTTAAATGGAAAAGCTGAATAATTTAAGATATCTCTAATTCATTTAGAGATATCTTAAAAGGAATTCTGACTAGTCAAAATTACAATTCAAGATATCTTTAATTTAATTTTGTCTAGTCACTATTTGCTTTTAAGATATCTATAATTTAGTTTTCACTAGTCAAAACTACATTTCTCCTATCCAAAAATACATTTAAGATATCTTGAATTATGTTGTCATTCGAGATGTCTTTAGTTAGAATTATGACTAGTCAAAACTAAAATCGAGATATCTTGAATTTACTTTAGTCATAATTTAATTGTAGATATCTTACATGTGTATTTCAGATTGTCAGTTAATTCATTGTAGATATCTTGAATTGAATTCTCCATACAACTCAATGGTAAATCTGACGTCATTTCGACTAGTCAGAATGTAATTAGAGATATCTTAAATCGTTAAAACATGTAGTCATAAAACAATTTGAGATATCTGGAATGTAAGCGCGGTACAACAGAATTGATGTTAAAACGGCTTGCCATACTTTCCATATGCGCACAACTCGGCGCGTGTGCAGAGCTTCCTGTCTGGTATTGCAAACCTGAAGACAAGACGAAGCGCAACAACCACGGATCTTATGACATTACTGACCAAAGTAAATCATAAAGTGAATGTCTGACGACGATGAACATTCAACTGAAAACTAACTTCATCGCGATGTAAGACTTCAGGTAAAATTACATTGTTAGCTGCTCATTTTATGCCTCTGTGTTTTTAATGGCGGACCTTAAACGCCGGTAGTTTTCCTCTGTTAGAAGAACTGGGTGGAGAAACACTGAAGACTGAAAATATGAACTTTGACGGAGAGGAATTTTGTTCTGTAGTTCAGGGATTAGTTTGAAACAAAGTTATGAAAACTAGTGTTGCTACTGGTTAGAGTTTTATTAAAACTGTTTATCTTTGTTTGGCAACAAACTCGTGCTGTGTTAATAATTTATGGGTGGAACGAAAGTGAAACAAACAAATCGCTTTTACCACATCAGTAAAAAACAGATTTAGACATGAAACCTGTCAGTTTATTTGCTTTCGTTGCTTGTCTTAAGAGTTCGCGTTGAGCGGGTGAACGCGGGGAAGATGCGTAGCGTCATCACTCAGCGGCCACGACGCCTAATTTAAAGTATAAACTACAAATTTAATTTCAAACTAGTTTCATACAATATTTGAATAAATATAATAATAAAAAATAAACATCTTGTTCGCAGCGCAATAATATCAACAGATGACATCAAACAAAAAGTAATAAACAGGAATAAAATAATCTGTAACCAGAAAAATATTATTGTTGCTGTTACTGGAAAGTTTCACAATATACAAAAGGTATTAAATTTGTTTTTCTATAGACCAGTGATATTTTTGTTTAATACAGTAGAAAATATTTTCCAGGCTTTAAGATGACAAAGTCATTGAGAGATTACAACTACAGCAGATTTAAAACTTTAATTTATTTTCTCAATGTGTTTGTTTGCAAAAACTGTAGAAGAAAGAAATCACTAATGTTTAGCTATTTATTTATCACAAGTCATATTATCACCTCAACATTCAACAACAGCATCACATGCTGCACGATTTCCTAATATTCTGCAGCCCTGCTTCATGCTGCAGTTCCCAGAGTTCCTACAGGTTAACAATGTGTTTGTGTTTCTTGTTTTACAGACGTTGACCTTCAGCATTAAGAGTCACAATTTGGTTCATCCTCTATGAGATGTTTTCTGTTCTAGACAAGTTTCATCCTCATCCTGCCTTTGACAATGACATCTTGGGCAACAACATCTATGCTGCTGGTAAATTTATTTATGCTAAAACAATTTATATTTTTATTAGAAAAGTGTTTTTTTTTTTTTTTGTTTTTTTTTACAAATGGTAATTTTATAAATGATTTAAACTCTGTCTTCAGAATCAGATCCATGATTTATTTACAGTTTCTTTTTAAGTTTGACATGTCTTGAAAACAAATTCCATATTTGCTACACACAAAATACATATTTTAAAATGTATAGAAGTTTTGCCAGAAGGTTTTACTGTCAGAAACGATTGACATGTACTGATGTTACTGATTATGTTATTGGTGTATTTATTCTCTTTAAAACATTTAGGTTTCACAGAAAAGCAAAAAGAGAAATATGTCATCAAATTTGGATTTCTAGAATTAAATTGAATATATTGTTGCGTTTCTTGATATAAATAGTTTTGTAAAGTTGCTTAAGATGAAATGTGTTGTGAATTGGAACTTCATAAATAAACTGAATTAGGGCTGTTGTAAAAGAATATTTTAGTAATGGAGTAATCTATAGAATATTTTTATAATTAATTGAGGAATCAGATCTCTCTCTCTCTCCATTCCTACCATTCGCTCCAAAACCATGACAACGTGATTCCAACAGCAAAAAAGTTTTTGTACTCCAACCATCGCGCCGCAAAATTCAACAATCCTTATTTGTCGACAAAACGCCACACAATTCAACACCATGCTGCTGCTAGCTCTTCACAACAACTCATAGGCAGTAGTAATAGCGCTGCCCTCCATAAATAATGACCCTGGTGGAAACGGTGCTACATAATAAAACATAATTTAACGAAGCTTCGAGGCAGATACATTTTCCTCCAGGAATTTTAATAATGCAGGAACTTGAATCATTTCAGCCCTAAACTGAATTAAATTCAATAATTGCAGCAACTAATGCTAAGGACAGGTTGACCTCTACTAGAAGCTAATCTAATAATATAAATAACTGTTGATATAAATTAATGTTATGCTGACATAAAACTGCTAAAATGTTTCATCAAAGCAGGATAAACAATAACTGATCTTAAAGGGAAATGCTGCTGTCAGCTACAATCTGATCCTAATTGTTAGAAAAATGTTTTTTATTTTCACAGGTGATTCAAATGACAAAAATCAGAGTCGATTCCATCACATGTCATCTAACTGAATACAGGATAGGAGAAGAGTGCTGTCCTATGTGTTCTCCTGGTATGTTCCAGTTATGAATTACTGTTTATTCTGATATTTATACTCTGTTATAGGTAGGCTGCTTTCATTGCCTGAATCTTGTTCATCATGCAACTCATCTTATTCTTTAAAATGATAAACTGTTTATTTTCCAACAGGCGAACAAGTCAGAATAGACTGTACAGAGTTTAAAACTACATCCTGTCAGACATGTTCAGATGGGACATTTATGGACCTGCCAAACGGACTAAAGAGATGTAATCCATGTTCTACCTGTGATTCAGGTGCAGTTATGTTGACTTTGTTTTCTATTTTTTTTTTTTTTTTTTTTTTTTATGAAATCATTTGCACATCTGCTTCCTCAACTACACAAACAGTTGTGTTCAAATATCTGCAGAGTTAAAATCTTTTATATTTCAGCAATAATTGCTTCACTCACTCCATGTTGTTCCTTTTCTACTTTCAGTTTATGAAAGTTGGGTTTGTTGTTTTCTGTCACTTTACATCTGATACATATTCACTTACAATGTAGAAATATAATTTCTATAAAATCAGTTCTAAATCTGGTTAGTGATGTTGCTGTTATTTTGAACACAAATGTAAATTATGTAAACGATTCAGATATTATTCAGCTGGACAAACTGTCTGACTTAAAGATGTCTTGAGTTTCACCATGTTGCTGTTAGTTTTCTCCATACATGTGTAATCTGAATATGTTCACAGGAGCTGGGCTGAAAGTAAAGCAACAATGTGTAATATCTGCAGACACAATTTGTGAACCAATGGAGGGATTCTACTGTACAGACCTTAAATCAGGAGGTTGTTCTGTAGCACAGAAACACAGGAGCTGTGAACCAGGACATTACATCAGCAGGATGGGTTGGTCTGATTCTCTTCAACATATAAATACTTTTATTTTTAGATTAATTCTGACTTTTGAAAAGAATAAACTGAGTTACATGTTGGTCAGAACTAAAAATCAGATCAGAATCTTCTGACTAACTTTAAAGTGATTTGTGTTTCTCCAGGAACAGCCTCCACAGACACAGAATGCTCTGAATGCAGCAGTGGATCATTTTCTGATGGAACAATGTTGTCATGTCAGCCTCACACACAGTAAGCTGGTCTCTTACAAACAGCATAAACACAGGATAATGTTTTACCAAATGATTTACCTGGATTCATGTTTCTGTTATTTCAGATGTGAAAACGAAAACCTTCAGCTGATAAAAGCAGGAACAGCTTCAACTGATGCTGAATGTGGAGGAAAAAGTTACAACACCACAGGAATTGTGATCGGTGTTTTGGTGGTTTATTTATTAGTTGCAGCAGCAATTGTTGTTGTTGTTGTTCTCTGGAAAACTAAAAAAATTGAAATACCAAGTGAGTTGAAAAAAACTGTAGTTAAAATATTATCAGCATTTTATTTTGTACTGTTTTAATAATTGTAACATTTCATTTTTAACAGACATTTGTACAAAACAACAAAAACCCCAAAGGGTAAGTAGGTTTTTAACTGAACTGTAATGTGAACAGATATTGATAACAATATTTAGTTTAGTCAATAATTTGTCTCGTCTTCTACATGAAAGGACCAAGCAGAAGAAGAAGAACAGGGAGTTTGTTTAAATGCACAAGGTAAGAAGAACATTGTTCTTTACTTAATACTAATAGTATTATTATTATTATTATTATCATCATTATTAATAATAATAATATAGGATAGATAGTTTTTTCTGGTCATTGTTCTGAAATACTGAGTTTGATTATTTTCTCTAAGGAATGAAATAAACGTCTTTATAGTCTAAAATCTGATATCAAGGATTCTGGTTGAGCAGCTGTCTGGATGTTTCTATTAAAATCTAATAGGTTTGGTAACTTTTCTCTATACAGGACAATAAACACACTGATGGTGACAAGCTACTAGCTAGTAGCCACAGCTTCCCTGGGACAGTCTAACAGAAGTGATGCTACCAAACATTGACACCACCAGGTCCTCTGATCAGCACCAGCAGGCAAGGCAAGTGAACTATCTTGCAGAAGGACGCAACGACAGAGATCGGTGGAGCAGGAATTAAACCAGCAACCTACCAATTGCAGGGTGAAGTTTTACCACCATCGTCAGTAAATGAATTTCTCCATGTGAAACCAACCTCAGACATTTGTACAGTTTTATAAAGAAACCTGATGATCCACCAACTTTAAGATCATTTTATTGATATTCATGTTCTGCTTCACAGGAACCTGACATAAAATGTTAACATTGCTAATATGTTTCATATTTTCTGAAAACCTAGAAACACCTGAACAAATATTACAGTTTTTATTGTTTTTCTTTTGCAGATAGAAATGCACAAATGAATAACTTTGTACATAATAAATTTCATTTTATTAAATACCGTCATGCTTTTATTGTCACAAAGACATATTCACCATAGTGACTGTTGTAGCAAAGTGGTGAAGAAGCGAATTACCAGATCCATTCATGTGTTCATTTGTTCTGCTCAGTAGAGACTATAGATTATATAATTTTAGATAAGAAGTTAATTTAGATGCCAGCTGAGAAATGAAGAAAACCTGAAACTGGAGTCGTTGCTATGTTGAATTTTCTGCTTCTGACTGTAATAATAATATAGTCAGACTCTGACTTGTTTTGATGTCTCTTTGAAGAACAGATATATATATTTTATATTTAATAGGGAGGAAAAATAATGATAAATGTGAAGGATGTGGAGAGAAAGAAAATGTAGAACACATTGATGAACTAAGACATGAACATGAAAGGAAGAAATTGAGAAGAAAGGTTGGAAGCACAGGTCAAGAATGGAGTCTTAAAGGAATATTATGTAATGAATGAGGCATAATGCATATTTACAGAATAAGGAAAGCATTATTTATTTATCTTCAGAATACAAAATTTAAAAATTGAATTTGATAGATGTAAAGAAATGTTGCTACACACTCGTGTACAGCAGGTGGCGGTATACACCTTAAATTTGCTTGTGATCCGCCATAATAGAAAATAATAAGAAAAAGATAGAAACGAAGAAGAAGAAGAAAAGAATAGAAACGAAGAAGAAGAATAGAAACGAAGAAGAAAAAGAATAGAAACGAAGAAGAACTCCTTCAGATTCTTCGGCGTTTGTCCACAATCTTTCTCGAATGATTGGAGAAACACGGAAGACTGAAAATATGAACCTAAACATGTTCCATAGTACTTAGTTCAGCTTTGCCTCCATCTGGTGTTTTACCACTTTTTGCGACTTCATGGAAATCGATGTATGTCCAGAACAAAGTATTCTAGAAGATAAGAGAGAAGGAGACTCCCTGCTAAACCATTTCCAGACACACGTCAGTCTGATGCCAAGATAATGTCAGCAGTGTTTGCTCCTGCACTTACATTAAGATCCAGAACTTTCCCCATGTGGTCGGTTCTGGTAACAGATCCAGAGGAAGAGAAGGAGCAACAGGATGAATCCAATAATGGTGAAGTTTCAAACAGTGGTGGGCTGGCACAGAGGAACAAAATGGTTCATCATATGCATTCATGTACAGAGGTGTGGAAAAAAATAGTTGTTCACTTTCTAATTTTCTTTTGTTACATATTTGTCACACTTCACTGTTTCAGAAAATAAACCATTTTAAATATTAGTCAAAGACAACAAAAGTAACAAAACAGACATTAAGCTGACAAAACAAAAACAAATTGCAGTTTTACTTATTAAGAAAGAAAAAAGTTCAAACCTACATGACCTTGTGTGAAAAACTGATTTCCCTGACCTGTTAAATCATAACATAACTGGTTTATCACACCTGAGTTCATTGTCTCTAGCTACACCCTGGAATGGTAACTGTCTGCCACAGCTGATCTTAATCAAGTCATAACCTGCCTGACAAAATGAAGAAGATCAAAAAAAAAAAGCCAGACATCATTCTGAGGTCCAGAGAAATTCAGGAACAAATGAGAACGATCAAAAAGAACTGACCTTGATGATCCTCAAGACTTAGGAAAACTTTCTGTGGACTCTTTGTGTGTGTCCCACTAGATGTGGAGTAAAATAGCACAGCATTCAGAAAAAGATCACACCAGCAGTAAAACATGATGGTGGTAGTGTGATGATCTGGGCTGTTTTGCTGCTTCAGGAAGATTTGGTGTAATAAATATAACCATGAACTCTGCTGTTGAGCAAAACAGCTTGAAGGAGAACATCCTGTCATCTGTTGGTGACCTCAAGCTGAAACCAACTTGGGTTCTGATACAATGAGCCCAAACACACCAGCATGTTTGGACACACCTTCTAATTCAATGGGTTTTCTTTATTTTCATGACTATTTACAAGGCAAGAAATCCCACTTATTAACCTGACAGGGCACACCTATGAAGTGAAAACCATTTCAGGTGACTACCTCTTGAAGCTCATCAAGAAAATGCAGAGTGTGTGCAAAGCAGTAATCACAGCAAAAGGTTGCTACTTTGAAGAAACTAGAATATAAGGGCTATTTTCAGTTGTTTTACACTTTTTTGTTTAGTGCATATTTCCACATGTGTTATTCATAGTTTCGATGCCTTCAGTGTGAATCTACAATGTCAATAGTCATGAAAATAAAGGAAACTCATTGAATTAAAAGGTGTGTCCAAACTTTTGGTCTGTACTGTATATATATACACACACACACACATTTGGCGTCCCAATCCACACTTCATTCCAATAGATGGTTGTAATTATTTTTTTTTGCCAACCACCAATAAATCTCAAGAAGAGGAAGAAAAAGAAAAAGAGGGAGCCGAATCTGAAGGTAACAGAGCAGAATCGACACAAAAACTGCGGCTGGCATAAAACTGGTTTGTGACTGAACTCCTTCATCATCCTCAGGTTGAGGATGATGGAGATGATGAGATGGATTTAGGTGACTGGACTCCAGTGCGTGGTAGTAGAGGATCGGGAAGAGAGAGAAAAGAAGATAACTTGTCAGAGACACAAAGTAGTAAACAGAGTCTTGAAGGAAATAGTTTGGATGAAAATAACGTAGTTTGTAAGAGGAAAGTTAGGGAGGAATCTAAACCAATCATAACGTTTAGGAAGGAGGATGAAGGTATTCAACTCAGTCCATTAGCTCTGTTGAGAAAATTAAAAAAAGAAGTTTGGAGAGCTGAGATTTGCTAAGATCCTTAGAGATGGGAATCTGTTGGTTACAGTGAAAGATGAAGAACAGAAAAACAAAGTGATGAACACCCAGAGTATTTGTAAAAAAATAAGATTACTCAGATAAAGATTGTGGGAGAGGATAAAGTAGTAAGAGGGGTGATCAGAGGTATTCCAGTGGGGGAAGATTTAGAAAAGTTCAGACGCTGTATTTATGGAGATGAAGTCAGCAAAATGAAAAGATTGATGAGAACAGCTGAAGGTGAAAGAAAGTCAATAGTAGTATAAATTATGCAGAAGCTGCTAAAAGAGTGAAGCCAAGAGATGTGATAAGGCAATAAGAGGCTATAGGGGCAGAAGGAAAGGCAGGAGGACAGGAAGACAAAAACTGATCATCTTACAATGAAACGCTAGAAGACTTATTGCAAATGGACAAGAGTTTAAAGGATTTGTTAGAGAATTTAAAGAAGATCTAGATATTATATGTATCCAGGAAACTTGGCTTAAACCAAATCTTGATTTTGTTTTAAAAGGATATGAAAGCATTAGAGGAGACAGAGATGGAGGATCTGGAGGAGAATGTATAATATTCATAAAACAAGGAATTCAATTTAGATTATTAAGGAAGAGAGTTAGAATATATTGTTATTGAAATTTGGACAGTAAATGGGCAATTTAAAAGAATCAACTTCTATAATCCATGTAAAAGACTTTCAATAGATTTAATGGAGGAACTTGGTGTTTATTTAGAGGGTAAAGTTGTTTGGTGTGGGGACTTTAATGGGCATAACTCATTATGGAGTCATCATAATGATCAAAATTTGGATATCATAGAAGAAACAATGGATGTTAAAAATGTGGTATGTCTAAATGATGGAAGTGGAACCAGAATTAATTTTAGAGATAATACAGAGTCAGCAATTGATTTAACATTAGTTTCAAATTCTATAGCAGGTGTTTGTTTATGGAAAGTAATCAATAAAACAACTATAGGAAGTGATCATTATCCTGTTATGACTGAAATAAAGTTAAATATAGAGAGGTATTGTATAAAAGGGATAAAGAAATGGTGTTTTAGGTCTGCAGATTGGGAAACATTTAGGAATTGTAGTGAAATAAAAATGTTAAAAGTGGATATGAGTAGTAGAATTGATGATTTAAATTATGTAATGCTTTCTTAGAAGCAGCTAATCAGGCTATAAGGAAGGAAGGTGGGGGAAGGGAAAGAAGGTTTTTACCCTGGTGGACATCAGAATGTACTGAGGTTATCAAGAAATGAAATAAAGCTTTCAAATTATTTTAAAAATCACAACTTTCAGAATCTGAATGAATACAAGAAATTGCAAGCAAATGTAAGAAGAATTATTAAAAATGCAAATAGAGATTATTGGAGGATCATCCATCCATCCATCCATCCATCCATCCATCCATCCATCCATCCATCCATCCATCCAATCATCCATCCATCCATCCATCCATCCATTTTCTTCCTCTTTATCCAGGGTCGGGTTTCGGGGGTAGCAGCTTCAGAATGGAGGCCTGACTTCCCTCTCTCTCTCCAGCCACTTGTTCCAGCTCCTCCAGGGGAATCCAAGCTGACACCCCACCCACAGCTGAGTGAAGCTGACACAGCTGTGGGAGGGGTGTCAGCTTCACTCAGCTAGGGGTGTCAGCTTCACTCAGCTTGAAAATGGTCAGATCCGCCTCTCTGGCTGCAATGCGCGCTCCCGACGCAGGGGGAACAGGTTTCCACAGAGGAACAGAATCACAAGATCTCTACAGCAGAACACGAAGAAAATCAACCACGGATCTTAGGACGTTGCTGACCAAATGAAATCATAAAGTGAATGTCTGACGATGATGAACATTCAACTGAAAACTAACTTCATCGCGATGTAAGACTGCAGGTAAAATTACATTGTTAGCTGCTCATTTCAGGCCTCTGTGTTTTTAATGGCGGGCCTTGAACGATGACGGTTGTTTTCCTCTGTTAGAAGAACTGGGTGGAGAAACACAGAAGACTGAAAATATGAACTTTGATGAGAGGAGTTCTGTTCTGTAGTTCAGGGATTAGTTTGAAACAAAGATATGAAAACTAGTGTTGCTACTGGTTAGAGTTTAATTAAAACTGTGAAACGAAAATGTAACAAACAAATCGCTTTTACCACATCAGTAAAACAGATTTAGACATGAAACCTGTAACTGTTTATTTGCTTAAGTTAATATGTTGCTTTTGTTGTTTATTGCTGAGAGAGATCAAGGTTGAGCGCGTGAACAAGGAGACTATGGCAAGCCGTTTGAGCATAAATTCGGTTTCGTCTGACTTTCCGTAATTACATTGCAGCATTGGCGTAGGTTTGGGTGTGGACGGTCGTGACATGTCACGACCAATATTCAAGGGATATAAAATAGTCCCGACCAATTTTTGCCATATTAATTAAAAAAAAAACATATGTATTTTTTAACCAAAATAAATAAACGAAAATCTACATTGATTAGTTTAATATTTCGATATACTACGCAGTGGTAGCATTCATTTTAAAATTCGCTGTTATGAACTATGACGACCCGCTATTGGCTCACAGAACGTGGATCTACGTTCTTTGATTGGCTGCAACAGGCGGCGGCCAGCTGGTCACACGCGGAACGGAAGCTTGGTCCATGGTGCTGACAGTGAACGCGTCTCCTTCTGAGTTTGACATTTATTATGAGTCTCCATGTCGCCACCAAAAAAGAAAAGGACGACAGACATTAGAAGTTATTTCGCTACCTCGGCTGTAAGTACAGTGAGGGGACCCATAAGTTAGATATCTATCACGCAACGCATTTGTGGTAAAGTCCGGTGTTTAGTAAGGTCAGCACTGAATGTGAGGTAGAATAGGTCTGTTAATTATGTAATACTTTTTCACACAGGATGCTCAGACAGCAGAGCAAGCAATTTTATGAATCTTTTTTCCTCTTAAATGCATAATATCTCAACAATTGGATCTTTTTCCTGAAGTGCAAGAAGTAATTTTTTGTTCTTATCTGCAATTGTATAATCAGTAGATCCAGAGGATATTTCTTTTGATCTTACTTGTAATGTTTGCTGAATTTTGAAAAAGAAAAAGTAAAATGTTCTTGAACTGATCTGCTGAGTATGACTGTATCTGGTTGTATACACAAGATGTATGATCTGGTTATGGTTGGGGGGAGGGGGTGATAAGCCAATGTTGTGCCCCCCCCCCCCACTGGTCAAAAATGGTCGGGGGGGGGGGGGGGGGGGGGGGGGGGGGGGGTAGTCAGTAAGTTGTAAGGTCCCACCAAAACTTAGACCAAACCTACGCCCTTGCATTGCAGATATCTAAAATTGCATCTTGACTAGACAAAACTACATTCTGACTATCCGGAATGGTAATTTAAGATATCTGTATTTACATTCTGACTAGGAATAATAATAATTCAAGATATCTGCAATTACATTTTGACTAGTCAAAATTCCTTTCAAGATATCTCAAATAACGTCACCGGAAGGGTCACACGTCCGTAATTATAATTTAAGATATCTCGAATGTAATTATGACTAGTCAGAATTACAATTTTAGATATCTGAAGTAAGAAATTGCGTGTAAGCCCCTCTTTGGCTGTACTGAGCTGTCCAAACAATTGCCTGAACATTCAATGGCGCTGGCAGTTTTGGACAAAATTGTAAGAAAATGCTACAATATAGAAAGAGTTCTTCAGAATGGGATATGCGGAGAGCGCGATTTTATTATATTAATATTAATATTCTGCAGCCCGGGCCAGGTCAAGTAATAACCAGCTGTAGTTTTTATACTGTGGTAAAGCTATCTGCCTCTTCGGAAATGATAGTAAAGCCAGCCAGCTCTTGATTTTGACATGCTACACAGCACTACAGCTCCCTCCTTTAGCTCCTCTGAAAATAAAAGCGCACCTCCGGTTCATGTCTGATTTACGGAGCCCCCTAAGGGACATAGGGAATTTTTTTTCTTTTGCGTTACCTCGCAATACTTTTGCGTTCCCTCGCAAAACCTTTTGCGTTACCTCGCAAAACTTTTGCGTTCCCTCGCAATACTTTTGCGTTCCCTCGCAAAACCTTTTGCGTTACCTCGCAAACCTTTTGCGTTCCCTCGCAATACTGTACTGGTCAGTTATGCAGCATAATTGAATCCTACAAGCCTTTCTTACGGTGGGCGCCGTACTTTATGCTTTAATATAAGGTTATGTGAGGTTTTTCCATGAATGTTAGTATCTTTTTGTGAAATATCTGAAGTTTTATATCTTTCTTTAGGGTAGAAAGGCACCACAAACCTACGATATAAACAGAAACTTTCCGTAAGTAGGAAAGAAATAAAAACACATCGTAATTTGGACTATTTCTGAGTTATTATCGCGGGTAATAAATCATCTGACAGTTTTAATTGTGTCTCTGTTGTGTTCTAGTCTGAATGGTTTAAAGAGCTGCTTTCAGTGCCTCTCCATCTTAGCCTTAACAGACATAAACATGCAGGAAAAAATCGATTTTCAATCAGTGTTTTGCACCAAACAGTTTTTACTATTAACAAGTTTTTATTATTAAAAACACGACAAACTAATGATGGTAAAGGGCCGCACTGGGTTAACTCGGGGAATCTCATCTGTCCGTGTATCAATCAACTCCAAACCTCTTCTTTGTTCTGTCACAATTATCGATTTATTCCATTTTGATGATCAGGCTCCAAACTTTGCAAGGACTGACCGCCCTGCTCACCGCTTCCTAAAACACACAAAGCCAGTATCCTTCCCATTCATACCTGGTGACGTCACTCCCACGTCGACACACCTAAGTGTCAAAGCCGCCTGCTCCTGTTATATCAATAATTACTTATTTCATTCATAAGGCTCTTACAGAGCCTCAGTGAAAACTTGTTTATTATTATTAACTGTTTGGTGCAAAAAACACTGATTGAAAATCGATTTTTTTCCTGTATGTTTATGTCTGTTAAGGCTAAGATGGAGCGGCACTGAAAGCAGCTCTTTAAACCATTCAGACTAGAACACAACAGAGACACAATTAAAACTGTCAGATGACTTATTACCCGCGATAATAACTCAGAAATAGTCCAAATTAGGATGTTTTTTTTATTTCTTTCCTACTTACGGAAAGTTTCTGTTTATATCGTAGGTTTGTGGCGCCTTTCTATCCTAAAGAAAGATATAAAACTTCAGATATTTCACAAAAAGATACTAACATTCATGGAAATACCTCACATAACCTTATATTAAAGCATAAAGTACGGCGCCCACCGTAAGAAAGGCTTGCAGTGTTCAATTATGCTGCATAACTGACCAGTACAGTACTGCGAGGGAACGCAAAAGAAAAAAAATTCCCCATGTCCCCTAGAGGGCTCCGTACTGATTCACACTTTAAGTTGCTTTCCAGCGTCTATTAAAGTTTAAAGCTTTGTGTTCATGCATTTGCAATAGGAAATTATGTATATCAAAATAAATGTATACATTGTGTGAAGTGCATAGTGTCACCCTTAGGAGACACAGGGACACCTGTAGAGGATAGACAGATATAGACAGACAGAGAAAAACAGATGTAAAAAGTAAACATTATGCTGAGGCATTTGAATATGATTCTATTTTAGGTGGTCGAGGTAGACCAGCTATTCATATTAGCTATAAGAGAGCAGATCGACTTTCTTTTGGCCCAAGGTGGGGCTTTGTGGTCCATGGTGGCATCGATGGATGTTCTCGCTTAGTTACTTACTTGAGCTGCAGCACAGACAATCACGCCTCAACAGTGCTATTTCATTTTCTCAAGGCAACAGGCCTCTATGGCTTACCTTCTAGTGAGGTCAGACTATGGTGACGAGAATGTGCAAGTGGCACTGGTGATGAACATCGGAGTCATCTAACTGGGGAATCCATCCATAATCAGAGAATTGAGCGTCTTTGGAGGGATGTGTTTTTACATGCTCTGGAACCATTTTATAGCACTTTTTATAATCTTGAAGATTCAGCCCTCTTGGATCCCAGCAATGATGTGCACAAACTTTCTCTTCACATAGTTTTTCTTCCTGAGATTCAAAGCCGACTAGACCAATTCAGAAAGGCATGGAACCACCATTCCTTGAGTACAGAAAATAATAAAACACCAACACAAATCTGGACTGAACAGATGTTGGCAAACATGGGTGCCAACAGCAGAGCAACTAACAACGTGCTTGGGGAAAATTCCAACGCACAAGAGACTCTTGAAGAACTTCTGCAACAGCATGGCCTCTGGCCACTACTGATGCTGAAGAGGTTCCTAGTGTAGTTGTAGAACCAACCCAAACCAGGCTCAGTCAGCAGCAACTTCAGTCAGTTAATCTTGCAGTCAATCATATTTCAGATCTGAAGGAGAAATACCAGGCCTGTTGTGCAGAAATTCCAAATGCTTTATTGATTTAAGTACATGTCACTATGTTTGAGGAGTGACAAACATCAATAACATTTGATCAAATGCATTGTTATAAAGATACAATTACTACAAATAAAACTCGGAACTGATATGAGTAGGTAACCTTACAAATTTAATTATAAAATGTTAAGGTGTTTAAAGACATGACAAATTAAATATACATTCTGGAGAGGGAAAGAACAATAGAAATTCTACTTTTGGAAATGTTCATGTAGAAATAACAAGTATATCCCAACCCCCTTTTCAAATGCATCTTTTGGAACCTTTGAGCTTCTTTAGAATTGGATTTTGTTTTTAATCCAAATGAGCCGAGTTCATTACATGAACTAGAACAATCATTACAAAAGATTAAACTACAATGCCCATTTACACAGAAAAAACAAAATAAAAATCTTACCTAAGATTTCAAATAAGACACTTCAAATAAGACACAAGTAAGATATACAGTGGTGTGAAAAAGTGTTTGCCCCCTTCCTCATTTCCTGTTTTTCTGCATGTTTGTCACACTTAAGTGTTTCGGAACATCAAACCAATTTAAAAAATAGTCAAGGACAACACAAGTAAACACAAAATGCAATTTGTAAATGAAGGTGTTTAGTATTAAAGGAGAAAATAAATCCAAACCATCATGGCCCTGTGTGAAAAAGTGATTGCCCCCTACACCTAATAACTGGTTGGGCCACCTTTAGCAGCAACAACTGCAACCAAGCGTTTGCGATAACTTGCAATGAGTCTTTTACAGCGTTCTGGAGGAATTTTGGCCCACTCATCTTTGCAGAATTGTTCTAATTCAGTTACATTACAGGGTTTTCGAGCATGAACAGCCTTTTTAAGGTCATACCACAACATCTCAATAGGATTCAGGTCAGGACTTTGGCTAGGCCACTCCAAAGTCTTCATTTTGTTCTTCTTCAGCCATTCAGTGGTGGACTTGCTGGTGTGTTTAGGATCATTGTCCTGCTGCAGAACCCAAGTTCGTTTCAGCTTGAGTTCACGAACAGATGGTCGGACATTCTCCTTCAGGATCCTTTGGTAGACAGCAGAATTCATAGTTCCATTTATTGCAGCAAGTCTTCCAGGTCCTGACGCAGCAAAACAGCCCCAGACCATCACACTACCACCACCATATTTTACTGTTGGTATAATGTTCTTTTTCTGAAATGCAGTGTTCCTTTTATGCCAGACGTAATGGGACACACACCTTCCAAAGAGTTCCACTTTTGTCTCATCGGTCCACAGAATATTTTCCCAAAAGACTTGGGGATCATCAAGATGTGTTTTGGAAAAATTGAGACGAGCTCTAATGTTTTTTTTGCTCAGCAGTGGTTTTCTTCTCGGAACTCTGCCATGCAGGCCATTCTTGCCCAGTCTTTTTCTGATGGTGGAGGCATGGACACTGACCTTAACTGAGGCAAGTGAGGCCTGCAGTTCTTTGGACGTTGTTGTGGGGTCTTTTGTGACCTCTTGGATGAGTCGTCGCTGCGCTCTTGGGGTGATTTTGGGCGGCCGGCCACTCCTGGGAAGGTTCACCACTGTTCCATGTCTTCGCCATTTGTGGATAATGGTCAGGCAGCTCTTATTTAAGTAATGTCTTGATTGAAAACAGGTGTGGCAATAATCAGGCCTGGGTGTGGCTAGAGAAATTGAACTCGGGTGTTAAAAACCACAGTTATAATCTATTTTAACGAGGGGGGCAATCACTTTTTCACACAGGGCCATGATGGTTTGGATTTTTTTTCTCCTTTAATACTAAACACCTTCATTTACAAATTGCATTTTGTGTTTACTTGTGTTGTCCTTGACTATTTTTTAAATTGGTTTGATGTTCCGAAACACTTAAGTGTGACAAACATGCAGAAAAACAGGAAATGAGGAAGGGGGCAAACACTTTTTCACACCACTGTAAGTAACTTTTCATCAAGATATGAGCTTGTTTTAAGTCATTTTTTCCTTAATATTGATGAAGAAGAACTTATTACATTGTTAGATTATTTCACTTATAGCAAGGGACAGATGTTCAGTTATAAGTGAAATTAATATGCCAATGTAACTTGTGATGGCCAAATCCATGGCCACACTCTGATGTCGGTAACTCTTTTTATGCACAGTTTATTTTTTCATATAAACACAACAACACTTTAGTTTCAATAAAAACATTTATTAGTTGATTTGAATCCATTTGTTCTATTTGTTAGCGCGCACATTTAGTTAGCATATGTATTTATATGAAACTTAAAGTTAATTTTGTTTGCTTAAGATTAATTCTGTTTGTTTTCCCACCGGTACTTACCTTCCTTCTAGTTGCCAGACAAAGGATGGGGGCCAGAGCTCAGCAGGCTTAAATGCTGATTGGACTGCACCAACCAAAAAAACCATAAATTGTGAAGTCCAGCAGTGGAAAATTATACTTTTTTTTGTTTTTCCTCAGCTGTATTTTTATCATCATTGCACAGTTGTTGTTGAAGGAAGATAAACCGCTGGCTAGTAGCTTAAAATGTTAAGAAAACAAGAAAACAGATCAACATAAACCCAGAAGACATCCCCGTTGCCGTCATTGGTACGTGCCCTTTAAGACACGCTGTCCGTCCCTTCGTTCCTGCGTCCGTCCGTCCGTCACTGTGCTCAGTCTGTGTCTCTAAAGAACCAGCTTGCCAATGATGGCTCCAATCACAAAGAAGAGCAAGCACAATGCGAGGACGCGGGTTGTTTGAGAGGATGAGTCTGCAGACAGATGAAGATGAGCACAGTATTGAAATGCACTTGCCTTACACTGCTAAAGCCATGGAGAGCCACAAAGATGAGTTCAGCATCTTTAAACTCAATAATTGCTGACTAATTGTAGAATATGATTTTTTTGAGTTCCAATTCTTTTCATGTTTTTCCTGCTGGCAGGGGGAATTTGTAGTTTCTTTGTTTAGATAAGTTTTGTGTTTAAGTAAATGTTAGTATTTAAAGTTTAATATTTTTGATTTTCAGTTTTGGGTCTTTAGTTTAGCCAAACTTAGCTGTACTGTTATTTGTTTTGTGTTATTTGTAATTGTATTCTGTGTAGTTACCCCTATTGTGTCTTAATCAGTCTGATCAGCCAGTATATAAAACCCTGTGTGTCATTTCTTTGTTAGGTCAGTTATGTTTGTTTGTGCAGCCAGTTTGTTTACATTTTTTGCCTGAGTTCAGTTTTGTTTCTTTGACCTCTTTTATGAGCTCAGTTTATCTTTTGTTATTTATAATCTTTGGGTTAAAATAAAAAAACCCTATTTTTCTAATATGTCCTGTGACTCCTCCTGTTTTTAACTCGGTCCATCACAAGAACTATTTTTTCAACAATGCTAAATAATTAGACTTAAAACAAGCTCATATCTTGATGAAAAGTTACATGTATGTTAGTTTTATCTCTAATGTACTAAGAAATTTGCACTAGAAAGTATTCCAAAACTACTTGATAAGACCTTTTGTTCCTGCAGTGTGGCTCAAACATCCACCTTTAAATTGTGAAACAAAAAAGTGGCTAAAAAGACAGCAAATATTGCATTTACAATTCAATATTTTCCAAGTTTGGCCACTACATTACCTTTACTATAACTTTCTTTAAAACACTTAACTTTTCAAAACATTCCAACTCTTTTTTAAAAGAACTGCTTATTACACTTATTAGCTGATTATGCAACACCAAAGGTAGGTGCCTGCAGCACCCTGTCTGTCATGTACTTTGTGAAAGACTCATAATCTGGGTGTACAGGAAGGTAGAGTACTATAAGGCAAGTATTTGCTTCTGGGAAGATTTTGTTAGCCTCATGGAGGAATTTAATTTGTGGACGATGGGGAAAGCCCAGTGGAGGCACCGTGGATGCTTCAGAAGCGAACTCCAGTATCATTTCAATGGCATTCTCCTTCTGAAAGACAAAATGTTGAAATTATTACCTTTGTTATAAGGTATCCAGCATGTACTCTTAAAGACATTGTAGGAGCCATTTCTCCATGTTCAGTTAAATCTTAGAATTTAGATTATTTAGTTTATTTGTATTTTGTTTCTTATTTTCTAGCTGATTAGAGACAACTCGCTGCTGATCGCCGGCCAGTTTGTCATTCCTGAGGTTTGAAAAGCCTCTATAGTTTTAAATTATTTGATAACTTGGCTTTATTTCTGAACCAAATATGAGGATTCACAGAGACTCACTGTTTTAGTATTTTCCGTTACTGAATTAATGTCTAAATTAAAAAAGGGGTTGCCACCTTTCATAAGTTTCAATAAGGAACGCCCACCACGGCTTCTCATGTAGATTATGAAAATTGTGAAGTGAAAATGTGAAAGCCAATAATTTCATTTCTCATAATGAACAAAGACTGCGATGGACTGGCTACCTGTCCAGGTGTACCCGCCTCTCGCCCGCTGCTGGTGCGAGATGAGAACAAATCGCTTCAATACGGGACGCAAAATACTGGACTATTCCGTATTTTATAGGGCGAATAGCAACTCCAGTGCTAACTAAATAGGCTACTTAAATTATCCCAATTAATATTTCATTATTCCACTAGCACGAAGCTAACGTAGCCTGGTAAGCTACAGTTATATGAACCGACATCTGAACATCCACTTACTTGACTTGACGTGGAAAAAGTCTTCTTGTTGCAGAGAATAAATTATCCGTATTTCTTAATTTATGTCGAGCACGAGCTGCAGCGCTGAATATTGTGTTGAAAACACGAGCATTTGAGCTGGACTGACCTGACATTGTGGACCACGGACTAGCACAATAAAGTAGCCTAAGGCTAGAATGCCTGTCCGCCAAAATGTTAGTAAATCTGGGACGTTTTGACTAGACAGAAAGCTAATTCAAGATATCAGTAATGCCATTTTGACTAGACAGAATGTCAATTTAAGATATCTTAAATGGAAAAGCTGAATAATTCAAGATATCTCTAATTCATTTAGAGATATCTTAAAAGGAATTCTGACTAGTCAAAATTACAATTCAAGATATCTTTAATTTAGTTTTGTCTAGTCATTATTTGCTTTTAAGATATCTATCATTTACTTTTCACTAATCAAAACTACATTTCTCCTATCCAAAAATACATTTAAGATATCTTGAATTATGTTGTCATTCGAGATGTCTTTAGTTAGAATTATGACTAGTCAAAACTAAAATCGAGATATCTTGAATTTACTTTAGTCATAATTTAATTGTAGATATCTTAAATGCGTATTTCAGATAGTCAGTTAATTCATTGTAGATATCTTGAATTGAAGTCTCCATACAACTCAATGGTAAATCTGACGTCATTTCGACTAGTCAGAATGTAATTAGAGATATCTTAAATCGTTAAAACATGTAGTCATAAAACAATTTGAGATATCTGGAATGTAAGCGCGGTACAACAGAATTTATGTTAAAACGGCTTGCCATACTTTCCATATGCACATAACTCAGGGAGTGTGCAGCTTCCTGTCTGGTATAGCAAACCTGAAGACAAGACGAAGCGCAACAACCACGGATCTTATGACATTACTGACCAAAGTAAATCATAAAGTGAATGTCTGACGACGATGAACATTCAACTGAAAACTAACTTCATCGCGATGTAAGACTTCAGGTAAAATTACATTGTTAGCTGCTCATATATGTGTTTTTAATGGCGGACCTTAAACGTCGACGGGTTTTTTCCTCTGTTAGAAGAACTGGGTGGAAAAACACGGAAGACTGAAAATATGAACTTTGAAGAAGAGGAGTTCTGTTCTGTAGTTCAGGGATTAGTTTGAAACAAAGTTATGAAAACTAATGTTGCTACTGGTTAGAGTTTAATTAAAACTGTTTATCTTTGTTTGGCAAAAAACTGTCTCGTCCTGTGTTAATAATTTATGGGTGGAACGAAAGTGAAACAAACAAATCGCTTTTACCACATCAGTAAAACAGATTTAAACATGAAACCTGTCAGTTTATTTGCTTTCGTTGCTTGTCTTATGAGTTCGCGTTGAGCGGATGAACGCGGGGAAGATACGTAGCGTCATCACTCAGAGGCCACGACGCCTAATTTAAAGTATAAACTACAAACCTAATTTCAAACTAGTTTCATACAATATTTGAATAAATATAATAATAAAAAATAAACACCTTGTTCGCAGCGCAATAATATCAACAGATGACATCAAACAAAAAGTAATAAACAGGAATAAAATAATCTGTAACCAGAAAAATATTATTGTTGCTGCTACTGGAAAGTTTCACAATATACAAAAGGTATTAAATTTGTTTTTCTATAGACCAGTGATATTTTTGTTTAATACAGCAGAAAATATTTTCCAGGCTTTAAGATGACAAAGTTATTGAGAGATTACAACTACAGCAGATTTAAAACTTTAATTTATTTTCTCAATGTGTTTGTTTGCAAAAACTGTAGAAGAAAGAAATCAATAATGTTTAGCCATTTATTTATCACAAGTCATATTATCACCTCAACATTCAACAACAGCATCACATGCTGCATGATTTCCTAATATTCTGCAGCCCTGCTTCATGCTACAGTTCCCAGAGTTCCTACAGGTTAACAATGTGTTTGTGTTTCTTGTTTTACAGATGTTGACCTTCAGCATATGGAGTCACAATTTGGTTCATCCTCTATGAGAGGATGTTTTCTGTTCCAGACAAGTTTCATCCTCATCCTGCCTTTGACAATGACATCTTGGGCAACAACATTTGTGTTGCTGGTAAATTTATTTATGACAAAAAAATGTATATTTTTATTAGAAGAGGGTTGTTTTTTTTTACAAAATGGTAATTTTATAAATGATTTAAACTCTTTTTAAGTTTGACATGTCTTGAAAACAAATTCCTGTGTTTGCTATGAACAGAATTCATATTTTAAAATGTATAGAAATTTTGCCAGAGTTTTACTGTCAAAGGTGAAAACGAATGACATGTACTGATGTTACTGATTATGCTATTATTGTATTTGTTCTCTTCAAAACATTTAGGTTTCACAGAAAAGCAAAAAGAGAAATATGTGATCAAATTTGCATTTCTAGAATTGAATTGAATATATTGTTGCGTTTCTTGATGTAAATCAGGGGTGTCAAACTCAAATACACAGTGGGCCAAAATTTTAAATTGAACAAGGCTGCGGGCCAAGGTTGAACATTTTATAAATAAATATTGAACAAGCAAGGCTTATATAACTTAAAAGCGCAGGCGTGCATAATTGAATTGCTAAAAATAATAATAAAACATATAAATGGCATATTAAATAAAATTTAAATAAAAATTGAATGCCTCCTTTCTGAGGTAAATGTCAAAATTAGCTTCATACACAGACTAATAAATTTGAAAATAAAATAACATAACAACTATGAATAAATCATTAAATAAACTATGAATAAACCATTTAGGCCTTGGAGTAACAAGAAAATGTGCGTAGAAAACTTATTTATTGCTCATTTTGCGACACACTGATCTACTCTGATGCAGCCAAGTCAGATATCTGGCATCTTTTCTTGGATGCCAGTTCATCAATGTCGGGGCTCAGAGTTTGAGCTGAGGAAACCTTCATTATCGAACAAAGATGTTCGTCAGTCAGACATCTCCTGTGAGACGTTTTCGTCATCTTCATTAAGGAGAAAAGTTGCTCACATACATACATATGTAAACAGATATTCTGTCTCCCACCTGTCTAGAAAAGTTATATTTTCTGTCTTTCTTTTTGCCATTTTTTGGTAGGGTAACACAGTGACAGCTGTAGTTTGAGGTCGCAGTGTGGTTTGGGGGAGAGGCACGGGGATGCGGGGTGCGCCGGGGCTTTCAACCGAAGGAGTGCGCAAGAAGATGGATCACCACCTTCCTAATACATCTATGTCCGCTACCATAAGTGCTACTGCCACAGAGGAGGAGGCGTGTCTGCCTCTGTCCTGATTGACGCGCCAAAAAAACAGCAGAGCATTATGGGATTTGTAGTATAAGTGGTGAATGCGGCGTCACAGCGTTGCCACCGTATAATACCAGCGGGCTGGCTCTAATATTAATTTGAAATTGCCTCGCAGGCCAAATATAATTACACCCGCAGGCCAGAGTTTGACACCTATGATGTAAATAGTCTTGTAAAGTTGCTTAAGATGAAATGTGTTGTGAATTGGAACTTCATATATAAACTGAATTAGGGCTGTTGTAAAAGAATATTTTAGTAATGGAGTACGTATTTTCCGCACTATAAGGCGCACCTTCAATGAATGGCCTATTTTAAAACTTTTTTCATATATAAGGCGCACCGCATTATAAGGTGCATAGAATAGACACTACAGTAGAGGCTGGGGTTATATTATGCATCCATTAGATGGAGCTGCGCTAAAGGGAATGTTAACAAAATAGTCAGATAGGTCAGTCAAACTTTATTAATAGATTACAAACCAGCGTTCTGAAAACTCTGTTCATTCCCAAAATGAATAAACAGCTGTTTGATTATTTTCCCCGAGGTAAAGTCAGTGACGTGGTATTTTAGTGACAGTTTATCTTTTAACAACAGCAAGGTATAACATATAGTGGAGGGAAACTTTTCTTCGGTTCAATAAACTCATAAAAAACAGTCTGATACTGTTACAGTAAATCAAACGTTAATGCAATCACAATATATATCCACTTCCGCACCATTGATTGGTTCATGTTAAATTCTCTCGCTGCTGCTCTATTTCCGTGTTCTACTGCGTGACTGATCGCCTTGAGCTTAAACTCTGCTTCGTAAGCGTGTCTCTTAATAGGAGCCATTTTGGGGTCTTTACACAAAACCCAGCATGCACCACGCGCTTCTTCTTCTACGGAGGAAAATGAAGTCGGCGGCTGCTTACCGTAGTTGCGAGACCTGCTGTGGCTCAATATTGGTCCATATATAAGGCGCACCGGATTATAAGGCGCACTGTCGGCTTTTGAGAAAATTGAAGGTTTTTAGGTGCGCCATACAGTATAGTGCGGAAAATACGGTACTCTATGGAATATTTTTACAATTAATAGGGGAATCGGATCTCTCTCTCTCTTTCTCCATTCCTACCATTCGCTCCAAAACCATGACAACACGATTCCAACAGCAAAAAAGCTTTTGTACTCCAACCACCGCGCCACAAAATTCAACAATCCTTATTTGTCGACAAAACGCCACAATTCAACACCATGAATTGCTGCTAGCACTTCACAACAAGTCATAGGCAGTAGTAAGAGCGCTGCCCTCCACAAATAATGACCCAGGCATTATTTGTGCCCGCGCACAATTATGCTTTATTGTGCGCTACATAATAAAGCATAATTTAACGAAGCTTCCAGGCAGATACATTTTCCTCGAGGAATTTTAATAATCCAGGAACTCGAATCATTTCAGCCCTAAACTGAATTAAATTCGATAATTGCAGCAACTGATACTAAGGACAGGTTGAAGCTAATCTAATAATATAAATAATTGTTGGTATAAATTAATGTTATGCTGACATAGAACTGCTAAAATGTGTCATCAAAGCAGGATAAACAATAACTGATCTTAAAGGGAAATGCTGCTGTCAGCTACAATCTGATCCTAATTGTTAGAAAAAATGTTTTTTCTTTTCACAGATTATTCTGATGAGAAACTTCAGAGTCGATTCCATCACATGTCATCTAACTGAATACAACATAGGAGAAGAGTGCTGTCCTATGTGTTCTGCTGGTATGTTCCAGTTATGAATTATTGTTTATTCTGATATTTATACTCTGTTATAGGTAGGCTGCTTTCATTGCCTGAATCTTGTTCATCATGCAACCCATCTTATTCTTTAAAATGATAAACTGTTTATTTTCCAACAGGCCATAGAGTCAGAATAGACTGCACAGAGTTTAAAAGTACATCCTGTCAGCGATGCACAGATGGGACATTTATGGACCTGCCAAACGGACTAAAGAGATGTAATCCATGTTCTACCTGTGATTCAGGTGCAGTTATGTTTGTGACTTTTCAACTTGTTTTTTTATTGTTGCATAAAAAAATTAGTTTACGGCCACAAACACCTGTGTTCAAAAATATATGCAGAGTTTAAAGATGTAAGACCCAAAATCTTTAGAATGGCTTTTATCTTACAGAAGAAAATGACCTCACTGATTGAACTCCATGTTGTTGGTCCTTCTCAGCATGCTACTTTTAATGAGTTAATCACACATTGCAGGTGGGCAAGGGTGGTTCTACATGAGGGCATCTGTCGGCCAATACAGTCATATGAAAAAGTTTGGGCTCCCCTATTAATCTTAATTATTTTTATTTCTAAATATTTGGGTGTTTGCCACAGCTATTTCAGTTTGATATATCTAATAACTGATGGACACAGTAATATTTCAGTATTGAATTGAGGTTTATCGTACTAACAGAAAATGTGCCAATATGCATCAAAGCAAAATTTGACAGGTGCAAAAATTTGGGCACCCTTATCATTTTATTGATTTGAATACTCCTAACTACTTTTCACTGACTTATTGAAACACAAAATTGGTTTGGTAACCTCATTAAGCTTTGAACTCAATAGACAAGTGTATCCAATCATGAGAAAATCTACTTAAGGTGGCCAGTTGCAAATTGTTCTCCTGTTTGAATCTCCTCTGAAGAGTGGCATCATGGGGACCTCAAAACAACTCAAATGATCTGAAAACAAAGATTGTTCAACATAGTTGTCTAGGGGAAGGATACAAAAAGTTATCTCAGAGATTTAAACTGTCAGTTTCCACTTTAGGAACATAGTAAGGAAATGGAAAACCACAGGGACAGTTCTTGTTAAACCCAGAAGTGGCAGGCCAAGAAAAATATCAGAGAGGCAGAGAAGAAGAATGGTGAGAACAGTCAAGGACAACCCACAGACCACCTCCAAATACCTGCAGCATCATCTTGCTGCAGATGGTGTCACTGTGCATTGTTCAACAATTCAGTGCACTTTGCATAAGGAGAAGCTGTATGGGAGAGTGATGCAACAGAAGCCTTTTCTGCAAGCATGCCACACACAGAGTCACTTGAGGTTTGCAAAAGCACATTTGGACAAGCCAGCTTCATTTTGGAATAAGGTCCTGTGGACTGAAGAAACAAAGATTCAGTTGTTTGGTCATAAAAAAAGGCTTTATGCATGGCGGCAAAAAAAATTTCAGCATTCCAAGAAAAACACTTAAAATTTGGTGGAGGTTCCATCATGCTTTGGGGCTGCATGGCCAATGCCGGCACTGGAAATCTTGTTAAAGTTGAGGGTTGCATGGATTCCACTCAATATCAGCAGATTCTTGAGAATAATGTTCAAGAATCAGTTACGAACTTGAAGTTGAAGGATGGATATTTCAGCAAGATAATGATCCAAAACCTTCTCCAAATCTACTCAGGCATTCATGCAGAGGTACAATTACAATGTTCTGAAATGGCCATCCCAGTCCCCAGACCTGATTATCATTGAACATCTGTATGATGATTTGAAGCAGGCTGTAAATGCTCGGCGACCATCAAACTTAACAACTGGAATTGTTTTGCAAAGAAGAATGGCCAAAAATACCTTCATCCAGAATCCAGGAACTCATTAAAAGCTACAGGGAGCGACTAGAGGCTGTTAGTTTTGCAAAAGGAGGATCATCTAAATATTGATACCACTTTTCAGTTGAGGTGCCCATATTTTTGCACCTGTCAAATTTTGTGTTAATGCATACTGCACATTTTGTTTTAGTCCAATAAACCTCATTTCAATACTGAAATATTACTGCATCCATAAGTTATCTGTTGTATGAAACTGAAATAGCTATCTGTATATGTTCACAGGAGCTGGGCTGAAGGAAAAGCTGGGCTGTGTAATAACTGCAGACACAGTTTGTGAACCAATGGAGGGATTCTACTGTACAGACCTTAAATCAGGAGGTTGTTCTGTAGCACAGAAACACAGGAGCTGTGAACCAGGACATTACATCAGCAGGATGGGTTGGTCTGATTCTCTTCAACACATAAATGCTTTTATTTTTAGATTAATTCTGACTTTTGAAAAGAATAAACTGAGTTACATGTTGGTCAGAACTAAAAATCAGATCAGAATCTTCTGACTAACTTTAAAGTGATTTGTGTTTCTCCAGGAACAGCCTCCACAGACACAGAATGCTCTGAATGCAGCAGTGGATCATTTTCTGATGGAACAATGTTGTCATGTCAGCCTCACACACAGTAAGCTGGTCTCTTACAAACAGCATAAACACAGGATAATGTTTTACCAAATGATTTACCTGGATTCATGTTTCTGTTATTTCAGATGTGAAAAAGAAAACCTTCATCTGATAAAAGCAGGAACAGCTTCAACTGATGCTGAATGTGAAGAAAAACGTTCCAACATCACAGGAGTTGTGATCGGTGTTTTGGTGTTTTTATTAGTTGCAGCAACAATTGTTGTTGTTCTCTGGAAAACTAAAAAAATTAAAATACCAAGTGAGTTGGAAAAAAACTGTAGTTAAAATATCAGCATTTTATTTTTTACTATTTTAATAATTGTAACATTTTATTTTTAACAGATATTTGTACAAAACGACAAAAACCCCAAAGGGTAAGTAGGTTTTTAACTGAACTGTAATGTGAACAGATATTGATAACAATATTTAGTTTAGTCAATAATTTGTCTCGTCTTCTACATGAAAGGACCAAGCAGAAGGAGAAGAACAGAGAGACTGTTTAAATGTACAAGGTAAGAAGAACTTTGTTCTTTACTTAATAATAATAGCATTATTATTATTAGTAATAATAATAATAATAATAATAATAATATAGGATAGATAGTTTTTTCTGGTCATTGTTCTGAAAGTTTGATTATTTTCACTAAGAAATGAAAAAAACGTCTTTATAGTCTAAAATCTGATATCAAGGATTCTGGTTGAGCAGCTGTCTGGATGTTTCCATTAAAATCTAATAGGTTTGGTGCCTTTTTCTATACAGGACAATAAACACACTGATGGTGACAAGCTACTAGCTAGTAGCCACAGCTTCCCTGGGACAGTCTAACAGAAGTGATGCTACCAAACATTGACACCACCAGGTTCTCTGATCAGCACCAGCAGGCAAGACGACTGAACTGTCTTGCAGCAGGACACAATGACCAAGATCGGTGGAGCAGGAATTAAACCAGCAACCTACCGATTGCAGGGCGAAGTCCTACCACCATCACCAGGAAATGAATTACTCCATGTGAAACCAACCTCAAACATTTGTACAGTTTTATAAAGAAACCTGATGATCCACCAGCTTTAAGATCATTTTATTGATATTCATGTTCTGCTTCACAGGAACCTGACATAAAATGTTAACATTGCTAATATGTTTCAGATTTTCTGCAAACCTAAAAACACCTGAACAAATAGCATTACAGTTTTTATTGTTTTTCTTTTGTTCATTTCAGATAGAATGTCAGGATCTGTGTTTTCTGTGTTCATTTAGAGTTTTCTGTGTCCTTGAGTCTCTTCGTGTTGTCCTGTCCAGGAACACAGGTGGAGTGTGTTCCTGGTTAACACACAGGAACACACTCACGGAAAACAAAGAAAGATCCGTGTCTAAAGACCCTACATGGTGGCCCTTTATAACCAACACATGGATGGGGTGGATCTTGTTGACCAGTGTGTGGCCATGTGTCCCACAGACGTAGAAACAAGCGGTGGCACATCAGAGTCTTTTTTCATTTTTTGTATGTGACTGTTGTTAATGCCTGGTGACTCTACCTGATGTCTGTACTGGAAAGGATGAATCTCATTTTCAAATCTTCTGTGACATTTACACTGATAAATTCTGGCTCCCTTCAGCTGTAGGAGGTGAATAGAAAAGGAGACAGCACAATTCCCTGGGGAGCTGCAATGTTACATATCAGACTGTCTGACATGCAGCTCTGTAATCTCACAAACTGAGGTCTGGCTGTCAGATAGTCGATGATCCAGGTGATGAATGATACGTCTATGTCCATTTTAACCAGCGTCTAGCGTAGTAACCCTGCCTGGATGGTGTTGAAGGCTGATGAAAAGTCAAAGAAAAGGATGAGGACAATGGTGTCAGGTTGTCAGGGGATCAGTAGGCCTTCTGCAGCACATAAATGCTTCATCCACTGTGGGGCAGGTGTTACGGCAAACTGGAGAGGTTCCTGGACTACATCCACCTGAGTCCTCAGATGTACCAGAACCAGCCTCTTCATAACCTTCATAAAGTGAGAGGTCAGAGTTAAAGGTCTATAGTCGTTCAAGTACTTTTGGAACAACCTCCTTTGGTACTGGGACCAAGCACCATATTTTCCATAGTTCTGGTACTTTATGGAGTGTCAGGCTCACGTTAAAGAGGTACTGCTGACTCCATTTAACTGACCTGAACATGTCTTTAGGACCTTCGGGCTGATATTGTCGGACCAGGGATTTTCCCAGGGTGAAGTTTCTCCAGCTCCCTTTTCACCTGATCATCAGCAGTAATCATAAAACTGCAGGCAGAGAATTACCTTCACCCAACAGCATTACTAGACTCACTATACTGAGCTTGGGAATGTTGCGTCGGACGCTCATGCTGCGTTTAAAAGCGGCTCGGAAAA
This sequence comes from Xiphophorus hellerii, assembly GCF_003331165.1. Lineage (NCBI taxonomy): Eukaryota > Metazoa > Chordata > Actinopteri > Cyprinodontiformes > Poeciliidae > Xiphophorus > Xiphophorus hellerii. Next base: position 6,956,037 of record NC_045672.1, on the reverse strand, counting down.
AAAAACAATGGATTAAACAGAAGTAACGACTGAAAAAAAGTGCCGGGCGGGGAGTTGATTGAGAAGTAGAGGTTTCCCGGCCAAAACGGGAGACTTGACAGAAAACAGAAACAAGATGATCTTAACAAAGACAAAATACTTAAGGAACACAAAATAATAGTGAAACTCAAATCAAATCAATTCCAAAACGACTCAACAACTCGGGATCCTAACAGTAAATACCTAATGTGACCCATCGTGTGATCCAGTTGGCTGCAACAATGTGCTTTGCAAGAATTCAGGAAGGTGGTTTTAGTTCCCAGCAGACAGAACTTTTACCACATGAAACAAAGACAGGAAAAACTGTTTTTACTGGACTTCTAGAGACGAACTCGATGTTGACTTGTTGAGAGCAGTTCATAATGAGAGTTGATATTTACATGAAACAAGTTTACACCAAGTTTACAACAACCTCTTAATTAAGGTTGTTGAAATAAACACGTGCAATACATGGGAATTATGACTGTTATTTTCTGCTTAATGATGAAGTAACAAAACTCAAATAGATAAATCACCGCAAGTTCAAAGTTTAATGGGTTGGAATTGAGGCGCTCAGCTCGATCAGCTCCTTCTGCTCCGTGTGCAAATAAAAGCCACAGGAACGACACCTGGACAGGTAACTGGCAGAGAGTTAAACTGGAGGTAGCCGACTCTACAGTCTCTTTCTGCTGTAACTCTCTGGACTGGTCGATCTATAGACATTAAAAATAATATTATAGTATTACTATAAGAGTAATAATATCTATGGGTCGAGCCATGGACGACTTAACATTAAAACGCGATTACAAATGCAGAAGAAACTGAAAGTGAAACCAATCGTCGGTGTTTATATTTGTGAAGGTAAGTTTGCTCTTTTTTACGTGTAAAATAACTTCTATTTATTTTATCAACTGATTTTGGAGTCACTTGTGTTGGTAATTTGTGTTTTACGCAGATTGATTTTAAATTGAATCCTTACACACACGTTTGCGTGGCTATCTTCGTGGGGACTTTCCATCGACTTCCATTCATTTCTACAGCCTAAACTTTACCCTTTAACCCTAACCAAAACTTACTTCACACCTTAGTCCTAAATCTAACCTCTGACCTAAAAAGGGCGTTTCCCCTTGTGGGGGCCAGGCTTTGGTCCCACAAGCAGCAGTGGGTCCCCACAGAGGAAGTATGTTTTTCTGGTTCTGAGAGTTTTTGCACCAAGCCCTCAGTTTCGTGTCACACAACCAATCACAGTGTGACACGAACAAAAATAAAGTTCATTTCCTTTTTATGAATGTCCATTTTTATGTCTAACAAGGTTGTTAGAAATGGAAATGGACCCGTGTTCATCGTGGAGCAGAAATTCACCTGCACCAAGGTAAACACAAGTGGGTTTTATTTGGAATTAAATTAAACAATATTTAGTTGTAATAAATACCTTTCTTGCCGTGTTATCTTGAACTTGGGGAAAATGTAGTGATTGCTATTGATACTTGAAGGGGACCACACCTTTATACTTTCACTTTCTTTTACAGGCTGACATTTGGATTTGTTGAGCTCCAGAGAAGTTTACTGCTACATTTGAGAATGATTTCAAGAAGAAAAACTTGGGCTGCGATGTTTGTGCTCCTGGTAAATTTATTTATGATATAGCAGTGGATCATTTAATACATTGCTTCTGGTAATTTCCTGACTAATTTAAACTTTGAGTAACTTCATAATCACATCTATATATTAAGAAAACAAATTAATTTGTATCATGTTTTTTGTCCACACACACACAAAAAAACCTGACACACCTTTTGTACAAGAATGGACAAAAGGTGTACAGGTGTACACACCTTGTACAGGTGTGTTAATGAAATCTACCAGATGGAAAGATTAACATTCTCAATCCATTTTCAGCTGAACAAGTTCAAAATTCTGTGGTCAAAGTGAGCGTCATATGTTAACCAAACACAATTTGGATAAGTATTGGATTGATAGGAATTAGTAAAAAGAGTTTTCATCTTTCAGGAAGTGTCTACTTGCTATATAATTTCCTCATGGTTATAAAAGTAACATATTTTCAAAGTAGTACTTCTTTGCTCCCTCTTTGTGTTCTGTTTTTATTTTGTTGTAAATGGTAAACAGAAGGAACTTTGTAAATGATCACAGACCGTAACTGTAACCTTGAGGTGGAATCAGGCTTTTGTGACCTTCAAAAATCTTCAGTGCTTCAAAAATAACAAATTAAATGTCTGTCTGTCCAGCTGTTAATGTGCTGCTGACATAAAACTGCTAAAAGAAGTAATCAAAACAAGGACAAATATTAGTGATAGGAAAACTGTTATTTCTCTTCACAGATTATTCTGATGAGAGACGTCAGAGTCGATTCCATCACATGTCATATAACTGAGTACAACATACATGATGAATGCTGTCCCAGGTGTCCTACTGGTATGTCCCAGTTAGTTATGAATTACTGTTTATTCTGATATAAACTCTGTTACAGTTAAGCTGCTTTCATTACCTGAATTTTGTTCATCATGCAAAGGATCATCCTGCTCTTTAAAATGAAAAACTCTGTTTATTTTCCAACAGGCCATCGAGTCAGAATAGACTGCACAGAGTTTAAAAGTACATCCTGCCAGAAATGTTCTGATGGGACGTTTATGGACCTGCCAAACGGACTAAAGAGATGCAATCCATGTTCTACCTGTGACTCAGGTGCCGTTACTTGACTGTGTTACTTTTCAACTTATTTTCCGTAAGAAAATCTGTTTACAACCACAAACAGTCGTGTTCAAAATATTTGCAGTGAATTTAAAAATTGAGTATTACCTAAGATCTTCAGAATGGCTTTTATCTCACAATAAATGTGAGAAAATGACAGCACTGATGGAACTCTTGTTGTAGCTCAACATGCTACTGTTAGTTAATTATTTAATTACACAGAATCCACAGCTGGGCAGAAACAGCTCTACATGTTAAGATTGCAATAAATGTAATATTTGCTGAAAGTCACAGCTCACACACATCCATCCTGCTGTGATTTTTCTTGGGGCTTGCTATTTCAGTGGTTGAAGTTTCACTGACGCCTCCATGACATTGATTTCACAGCAAAACCAGATAGAATATAACATTAAATCAACAAAGCTTGTGTATAAAAAAGAGATCTCACTTTAACATTAAGAGGCAGTGATGCAATAGATAGTTTTAAAGTGATTTTGTGGATATTTTGTTAATTCTATTTACATACTTTACCCTGCCTTCACCTCTTGCCACACATTTGCAATTGCCATGTAAAGTTTTCTAGAATCACCATTGCTGTTGTGTGTGTTGTTTTCTGTCACTCTGCATCTGCCACAAAATTATTTACCACGTAGGAATATCATTTTTTAGGGTAATGTTGGTAGGAGTTTGTCCTGTAACTGGGGGGTTGCTGGTTTGAACCCCTGCACAGCTGTTGTGTCCCTGGGCAGGACACTTCACTCGCTTTCCCTGCTTGTTGTGGCTCAGATACATTGTAGCCTTGCCTCTGTCAGTCTGCCCCAGGACAGCTGTGGTTACAATGCAGCTTACCTCCATAATGTGTGTGTGAATGAATGGATCTGGCTAGTGATTTTGGACTGTTATTATTTTGAACACAACTGCAAATCATTTTTTGAGATGTCTCTTTTCATTCACTTGGAGAAATTATTCTGTCTCACTTAAATGAGATTCACCATGTTGCTGTTAGTTTTCTCCATACATGTGTAATCTGAATATGTTCACAGGAGCTGGGCTGAAGGAAAAGCAACAATGTAAACTAACTGCAGACACAGTTTGTGAACCAATGGAGGGATTCTACTGTACAGACCTTAAATCAGGAGGTTGTTCTGTAGCACAGAAACACAGGAGCTGTGAACCAGGACATTACATCAGCAGGATGGGTTGGTCTGATTCTCTTCAACACATAAATGCTTTTATTTTTAGATGAATTCTGACTTTTGAAAAGAATAAACTGAGTTACATGTTGGTCAGAACTAAAAATCAGATCAGAATCTTCTGACTAACTTTAAAGTGATTTGTGTTTCTCCAGGAACAGCCTCCACAGACACAGAATGCTCTGAATGCAGCAGTGGATCATTTTCTGATGGAACAATGTTGTCATGTCAGCCTCACACACAGTAAGCTGGTCTCTTACAAACAGCATAAACACAGGATCATGTTTTACCAAATGATTTACCTGGATTCATGTTTCTGTTATTTCAGATGTGAAAAAGAAAACCTTCATCTGATAAAAGCAGGAACAGCTTCAACTGATGCTGAATGTGGAGGAAAAAGTTCCAACACCACAGGAATTGTGATCGGTGTTTTGTTTTTGGTGTTTTGTTTTTGGTGGTGTTTTTATTAGTTGCAGCAACAATTGTTGTTGTTGTTGTTCTCCGGAAAAATAAAAAAAATAAAATATCATGTGAGTTGGAAAAAACCTGTAGTTAAAATATTATCAGCATTTTGTTTTTTACTGTTTTAATAATTGTAACATTTAATTTTTAACAGATATTTTTACAAAACGACAAAAACCCCAAAGGGTAAGTAGGTTTTTAACTGAACTGTAATGTGAACAGATATTAATAACAATATTTAGTTTAGTCAATAATTTGTCTCGTCTTCTACATGAAAGGGCCAAGCAGAAGGAGAAGAACAGGGAGTCTGTTTACATGTACCAGGTAAGAAGAACTTTGTTCTTTACTTAATAATAATAGCATTATTATTATTATTAATAATAATAATAATAATAATAACATAGGATAGATAGTTTTTTCTGGTCATTGTTCTGAAAGACTGAGATTGATTATTTTCTCTAAGGAATGAAATAAACGTCTTTATAGTCTAAAATCTGATATCAAGGATTCTGGTTGAGCAGCTGTCTGGATGTTTCCATTAAAATCTAATAGGTTTGGTAACTTTTCTCTATACAGTGCAATAAACACACTGATGGTTTCAAGCTACTAGCTAGTTTTTTTAGTTGCAGCGATCGGTGGTGTTGTTTTCTGGAAATATAAAAAAAACACAAAACCAAGTGAGATGAATAAATGCAAATTACAATCTTAGCATTTCAAAAAGTATTACTCTTTTAATAATTGTAACATTTCATTTTTAACAGGCTGTTGTCCAAATCAACAAGAAGGGGTAAGTAGGTTTATTGCTGAACTGTAACGCAAACAGGTATTGATAACAATATTTAATTTAGTCAATAATTTGTCTTATCTTCTACAGAAAATGTCAAAGCAGAAGAAGTTTCTTTGAATGCACCAGGTAAGAAGAACGTTGTTCTTTACTTGAATATTATAGGACTGATTGTTTTTCTGGACATTATTCTGAAAAACTGAGATTTTTTTCTCTAAGGAAAGAAATCAAACTGATCTGATTCTGCTTGAGCTGCTGCTCTGGATGTTTCTATTAATATTTAATCAATTTGGTGCCATTTTTTTATATGTACAGTGCAAGAAACCCCAAACTAAACACTAAACACATGAAAATCACTGATCACTGTAGATCAAATGATTCAGGGTCTGAGTAAAAACAAACTAGATACTGAGCCGTTGTTTTTACAGTGATCAGAAAGAGCAGCTAAAACTCATCCTCCTTTCTCCACCAGCCATGGTTCTCACTCTACATCCATGATGCTGCACTGGAGAAAAAGTTGCAGAACTTGACTGTTTAATGTCAAAGTATCAGATCTGTGACTGTAACCCAGTATGATTAGATTATGTAATAGACAGTAACTGGTTTGTACTTGTACAGCACTTTATAAAGGTCAGAGGCACCAAAGCGCTTCAGACTACAGCCAGTCATTCACACACACAAGCTGATGGTGGGAAGCCACATCTTTCCTAGTGCAGTCTGACAGAAGTGAAGCTGCCGTGCACCAGCACCACCAGGTCCTCTGACCACCAGCAGGCGAGGCAGATGAACTGTCTTGCCCAAGGACACAACGACAGAGGCAGGTGGAGCCAGGATTGAACCAGCAACCCGCCGATTGCAGCGCAACGTCCTACCAGTAAATCAATGATTCCATGTGAAACGAAACCAAGACATTTGTACAGTTTTATGAGAAACCTGCGTATTCAGAATCTCATCAGCGACTTTATCCACAAGAACCTGACATTAAATTTTAATATTACTAATATGTTTTAGGTATTCTGAAAACCTTAAAAAACATCTAATGTTACATATTTGGTTGTGTTTTCTTATTTACAGATAAAAAGGCATGAATGGATAACTTTGTACATAATAGATTTCCTTTTTTTAAATAACGTCATGCTTTTATTTTCACAAAGTCACTTCATCATAGTGACTTTTGTAGCAAAGTGGTGAAGATGTGCCATTCATACGTTGAGTTCTTCTGCTCAGCGGTGACTATAGATGTAACTTTAGAAGAGAAACTCATTTAGATCCAAGCTGCTAACTCCGTCATTGGCCTCATATCTGGGCGAGGCGTTCAGAGTCGTCTCCGTCGTTCTTTAGCTCTGAAATCCCGTTTCCGTTCCCCTTCCTCCTCTGTGTGTAATCACCTAATACGTTTTTGAAGTTCAGATCATCAGATGGTGGCAGACAAACTTTGGATTACAAACTCATGATCTTATATGAAAAATATGATGTGGCACAGAGCCACTCTTCAAAAGAGGAAGGACTCTTTTGTTTCACAAAAGAGTGAAACAAAACTTTCTGAAACTGGGACAGTTGCTATCATGAATGTTCTGCTTCTCACAGTCTGTGGCTCAACAACATGGGGCACTAGTTGACTATATAGATTCTGGTAGCGTTGAATGAAATAAGTCTGATATTAACAAAAAGACTATTTATTGAGTTGATGACACATACACAGATTGTGCGGTTGCTCAAAGGTGTAAATATTCAACACAAACAGTTGAGCACCATATTTTTCTGTATTTAGGTTTAAAGTAATTTTTTGACAGGAAGTTAAGATTGTGGAGCGGTCCAGCCAGAGTCCTGTCCTCAATCTGATGAGAACCTGGACAAGCATTTCAGGCTGTCCAGCAAGTGCCTGTGGGAACTGAATGTCTGCTGAGCTTATTATGTGAACCGCTTCACAGTGAGAAGCAACTAAGAACAATCGCAAATGGGACAATTAAACATTGTTGTGATAATGTGCTGAAGATGGAGTGTTGGGAAGAGCAGGACCTTCTTAAAGAGATAGAAACCCAATTTAAGGCATCAAATTGTGATGTCAAATTTCTGTAATGTTTGACATATAACATTTTTATAATGACTTAAGGTAACAGTTATTAGTTATATAATAGTACAGAAAATGCATTACAATGCCCCTTTAACATCAGTAAAACTGTTTCCATTGATTATTGAGAAGAATATAATGTTCTATATGGTATTTTAATACTATGAAAATAAAAACTGATTATTAAAAAAATGATTTGAATCCTTTCCTACCTACTTCTTGACTGAATGGAAATCATCCTAAATTTAAATCTGCCAGTTGTCATTTTGGTTATTCAGTTTGTATTTTAATATATTTTGACAAGTGTCATAATTTGTAGGTTGGTTGATGGAGGATCCAAATGCAAAACGACGGAGATGTGGAGTAGGTGATTTTTTAAAAATGGTTTATTGAAAAATGAGGAATATAAAACTTACAAAAAATCCAGAGAGATCGGGACAGAAAACAAATCATAAATCCAAGGAAATCTAAACACAGAAACATTCCAGAAAGGAGGAATGGAAGGAACCAATGAGGAGAGACAGATGAAGATGTGTGAGTACTGGGAGGTTGAATGTTGAAACAAAGGACGAGGAGACGCAGGGGGAACCGTATCTGATGGAGAAACGCGAATCGACGTAACACCTGATTTCTAACAGTGAATGCTTTGTATGACCCGTTCATGTGATCCAGTTAGCTGCAACAATGTGTTTCGCAAGAGTGATGAATTCAGGAATGAGGGTTTTTAGCTTGCAGCAGACTTTGCAACATGAAGCAATGACAGGAAATGGGTTTTAACAGGATGTCTGGAGACGAACACAGTGTTTACTTGTTGAGAGCCGTTTATAGTGAGAGTTGAATTGAGTTTACACGTAGCCTATGTGATCTTCTAAAGGTTGTTGAAATAATCACGTGCAATACACGGGAAATATGAATATTTATTTTCTTCCGTAACCCTCTAAATTAATGATGAAGAAACAAAATTCCTTTCCACTTCATAAAATGATAAAACACCAAAAGTTCAACGTATAATTTTGGCGCAGACAAACTTTATCATCTCCTGCTCTGTGTGCGCAGCAGCAAATGCAACAGCTTCGGTAAGAACACAGGTGCACACCTGTATACGTCACCTGGACTAGAGCTAGCCGACACTACAGTCCAGGTTTCTGCTGTAATGCTCTGGGCTGGTCGAACCAAAGACTTTCATAATAATATTATGGGTCGATCCATAAATACCCTCTACTAACTTAACATTAAAACGCCATTACAAATGCAGAAGATGCGTAACTGAAAGAGAAACCAATCATCGGAGTTTATATTTCTGAAGGTAAGTTTGTTGAATTTACATATAAAATGTAATATGAAATAACTTCGTTTTATTTATTTATTTTAATTTAAACACCAATCGTAGGTGTTTAAATTTTTTATGAAGGTAAGTTTGTTATATATATGTATGTGTGCGTGTGTGTGTGTGTGTGTGGGGGGGGGGGGGGGGGGTAGGGGGGGGGGGTGCGCGCGCGCGTAAGGATTCATTTCAAAATCCATCTACGTCACGGACTTTAGTAAAAACAGAGAACAGCAAAGGCTTAGCTGGGAATAATTGCTGTTTGCTGATCATAAACCAGTGACTCATATTCAGCTGACAAAATAAACCGAAGTTGTTTTACATATAAATTCAATGTAGTGATTGCTGTTAATATTTGAAGGGCGCCACACCTTTATACTTTCACTTTCTGTTACAGGCTCAGACATTTGGATTTGTTGAACTCCAGAGAAGTTTACTGCTACATTTGAGAATGATTTCAAGAAGAAAAGCTTGGGCTGCGATGTTTGTGCTCCTGGTAAATTTATTTATGATATACATATGATTTATGATATCATATTTATGATATGATTTGGATCATTTAACACTACATTGCTTCTTATAAAATGATAATTTCCTGACTAATTTAAACTTTGAGTAACTTCATAATCACATCTATATATTAAGAAAACAAATTCATCATGATTTTTGTCTACACAAAAAAAATACATATTTTAAAAATATTGACCCAGGTCAAAAAAAGTGACCCAGGTGAAATGTAATAAATCACATTTACTTATCTTGCTGAGTACATTCTTTGTGTGTTTGTAGTTTTTAAATTATGTACTTTCATTTGACTATATATTTTGTTTTAAGAATTTAATGCATTACTGAGGAAGAGAAGGATGATACAGAACTTGAGATTGTGCTAAAACATCCAGAGCCAGAAGAGTCTAACTCTCTGAAGGAAATGCAAAGCCTGCTGGCCAATCATGCTCTTCTGCGACACACAGAGGACATGTTGTTTGTGGTGATGCCTTGTAGTTAAAGGCAGAACAGGCAGATGATCTGATAAATCAGTATCACAGATTTCCAACGTGTATGAAGAATTGCTGTTTGAGATCTTTTAGCCTAATTTATGTTGTCAGAGAATGAAGGGATTTCAACTGGTCAAACTGGTACTTTTCTGATCAATAAAATTATCTTAAAAAAACCTTTGCATTCACTCAGGTTATGTTTGTCTGATACTTAAAACGTTTTATGATCTGAAACTTTTAGGTTTGACAGAAAAGCAGAAACAGAAGGAATCTGCATGTAATCCAATGTGGGCAGAACTAAATTGCATAGATTTTTGCTTTTCTGGATATAAATAGTCTTGTAATG